>NC_081413.1:732116496-732731853 GCF_030272615.1 Cryptomeria japonica
ATTATTTTAGGACATTTTTCAATTTTTCTTTTTGGATTATTTAAGGACGTTATTCAATTTTTTTTGAATTATTTTGCCCCTAGTGTCTAGCAAGGCAAGGAATATGATAGGTGAATAAATAGGCTTGTTGAAATGATGGTGGATAGAGGGAAGACAAAGGCCTTTTATTATGGAGACAATGCGGATGCAATTTGGAAGGGCTATTGCATGATGGGACAAGAGACTGGATATGACAATGTAAAGCAGTGACATGGCATGAGGGACATGTCAAGAGGTTTTTGAAACCATGTTTAAATTTTGCATCCTTATGTCAGATCAAGATCAAGGAATGAAAAAAAGGTGTATGGATAGTGATAAGATATGGATAGGATAAGCAAGACCAAGAATGGATAAAGGACATGGACTGAAGGTCGGGATAGGCTAAGGGATAGTGGCAGAAAGTTGCAATAAGATAGGGAATATGGATGAAAAGTTATAATAAGCAAATGGATAAATGACCAAAAGCTATGATAGACTAAAAGCTGCAAACAAGATGCGTGATGCTCATGAAGATCCTCAGCCTTGTCAAGATCAAAGGTGGAAAGAGGAAATGGATATGAGGGATGATAGGACATGAAGGGTAATGACAAGGGTTCGATAGGATAATGAAGGGCAATAGGATATAAAGGGTAATGACAGGGGTTCGATAGGATAATGGAACAATGAAGGACAAAAGGATATGAAGGAGGAAACCTGCCCCCAAGTGTGGTGTGCAAGAAGTTCATAGATTACGCATGATGCATGTTTGCCAGGTTTTCATCATGGTACTTGCCCAAGGTGCCTGTTTGCCAGGTTTTCACCAGTGGACGAATTATTTTTCTTTATTTTTTTCTTTTGTCTTTTTTTTTCACTTTTTTTTTTTTTGTATTTTTTGACTTTTTCAATAGAAGATGGACACATGATAGGGGATGAAAGAAGGACTCAAACATCTTTTTGTTTAGATAGTAGCCTTGAAAAAAAAAATTGGACCATGACCTTTGAAAGTATGCTCAAAGACGTTGGTAGGATAAGGACATGGAAAATAAGATGAAACTAAGGCAAGGATTTATGCAAAGGATCAGATCAGAGGGATCGAAGGATGGAAAATATGCATTGGATAATGGGTAGGGTATTAGAAGAACTGTGCTTGAGTGGATATAAATTTTGGCAAGATTGACATTAGCACACACCTTGAGGGGTGATGGACTGATGGAGGAAAGACGTATTTTGGATATTGAGATTTTGATGAAGGAAAGGCTATGGATTTTGGGACATAAGGGCCCAAAATGGATAAAGAAGGTGATGGAGGAATAGAAATTGTAGATGCCAATTTTGATGTTTCTTTAGGCTTTTGTGCTTCAAGGAGCTACTTAGGGATCCACATGGTTTTTGATTTTTCATGCTTTTGTGGTTCCTTGGAGTGCATTGCTTGCATAAGGGATTTAGGAACCCATATATATTTTGACTTTTCTTTATTTTGCTCAATGGGCCTTTGTGGCCTTTTGGATATTTCTTTTTCTTTATAGATCATATTGTTCTTTGTTTTGAGATGTCGACTATATTGAACATGTTGATCCTTGAATACATGTGGATTTTTAGACTTATGACTTTTATACTTGGCATCCAAATTGCTTGGAGGAGGAAAGGAATGCATGGATGGATATGAATGAAGTGGAGTTCTTTTGGATGGATGAAATTTACTTAAGGATGTATGCCTTTTCTGACCTTGCATAGAGGATGAAGGGATATAAGGGCCTAAGATGGATGGAAGGTATGATGAGGAAGGTGTATGTTTTGATTTTGATGGAGGGATACCAATGTCTTGAGAGTGAGTTGTGTAGACATGACCCTTAAGATCTTCTTTAACATGGAGGGGTTCTTGCTTATGGAGATCTACTCCTTTGCCTTTATGAATATTTTGACTTGTAGGATACTCTTTTTTTGGGAAGAAGACGCGAGTCCATTATGAGGTGTATATGATATGAGAGAAATAATGAGATCTTGAAATGGATCGGATTGCACCAAAGTGGAAGAACCCATTATGCATGTCGAGGGTTCATGAACATCTTGCACTGACACATTAGAATCATGAAGGGGATTAGGATCATGTTGTGGACATGGTTCAATGACAGGCTCTTCAAGAGATGGAATGGGAGGAATAATGGGATCATCACAAGAAATATGATCTTGGAGTGTGTATGGAGGATTAAGACAATGAGATGGAGGAAGAAAAGGATCTTGTGGAGGATTTAAAGGAATAATTTGATCTTGACAAGGAGGAAGATCATTGGAATCCTCTTTAAAGGTGCTTTTCTCTTGACTTTCAATGGGATCATCAGAAAGGATGGAAGGGATATCTTGATATTTCTTAGGAAGTGGAATGCCAATGGGATTTGAAAGGACATTTTTTTCATGAAATGGAAGGGGGTCGTTTGGGATTGGATGAACTGGGATATCTTGATCTTGCTCAGGGAATGGAGTGTCAATAGGACTTTGGATAGGATGGACAAGAATAGGGGAATCATTGTGAGTGTCTGGGAACATGGGATCTTGGTCAACAATTGGATGGGATGATAAGGTTTCAGGATCTTGATCTTGATTTTCTTGAGGACTCATTTTTTCGTCCTTTAAATTATCCTCTTGACATGAGGTTGGACTTTGGATATGCATGGAGGATTTTGGCAAGGGATCAATGTTTTGGCATGAAGGAAATGCACTTTGAACATTTGTGATGGATTCTGGCAAGGAACCAATGCTTGAACATGAGGAAGAGGGACTTCAAATGGGGTCCTCTAAAATAGGTAATGGCAATAAAGTGCATGGTGGCATTGGGTCTTGTATTTCTGAAACATGACAAGGATGTGCATCATGAATTGGATTATCGTGGCAATCAATTATGGATAGTCCTTGGATAATTGCATCGTTGGGTGTATTGTTTGATGAGGACAATATGAAAGGTTCTTGTGAAACTTCTAAAGGTGTAGGGATAGATGCCACTGGAGAGTCAATTTGTTTATGGGGGGATGAGGCATTGCTAGACATAGTTGTATTATCTTGATCTTCCTCAAAGAACTCAGTTGGTAGTTTCCTTAAGAGCATTGCAATAAAGCCACCTTTCTTTCGAGGTTTTGACAAGGTTGTATCTGGAATTTGAACTTGTTTGGCAAGGAGTTGGTTTTGATCTGATGTCATGTTTTGATTTTGAACTAGATGTTGATCAAATTGGTTTGACATGTTCAAAATTTGGCTTGGTGTGTGCTGCAACATTTGTTTTTGAATGTTTGGTTGTGGTTGTTGACATTGATATTCCACCATTGGTTGAACCACTTGTTGACATTGTATAGTTGGTTGCACATAATGTTGAAATTATTGTTGTCTCTTTTCTTGAAATTGTTTCATCATCTCTATTTGGGAGAGGAGAGCTGGTATGTCTGATTGTTCAAGAAGAGATCTTACATCAATTGGCTCAATCTTTGGATTTTGACCTAGAAATTTTTGAAACATTTTGGACATTTGTGATCTATTCTTCTCAATGTTTTTCACTCTTTGTTCCAATATCTCTTCTTCTTGAGCTAGTTTCTCCTCTAGTTTTTGTATTTGGAGACTTGTTTCATCATAAAGAGTTTGATTGATATTGCCTTGTTGTTGGGTTGGATATAATTGTGATTGCCTTGTCGGTTGATATGTCAAACTTTGTTGCATCATTGGTGCTTGGAACCTTGTTTCAATAGACATGTCACTATGCAAATGCAATATTTTTGAAATTTTTTTGAGGATAATGTATGATATGCAACTAAATGCAAACTAAAATAGATGAGAATGCAATCTATGGCAAGAATGCAACCTATGTTTTTGTTCTTTTTTCAAGATTTTGACAAACTTATGAATGCAATTCTAAAAATGAGACCCTTATGAAATTGAAATGATGTCTAGACCTCAAAGGATAAAAGGACCAAGTGACAAAAGGACAAAATGACAATGTCTCCCCTATATGATTGGATACTATGCTAGGTTTGACGAAATGACATGGATGACAAAAGGACAAAAGGTTTGATAAGGTCTAGACTTCCTAACAATGACTTAGGGTTTATCAAAGATTTGGATTACTCAAGTATGACAAAACCTAGCTTTGACACTATATGCAAAGGGACAATTACTATGAAAATAACCCTAATATGATATGATAATGACCTAAACTTAATGAAGGGACCTAGGGTATGCAAATGCAAATGTATGGCAATGGTATGACTTTAATGCAAGAGGACACATGCAAATGGATGACCCTTACTGATATACAAAGGAGTATGACCTAGGTGAAGCTTAACCTTGGTAATTGACAATGAATTTGCAAAATGCAAACCTAGGATGAACCTAAATCTAAGTGACATGAATGTTGAGACAAGCTTTTGAAAAATGTTTGACAACCATGTTTGAAGATGTTTTGAACCTTGTTGGATGAAATGTTCTTGTGTTTAACCTTGTTTTGAATCAATTTGCCTTGTTTTTGAAATGAGATGCAATTCAACTTTTGACAAGCAAAGAAGACAAGATATTTCAACTTAGACTCAAGACAATCATGCTCATTCACACATTTCTTATGGTAGGCAGGGACATTAGGTACTTGAGAGGTAGACTTGTTATGGGATTCAAGGAGAATACATAGATGCTTGGCCCCACGGGCTCCCCTCCATGGCACTCACTTCTCAGGGCAGCCAAGCATCAATCCCCATGGAAATCTCCCCATGGCGAACTTAGTATCTCTTCCAAGTATCCGAACTTGTCCTTCTCAAGCAACTAGAAGTGTTTTTGGCCTCTAAAAACAAGGTGTTTAGTAAGGATTTCTGTTAAGTGTTACTTCTTGATGTCACGCAAGCATGATTGAGACATTAAGCCCACCAAGATACCAAACAAATGTAGTCACGCAAGCACGATTTAGACCATGAGGTCCTACTTAGATGTTGATATGAAAAAGAGTTCAAGGGTCATCACTTCCCAAGTAACTACAATTCCCACGTAACCCTTTCTTCAAAGCTTTCGCTCATCAGGTATTTGTTTATAGTGAGTTAGAATGCCAAGGTATTCTAGCCGTACTCACTTTGGGTCGTTCCCTTCTCACGATTGTCACTTGCTTGCAAAAGCAAAAGGTCAGGAAGGTAGGCCCTCTAAAGGTGACACACAATCAAAAACATGAGCATGGTATTGAAGATCTGGATTTCTGATCACCCTAAGAAGGATGAGAGCATACTCTCCTACTCCAATGTCAAACTCAGCAATCAAAGCAAACATATATTGATTCCATCCTATTTAGAAATCCAAGGCACCTACAAAAATCACCAAGTCAGAAGTTTAGTTGTAGTCCAAGGCAACCTACAAAAATCACCAAGTCAGAAGTTTAATTTGTTTGGTCTTTGACTAGTGAACCTGCAAATAATTCATTAGTAGTTTGTGAAATAATTCTTTGTCAAGCGTTTTGCCACAAAGCTACCAACAATGTTAGAGAATCAAGAGAAATGAATCACCATCAAAATTAATCCATAAAAGTTGTGATTCTTTGTCCTCTTAGATTAATCTATGTGAAATTTATCAAATTTACCACCCTAGATTAATTTAGATAAAATTTGCATGAATGCATGATTAATTTGCCAAGCTAAATTAATCTAGATGAAGGTTGCATGATTTTGTTTTTGAAAATTTTGACCATTTACAGCAGCATAATTAAAAATATCATAACTTCCTCAATATTTATCCAAATCACAAACCATAAAATGATCTGGAAAGGTAAAAATGTGATCTAATATACCCAGAAATCATTTATTTTAATTATACACTAAATTTTTTACGTGATCAATTGATTATGACTATTTTTTTTTAGAAGAAAAATCTGCAATTTCTCCAGAAAAAAATCTGCAACTTCACAAAACATTCAAAAAATTATTAGATTCAAGCATGTTCACATCGGGTTCACCAATTAATGTAGCTTAGGAAGTCGGAAATCATCACAAACAATTCAAAATACTAATCTAGCTAAATCATGAAAACTAAAATGCAATGATCTATCCTAAACACACTCAATAAAGACATGAAAATGAAACATTCAAAACTAAATACTATGCAAACCAAATGTAGATATGAATGCTTCCTTCATGCGGCTCCATTGTTCTTCTTTACTCTCCAAATAGCCTTTGTTTGTGGATCTCACCTTCAAGTGAATACACATGAGATGAAAGCAAATAGACAAGATTATGGCGCAAGAGTACTCGAAATGTGATTGTTTTGACAAAGTGATTATTTCGACAAAGTAATTACCAATTGATTGAAGAAAAATCATCCAATTTATAGAAAAATTGGAGAAAAGATCAAATTAGCATGAAATGGATATTAGAAGCAATTGATTTCAAAATGGGAAAAATGAGTGAAAAGAAGAAGGTTATGACACCTTCTATGTCATGAATTATGACATATTGCCAATGCAAAGCTTAGAGAACTAGAACCTTATGACATCTTGCTATGTCAAGAGTATGACGCATGAAGCACAAAACTAGGGAGAACTAGAGACAAGTTAATTAGGTGGAAATTAAATTTGACAAATTAGATAATAGGTGGAAATTAGGAAATTAATGCAAATTAGGTATATTAATTAATAATTTTTCATTCATTAATTAATTTACAAAAATAGGAGGAATTAATTAGCCAATTAAATAAACATTTAATTGTGACAAGAAGACTTAGGATAAATAGATAAATTATTTAACCTAGAGGGAAAATGCCAAACAAGATTAAATAAATAAATCATAAAACCCTAGAAGATGAATTAGAAATGCAAAGACGACAATTAGGTCTTGATACAAGATTGATTTGATGTTGATTCGATCATGATTTTGAATTGATAAATGATTTGATTGATAAATGCACCAAGGAAAAATGACAAATTGATCTAAATTGACATGATTGAAGAGGATGACGATCGATATCAAATTGATCGTAAAACGACGAGATTGACAAGTTGATAAGAGATTGACAAGATTGACCAAAATCATGACTGAAGATTGTTGTCGACAAGACCAAATTCGAAAGCGAGACAGATGAAGAAGAAGGACTCGATGCTCGCAAATGATAAAGACCAAGTGCGTGACATAGGAGAAAATGTTAATGCGATGCAAAAACCTAAAATGAGGCAATGCGCAAATGTTAAAGTATGACTCCGCAAGCATTGACCATTTTTTGGTGTCTACAATGTCTAATATAATACTTAGGTTGTTTAGTTAAATCACACATATATTATTTTAATCATGATGGCATTAAAAAATCAATCAGATGTTATTAGATGGCATTAGATGGTATCATGATTTTTTAATTAGATGGTATTAGATGGCATTGATTTTTTAATGCCATCATGATTAAACTAATATATGTGTGATTTAACTAAACAACCTAAGTATTATATTAGACATTGTAGACACCAAAAAATGGTCAATGCTTGCGGAGTCATACTTTAACATTTGCACATTGCCTCATTTTAGGTTTTTGCATCGCATTAACATTTTTTCCTATGTCACGCACTTGGTCTTTATCATTTGCGAGCATCGAGTCCTTCTTCTTCATCTGTCTCGCTTTCAAATTTGGTCTTGTCGACAACAATCTTCAGTCATGATTTTGGTCGATCTTGTCAATCTCTTATCAACTTGTCAATCTCATCATTTTACGATCAATTTGACATCGATCGTCATCCTCTTCAATCATGTCAATTTAGATCAATTTGTCATTTTTCCTTGGTGCATTTATCAATCAAATCATTTATCAATTCAAAATCATGATCGAATCAACATCAAATCAATCTTGTATCAAGACCTAATTGTCGTCTTTGCATTTCTAATTCATCTTCTAGGGTTTTATGATTTATTTATTTAATCTTGTTTGGCATTTTCCCTCTAGGTTAAATAATTTATCTATTTATCCTAAGTCTTCTTGTCACAATTAAATGTTTATTTAATTGGCTAATTAATTCCTCCTATTTTTGTAAATTAATTAATGAATGAAAAATTATTAATTAATATACCTAATTTGCATTAATTTCCTAATTTGCATTAATTTCCTAATTTGCTAGCATACTCTTCAATAATGATGAAAGAAAAAGAAGAAAGGAAAGAGAGAGAAGAAGATTAAGCATAATATCTATGAAGATGCATAGAATTTATGAGTTCCTTAAGAGGTGTACCTTCCATATATACTATCTTATAAGTACTTGATTTGTAAGCGTCACTAATAATGTATGGTCCAAGACAACTCAAACTAAACTTTCCTTTCTCACCCAATAAAACATTCATGTTACACTGATTCTCATAGAGAACCAAATCACCCACGTAGAAAGAACATTGAATAACCTTATCATTGTATCTTCATTGTAGAGTTTTTTTATAGGCTTGAATATGCTTGAGAGCATGTATAGACTATTCATCAAGCATTTCAAGTTGTTGAAGGCATTGTTCCCTATAAGAATTATCATCAAGTATCCTCTTAAGATAAATTCTTAGTGAAGGAATCTCTAACTCCAAAGGCATAAATGTGTTAGCATTGTAAACAAGATTATAAGGAGTTGTACTCGTAGCTATGCAAACACTCTCATCTTTGTTAGCAAGTTCCTCCTTCTACTCATGGCATCAACAACTTTATTTGACTTCTTACTTCTATGCTTCAAAACAAAGGTATAACTTTGCAAGAACTCCACCCATCTCATGTGTCTCTGATTTAGCTTACCTTAACTATTTAAGTATTGCAAAGCTTGATGATCGGTATACAATGCAAAATCCTTAGGCAACAAATAATGTCTCCACTTCTTCAATGCTTGAATTATGGCATAAAACTCTTGATCATACACGGAATATCTCCATATGGCATCATTCAATTTTTCACTAAATAAGCTACCAGTCTTCCTTCCTGACTCAACACTGCTCCAATTTCATTCCCACTTGCATCACAATCCACATGAAATACTTTGCTAAAATCCAGTAAAGCCAACACAGGCTGCTCTATCACCTTCTATTAATAGATCAAAACTCTTACTTGCTCCAAATGTCCACTTAAAATCCTTCCTATCTCCCCTCATTTCTTTTGTCAGAGGACTACAAATTGAACTGAAATTTCTAGTGAACTTTTGGTAGAAACTAGCCAATCCAGGAAATAATCTTACCTCCCCAATGCTTTCTAGAGTAGGCCATTCAACAATTTTTCTTATCTTTTTAGGATCCATCTTCAATCCATCCACAGATATCACAAACCCTAAATAGACTAGCTCTTCATGAAACTGCACTTCTTAATGTTAATCAACAACTTCTCTTCTCTCAACCTCTACCAAACTTGTCTCAAATGCAACATATGTTCTTCCTTTGTCTTACTAAAAATCAAGATGTCATCTAAGTACACAATAACAAACTTACCCAATAATTTCTTCAATACCTCATTCATTAACATCATGAAAGAACTCAGTGCATTAGTCAATCCAAAAGGCATCACCAACCATTCATAAAATCCTTCATTTGTCTTGAGCATTGTCTTCCACTCATCTCCTTCTCTAATTTTGATATGATGGTATCCACTTTTCAAGTCTATCTTTGTGCAATATCTGGCTCCACTTAAACAATCCATTATGTCATCCATCCTAGGCAACAAAAATATGTACTTCACTATGATCTAGAGTCAGTACACATCCTCCATTCCCAATTCTTCTTAGGTGCTAATACTATTGGAACTGCACAAGGGCTCAAACTTTCTCTGATCAAGCCTTTATGCAACAATTCCTATACTTGTCTATTCAACTCCTCAATTTTTGTTGGTGTCATCTAGTGTGCTGCATTATCAAACAAACTAGCTCCGGGAATCAGGTCCATAGAATGACTGATACTTCTCATAGGCGGTAATCCATCAGGTACATTATCTAAAATGATGTATTCATATTCTGTCAACAACTCTTTTATCTCCTCTGGTTGTTCTTCTTCATGCTCCAGATTTTCAGCCTTCTTAGGAACTAAAGCAAAAAACACATTCTCATGTCTCATCCCATCCAAGATTTTTTTTCCATCTATCAAACAAATCCTAGTACTTGTACAAACTTCACTCTTAAGAGGCTCCTCCAAGGGCAATAAAATCGGTTTCATCCCATTTGCAACAATAGTGTACATGTGCTTCCTTCCATCATGTATTGCCTATTGTAGACACCTAAAATTCTCCTTTTTTAATTAAATAAATATTTTTATTTATTTAATTATTTTACCCTAAGTCTTCTATTAATTAAATAAATCTATATTTATTTAATCAATTCATTTAGCCTCTTCTAGCCCTTTTTCTGATTTGAATAAATATTTTTATTTATTTAAATTATCTTTCTCCTAAATTAAATAAACATTTTATTTATTTAATTGATCCCACTTCCTCTATTAATTAAATAAATATTTATTTATTTAGTTAATTCATTAGCTTTTTCTTCTATGACACATGTCACTTATTTCTTAATTCTTTTCTTACCTACCCACTTCATTATTTTATTATTTCTTCTGCCTACCCTTTAATCTTAGCCGGCCATTTATCCTTTTCACCTTTTAATCTTATCCCTCCATTTCCTAAAGTGTCTTCTATATAAGAGGATACTCTCCTTCATTATTGACCCTAACAATTGCACCAATCAAGCCTTTCTTGCGATCAAGATATCAACCACAATCTATTCTTTGTTGAGCTCTTGTGAACACATAAAATCTGAGAGCAAATATATTAAACAAGATCAATGGAGATAGGAGACAATGGAGATTGAAACCCTACTTGACATGTGAATGGTAATATTGTTCATTGTGTTGATTTACATGATCTTAGGTATTTTCATTGGTGTATGGTGGATGTTTCATTGTAGGACTTAGATTTTTTTTGGTTGGATCTTTATGGTTTTACAATAGGTTTTCATCATCATTTTTCATTGTATACGCCTATCTATCATACTGCCAAGCTCTACCCAACAAGATATGACATATATCCATAAGCATAATATCATACAAAACTTCATCATGATAAGATCTAATCTTTAATTTTATGAAACATTGTTCACTTACCAATATCTTATGATCATCCTGGATCCATGCTATCTAATAAGGCTTAGGGTGCTTCAATCTCTCAAATTTTAGTTTATTTACCTTCTCCTCTGAAACAAGGTTATCTAAACTACCACTATTAATAATAACTTTACAACACTTACCATATACTTTATATCTTGTCTTGAACAAATTCCTCCTCGACAAGGGCTCCTGATCATCTGTGGTGTGGCACAATGCTCTCCTCATCACCAATAATTCTCCATCTTCCACTTTGTTAGCTGATCTAGTAGGTTCTTCATCTACCAATGTTGCTCTTCTACTATTTTCTACCTTCTTACATTCAAAAGCACAATGTCCTTCTCTGCACTTAAAGTAGCTTCCTCTAAACACTCTCTTATCCTGTCTTTTGTCTTCCTTTTCATAACCCTCATTCCGGTAACCATCAAGTTCTCTTCTCCAGTAAAAATTTATGTCATCTCTCTGGTATGAACTACCATCTCTACTAGCTTCCTTGTCTTTGTTATGATCTGCATAGGGTCCTCTCCCTCTGATATAGGTCCTTGCTCCTTGAAATATTTATCCCTAAAATATTCCTCCTTCACCTCTTTCCTTTTGCTCATGTCTTTTGTTCAACTTCTCTTTTGCCTTTAGAGCATATTGATAAGCTTCCTCAACACTCTACAACTTGATTAGACTGAGTTCATCTTGTATAGACATCCATAACCCATTTAGGTATCTAGAAACTTGTTCAATCTCATCATCAGTATGTCTAAATTTGATATTCAACTTTTAGAATGCTTCAGTATATTCCTTCACACTAGGTTTTGCAACTTCCGAAATAGATTTACTTGGTAATCAACAGGCATGAACTTCGATTTCAACTTGTTAACCATTTTCTCCCAAGATTTAATCTTCTCTCTCTATCTACCTACAAATGCTCCCACCAAAGAGACACATGTCCTTTAAACTTAGTACAAGCATATTTCACCTTTTTGTCTTTGGTAGTGTTCTCAAAATCAAAATACTTCTCCATCTCCATAATCCAATCGAGAAATTCATCTGAATCTAACTTGCCATCATAATCCAGTGGGTTTAAATGTGGTCTAGTATTCACTCTTGTCAAGGCTCTTATGAACCTCTCTTCATTTGGATCATTCACCAGTGGATTCGCTCCAACTTCTCTCACCACCTCTTCTTCTTCATCATTGATCACATCTTCAACATTTTGACCTCTTCTCTGGGTCATTTCAACATCTTCCAATTGAGTTGCAATTCCTTGCAATATTTCCATCACAGCAGGGTCTGCATTTCCATGCGATCCACCACCTCTAACATTTCCTCTTTGGGCCATCTTTATGTTGGCAATTGACACTCATTGGATTCATATGTTGTCATTGATGACAACATGGCAACAATATTCATAAGGAAGCATACACCAGCATTCACTAGCAGACATCAACCGACACTGACACTGACACCAGCATCCAACACTTCAGTGAAACCAACATCAGGCTTGGACCCGAAGGAAGTTTTGTTTGTAATTATTGTATAAGGCTGACATTGTATATCTTTTGTAATATATTGTAAGCTGACATGAGGCATATTATTTATGAAGGGTATATAGGTCAGTTTGTTAAGGTCATTATAGATATAGATGAGATAGATTGTAATAAGGATATAGGAGAGTATGTAATGTGAATTATATGTATATAGATCATTTTGTATGTCAATGCTATATCATGCAATGATCTGCAGATAGTTTGGAAAGCATTCTTGGAGGAGAGGAGATACCAGTAGAAGTGTTCAGGGTTTATGAACTGGTACAAAGCAGAACTATAACAAGAACTCTTTTTGGCATAGCAGATGCATTTTGTGAGTTCATTATTACTATTTTATTTCAATAGAAGCTTGTACTCAGTGAGACTCTTTTTGTGATGAGCAGTGTGCCTTCCTGCATGTGCAGGCCCCCATTTTATGTAATATCTTTTCATATGGCCTGTGAAATGATATTGTGGGTCACAAATCCCACTGTGGTTTTCCATGTATAAATTATGTGTGTTATAGTGTTCATTTATGTGGATGGTTTATTTTCTTCAAGTTATATGTTTCTTCATTTACCGGTTTATATGTGTATGTTATAAAAGGGTAAAATTATATCTTACCGGCATAACACTGATTCACACCCCCTCTCAGTGTTCTTGGATCCCAACAATTGGTATCATAGTCTAGTTCCTTAGAAGAAGTTTAATAGCTTGAGGAAGATCCTGAAATCAGAATCATTGAGCATGGTTATGGAGAAGCAACTTGAGATGGCTCTTGAGGATTATGATGCTGAAAGGATGAAGAATTTAAAATTGCAAGATGAATTGAATTCTGCTAATGAATTCATTCTTATCCTGTAAGAAATGTTATCATCTGCTCAAGCCAAGAGAAAGGAACTTTTGCAAAACCAAGATGATGAAGAGAAAAATCCACTTAAGGAACAATATTAGAAACTGAGTCAAGCAAACATACTCATGAAGAATGAAATGCAAGACTTGACTACGAGGTTATCAAAAAATATTGAGGACAAAAAGAAAAAGGAAGAAAATCTTGTTATATCTCTGAAGAATAAATTGATGAATGTGGCAGATTGACTCATGAGAATAATCTATTGAGAACTGATTTGGCACACTCTCAAAACAATGAACAAGAGCTTGAAAGATAGATAACTACTCTGAGAGATGATCTGACTACTACAAGTGAGTATAAAGAGAAATCCAGGATTAGTGCTACACAATTGGATGACTTATTGAAAAGACAAAGGCAGAATGATGGTTCTAGAGGACTTGTATTTGTAGAAGGTGAAAGCTCTGGTAGAGCAAATTAAGATTAGACAAACGGTATGTAGAACTCATCAGACTAGAGGAAACTGATAAGGCAATCTAATGCTTATAAATTCAATGGTAGATGCTTTGTTTGTAATAAATTTGGGTATATGGCTAAACAATGTAGAAATAAAGCAAATCAAAACTACAATTCTATTCTCGGTCAATGCACAAATTGCAAGAAATATGATCATAAATCGGAAGATTGCAGAATGAATGTCAAATATTATGCATGTGGAAATTTTGGTCATTTGGCTTATCAATGTAGGTTGAGGAATGACACCAGTTATGTTAAAGCAATTCAAAAGAACAATGTTACATGTTATGCATGCAACAAAATAGGTCATATTGCTAAGTACTATAGAAGAAAGACTCAACCAGTTAGCAATGATAAAGAAAATGAGAAAGGAAAGAAGAGGTAGATGAAATACAACGAGATCACACCAAGAGATGGGTTAGAAAGTCTGAAGAACCAAGTGGAGATGGATATACATTGGTAACTGAGGCATACACCTTAGGGGTTGGAAAATCTATTGCAAATATTTCATAATCCCTGGAGGAGATCTGAAAAAGATCTAGAGAGTTGTCTTAATCATTAAGGAAGGTTTACCCGACATAAGACTGTGAAACCGGAATCTAGTAGGGTACATCACAAAGTATTTATGACAATGAAGGACTAGGGTTTACTTGGTGATAAAAAGAGAAAGTGAATTAATTTTCCTTCACCCAACATTCAAGAAATCCAGAGAAAAGAAAAGGTGAATCTCACGCGATTAAGAGCGATCAAAGCAATTCTAAAAGGATTTCCAGCAATCATTAGAGAAGCAATCAAATCTTCACACTGGTGATCATTCTCAGGTATTTCTTTAGAATGGTATTTAGGTCATCTACTCCTACTTTCATTTCAAATCCCACCATTATTGAAGTTAAGGATAGGCTGAGACCCATTTTCAAGGAAGTTCCCTAGATAGCTAAGAAAGAAGAATCTACCGGTGCATTCTCTAGGGTTCCCGATGGCATGATGTATGTTGAAGATATAAGGGCATATTTTCACTACACCTTGGAGGATCTAGGTACAAAAGAGATAAAGGGCATGTATCAATCTTTGATAATGGGAGACTCTAGAACAATCAAGCTGGAATATAAGATCATCGAGGATCTAGGGTTAACCAATATTCTATACAAACTGGGATTCAAAGATGAGGTGATCAGATATGTTCTAAGAAGGGTTCACAATGAGTTCATCTGGCTGGATCAACCCTACATAATCACAAAGGAAGCAATTCAAGTAGTCACCAACTTACCCAAAGTCAGACAAAAACCTGGAAAGAAGATTTCCACCACTGCGGTTGAGAAGCTCATCAGTGTAACCCATGATGGAAGATCTATGAGGGTTAGCACAATCAAGGACTTAGATGTGAAATTTGTCAGCATGATAATCGACTATAAGGTAACTCAATCTAGTCAACTGAACTCTGTTGCTAGTTCCTACATCCATGTTGCTTATCAGATGTTAAAAAATAATGAGAGGTATGATTTATGTGAATAGCTGAGAAGTGAACTAATGTTGAATCTTGGAAAGATTAAGAGTGTTAAGAAAGGAACTTTTAGGTTTGGAAACCCCATTGTTTGTTTAGTGCTTTACTTTATAAATGAGATACCCAATCTAGGGAAGAAGCATTGGGCTCATGACATACTGGTAGGTATACAAATCAAGGAAGCAATCACGGGTTTTGGTACCGACAGGATGAAAAGCTTTGGGGATATTTCAAAACATTTCAAGAAAATATGAGACAGAGGGAAAGAATTTCAAAGCACATTGTGGAGAAGTACTCCACTAATATCTGTTTTATGGTGAAAACTAATGAAAATCTTATGGAGGTAGTAGAAACTAGGACCATATAGGTCATTGAGCTTGGATATGAAGTGGATGATAGCATTTTTGAACTTTATGCAAAAATGTTGCTTGAAGCTCAATTGGATTATAAGACAAAACACTTCGGTAATGCTGAAGAAAAGGCTCTTGAAGTCAAGATTGGCTTCAACAATAAAAGAAGAGAGAAGAAAATTGATAAGATGTCTGCATATATACAAAATGTAATCCATAAGATAAACACTCAACTGGGTTCTAGATCCAAACTGACAAAGGAACTGGCAATGGTTAGTGCTCCTGAGGCAAAGATGTTGGTATTATGGATGACTTCATCATGTGTTGCATTGATTTTGTCATTGATGTCAACACTTATCTTCTTGGAGGTATACATTGTTGATTTGGCAATATGGTTATATTGGTTTATTGTTGAACCAACATATTGTGTTCATCGACATGGTTAGTTTCTTATGTACAGTCACTGATATATGTTCACCAATAGGATATATGGTTCATCGGTAACGATGATAACTCGGTATCATCTGGAGATCATTTGGTTATGTCAAATACATGGATTGGATGTTTGGATTTGGTGTTTTGTTTATTTGTCTAATTTGGTTGACATATTTCTCTTAACTGACAGATAGGTCTATGTTATGGACCAGTACATGATATCTATTCCAGATCAGCACGACATGTCTTGGAAATGGTTTATTGTTTGGAAAATGTGGTAAATGAATTTGATGCAGAGCCCTTCTTGTTACTTGTCAAAAACCTCAATGTAAGACACTGACCCCCCCAAACCAAGAATGGGATCCTCTCAGGACAAGGCTCTACAACATTAGGTAGAACTTCATACAATCCTCAAGACCCATACCTACTCAAAAGGGGTATCTTGTAACAACACATTCCTTGATGCATTCAAGGGCTAAAAATAATTTGTGTACCCGTTTTGGGTCATACAAGACTACTCAAAGTCATACAAAGCACCGGTTGTAAGATTTCATGCTCATTCCTTTGTAAACTCATTCAATTAGGCCTAGTGGCTTATAGCCCTATTTAGTGGGTAATGGGGACTTAAGTCTAGATTCTTCCAAACACATAGGAAACAAAATTATGGATTCAGACACCCTTTTGGAAGTTACACAAATCCCCAAAAGGAAGGATTAGGGTCTACAAATTAAGGGTCTAAGGCGGTAGGATATTGACTGTCTTAAAGGGCTAATTAGGCCTCTTTTGTGAAGCAACTATGCTTAGATGAGTGAAATGGTTAATGAAAAACACTTAGGCATGTGAGGGACCATAAATCATGAGGGATAATAGGGTTACATTCCTGGAATCATTGCCAGTTGCACACAAAGGTGATTTATCTGTTCAAGGTCTAGGTAGCCACATAGCGATGTCTACCTAAGATCGCCCCAAAAAAAATTTAACTCACCCCTTCAACTTATTCACAACATTTGGACTAGATACCAATCCGTACAGAACCGTACCATAGATGAAAACTCCAAAAATGCAGGAAAAACTCAGAATTTTTATTGATTTGTTGGCATCAAACTCTCCTCCGTACAACTACTCCTTGGGAATTGGATTCACAAGGTTAAAATAATTCTCTAAAACTTCTCTCGACCAAAATCCAAGAGGTTAGAGCCATTGGGAAAATTTGAAATATCAAAAATGCAAAAAGTGCATAAAAGTTGCTCATGACAACTTTTGACAACTTTTGCAAAAGTTGTCAGAAGGTCATCTTTTTCTTCCTAAGCCTTGGGTCTAGTTCACACCCTCCTAAAAAATCTTAAAACACATGAAATTAACACATTTTATCCCCTATTATCCAAAATTCCTAATTGGCTCATAGAAATGCCAAAATAGGAGTTTGGATCACAAGACGGGGTTCCTTATTACAAACATATAATGCATGATTGAAGACCTATACAAAACATCCTAAAGACATGTTTAATGCCTTAGCCACCCTAAGAGTATGTCTTATCATTTGGAAGGTTTGATGGGTTTCTCCTACACCATACTCCCTAGAAGAATATGTTGGCAATATTGCATTATAACAGACAATGAAAGATTGTTGGCATTTCATAAGAATATTGAGAAGGTTGTTGATGATTATGGATATAACTGATGAAAGATGTTTTATTGTCTTGATATTATTATTTTGTCATTGATTTCAAGAAATTGATTTTCTAATTCAGTATGATGTTGCCATATCTTGAGAAGTATGATTTGAAGATTATAAAGATGTCGGTAAAAGACACATGAAAGAATATGATGAATAAGGGGATGAATAAGGTATTCAATGGGCAACTAGTATCGAGTCAGATAATGATGAGATCATGATGTTTTAGATTGTTTTAACATCATTCATATGTTTTAAATTGTAAAGGTTAATACTATACTATGTTATCAAGCAAAGAACCTAGTCGGTAAACCCTAAGGTTATCGCTATCGGTTAATGAAGGCAGAATGTATACCGAGTGAAGTTTAGTATTCGCCAAGTTGTTATTGAGTTGTAACTAAGCTATAACATAATGCATTAAATGTTTTCATGTGATATTTAATGAAGGAAGCAAATGAGCTAGAACTGATTGAATGATTGGTATGCCGTTATTATAGTTTGTTAATGAATCTAAGGCAAAGGAAAGTAGGCATGAAGATCTACAGCTCAAATTGAACCGCAATACCCTGGCACAAGTTCCAAGAAATGATGCAAGTTCCAAGGTGGGGTAAAATGTTTTCAGATCGAAAGATGCATTGAACCTGGACAAGATTGAAGATTTGATGGCTATGATTGATCATGGGAAATGTGATCAAGGAGATTAAGCGATTACCTAATTGTTTATAAATAGGAAACTGTTGATAAACAATGTATGTGGGCAAGTGTATGCACAGGGATGCTACATAGTGATTACCACGCACAGAAGCTTGAAGACCTATTTGAATAATAGAGTATAGAAGCCCAACAGATAGACAAGATTAGTTCTATGTCTAGATTGTATTGAACAAATAGGAATCTGCTTTAGCATTTTAGATGTGAAGTTGTAGATAGATTTTATTACTGTTATTTTGTGAAAGTGACATAAAATCTTTTAACCAAGTGGACTTAACAATCTTATATGTAAAACCCTCTAGCAAGGTGACATTCTGATTGAGTGTTTGAAATCCTTTAACAAGTTCACTTCTAACAAGGTGAAGATCCTAACAGATCTAAGGGAAATCCCTTAACCAGGTCATATCTAGCAATGTGTTTGTAATCTTTAACAGGATTTGCTTTTAACTGAGCATACTCTAGAAGAGTATATTTCTTAGTGGGTCTGAAATCCCACAGTGGTTTTTCCCTATTTGGGTTTCCACGTTAAATTTGGTGTTATGAGGTTTATGATGTTTATATGCTTTTGAGTTTGCATGTTTAACAGTTTTGGTTATATTGCTCAAGTATATGTTACCAAGGTTGAATCTGATGTTTTTATGGATGATTAAGTTTGTATGATTCACCCCCCCACTCTCATCTTGTTGGCTATTGGATCTATACTTATATTAAGTATCAGAACTATCAGAATAAATCTCAAGTCCACTTGGGATGAGAGTCTATAGGTCTGAACCATGAGCTTCAATCTATTGTTTAGTCATCCATATTGCTTCAGAATCAAGTCACCCTTTCCAAACCACTAAATACTCCATATAAGGTTTATTCCTGGTTTCTTTTGCAACCTTAGTGTCTAGGATTTTATGCAACTGTGGTGGTTCATTTTTGGGAACATCATCATCAACAACAACCTAAATTTTGTCTTCGCCTACATCAACACTATATTTATAAAGAGAAGTCACAAACATTAAAGATAGGTGACAAATGAAGGTCAAATGGTAGTTGAATTTCATAGGCATTTGAACCACATTTCTTTAAGATTTGGCAAGGGCCAATCTTTCTTTGCATTAGTTTTGTATATCCGCCTTTTGGAAGTATTTATTTCTTCAAGTGAACCCACACCAAGTCTCCTACATCAAACTGAACATCCCTCTTCTTTTTGTCAGCATGAACCTTATATTTCTCTATAGATTGTTGAAGATGAGTCTTAACTTGGTCTTGGATTTCTTTTATGGTAGTAGCAAAGGTTTCTCCATCTGCACTAATGATTTCTCCTTGAGGTAGCTCTCTTAACTCCATCACACCCCTTGGGTGGATACCATACATAATTTGGAAAGGTGACTTACCGATACTCCTATTCACTATGTCATTGTAGGAGAATTCTGCCTGAGACAATATACTATCCCACCTTTCTCCATGATGTCTTGTCAAACATCTTAATATGTTTCCTAGCGACTTGTTTACAACTTCATTTTGGTCATCTGTTTGGGGATGATAGGCTGAAGAGAAGGATAAATTTGTTCCAAGATTCTTCCAAAGGGTCCTCGAGAAGTGACCAATGAACTTCACATCCCTATCAAAGACTATAGTCAGAGGTAAACCATGTATCCAAACAATTTCCTTAAAGAACAAGTCTGCTACATAAGAACCTTAACAAGTGGTTTTGCATGGTAAGAAATGTGCCATCTTACTAAACCTATCCACTACTATAAAAAAACTATCATATCCTTTCCTTATCCTAGGAAATCCTAAAACAAAATACATGCTTATGCTTTCCCATGGTCTTGAAGGTGTGGATAAAGGTTGGTATAAGCCTGCATTGGTGGACTTTCCCTTTTCCTTTTGGTAGATTACACATGTTTCCACAAATCTCCTGACATCTGTCTGTAGTTTGGGCCAAAAATAGTGTCTCTTCACCAGATCTAGTGTCTTGTCAAGACCAAAATGGCTTGCCATTGCTCCACAATGTTTTTCCTTAATTATATTCAATATCATAGAGCATTTGGGTATACATAGTTGTGCACCCTTAAACAACAATCCATTTTGAAACAAAAATTCAGAATACTCAACATGAAACTGTTCATCAAATAAAGCACATAACTTATAGGCCTCTCTAAAATCTTCATCTCCCTCATACATAGATTTCAGAGAGTCTATCCCAACACTCTCCAACTGAATCTGATTTGTAGTTACGACTCTTCTACTCAAAGCATCTGCCACCTTATTCTTGACTCCTTTCTTGTGCTTAAAAATGAAAGTGAAAGCTTGTAGGGTCTCTACCCATTTCATGTGTCAGTGATTCAATTTTTCTTGACTATTTATGAAGCTAAGGGCCTGATTGTCTATGAAAGCTATGAATACTTTTGGTAGCAAGTAGTGTCTCCACTTTTTCAATGATTGGACTAGAGCATACATCTCTAGGTCATAGGATGAATATCTTCTCTTTTCTTCATTGAACTTCTCACTGAAGAAAGCAATAGGTCTTCCCTCTTTACTAAGTACCACTCCAATAGCCATATGACTAGCATCACATTCTACTTGAAATACTTTGTTGAAGTCAGGTAGGGCAAGGATCAACTGTTCTGCAACTTTCCTCTTCAATGTTTCAAAAGAGTTATCTGGTTCTTCTGTCCAATTGAACTTGCACTTTTTTCCTCCTTTTATGGTATCAATCATAGGAGCACAAATATGGCTAAAGCCCCTTATAAACTTCCTATAGAAGGTAGCTAAGCCATGGAAACTTTTGACATCATTCATTGTCCTAGGTGTAGACTAAGATAGTATGGCACTCACCTTTTCTTGATCCATTTTCAATTCACCATATGAGATTACAAATCCCAAGTAAATGATCTCTTCCTACATAAAGAAACACTTTTCCAAGTTGATCATCAATTTATCTTCATATAATCTTCTTAGGACAATGTCTATATGTTTTAGATGTTCTCCTTTGGTTTGATTGAAAACTAGGATGACATCTAGGTAGACTATTACAAATTTCCCTATGAAATCCCTCAAGACTTCATTCATTAACCTCATGAAGGTACTAAGGGCATTGGATAAGCCAAAGGGCATGACTTTCCACTCATACAACCCCTCATTTTTTTTAAAGGCAATCTTCCACTCATCTTCTGGCCTAATCCTAATCTGTTGATAGCCACTCTTCAAATCAATTTTTGTAAAATATCTAGCACCCCCAAACAATCTAACAAATCTTCAATCCTAGGCATTGGAAACCTATACCTGATAGTAATATTGTTGATAGCTCTTGAGTCAGTACAAAGCCTCCAAGTGCCTTCCTTTTTAGTTGCCAAGACTATAGGGACTGCACATGGGCTCAAACTTTTTCCCACCAATCTGGATTCCAATAATTCTTCAACCTATTTTGCCATCTCAACATTGTGATCTAGTGTGAGTTTGTATGCTACTTTATTAGGCAATGTGGATCCAAGTATAAGGTCTATATAATGGTTTATATCCCTCATGGGAGATAGTGCCCTTGGCATGCCATCAAAGATGACACCCTTGTATTTGTCTAGTAGCTAATGCACTACAGGGTAAATCAATTTCAATTTGTCCTCTTTCTTATCCTCAGACTTCTCCACCTTGGTTACTATTGGAATAGGGATAAGGGCATAACATATCATGTCTTCATCTACCATGTTCTTCATGAACTTCTTCCCTCCTAATATCAACACCTTGGCCTCCTTTTGTTTGGTCTCCTCATCATCCTCCATTAAAGGTAGCAACTCAATCATTTTACCATCCTTGGTGATGGAATATGTGTTCCTAGCACCATCACGTTGTGCCTTCAAGTCAAACTACCATGGTCTCCCAAATAGGAGATGACAAGCATCCATCTTTGCAATATCAAACATCAACTTATCTCTATAGGTTCCAGTCTGGAATTCTACCCAAGCCTGCTCTTCCACAATAGCTTGTTGTCCTTGTGTGAGCCATGAGACCTTGTAGGGGCAAGGGTGAGGTAGTCTCCTCAACTTTAGCTTTTCTACCATCTCTAGGGAAACAAAGTTCCTAGTTGAACCAAAGTCTATTAAGACCTTACATACCTTTCCACTGACTTTACAAGCAGTATTGAATAGAGACTTCCTCTATGGGGTTTCTCTATCAGACATCTTCATAGTGGTCACTACTCTTTTGATCATCAAAGCTTCACCTCTTTCAGGGTATCCATAACTGTTAGGGGTATTGACACTTTGGTATGTGTTTTCACTTTCCACACTTTGGCAGTCCACCTCTAAAAGCAAATTACTTCTTTTCCCTATGGAACTAGTAGGCTTCTCCAGGCATCTATTATCCATGTGTCCTTCTTGATTTCATTTATAACATCTAATTGGAACTCTACCTTGAGATCTCCCTCTAAATGGTGGTCTTATTCCTCTAAAGTTACCTCTTTGATTGTATCATCCATTGTTATTGGAGCTAATCTCTCCTTTAGTGCTTTCTTGATTGGTTTCACTTTGATTTCCAAAGCCATTTCCTTTGCTTCTGAAGAAATTTCTTCCACCCCTCTGCTATATTCCTCTTCCTTTATTATTTTGTTCTTGTCTCCTTTTGATCTTCTCTTCCACCTTGATAGCAAGTTGTTCAATTCTTCTTGAATGTTGTACCTTAGTCCATTTAGGTATCGGGCAACTTTCTCACTCTCTTCCTCTTTTGTTTTAGACTTCATACATAGCCTTTGTAACTCCTCTATATATGAGTTCACATCCATCTCTTTCTGCTTGAGATTTTGTCTCCTCTTATGGAGTTGTATTTCAAAGTCTTTGGGTACATAGGCCTCTTTAATTAAGGCAACCGTCCTCTTCCAAGAAACAACCTTGGGCTTATTGTCCTTCTCTCTTTCTTCTTGGACAAAGTTCCACCAAGTTAGGGCTACTCCCTTCAACTTGGACTTAGCAATCTTCACCTTCTGGTGTCCTGGAATGTCTTCACACACAAAGAAACTAGATAGGGAGTCTATCCAATTCATCACAACATCTGGTTCCATATTCCTAGCAAAATTTGGCAAATCAATCTTCTACTCCATGGTTCTCCTCTCCATGGATTTGAGGGCATTAAGGAAGTGCCTCTGATCAGGAGGAAGTGCCTCTGATTAGGAGGAATTGCCTCTTCCTATGGCATAGGGATCTCATCCCCATCCCCTTCATCACCACCATCGGTGCCTCCATCTTCCTTCCTATCTACTCTACCTCTCTACCTCTCAAGATCCCTCTACATTTCCTTGCAAGAAGTGGTCTTCTCTCTCACAATATTTGCTAATTCCAGGTTAGTGATTGGTCCTCTAGGGACTTCTTCCTCTTGTCCTTCTGACATCTCTCAATCATCTGTCTATTTACGAAAGCCATTACTAGCTCTCATACCACTTGATGTAGAGCCTTTCTTGTTACTTGTCAAATACCTCAATGTAAGACACTGACCCCCCCCAAACCAAGAATGTGATCCTCTCAAGACAAGGCTCTACAACATTAGGTAGAACTTCATACCATCCTTAAGACCCATACCTACTCAAAAGGAGTATCTTGCAACAACACATTCCTTGATGCATTCAAGGGCTACAAACAATTTTTATACTAGTTTTGGGTCATACAAGACTACTCAAATTCAGAAAAAGCACCGGTTGTAAGATTTCATGCTCATTCCTTTGTAAACTCAGTCAATTAGGCCTAGTGGCTTGTAGCCCTATTTAGCGGGTAATGGGGACTTAAGTCAAAATTACTCCAAACACATAGGTAAAAAAATTATGGATTCAGACACCCTTTTGGAAGTTACACAAATCCCCAAAAGGAGGGATCAAGGTCTACAAAATAAGGGTCTAAGTTGGTAGGATATTGGTTGTCCTAAAGGGCTAATTAGGCCTCTTTTGTGAAGCAACTATGCTTAGATGAGTGAACCGGTTAACTAAAAACCCTTGGGCATGTGAGGGACCATAAATCATGAGGTATTCCATGGTTACACACCTGGAATCATCACCAGTTGCACACAAAGGTGATTTATCTGTTCAAGGTCTAGGTAGCCACATAGAGATGTCTACCTAAGATCACCCCAAAAACACTTCTTCCTTGATTTACCTACAAAATAATCTTAGCATCCTAGAATAAAATTACCATACTTGTCTTCCACCAAATCCCATGAGTCTCAAACTAGGGAAGTACAAGATATGGCCATGGAAGGATGAAAACCTAAGGTAAACCCTAGTTTTCTGGGTACCTATAATAAAACTTGAATATCTAGAGCACTATATACAATCAAGGTTCCAAACCAAATCAACAACAAATTTAACTCACCCCTTAAACTTATTCACAATATTTGGACTAGATACCAATCTGTACAGAACCGTACCATGGATGAAAACTCCAGAAATGCAAGAAAAACTCAAAATTTTTATTGATTTGTTTGCATCAAACTCTCTTGCGTACAAATAATCCCTGGGAATTGGATCAACAAGGTTCAAATACTTCTCTAAAACTCCTCTCAACCGAAATCCAAGAGGTTAGAGCCATTGGGAAAATTTGAATATCAAAAATGCAAAAAGTGCATAAAAGTTGTTAATGACAACTTTTGACAACGTTTGCAAAAGTTGTCAGAATGTCATCTTTTGCCTCCTAAGCCTTGGGTATAGTTCACACCCTCCTAAAAACTATTAAAACACATTAAATTAACCCATTTGATCCCTTATTGTCCAAAAGTCCTAATTGGCTCATAGAAGTGCCTAAATAGGAGTTTGGCTCACAAGATGGGGTTCCTTATTACAAACATATAATGCATGATTGAAGAACTATACAAAACATCCTAAAGACATGTTTAATGCCTTAGCCACCCTTCTAAGAGTCTATCTTATCATCAGGAAGGGTTTGATGGGGTGCTCCTACACCATAATTGAGTCGACATATTGTATCACATCAAGACTTATTTGTAATTGATTTAATTGTAATATCTTTAGCGAGCCGACCTCATGTATAGGTCTTAGGTTTTGTATAAATGATTGAAAGATCTTGTTGAAGATCATCATTATGAGTGTGTGCAAATATTGAAGAGTGAAAATAAGTAGATTCTTGTGCGAATCATACATACATTATCTGAAGGTTGAAGGAAAGGTTATGAAGGTGTTTAACACTCATGTTCAGAGCTTAAACTGGTACTGAATCCAACATTGGAGATGCTAATCTACATCAGTACATTGTTATTGGATTTAACCATCCAATTGTAGTCAGTGTGACTCCTATTTTGTGATTGAGTAGTGAGGTATAGGCGGTTGGCCTTTCTGCATGTGTAAACCCCATTTGTATACACTTACTATCTACAGTAGTATCTGTAGCATAGGAAATAGGAAATCATCACAAGCAAGATAAACATACTAATCATTAGCTTAATCACGAAAGCATAACTACAATGATCTATCCTAAACAACACTCAATAGAGACATAAAATAAAAACATTCAAAACTAGAAATTAAGCAAACCAAAGGTGTGATTTGAATGCTCCTTCATGGGGCTCCATTGTTCTTCTTTCCTCTTCAAATGGTTTGGTTGTGGATCTCACCTACAAGTGCACACACATAATTGAAAGCAAGTAGACAAGATTTTTGATCAAGAGTACTCGAAATATGATTGACTAGAAATTCGATAATCTGATTACCAATTAGCTTTGATTGATGAAGATCATCCAATTTATAGACGAATTGGAGAGATGACAAGATTAGCATGATTCAATTCAAATGGAAATTGCAAATCAATTATGTCAATTATGACAAATTATGCACTTTCTATGCAAAATTTGTTGATTGATAATTTATGACAAATTATGACAACTTCTATGTCAAAATTGATTGATTGTCAATTATGACAAATTTATGACAAATTGACATGTCATTTCCATGAATTTAGGAGAGAAATAGGAGGAAATTGAAATTAGGAATTAGAAAATTAGGAAATTAGAGAATTAAGAATTTAGGAATTAAGAAATTGATAGAAATTAGAAATAAGGTAAATTAATTAATAATTTGTCATTTATTAATTAATTCACAAAGAGGAATAATTAGCCAATTAAATGAACATTTAATTGTAATGAGAAGACTTAGGATAAATAAACAATTTGTTAATCCTAAAGGAGGAAATGACAAACCAGGTTAAATGATTAAATCACGAAACCCTAGAAGATGAATTAGGTCTTGATGAAAGATAATTGACTCGATCACGATTTTGATTAACAAAGGACCAATGTGATAAATGCACCAATTGACAAGGAACAATGACAAATTGATCCAAATTGACATAATTGAGACAAACAACGATCGATGGCAAATCGATCACAAAATGACAAGATCGAACAAGAGGACAAGAATCGATGACAAAATAGATTGCAAAATGACCATATTGAAAATGACCATGATTGATGACAAATCGATCACAAAATGACAAAATCGAACATGACAACGACCGATAACAAATCGATCGTTAAAGGACAAGATTGAAAATGATAAGGATTGATGATAAATCGATCGCAAGATTGACAAGATTGATAAGAGGACAACGATCGATGACAAATCAATCGCAAGATTGACAGGAGGACAAAACCCTAATTAGGATTGACGATGTCCAAAATAATGACAAATGAGTACGCACATTGATGCGACAAGATAAAATTGATCAAAATCATGATTGGATAGTATTGTCGACAAGACCAAATTTGGGAGCAAGATAAATGAAGAATGTAGAAGAATGACTCGATGCTCACAAATGATAGAAAACAAGTATGAATCATAGGAGAAATGTTAATGCGACGTAAAACCTAAAATGAGGCAATGCGTAAATGTTAAAGTATGACTTCGCAAGCGTTGACCATTTTTAGGTGTCTACATTTTGCCCCTCTTTGAGACAATGCGATTTTAAGCGTTGTTTCAAAGAACTTAATGAAAATGCCCCAGACAATGACAATGACATATGAAAATGCCCTAGACAATAATAATGACATATGCAGGCCCCCTCGAGGAATTGGCAGGAAATGTCTAGAAAAGAGGCCAATTGATCGATAGGAATGATAGGATCGAACGGACTGACAATCGGAGATCGGATGCATGAAGGACAAGCAATTGAAGATGCCAAAGACCATGACCAACATAAGATGGAGAGGGTGCATGTCCATCTATGCACTGACAAATATATATAAATGAGACCAAGAGAGGGAAAATTGCTCATTTGCACTAGCCAAGGAGGAGAATTTGTTGCTCTAGACAAGGACACTTGCAGAGAGATGGTGAACATTCCAATGGTGGATCACCTTAGGGAATGTGTACACACATTCAGACGACCGAATGATGCAGGAGCAGTGGTATGGATTTCAAATACCCATGTTTTCAATTTCATGAATTTTAATTGCTTGCGGGACATTGCGGGGCCCACAGGGGATGTCGAAAAGGACTCCTGCGCTTGTGTAGGGCGAATCATGCGCTTGTGTGGGGTCTTCTGTGCTTGTGTAGGGAGACACAGGCACAGGTTACCTGACACAAGTGCAGGTTACCTTACATAGGCGCAAGTGTGTAATGCAAACCCTAATTTTGGTCAAAATGACATGCAAATGATCTGGAAAGGGGGGACAAGGATAGGATAGGTCAGATTAGATGAAAAACACCCTGATTAGACATGAAAATGAGGAAATGCAACCTGTAGGAGAAAACCCTAATACTAACAAAATGTGCCCCAATTTGTGATGCAGAGGTGATAGTATCCGTTGATCACACGGGAAAACCGACCAGATTGCTTCATGCTATGACATAGACTCAGGAGCACACAGAGAGATACCTTAGCAGGACTTGGGATATACTATGTCACATTCATGCTCGAGATTAGGGCAAACACAGGACTACTTACCGCATTGGCAGAGCGATGGCATTCAGAGACTTCCTCATTCCATTTGGTGACTGGAGAGGCAACGGTGACACTGGAGGATGTATGGCGTATCCTCCGCATTCCGATTCATGGAGAGATGATAGAGTATGACCTAGTGATAGGGAGAGATGCATTGTGCAGATTGTTTGAGTGTGATGCAGATGATCTAGATATTGTCGAGAGGGAGATTGGCTGGGAGACTATGGCATCAGAGTATGATCGACGATATGTGGTGAAAGTCGTGGTGATAGCATGTCTACTAGCAGAAGACAGATGAGGACATGGATTCCCTATTGGATGGGGAAGAGTGCTAGAGCGGATGGCGATAGAGGGGATAGTGTATGCATGGGGACCATGTGTACTGGCTATGCTCTATTTTCAGCTGCATCAGATAGCATATCAGGGAGTGCAGACTTTGAGTTGTGGAGTTACACTACTACAGGTATGGGCATTTGAGCACATAGCCATATGTTGACCGATTACAGATAGACAGGTAGTACCACACTGACCATATGTGTATTGCTATGGTGGAGCACTGAGACAGGGTCCATTTGGATATATATTGTATTGGCGACATGAGCTAGATCGACTGAGAGAGTTCATATGGAGGCCATATCATGATTGCCTGGGATGGTCAGATGACAGTGATGAGCTACCATATTGTAGATAGGAGAGGTACCTGATTGGGTGACCAGTGAATCACCAGAGAGTGATTGAGTTGTACCTACCAGAGAGAGTCAGATGATAGTTTGGAGAGAGGCAAGATGTACCTAAGAGGACAACACACTTTGCTCGATCTCGCAGAGAGATGAGTTAGTGGGGGAGTATGATTCAGCCACACACAGCATATGCGGACTTCTCATAGCTACAGCAGAGATAGTGGGATTGGACATCAGATGTGGCAGATGCCGGGATGATAGATGAGTATGATAGATGGTTTGCACAATGATGGCCAGTGCCATTGATAGATCCAGATATTCTAGTACCGAGGTGATAAGAGGACTTCCCACTCACAGGAGAGGAGGAGGGAGATGATGAGGATGAGGAGGATGATGAGGACAGAGATGAGTATGAGGGGGATGATGAGGACAAAGACGAGGATGAGGATGATGGGGATGATGAGGACAGAGACGAGGATGGTGGGGACGAGGACAGAGATGAGGATGGGGAGCAAGAGGCATTACAGGACATACCCATAGAGCCAGAGATGGCTAGGATAGAGGAGATGGAGATATTCAGGGCTACCATAGCGAGTCAGCAGGATCACATTGCGACTTTAGAGGGAGAGATAGCCAGACTCACAGCGGCTCAAGACACAGCAGTAGTGCAGGCACATCGAGAAGGACAGAGAGTCACTGAGTATATTGGGTTGATCCGGGATGGCAGTGTACGGGAGCTAGGACAAATGTTGGTAGAGACTGGAGAGGAGATACACCATTGGAGGACACTATATGAGAGTGCAGTTCCACCAGAGCAGAGAGCGCCTTCATATCGGGCACGATCGAGGACAGAGAGCAGGGCACGCTCTCAGAGGTCATTGAGCAGCATGGGGGTGAGTGGACCGATGAGACTACCACAGCCAGGACCAGGAGGGACATCATCCGCAAGACCTTGCAAGGATGAGGAGGACCAAGGGGGCACCCAATGACAGAGGCACATGCTCCTTAGACAGACAGTAGACATTATGTAGTTTGACATTTTGTAGTCAGCCTGCGGGCCATACTTAGGACAGACAGTCCTATTTTGTACTCTGATATTATTGTGACAGATGATATGATATGCATCGATATGATGAGATGCAAATGACTTATGTGATTTTCCATGTATGGATGGCTTATGTACTGTTTATGTATCATTGTGGAATATGTATGGATATGTTTTTTGTTTATGTGTTTTTGATGCATTTATAATATGAAATGGATAAAATGCTTGATATGGTGCTTAATGTAATGCAAATGTACTAACCAAATGGATGCAGGATGCAGCATATGTGTGAGGGGAAATCGGAGCACTAGACCAAACTGACTATCCGAACTGACAGAAGAAATGTTCGTAAGAAGAAAATGAGACGGAGGACAGTTAAAGATGAAGAAAAACTTGCTTTTAGTAATGCACTTTGTAGGTGAGAACCTTTATTTTTATATAGCAAAATGGATGCGTAGCATCATGGCATTGAAGGCCAGAGTTGAAATGCAACCCCTTTTTGCAAAAGACAGACACATCATAGACAAACAACAATCACAAAAAAGAAAAGGGACCATGATCCATCCCAGTCACTCTAAATCACTCAGTGACATCATCGAGCAACATAGGAACATGACCGAAGCCAAAGATAAATCAATAAAAAGATAAGATTCACAAATTCCAACAAATCAAACAAACATCTTGATCTTCATTGTCAAAAGTTGAAAGTGCGGATAGGACAATCATGCTGTCTAGTTTCAGGGAATGTGGTACCCCGTCTAAGACAGGACACAGTCTGGTTTCGAGTATACCACACCCTGTATAAGACTCATGATAGTGTGCCAAGGACGAATGATATTGATGGTAACGTTCGATTGATAAGACAATTTTGATCAGTTTGAATGTCTGGTTTGATGGAAAAAGTTCATCTGTTCATGCATGATTTCATTAAAGCACAGCTTGTGATTGTGTGTCGTTGGAGGGATGCTCAGTGATTTGCCTCTGCACAGAGGGGTTATTTATTGCAAAATGCTTGTTTTTTGGATTTTAATGTGTTGAAATGTTTTTGTTCATTATTTTAGGACTTTATTTGATTTTTTTTTTTGGATTATTTCAGGACTTTATTCAATTTTTTTGATTTTTTTCAGGACCTTATTTGATTTTTTATGATTTTTTCAGGACGTTATTCAATTTTTTTATATTTTTTTTTTATTATTTCAGGACATTTTAAAATGTTTTTGAGATTTTTTTCAGGGCATTTTTAAATGTTTTTGAGATTTTTTCAGGACATTTTTAAATGCAAAAGGTCCAGTGAGCGACCATGACAAGGGAAACACACCCAATACGCATCTGAAGGACATGCATAGATCGAGAGCAAAACATATGTACAAGCAACCAAACTATGCAAGACAATGATGTTGACCAATAATAGGCCTGGAATAGGACATTGGGTCAAGACAAAGATAGACGTGAGAAACCGGCCGAGAAAAAGCATAGCTTAGAGGTCATGATAGATGACGGAGCAACGATCTCATTTTACACATGGCGCCTATTTGCCAGGTTTTCACCAAGGTACTTGCAGCAAAGCATCTGCTTGCCAGGTTTTCAGTAGAGGGCGAATCATTTTTCTTTGCTCTTTTTGCTCTTTTTCTTTTTTCTTTTTTTTTGTATTTTTTCTCTTTTTTCATTTTTTTTGTATTTTTTCTCTTTTTTTTTTTATTTTTTTGTATTTTTTCAGGATCATATTTGAAGAAGTACTGATAGAAAATTATGCCCAGTACTTGCGAAGATGCATGCTATTTATAGGATCGGACAGAGGTTCACCTTCCGGGGTAGCAAGCTGATATGCCCCCGAGCCATATGCTACAGTTACTATGAAAGGACCAACCCAATTAGGTTCAAACTTACCTTTGATGATGTCAGTAGACTAGGCATTCTTAGGGTTTGCCTTTAAAACCAGGTCTCCCACTTCGAAGTGTCGCCCTTTGACCTTCTTATTATAAGAGCGACGAAGACGGTTTTGATATGCTTGCAAATGTGTCAGAGCTGTCTGACGTTTCTCATCTAACATCTCAAGCTGATGCATCTGAGAGACTCTGTATGTCTCGTCATCAATCAAATGTTGCAAGGAAACACGCAAGGAAGGAATCTCCACCTCCAAAGGTAAAATAGCTTCCACACCATACACCAAGGAATAAGGTGTTGCGCCAGTAGGTGTGCGGATAGAAGTGCGATAGGCCCATAGTGCTGGATTTAACTGTACATGCCAATCTCGACCAGCATCATTGACAACCTTTTTCAGGATCTTGATAATGGTTTTATTTGATGCTTCGGCTTGACCATTCCCTTGTGGATAGTATGGACTGGAGAAACAGTGTTGGATATGAAACTTTTCGCAGAGTTCTTTAACATCTTTATTCTTGAAGGGACGACCATTATCTGTGACTATGGTAAGGGGAACCCCATACTGGCATATGATATAATACAGCAAGAATTTTGAAATTTGGACACCCGTGATATAGGTCATGGGTATAGCCTCGATCCATTTTGTAAAATACTCTGTGGCTGTAATAATGAACTTGTGTCCATTTGCAGAGGTCGGGTGAATCTTGCCAATAAGATCCAATCCCCATTGAGAAAAAGGCCACGGAGATATGACAGAATGAAGCTCTTGGGCTGGTGCATGAATGTAGTTTCCATGAATCTGGCATTTGTAGCACTTCTTAACAAAATCATGATCATCTTTTTCCAGAGTGGGCCAATAGTACCCAGCACGAATCAACTTTTTGGCTAAGCTTAGACCATTGAAATGGCCCCCACATATACCATCATGAACCTTGTGTAAAGCCGTTTGTGCTTCGTCAGAATCCAAACACCTGAGGAGGGTATGGTCAAAGGAACAGCAGTAAAGGGTGTCGGCGATGATGACATATTTGGCTGTCTGTCGAATAAAGGCTCGGCGTTGGTTAGTGGAAAGGTTGGGTGGTAAGGTTTGGGATTTCAAATATTGATATACATCATTGTACCATGGGGAGTTGGGACCAACAAGAACACACATCACATCCACCGTCGGAATGTCAAAAGAAGGAACCAGCAATTGTTCAAGTAAAAATTCACATTTGTCCATATTGTTTGGCATATTTAACATGGAGGCAATCGTAGCCATTGCATCTGCCGACTTGTTTTGCATTCTTGGAACTTGACTGAAATGGATAGCCGTGAATTTGGTCTTGAAGAAATCTACCATATGCTTATAGGGAATAAACTTTTCATCTTTTGTTTCGTAGTCATCATTTACTTGTCGGATGACTAATTGAGAATCTCCATAGACTTGCAAATGCTTGATGTTCCAGTGGACTGCTACTCGGAGTCCTGTGACCAGTGCTTCATACTCTGCAATGTTATTGGTATAGTGGAAAGTTATTCTGTAAGACTTTGGAATAGCATCACCTTGAGGGGTGACAAACAAGATGCCTGCTCCGGACCCAAACTTGGTATGGGACCCATCAAAGTATAACTTCCATTCATTAGAGGATGTGAAAGAAAGGACTGATTCATCTGGAAAATCGGTCAACATGGGATGATTATCAGAAATAGGAGCCTTTGCAAGTTGATCTGCTATGACTTGTCCTTTTATGGCCTTTCGCTCCATATACTCAATGTCAAATTCACTGAGAATCATGACCCATTTTGCTAGGCAACCCGTCAAAGCTACTTGGCTAAGCAAATATTTTAAGGGATCAATTTTTGCAACCAACAATGTTCGGTGGCTCAGCATATAATGTCGGAGTTTCTGCATTGCAAATACCACTACTAAGCATGCCCTTTCAATAGTTGAATAATTGCTCATAGCCTACCAGTGTCCGGCTGATATAGTAAATAGCTCGCTCTTTGTTGTTCTCATCTTGTTGGGCCAAGAGAACTCCTAATGCCATTTCAGTTGCAAAAATATACAATAAAAATGGCTTTCCATCTATTGGAGGCATTAGAATAGGTGGTGACAGCAAATATTCTTTAAGAGCTTGAAAGGCTGATTGACATTGCTCAGTCCATTTGAAAGTGACACCTTTATGCAATAGATGCTGGAATGGATGACATTTGTCAACCAACTGAGCTATGAAGTGATGGATTGACTGGAGCTTTCCTTGCAGACTTCTTAATTGCCGGAGATTTGAAGGTGGAGGCATATCCATTATTGCTTTGACTTTGGCAGGGTTGACCTCAATGCCTCGGTGAGAAACAATGTATCCTAGTAACTTTCCAGTTGTGACACCAAATACACACTTCTTTGGATTGAGCCTGAGTTTGTAGGTCTCCATTTGGTCAAAGATCGGGCCCAGGATGGCCAGATGACTATCTCTGGTGACAGATTTGCATAACAAGTCATCAACATAGTCCTCCATCAAAGTGTGCATGAAATCATGAAAAATTGTCGTCATTGCTCTTTGATATGTTGTGCCTGCATTTTTAAGACCAAAGGGCATCACATTCCAACAGTAGGTACCCCAAGCACAGGTGAATGTTGTCTTATGCTGATCTTCAGGAGCAATGCGAATTTGGTTATAGCCAGAGAAACCATCCATTAATGAAAGCATCTCATATCCAGCCATCATGTCCACTATGATGTCTATGTTTGGCAATGGAAAATCATCTTTAGGGCATGCTTTATTGAGATCCCTAAAATCTATGCAGATTCTGATGCCCCCAATTACTTTGCTAACTGGTACTAAATTTGAAATCCAGTCTGCATAATCAATGGGTCTGATGAAGCCCACATCTAGCAATTTTTTTAGTTCCACTTTGACCAAAAGAGCCACCTGAGGATGCATCTTTCTAAGTTTCTGTTTGATAGGCTTGGCATCAGCTTTTAGTGGAAAATGATGAAGAACCAATTCTGGATGAAGGCCAGGCATATCTGCATAGGACCATGCAAAGCTGGTCTTCTTCTCAAGAAAGAAATTGACAAAATCTATTTTTTCCTGTTGTGATAAGGAAGCAGCAAAATGAATGACCTTAGGGTTGTCAGGTGTACCCAAATTGATTTCCTTGGTCATTTCCACTAGCAATTTTGATTTAGCCTGACTTGATAGGGGTATGTCCACTCTTCCACCTTTGGGCACCTCAGAGAGGTTTTCACCCGCAGGTATGTCTTTTATTTTGACTTTTGTATGATCAGAGAGTGCCTTACGGTTTTCACCCAAAGATCTATTCTTTTGATTTTTTACTATTTCTTTTCTTTTTTCATTTTGATGACTAGAAGAGGGAGTTGACTCTCCAAAATATGCCATGGAATCCAGGTCAATAGAAAATCCTGCCTTATGATCACCTTGTGGTATGCCTTCCCGTAGTCCAAGGAATTCTGCAATTGCTTCGTCATTTTGAAAACAGTCCAATGTGAGTGGTTCTTGTTGGTCATGTTGGATAAGTCGGGGATAGATGAGGGGCATGTCATCATCAGTTGTAAGGAGAGAGAGAGGGCTGATATGGTAAAGATATGAACATCTATAGTGTCACTATCTGAACTGCTTGTATCGGATTCGGAGCTTGGATCCCAAAATGTCTCTATCCAAGCATGAGGACATGTTTTAGGAAGCAGAGTTATTTCGTGTTTGTCTTCCATAGGCAAATTATCAGGGTCAATGAAAATATTATCGAGGGCATAGGAGCTAGAAGAAAAATAACTCCACTCCCATTCATTGGAATCAGTCTCAGGTCGGGTATCCTCAGGTGTTATTTCATCATCAGAATCATGCCCTTTTCTACACATGGGCACTTTGGTAGATGTGGATCCAATTCGCAATGGTACAAAACCTAACCCTAAAGTTAGAGGTCACCTCTTGGGTATGACACGTTCTAGCCTTCCATTGTTGTTCAGGCCTAAGCCACTACAACCATCATATCCTTTCTTTTGTAGCATAGTAAATCCTTTGCCGTAGCGTTCTACTAGCAATCTGACAGGTGGGGTCTCAGTTGGATCTTTATAAAGCCAATCTATGACATCATCATCTACAGTTTCTTTGTCAAGTTCTCCCCATCTTGTAAATGTAGTAGGAGGTTGATATTGAATAATGACCTTAGGTTCCTTTTGCAATAAATGCGGTTTTCCATATGATTTTGGAGATATTGGCAAATTCCCAATGAGGAATGTCTGATCCATTGAATATTCTCCACATCCTTGGTCTTGTATCTTCAATTTTCCTTTGACAGCATCTAACAATTGATTAGGATCCACATAGCTATGTGATTTGGCCTCTCTATTGACTGGGACTTGCTGCTAAGGGGTATCCTTTACCCTAGTACAAAATTGGAATGGATTAGGATCTCCCAGAATTGTTATCTCAGTTCCATTGTAAGGATATTTTAAACATTGATGATAGGTGGATGGAACCGCTTTCATTGCATGAATCCATGGACGGCCAAGGATCATATTATAAGGGAGATCAAGGTCGAGAACTTGTAGGAAAATGTTTTCTGTCACTGGACCAACTCTGATAGGCAATGTAATTATCCCTTTGGATGGGTGCTCAGCATCATCATATGCTTTGATTGTTATTCTTTTAGAAGCATCAATGTCATTTTCTGTATATCCAAGGCCAATGACCACTCTCAAAGTACAAATATTAAGACCTGCTCTGCCATCTATCAAGACTCGTCGGATATTGCAGTTATGAACAAAGACTTCAAGGTGTAAAGGATCATTGTGAGGGAGCTTATCAGGTGAGATATCATTGTCAGAAAATGCGACATTTTGGGAAACGGCTAAATGTCCAGTCCGGGCTTGAAACTGGTCAACATCAATATCTGTCAGAATAGTGGACTCAATTAAAGCTTTATCCAGGACTGCATGATGCATGGGAGACATTTTCAATAACTCAAGGATTGATATTTGTGCAGGTGTCTTTCCTAGGTGATCCAAAAGATTATACTGACTTGCAAGAGTTGGCTTGGGAGGAGCTGCAGGAGCTCCTTTTAGGACTATTTTGGATCGACGAGTGGTGACTACATAAGAAGGATCTTGTCCCTTTATTCTCAGGGTAGAAACATACTCAGTTGATGCGCGAAAACAATTAATGACATTATTATAACCAGAACTTGCATAATTGGCCGTTTGGGCAAAGTTGGAAGAAGACGCTTTACCCTTGTCATGATCAAGCAAAGGAGTTTTGAAAATAGTATGATCAGTGTTAGAGGTCGGATGGGGTGGATCTACCTCAATTACTCCTTGCTCTAATAAATCTTGAATCATGTGTTTCAATTGAAAATAGGATGCAGTTTTGTGTCCTTTGGACCAATGATATTCACAGTACGCATTATCATTCCACCAATGCGGTTGTATCGCTGGTTCTGCCTTGATATCTGGTAGCTTAATAAATTTTGTTTGTATCAATTGTCTCATTACTGATTCAATAGGCTCTCCCAATGGCGTAATATGTCGAGGAGGCCCATCCCACGATCGGAAGGGTTTGCGCTGCTGGTTTTGTTGTTGGCCTTGTTGTTGGTTATATTGTTGAGCATGCTGTTGGTATTGCGGCTGTTGAGTAACATTGCTCATTGGTGCTTGATTTTGTTCCATAGTTGACATATTAGGAACACTCAATTTCTTGATCATGAATGGGGGTTGATTTGCATTCACCGCTCTTGCATCAACAACTCCATCATTAGTGATATTCTTGTTCTTATACCAAAATCTGTTTCTATCCCTCGAATAATTGGTGTTGTCATTGTCTTTATTGAGCTTGATAATTCCTTTAGCTACCAGAGCCGTTTCAATGCTCATTCCCTTCTTAATGAGTTTCTCTATAGTACTGGGACTTTTCAATTTTAGCTCATACATAATTTCTAGGACCAAATTCTGGATAAACAGATTCACTTGTTGTTCTTTGGGTATATCAAGAGAAGAACGACTATACAAGCTTCGCCATCGCTGCAAGAAAGTCACTAATGATTTACCTTGCTTTTGTTTGGTGTTGCATAAATCTGACATGGTCACATCACTGTTGATGTTGAATGCAAAATGAGATAAAAACTTTTGAGCCAATTCAGACCAAGTCTTTATATTTCCTGGCAGATGTGAATACCAATCCATAGCTTGTCCCGTGAGACTTCGTGCAAATAAGCGCATTAAGTATGTCTCTTCATAGCTTACCTCAGTACATGTCGTGAAAAATGCTCGAATGTGATCTTTTGGATTGCCATTCCCTTTATATTTCTCAAAATTAGGTGCCTCAAAATGCTTAGGGAATGGAGGCATGTGTACACTCTTGTCAAATGGATTAGGACATAAATCTTGATCTGTATACAACTTCTTTGTTCCTTTAGTTTCTAATGCGTCAACTTTTCGTTGCAACTTCTCAAGTTGTTGTGCAATTGTATCAGAATTTAGAGGTCCATCATTAATCCCAGTTGGTATCCTTTGTCGATACATCGCATTTTCGATCGGTTGTTGATACTCTGAAATGGCCATTTTTGGTGTTTTCGGCATATAAAGTTCTTGGTACATTGCTTGTTGCTGCGGTTGTGCTATGCCTTGATATTGACCTTGTTGTTGTGCTTCTTGGAGCCTAGGTTGATATTGCAATTGAGTAGGTTGTTGATATTGCATAGGTGCCAATTGCGGTTGTAAAGTAGGATAGCTTGTTTGCCTTGGCACATATTGTGGCACATGTTGGTGATGAGGCTAATGGATCAGAATTTGTTGACTTTGTGCCAATTGTTTTCGTGGTGTATATCCCATCATTTGTAAAAAACTTTGTTTAGATGGTTTTCATTGCTTCTCCTTAGGATGGGGTATAGCACTTGCATTAACTTGCTGTGTTGTTTGTCCAATCCATTGTGATGGTTGCAAGTTTGCATTAACTTGTAATGGTGCTGAAGATGCTGCAATTTGTTGTCGAATGCGAAATTGTTGTTGTTGCACATTACTTGTTTGCACATTAGATTGTACCTTTTGTATATTACTCAATTGTTGCAACAATTGTTGTTGGTGCAAACCACTATCTATAGCTCTTTGTGTCGCCATTATCGAAGGGTTTGTCGCAATAGTGTTCGGCAAAGATATTGAATTTAACAGGACATAAGAACTTTGTTGCATCGTGGAATTATTTTGGACATTGGTGACATTAGGCATTCCAGTTGTGAAGCTTTCCTGCATCTTAGATTTTGATCCAACTTTATGCATGTAAGGAACCACTTCTTGTTGAGGGACAGCTGTGAATACTTGTGTGTTCTTCATTTGATTTTGCGTTACAGGTGTTGCATTGAATAATGGATTATTTATTGTCTCAAATGGTGACTTTTGAGGAATAGTCATTGTCAATGCCTTTGAAGCACATTTACTCATCAATGTAGGTTGAGTTGCTTGTTGTGCATTTTCTTCATTTGGATGCAGGGAAAAACTTAACAACTCACCACTTTGTTGTTCTTGCACATTGATTTGGTCACTTGAAGATGTCACATTACTCATCATGTTAAGATACTTTTGTGGAAACATCTTAAAGACCTTGTTCAAGAACTTATCCATCTTTTTTGTTATCTTTGGATCTTGAAGGAACATGTCAACATCATCAGAAGTATCGGAATCAGATGAAGAATCTGGTTGGACATTTGGATTCGTTTCTTGTTGAATGCCTTGATCTGAACCAAATCTTTGTGAGAGAGTTTGTTCTTCATATAATGTTTGAGTTTGAATGTCATGTTGCAGTTGTGGTTGATTCAAATTGAAAGGTGCACTTCCTCTTGGAGTTGGTGGAACACTCCCATGTCCTGGTTTCATAGGTACAAACACTGGTTCATATAATGGAGGTGGTCCAAGTTGAACCATTCCATATGGTGGTAGAGATGTGTTTGATGATCCTTCAATTTGTACTATTTGACTAGTTTGAAACTGCGAATTTGCTATGTTGTCCATGGGTTGATACATTGGTTCACCCATCTTTTTAGATTTTGATCTTGTTTCAACAAGCATGTCACTTATGCAAATGCAATGTTTTTTTGGAATTTTTTCAAGGATAATATATGCTATGCAACTAAATGCAAACTATGTTTTTGGTTGTTTTCAAAGATTTTGACAAACTTTTTTGAATGCAAATCGAAGAGAGGGACCCTTAGGAAATTGGAATGATATCTAGACCTCAAAGGACAAAAGGACTTAAGTGAAAAAAGGACAAAATGACAAAGTCTCCCCTATATGCTTGGATACTAAGCTAGGTTTGACCAAATGATATTGATGACAAAAGGACAAAAGATTTGATAAGGTCTAGACTTCTTAACAATGACTTAGGGTTGCATCAAAGATTTGGATTACTCAAGTATGACAACACCTAGTTTTGGCACTATATGAAAAGGGACAATTACTATGCATATGACCTAATATGATATGATAATGACCTAAGCTTAATGAAGAGACATAGGGTACGCAAATATGAATGAATGACGATGGTATTATTCTAATGCAAGAGGACACATGCAAATGGATGACCCTTATTGATATGCAAAGGAGTATGACTTAGGTGAAACCTAACCTTGGTACTTGACAATGAACTTTGCAAAATGCAACCTAGGATGGACCTAAATATAAGTGACATGAATGTTGAGACAAGATTTTGAAAAATGTTTGACAACCATGTTTGAAGGTGTTTTGAACCTTGTTGGATGAAATGTTCTTGTTTTTAACCTTGTTTTGAATCAATTTGCCTTGTTTTTGAAATGATATGCAATTCAACTTTTGACAAACAAAGAATACAAGATATTTCAACTTAGACTCAAGACAATCATGCTCATTCACAAATTTCTTATGGTAGGCAAGGACATTAGGTACTTGAGAGGTAGACTTGTTATGGGATTCAAGGAGAATACATAGATGCTTGACCCCACGGGCTCCCCTCCACGGCACTCACTTCTCAGGGCAGCCAAGCATCAGTCCCCATGGAAATCTCCCCATGGCAAACTTAGTATCTCTTCCAAGTATCCAAACTTGTCCTTCTCAAGCAACTAGAAGGGTTTTTGGCCTCTAAAAACAAGGTGTGTAGTAAGGATTTCTGTTAAGCGTTACTCCTTGATGTCACGCAAGCGTGATTGAGACATTAAGCCCATCAAGATACCAAACAAATGTAGTCATGCAAGCATGATTTAGACCATGAGGTCCTACTTAGATGTTGATATGAGAAAGAGTTCAAGGGTCATCACTTCCCAAGTAACTGCAATTCCCACGTAACCCTTCCTTCAAAGCTTTCACTCATCAGGTATTTTTTTATAGTGAGTTAGAATGCCAAGGTATTCTAGCCATACTCACTTTGGGTCGTTCCCTTCTCACGATTATCACTTGCTTGCAAAAGCAAATGGTCGGGAAGGCAAGCCCTCTAAAGGTGACACACAATCAAAACAATGAGCATGGTATCGAAGATCTAAATTTTTGATCACCCTAAGAAGGATGAGAGCATACTCTCCTACTCCAATGTCACACTCAACAATCAAAGCAAAAACATGTTCATTCCAACCTATTTAGAAATCACTAGGTGCCTAAAAATTAATTGCAAACACAAGGTTTAGTTGTTTCTCCAAGGCAACCTGCAAAAATCACCAAGCCAGAAGTTTAATTTGTTTGGTCTTTGACTAGCGAACCTGCAAATAATTCATTAGTAGTTTGTGAAATAATTCTTTGTCAAGCATTTTGCCACAAAGCTACCAACAATGTTAGAGAATCAAGAGAAATGAATCACCATCAAAATTAATCCATAAAAGTTGTGATTCTTTGTCCTCTTAGATTAATCTATGTGAAATTTATAAAATTTACCACCCTAGATTAATCTAGATAAAATTTGCATGAATGCATGATTAATTTGCCAACCTAAACTAATCTAGATGAAGGTTGCATGATTTTGTTTTTTGAAAATTTTGACCATTTATTAAAAATGTCATAACTTCCTCAATATTTATCCAAATCACAAACAGTAAAATGATCTGGAAAGACAAAAATGTGATCTAATATACCCAGAAATCATTTATTTTAATTCTACACGAAAGTTTTTATATGATCAATTGATTATGACTATTTTTTTTTTAGAAGAAAAATCTGCAATTTTTCCACAAAAAAATCTACAACTTCACAAAACATTCAAAAAAATATTAGATCCAAGCATGTTCACATCGGGTTCACCAATTAATGTAGCTAGGAAATCTGGAAATCATCACAAGCAAGATAAACATACTAATCATTAGCTCAATCACGAAAGCATAACTGCAATGATCTATCCTAAACAACACTCAATAGAGACATAAAATAAAAACATTCAAAACTAGAAATTAAGCAAACCAAAGGTGTGATTTGAATGCTCCTTCATGCGGCTCCATTGTTCTTCTTTCCTCTTCAAATGGTTTGGTTGTGGATCTCACCTACAAGTGCACACACATAATTGAAAGCAAGTAGACAAGATTTTTGATTAAGAGTACTCGAAATATGATTGACTAGAAATTCGATAATCTGATTACCAATTAGCTTTGATTGATGAAGATCATCCAATTTATAGAAGAATTAGAGAGATGACAAGATTAGCATGATTCAATTCAAATGGAAATTGCAAATCAATTATGTCAATTATGACAAATTATGCACTTTCTATGCAAAATTTGTTGATTGATAATTTATGACAAATTATGACAACTTCTATGTCAAAATTGATTGATTGTCAATTATGACAAATTTATGACAAATTGACATGTCATGTCCATGAATTTAGGAGAGAAATAGGAGGAAATTGAACTTAGGAATTAGAAAATTAGAAAATTAGAGAATTAAGAATTTAGGAATTAAGAAATTGATAGAAATTAGAAATTAGGTAAATTAATTAATAATTTGTCATTTATTAATTAATTCACAAAGAGGAATAATTAGCCAATTAAATGAACATTTAATTGTAATGAGAAGACTTAGGATAAATAAACAATTTATTAATCCTAAAGGAGGAAATGACAAACCAGGTTAAATGATTAAATCATGAAACCCTAGAAGATGAATTAGGTCTTGATGAAAGATAACTGACTCGATCATGATTCTGATTAACAAAGGACCAATGTGATAAATGATTTGACTGATAAATGCGCCAATTGACGAGGAACAATGACAAATTGATCCAAATTGACATAATTGAGACAAACAACGATTGATGACAAATCGATCGCAAAATGACAAGATCGAACAAGAGGACAAGAATCGATGACAAAATAGATTGCAAAACGACCATATTGAAAATGACCACGATTGATGACAAATCGATCGCAAAATGACAAAATCGAACATGACAACGACCAATGACAAATCGATCGTTAAACGACAAGATTGAAAATGATAAGGATTGATGATAAATCGATCACAAGATTGACAAGATTGATAAGAGGACAACGATCGATGACAAATCGATCACAAGATTGACAGGAGGACAAAACCCTAATTAGGATTGATGATGTCCAAAATAATGACAAATGAGTACGCACATTGATGCGACAGGATAAAATTGATCAAAATCATGATTGGATAGTATTGTCGACAAGACCAAATTCCAGAGCGAGATAAATGAAGAATGTAGAAGAATGACTCGATGCTCGCAAATGATAAAAACCAAGTACAAATCATAGGAGAAATGTTAATGCGACGCAAAACCTAAAATGAGGCAATGCGTAAATGTTAAAGTATGACTTCGCAAGCGTTGACCATTTTTAGGTGTCTACAGTATCATTTGATTGTGGGTAAGGTTTCCTACCATGGTTTTTCCCCTTACAGGGATTCCACATCAAAATATATGTGTCATTTGTTGTGGATGTTGTTTCTCTTTTTGTTTCAGGCATTGAGTTATACCAGTACTGCTATAACTATTAATCTGTTTCACTGGCATTAAAGTTTGTTTTACCGGCACTAAGTTTCAACTTGGATTAATTGGTTTTGATTTGTAATTTATTGACAATTGGTTCACAACTGATTCACCCCCCCTCTCAGTTTTCCTTCCTGGTTCCTAACAATTGGTATGTAAGGAATGTCAAATGGGAAAGCAAGTTAGAACAACATTTGAGAGCATTTATGAGAAATCCAATTATATTCTTGATTTAATTCATACTGATTTATGTGGTCCAGCAAGAACAAGAAGTCTTCAGGGTGATAGATACTTTATGCTAATAATTTATGATTATTCTAGAATATGTTGGGTTGCTTTTCTCAAGGAGAAATCAAAATCTTTTGGAAGATTCAAGATATACAAGGCAATGGTAGAGAATGAAACCGGCAAGAAAATCAAATGTTTAAGATCAAATCAAGGAGGAGAATTTACATCTAGAGAATTTAATGCATTTTGTGAGCAAAATGGAATCAAAAGACAACTATCAGCACCCCGGACACCCCAGCATAATGGAGTTGTGGAAAGGAAGAACAAAACTCTTCTGGATGCAACAAGAACCATGATGATGGAAGCAAATCTACCTCATGTGTACTGGAGAGAAGCAATGAATACAATGGTTTATACTTTCAACAAAGTTCACATCAAAAGTGAAACCAGTAAGACTCCTTATGAACTATGGTTTGGTTATACTCCTACTCTTAAATACTTTAGAATATTTGGAAGCAATTGCTATTTTAGAAGAGATGAGTATATTGGTAAATTTGATCCTAGAAGTGATGAAGGAATATTTCTTGGTTATTCAACTAGAAGCAAGGCATATAGATGTTATAATAAAAGATTGCAAAAAATCATTGAGAGTACTAATGTGAAGATAAAACATTTTAGAGGAGATTCAAGATCTATAAAACTGATAGTTGAAATAATTATAAATGAACTGACACAGATTGCACTGGATCAGAGTGAAGATTCAGTCACACCAGCATCATCAAAAAACTCAAATGTGACCGAACAACAACAACATGTGAATGTAAATCAAAATAAACCCAGGTATGTAAGATTGAATCATTCAAAAAATCAGATAATTGGAAATAAGAATCAAGGTGTTATGACTAGAGGAAGATTGGCAAATGAAGAGGTATGTTTAATTTCTCAAGTTGAACCAGCATCTATTATTGAAGCATGTCAAGATGAACATTGGATAAAAGCAATGGAAGATGAATTAGAACAAATTGAAAAGAATAATACTTGGACATTAGTTCCTCGACCTAAAGACAAAAATGTAATTGGAACTAAATGGGTATATAGAAATAAACTTAATGAGGCTGGTGAAGTAATTAGAAACAAAGCAAGATTAGTTTGTAAAGGTTATTAACATAAAGATGGAATTGATTATAATGAAACCTTTGCACCAGTAGCCAGAATTGAGGCAGTTAGACTATTTCTTGCATTTGCAGCTCATAAGAACTATAAAGTTTATCGGATGGACGTAAAATGTGCATTTTTGAATGGAGATCTTGAGGAGGAAGTTTACATTGAACAACCTGATGGATTTTCATTGACAAATGATAAGGATATGGTTTGTTGGTTAAGGAAAGCTTTATATGGATTAGAGCAAGCTCCTAGAGCTTGGTATGCTAGACTTGATAAATATCTTTTAAAGCTTGGTTACACAAAAGGTAATGCTAACAACAATTTATATTACAAAATTACCAATGATGATATTTTGGTTATTGAAGTATTTGTGGATGATATCATTTTTGGAGTTGAAGATGAGTTATGTAAAGACTTTGCTAACAAGATGCAAGAAGAATTTGAAATGTCTATGATTGGAGAGATAAAAAAATTTCTAGGTTTGCAGATTTCACAAATAGATAAAGGTATATTCATATGTCAAACAAAATACTTGAAGGAACTCTTGAAGAAATTTGGTATGGAAAACTCCAAGCTGGTAAGCACTCCTATGACTACAACTGATAAGTTGACATTAAAGGATGATTCAGCTCCTATTAATCTGACAAGGTACAAATCTATGATTGGAGGATTACTGTATTTGACACAAACCAGACTTGATATAATGAATGCAATATGTATTGTATCTAGATTTCAAAGCAATCCTAAAGAAAATCATAAATCCACAGTTAAAAGGATTTTCTGGTACCTACAAGGCACAACAAATCTTGATTTATGGTATCCTAAGGACAAAATTTTTGATTTATGTGCATACATAGATGCAAATTGGGTAGGAGATGTAGATGACAGAAAGAGTACCACTGGAGGTGCATTCTTTCTTGGCAAAAGATTGATTTCATGGATCAACAAAAAGCACACTTGTACATCATTATCTACAGTAGAATCAGAATATGTTGCAACAACAACTAATTGTACTCAGGTATCATGGATCAAGCAAATATTGAAGGATATAAAGGTAAAATACAAAGAACCGATAACTATCTATTGTGATAATTCAACAACAATTGATATATCAAAGAATTCAATATTTCACTCTAAGACAAGGCATGTTTCTATTAAGTACAATTTTCTGAAAGAGAATATTGAAGCAAATGAAGTGAGATAGGTTTATGTGAATACTAAAGAGAAAATTGCAGATATCTTTACAAAGCCTTTGCCTAAGGAAACATTTGAATATCTTAGAGAGCAGGTTGGGGTAATTTCCCCACTGGCGGAGACTTAGATGATGAATATTTGCATCAAACCGATAGGGACTAACAGAAAAATATTTTTCCAACTTTGATGAAGGAAAGCTACTTCTTAGGGGGAGTAGTTAGCTAAATATTATGTTTTTACTCTTAACTGCTTTGGCACTTGATGTCAAAGGGGGAGAGATATCTATGGAAAAAATTTGTACTTTGGGGAGAGATATATTTTTGGTTTTTATTTCTGGTATTGATCTATTTTGGGAGATTATTAGTTTATTGGTTTTCAGCACTTAGATGTTTTTCCATCTAGTATTGCCATCAATGCCAAAGGGGGAGATTGTTGGTATTATGGATGACTTGATCATGTGTTGCATTAGTTTTGTCATTGATGTCAACACTTATCTTCTTGGAGGTCTACATTGTTGATTTGGCACTATGGTTATATTGGTTTATTGTTGAACGGACATATTGTGTTCATTGACATGGTTAGTGGCTTATGCATAGTCACCGGTATATGTTCACCAGCAGGATATATGGTTCATCGACAGTGATGATAACTTGGTATCATTTGGAGATCATTTGGCTATGTCAGAGACATGGATTGGATGTTTGGATTTGGTGTTTTGTTTATTGGTCTAATTGGGTTGACATATTTCTCTTAACTGACAGATAGGTCTAGGTTATGGACCGGTACATGATATCTATTCTAGATCAGCACGACACGTCTTGGAAATGTTTTATTGATTGGGTAATATGGTAAATGCATTGAGCCCACATATTGTATCACATCAAGACTTATTTGTAATTGATTTAATTGTAATATCCTTAGTGAGACGACCTCATGTATAGATCTTAGGTTTTGTATAAATGATTGTAAGATATTATTGAAGATCGTCATTATGAGTGTATGCAAATATTGAAGAGCAAAAATAAGCAGATCCTTATGCGAATCATGCAGACATTATTTGAAGGTTGAAGGAAAGGTTATGAAGGTGTTTGACACTCATGTTCAGAGCTTAAACCGGTACTAAATCCAGCATTGGAGATGCTATTCTGAAGTAGTACATTGTTATTGGATTTAACCATCCAATTATAGTAAGTGTGACTCCTATTTTGTGATTGAGTAGTGAGATCTAGGCAGTTGGCCTTTCTGCATGTGCAGACCCCATTTGTATACACTTACTATTTGCAGTAGTATCATTTGATTATGGGTAAGGTTTCCCACCGTGGTATTTCCCCTTACAGGGTTTCCACATCAAAATCTCTATGTCATTTGTTGTGGATATTCTTTATCTTTCTATTTCATGCATTAAGTTATACCAACACTGTTCTAATTGTTAATCTGTTTCACCAACATTAAATTTTGTTTTACCAGCACTAAGTTTCAAGTTGGAATAATTGGTTTTGATTTATAATTTATTGACAACTAGTTCATAATTGATTCACCTCCCCTCTCAGTTGTCCTTCTCGGTTCCTAACAAAAGAGGCCTAAAACTTTCATTTCTTCTATCACTTCTGACTCTGATCTAGAGGATAATGAACCTTTAGCATTTAGAAGGTTACAAAGAAAGAAAGGTGACCAGCCTTTGGTAGAGGAGAAGAAGGTGGAGCCAAGGAGGAAGCTTATGAGAAAAGTGACAAAACTTACTACACCCCACCTCTGGCAAGGAAACGTATTTAGAAGAGGAAACCAGTCACATCCACTCCAACAACCCACAACAAGAAGAAAAAGAGTGATGGTGATACTGAATCTAGTAAGGCTACAATGACATGTGCTGAATTGATTAATGAAATAACCAATGATGGAATTTTGAAGAATGTATCCATTTATTTTGAATATTTAGAGGATAATGAGCAGAATGAGATTGAAGAGGAAATTTTAGTATACATAGATATATATAAGAAATCCTTAGTAGAAATTTTGAAGGAAATTCCTCTATCATTGTACAATAAATTAGATGCTAGAATACTTGATGCAATCAAGAGGGATAGAGAAATTAAGGAAGTAGAAATTTTGGGTATGTATGGTTCAATAAACAATGAGGAAATGAAATGATGCATTGATGTTGCAAACAAAACAATCTTTAGTAGAAAATCCCGACAAATAAGCCTAATGATGGGCAGGGTAAATGAGGTAGTAAATGAGACCCTAGATGGTCGGACCAAATTCTTCCAAAAGAATCTTGATTTTATCACCTCCCAAGAAGAATTTGTAAAAGAAACAACTTCCACCATCCCGGACAGATCTAAAGGGAAAGGTATTTTGGATAGCTCAGTTCCAATTTTGAATAAACTGACAATAACTATAAGTATACAAACACCACAGGCAGTAAAGGAGAGTGTACAGTCAATACCGTCAGAGACAAATTTTGAACAAGACAATGTACAAGGTACTGACAATAGTGGATTATACTCCACTGATAATAATTGACATTGCACCAAGTGGCAAAGCCACTGGTGCTAAGGAGGATAAGATAAAGGAAACTGAGACTATACCAATAGTTAATATTGATTCCCTGGTAAAGGTTTTGGAAATTTCCACTTCTCAAGTTGAGAAGAAATCAATCACTGAGATGAGTCCCACTGAGTTAATGATGATGGCTACTCAGAAACTAATAAAGGAGGGATCAACAGATAAAATAATAATAGATCACTCAATCATAGTTTTGCACAGACGAATTCCTCATTGTAAGATTGAAAATGAAGCAAGCCCTTCCGACAAGCTTAAGGCATTAACTAAGCATATATCTAACAATTTTCAATCTTTGCAGAAAATTTCAAATTGATAGGCACTTGAGAGATTTACTATGGCTAAGAGAGTTTCTTTTGATAAGCTTATTAAAATAGAGAAGAAGAAACTTGAAGGAAAATTGATTCATGTTGAGAATTGTTTGAAACAATGTACAAATATCTACATGATCTGTTGTACCATAGAAAATCTTACAACAAATGTAGATAGCAGATTAAAGGAGTTACATGATAAGGTTGCCAAAATTGCAAATTCTCATGATGGATTAACCTCACAAACAACATCTATTGATGGAAAAATTTTGTCTTTGGAGAACCAAATTTTTGCTTTTGAAAAGATAAGAGACAAGATCATTAGGAGAGCAAGGAGTCTTAGAGGATTGATGAGTCCAAGGTTCGATTCACTCGGTGTACATAAGAGGTAATGTATGGATATCATTACTAAGCCCACACCAACATAAGTCAAAGAGAAGGAAACATTTGCACACTTACTGAGTGGACTTGTATCCATATCTGATACCTTCAGAACCGGTTGGGATACATATTTATAGTTACTAGACAAGGCTTACCCAGAAATTTTGAAATTGGTCAAGCTCTGATAAAGTAATATGTATTTATTCATTCTTTTTCTGCACCAAATTATTTCAATTATTTCACTGGTCTTTGACATTGATGCCAAAGAGGGAGTGTATATAATGTGAAAAATATCAAACATTAAAATATGGGAAGGATATCAGAAAGGAGTGCATTGCTTAGGGGGAGCATACTTCAGGTTGAATCGGTAGGGAATCCATTTTTCACATGAGTGTTGCCATCAATGCCAAAGGAGGAGATTGTTGGCAATTGACATTCATTGGATTCATATGTTGTCATTGATGGCAACATGGCAACATGGTAACTTGGCAACAAGATTCATATGGAAGCATACACCGACATTAGGAGGCATTCACCGATAGATGCCGACATTGGAGTATCCAGGGTTACACCGGCACTGACATCCAACACTTTAGTGAAGCCGACATCACGCTTGGACCTGAAGGAAGTTTTATTTGTAATTATTATATAAGGCCGACATTGTATATCTTTTGTAATGCATTGTAAGCTGACATAAGGCTAATTGTTTGTGAAAGGTATATAGTTCAATTTGTTAAGATAATTATAGATATAGATGAGATAGATTGTAATAAGGATATAGGAGACTATGTAATGTGAAGTATATGTATATACATCATTTTGTATGTGAATGTTATATTATGTAATGATCTGTAGATAGTTTGGAAAGAATTCTTGGAGGAGAGGAGATATCGGTAGAAGTGTTTAGGGTTTATGAACCAGTATAGAGAAGAACTATAACTTGAACTCTTTTGGCATAGCAGATGCATTTTGTAAGTTCATTATTATTGTTTTATTTCAGTAGAAGCTTGTAGTCAGTGAGACTCTTTTTGTGATGAGCAGTGTGCCTTCTTGCATGTGCAGCCCCCCATTTTATATAATATCTTTTTTTTGTATTAAGCATCATATAAACAATAGTTACAAAATTCAAGAGTTTGGGTTGGAAACCTTGTAGCCAAATAAAGAGTTAAAACATAAGTTGGAGGAGCTATATCAGGAAGAAGCTCAATACATGATATACAATCATTTACATAGGAGTTGAATTACAAAATTACAGAAAATGATAGACATGTTCAATCATCACGGGGTGTACAACTAACTTAACACAAAGGAGGAAACAAGGTCATTCCTGTCACCCCTTAGAGGGAGCCATGCAGTCCAACCTAGCTCTCCTTCGCACCAAACCAGCATATTCCCTTCGGAAAATTGATCTTTGTAGGGATGGGAGGGTAGTCCTTCCAGCTCTAGCTCGATGAAGTCTTCCCTCTACTATCATGCCTCCAACTCTTGCATGAACCTCATCAGCCCTTTTTCAAAATGAGTCTTATAGGCTCCCATGCGGTCCCATGTGAAATGATGTGAGAGTTCGCTTATGAAAACTAGAGTAGAGATATTCTTTAGCCACCTGTCGAATTTGTCTTCCTCCAGTCTTAGTACCATTGTGACCTGCATAGCAACAAGGTAGCAGATGAGTCTCCTAAGAGACTTAGTGAGGTTCCTACTCTTTCCATTAAACACATCATCATTCCTATATTTCCAAATGATCCACATAATTTCCAAAGAGAGAGTAGACCAGAAAAGATTAGCATGTTTCTTTCCACCTCTAATATAACCAAATACCATCTCTTCAACAGTAAAACAATTGCTATTAAGTGAGATACCAAACATATTTCAGACTTCTCTAGCAAAATGACAACCAAAAAAGATGTGGTATATAGATTCAGGGATAACAAAAAGTTTACATAGTAGGGGGTCTCTGTTGTTGTCCTTTAGTGGCAGTTTATGAAGAAGGAGTCTCCAAACATTTTTTTTTCTTTGGTTCAGTCGGATAAGACCTGAATCTCGAGAGGGTAGAATTCCATTGTTTGGAGTCCCAGGAAAGGTTCCAAGTAGAGTTAAGGTGATCAAGGATATCCATAGAATCAGTAAGAGTAGAGTAGATCATTTTGAGTTTGGTTAGTAAGAGGGGAGAACCACCTATCCAGCAAAGGGAGGCTAAAGGGGGGGGGGAGGTGGGGGTAGGAGCAGGAAGGATGGGAGAAAGTGTAGACTTAAGGATGATATAGGTTCTAGCGAGGGAGAGGGGGAGGTTGAATTTAGAGCTAAGAGATTCCCAGGAGATTAGAGTGCCAACTTCCAGAATATGTTCAAATGTGACCAGTCCCTGGTTGTGCCATTTCAGAGGAGAGCATCCTTGAAGATAGGCTAGTTGTTTCCCATTATGCAGAACATTCCACCATATAGACCTTTTTAGATTGAGAGAGCCTTCCTTATCTATTATGTATTTATTGGTAATGTATTTCCTAACGTGGTTCCGGGATTTCCATATAGACTTGAAGACTTCTGACCCCGCAAGGGAGACCTCAAAATTCCTAGCTATCAGACCACTCATGGGTAGGTTCTTCCATTTTTTTGCTGATTTTGGGGTAGAGCATTTAATATTGTTTCTAACAAGTAGCTTCCAGGGTTCACTGCCATCAATGGCTTTACAAATCCATTTGCTAGCCAGGGTTGTTCCTTGAAGTTTAAGGTCTTTGAGGCCCATGCCTCCCTGATTCTTAGATCTAATACACCAATCCCATTTAACTATGTGTTGCTTCTTTTTGCCTTTTCCATCTGACCAGAGGAATTTCCTGATTTGTTTTTAAATGTAATTGAATTGATAATTGTTGAATAACCAGGCTGAGGAGCAGTATATGTTATAAGAAGATAGTAGTTTCTGACAAACCAGAAAACAACCTGCTAAGGACAAGAAGTTCTGGTTCCACTTGGTGAGTTTCTTATCAACCTTATTTCGAAACCATTCCCACATTTCTTTCAAGTTTGGAGAGATAGAGAAGGGGATTCCTAGGTACCTAATGATGGTAGCTAAGCCTCCCCACTTTAGATCAAACTTAGACAGCCAGAGAGGAGGGGTGTTAGTCCAACCTAACAGGGTAGATTTGTGGAGGGAAATTCTAACACCTAATGCTTTACAGAATATCTCAATATTGTAAAGATGAGTTAAATTCTCCTCCTCTAAAGAGAAGAGGATAGCTGTGTCGTCTGCAAACTATATATTGATGACTTCTTCTTTGTTAGGGAGTGCAATTCCTTTAACTTTAGGGGATAAGGTGAAGTCTTTTAATATGTAGTGCATAGCATCCGTAGCCAGGACAAACATGGCCAGGGCAAGAGGACACCCCTATCTAATTGATCTGGAGAGAGTGATGTTATCAGATTTTAGTCCATTTACTTCCACAACTGCATTGGAATCACTAAGTAGTGTCTGGGCAATCCTACAGAAGGAGTCTGGGAAACCCAGACTAGCTAGCATTTGTATTATGAATTTCCATTCTACCCTATCATATGCCTTCTGAAAATCTATTAGTAACATAGCCCCATTCTGACTAGAGGCCTTGGCCCACTCTAGAGACTCCAAGCATGTCACCAAGTTTTCAAGGATGAACCTGCCTTTAACAAATCTTGCTTGGGTAGGACTGATGATCTTAGGCAGTATTTTGATAAACCTGTTTGCTACAACTTTAGCCAATATTTTATAAGATACATTTAGTAGCATGATAGGCCTCCAGTTCTTAACTAAAGTCTTGTCTCCCTCCTTGGGAATGAGTTTGATAAGCCTTTGGTTGATCTCTTTGCCAAGGGTTCCTTTGGATATAGCCTCCGAATATAGGGCATGGAGGTCATCTATGATCCATTTAATTTTTTCCTTATAGAACTCCACTGGGAATCCATCTGGTCAAGGGGATCTGTCATTTCCAATAGAGGAGATAGCCATGGCTATTTCCTCTCTTGAGATAGGGCACCCCAAAACCTCATAGTCCTCCTCATTAATCTTGGGTGGGGTCAATTTCTTAATAAGCTCTCTAGCATGTCTGTGTTCTTCATTCATTTCCTCTGAGGTGAAAAGCTTCTGATAATAGAGAAAGAAACATTGAAGGATCTCCTAGGAGTCTGTGATGTAAGTGTTATTGTCCCATATAGCATTGATGTTCTCCTTAGCTTCCTTAACTTTGAGTATGTGGAAAAAGGATTTGTTGAAGACAATAATAAAGATTAGGTATGTAAATTGAACAAAGCTTTATACAGTTTGAAACAAGCACCTAGAGCATGGTATGAAAGATTGCACTCTTATTTGATTAAGATTGGTTTTATAAGGACAAGTGAGAACAACAACATGTACATGAAGAATGATGAAAATGGAATACTAATCTCAGCCATATTTGTTGATGATATTATATTTTGTGGAAATGATTCTTTATGCAAAAACTTTGAAAATGAAATGAGCAAAGAATTTGAGATGTCATTAATCGGTGAGATAAAGTATTTTATAGGTTTACAGATACTACAAATGAAAAATGAGATTTTCATTACTCAATCCAAGTACATAAAAGAAATCTTGAAGAAATCTGGAATGGAGGATTCAAAACTAGTAAGTACTCCTATGACTACCAACTGTAAATTGTCAAAGAATGATGAATCTGCATCTGTTGATGAGACACTTTACCGATCTATGATTGGAAAACTGCAATATGTTGTTCACAGCAGACCAGATATAGCACATGCAGTAGGTATAGTTGCAAGATTTTCTATAGATCCCAAGGAAACACACATGACAACAATCAAAAGAATTTTTAGATACTTGAATGACACTGAGAATTATGGCTTAGTATATCAAAAAGGAAATGATTTTGATTTAAAAGTTTATACTGATGCTGATTGGGTAGACAACATTGATGACAGAAAAAGCACAAGTGGAGGAGCTTTCTTTTTAGGAGAAATACTAGTGAGTTGGCTTAGCAAGAAACAAGGATGCGTTTCACAGTCAACAACAGAAGCTGAATACGTTGCTGCAGCATTGAATTGTACCAACATTGCATGGATCAAACAATTGTTGGAAGGTATAAATGAAAAAGTTACTGAGCCAATAACTATATTCTGTGACAATACTAGTGCCATTAATATTTCAAAGAATCCTATTATGCACTCTAATCTACAAAGCACATATCTATCAAATATCATTATCTTAGAGAAGAAGCTCAAGAGAAGAAAGTGGTGTTGGAGTATGTTAGCAAAAAGGAGCAAATAGCAGATATCTTCACCAAACCACTACCAAAGGACACCTTTGAATATCTCGGAAGTAAGTTAGGGGTCCTACCCCTATCTTCTACTCACTGACCGAGTTCGGTGAAAGCATCAATCAAATGACTCTATTGAATATCTTTTGGGAGTTGATGCTGAGTTATACACTTTAGGATGTTTTCTAAAAGTGTACAGGAATTAATACAAGAATTATACAGGGAACAGGAATTGAAGACAAATGCTTTGACCGAGACTCAGTTGATACACAACAGCAGAAAATCACTTCTTATAGAAAGAAATTATGTTTTAGTTCTTTACTTTTTGGCATTGTTGTCAAAGGGGGAGAAGACCTACAAAGGGGGAGAAGACCTATCAGGGGAGAAGACTAAGAGAAAATAGAGCAAACTACAGATTGGGAAGAAGACTGAAGAAATGAGGAGAAGTCTAATGTATGGGGGAGAGCATTTGAGCATTTCAAAATCATAGCAATCTGAATCTTTTAAGATCAAATCAATTGGTTTTGCCATCAATGCCAAAGGGGGAGATTGTTGGCAATATAGCATTATAATAGACAATGAAAGATTGTTGGCATTTCAATGAGAGATATTGAGAAGGTTGTTGATGATTATGGACATAACTGATTAAAGATGTTTACTGTCTTGATATTATTATTTTATCATTGATGTCAAGAAATTGATTTTCTAATTCAGTATGATGTTACCATATCTTGAGAAGTATGATATGAAGATTATAAAGAAGTTGGTAAAAGACACAGGAAAAAAATGATGAATAAGGGGATGAATAAGGTATTCAATGGGCAACTAATATTGAGTCAGACAATGATGAGATCATGATGTTTTAGATTGTTTTAACATCATGCATATGTTGTAAATTGTAAAGGTTAATACTGTAGACACCTAAAATTGTCATGTCTAATTAAATAAATATTTTATTTATTTAATTACTTTAGCCTAATTATTCTATTAATTAAATAAATCTTTATTTATTTAATTAATTCATTTATCCTCTTCTAGCCTTGTTTCTCATTTAAATAAATACCGTTATTTATTGAAATTATCCCTTTTCCTAAATTAAATAAATATCTTATTTATTTAATTGATCCCACTTCTCCTATTGATTAAATAAATATTTATTTATTTAATTAATTCATTAACCTTTTCCACCCATGACACATGTCATTGATCTCTTAATTCATACACTACCTACCCTTTAATTATTTAATTATTTTCTTTACCTACCCTCTAATCATAGCCGACCTCTTTTACACCTCTCAATCTTATCCCTCCATTTCATATAGTGTCTTCTATATAAGGAGATGCTTCCTTCATTATCAGGCCTTGGTTAATCAATTTACACACTCAACTACACTACGATTTGCACTTTCATATGTGATTCTACTTGCAACCACATTTCGTTCTTTGTTGAGCTCTTGTGCACATAAAATCTGAGAGCAAATATATCAAGCAAGATCAATGGAGATACAAAGAATGGAGATCCAAACCCTATTGGACATGTGATGGTATAATCTTTGTGATTTCATTTGATTTGCATTGTCTTAGGTAATCTTCATATGTTATGGTGGATCTTTGTTGTTGTTAGGCTAGGGTTTTGTGGTTGAATCCATTTAGTCTTTTCAACATTGTTGTATCCATTTTCACCATATACATTTTGGCACACCCGGTGGGACATGGATTTTTGTTAGATCTGTGTTTTTTGTAGATTTTTCTAACCCTATATTGCTGTTTTGTAAAACAATTTGGAGAATAACCTTGTGCAGCTAGGGTTTTGGACATAAAATCAAGATCTTGGAGAGATGTGATCATATCTCACAAACGGCTTGGAAATTTTGCACCAAATTTTTTTTGCAGGTTGAAGACAGTATCAAGAGCTCTAAAAAAAAAATTCAAATCTATTGGAGCATATTTTAATTTTCTATGATTTTTTTATGAATTTTCATAAAAAATTAATTTTGAGAGCAAATGATCGAATTTTTTAGATTTTCTTACATTTTTGGAAATATCTCATAATTATACAGAGGATCTATTCTTTGTGATTTTAATTTTGATGCAAAATATTTCCTAAAAAATTGGATCTTTAAAAATTAGGGTTTTTCCTTATTTTGATCAGATCTCACAAACGGCATCGAATTTTGGCATCAAAGTTTTTTTGCAGAAATTTTTTCAGGCGGCTTTGGAAGACCATCAGGACTCTCCAGTAAAAATTTCAGATTTTTTGGATCAATTTTGCATTTTATATGAATTTTTTATGATTTTTCATAAAAAATTAATTTTTGGAGCAAATTAGCAAATTTTTTGGATTTTCTTACATTTCTGGAAATCTATTAAAATTTTACAGGGGGTCTTTTTTTTTATGATGAATCAGATCTTTGAATTGGTCAACAAAATGCATTGTTGAAGGCCCCTATTTCACAAAGTCTTTTGGATCTAAAATTTACCTAACTTGTGTGCTTGCAGGAAGGGGTGATCATTTGAAACAATCCAAACTACTAACAAATCTTTGTTGCAGGACCTTGGCAAGGGTTTTTGATCTTCATTGTGTGCCTTGTTTTCATAGATTAGCAAACACTTCATTTGGTGCACTAAAAGTGAACCATTATCTTTTGTGTCTTGAGCAATAGGCTCTTTTTGTTTAATCTTTAGAAGGCCTGTCTCCCTGTGTGGTCATTAGGACTACTAGTGAGGAGAGAATGGCCCAAGTGGTAGCAAAAGAAAAACCATCTTCTTCAAAACCACTATAAATAACTGTATTCAAGGTGAAAACTATCGATAACGTGTGCTGATTAGTTCATATCGACACTATGTCTCCCCATAAACTTATTTGATCAAATTTATTTGATCATTTGTAGGGCGTAACCCCTACTGACTGGGAGCCTTCTGTATTTACAGAGCTGAAAGTGCCACATGTATGGCCACATGAGCGGATTCCCTTACTAGCACCTTTTTGTTTTAGAAGCCAAAATCCTTCTAGTTGTTGGGGTTGGAGGTTGGACCTCTTGTAGTAGCCCACACACATACAGTTCTTAGTAGAGATACAAAGTCTATTTAGAGGTCTTAATAATATCATATGAGTTCATACCATACGCTACAATGTGACTGTTCTCAGGAAGTATCAAATCTGCAATTAACAACTTTCACCAAAACTTCCATATCTTCTTCATTTCTAAACATAATAACTCCAAACAAAAAGGAAAAGAAAGGTAATTAACATATCTAACTATCCATTATACATATACAAAGGTTTCCAGGCCATACATGGTTGTACAAGGCCTGGAACCCACACAAAAACTGGAAAGCCAACCAAAATAACAATAGTAGAATGCACCAAAATGTATCCAAAATGTTCTCCTTTCTTCTCTATTCTTCCAATAATGATTTGGTTCGACCAATAAAACATATTTATAGACTCTTTGGTAGTTATAAACCATCCAACTACCTTTATGACCCTTCATCTTCCATTTTACAACTTTATGTGCAATTTTTGCAAATGTTGCACTTTTGCAATTTTCTTGCAACTTTGACACTTTTTCCTAATGACTCTCCAAATTGTAAAAACCTCATAAACATGTCCAAATAATCTATTTAATACCTTTTACATACTTGATAGCCTTCTCATGGCCTTTTATACAATTTTGACCATCTTGACCTATAAGGGCCTATATGGACAACTAGGACATAATCAGGACTTGCTTACATTTTTAGGCTTCCAAGTCTTACAAATCATTCCAAATGGATTCAAATACATTATAAATGACCTTAAAATATAAATTATATTTCAAATGATGAATTTGACCATATATTTTCCTTACACCATGGGTGCTCCTGCACCATACTACCGGCCTTGAAAGATTTCCAAGTCTCTTGGAAATGAGTAACATGATGCCTCTGCTACATTCTGCTTCAATCAAGACTCCTATCAATGGAGTTTATACTGGCTGCTTCCAATGGTGCATCTCTCATCTAAAGTCCTCTCCTCCAATCTGCTACAAACACCCAACAACTTCTGTCCCTCACCTGGGAGTCCTCTCTTGCCTCTCTCCCCAAGACTCTTGGCAACACACTAGACCTCCTTCTCAGGCCCTTTGGACCATCTCCTATGGCCCCCTCTAGTAGACCTTCCTATCCACCCACTTGCAGCTGAGTGAACCTACACCAAACCTACAACCAAGAAACTTTAAACACAAGAATCAAATAAACAATCTCATGGGCTAGGTCCTGGTGTGGATTGCCTCCTTCGACACTCTACCCACACACTCAAGCTCTTCTAGCTCTGATACCAATTTGATGCAGAAGATCTTGGAAAACCAATCAAAATTTTAGGATCATTTTGATCCATCCATATTTTAATCATGATAACAATTCATTAGAGGCATATTTCATAATTCTTCAACAATCAATCAATCAATCAAGAAAACTTAATCTAGGTATCAAACTTGCCAACTTGCTGCCCCTTTGGATAGACCTATACACAGAGGTCTATAAATTTTTAACAAGAAATAAAAATCTCAATCCCTTCAGTCAAATCCTAAATAACTATATTATAAACAACATATCCAAAATTCATAAAGATCCAACGGTGCAATAAAAAGTTATCATCTCTACACCGAGACCAATTTTGACTGTCATAAATCTGGAAAATGTATGCTTGCTACCTGCTAGGGCATCATATTTCACAACAAATACTTAACCAAACTAAAAAAATACCATACTAAAATGAAATCCCTCTAAGTATACTTTCATAATATTCAATTCATTAATTTTTCCAATGGTGAAATCACAAGATAAGTACAAACCCTTTTCAGCAACTCCATTTAAGATAGTTTAAAACCAGTTTTCACCAAAATCTTCATAACTTCCACAAATAAAAACCAAAATGCCTCAAAACAAAGGGAAAATAAATATTATTCACATATCTTTCCAATAAGTCTATTTAGAGGTCTTAATAATATCATATGAGTTCATACCATACGCTGCAATGTGACTGTTCTCAGGAAGTATCAAATCTACAATTAACAACTTTCACCAAAACTTACATATCTTCTTCATTTCTAAACATAATAACTTCAAAAAAAAAGGAAAAGAAAGGTAATTAACATATCTAACTATCAATTATACATATGCAAAGGTTTCCAGGCCATACATGGTCGTACAAGGCCTGGAACCAACACAAAAACTGGAAAGCCAACCAAAATAACAATAGTAGAATGCACCAAAATGTATCCAAAATGTTCTCCTTTCTTCTCTATTCTTCCAATAATGATTTGGTTCGACCAATAAAACATATTTATAGACTCTTTGGTAGTTATAAACCATCCAACTACCTTTATGACCCTTCATCTTCCATTTTACAACTTTATGTGCAATTTTTGCAAATGTTGCACTTTTGCAATTTTCTTGCAACTTTGACACTTTTTCCTAATGACTCTCCAAATTGTAAAAACATCATAAACATGTCCAAATAATCTATTTAATACCTTTTACATACTTGATAGCCTTCTCATGGCCTTTTATACAATTTTGACCATCTTGACCTATAAGGGCCTATATGGACAACTAGGACATAATCAGGACTTGCTTACATTTTTAGGCTTCCAAGTCTTAAAAATCATTCCAAATGGATTCAAATACATTATAAATGACCTTCAAATATAAATTATATTTCAAATGATTAATTTGACCATATATTTTCCTTACGCCATGGGTGCTCCTGCACCAACACAGTCCATCATTGCTTTACACCTTGCATTACATTTACATTTGTCTAAACTTGAGTCAAAAGGTCACTTGCTTGTCCTCATCATACTTTATCAACACACTACATACAAAAACACTTTGCTAAGTGGTCCCTCATCAAGGTCTATCACCTTTGGGTCTCATTTGGTCTTACTTAGAGTCAAGGTCAGCTTACCTCATCAAGAGAAACTATCCTCTCTTTGGAAGTCACACCTACTCTACTACATACATACTTGGTCTTAAAATATGGACATTGCAAGTAAACCTCAGATTCATTTACATTCCATCCAAACTCTTGGTCTTCCATACTCTTTCCATTTTCATCTAGTCTCACACATCTTGGTCAATACCTAGTTCATGGTTGAAACTTGTTTCCACAAATCTAGGAGAGAAGCTAAAGAGGCTCAAGAGTCCGCAAACATGAGTTCCTATGAATATGACAATGATATCTTTTTCAATTCAGATCATACTACATTACCTGACATGGATGCCTATAGAAACATTCCAAATGTTGAGAACATGGACACTAAAAACAACAATGATACATACAATGACAATATGGACAACTTTTCAGTACATTCAACAAATGTGGAAGAATCCATTATGGATCCCCATTTCAATTGATTGATTGAGGAAATAATGAGGAGGGATAGACAATACTTCTTACAAATGATGGCACAAAGTGGAGCCAAGATCCCTCATGATTTTGACATATCTCAAATAATGGAAAATCGACCTTTGCAACAAACTCACTCCAACATGATCAAAGGAGGCCTAATAGCGGAGGCAATAGAGGACCACATATGGTGCCTAAATCACCATCATCTTTGTTTCAAAAACCAGAGGTCCCACATACTCATGGTCAAACATATGATACTCACCTTCGCAGACCATTATGGAAGTCTTATGCAGAAAAATATGCTCAATCACATACCAATGCTAAGGAACAACCATCAAAGCAATTGGATATCCGAAGGCATGCTCAAAATTTGGACACAAGGAAACCCCATGTCAAATTTGGGGGCAACACATTAGAACATGACATGCCTGTAGAATATGATATACATGGACAAAGCAGATATTTCATTCCTCAACATGACTCTATACCAAGTGGTCCATATGCGCAGCATCATTATAGACCTCCTCCATATGAACATGTGTATGATCAATATCATCCATATATGTAACATGCTCCTCCTCCAATTGGTGCCTCAAGCATGGGGTATGGTCCAAGAAGTTGATCTCCACCTAAGAACAATTTGGAGCAACAAATTAGGGATTTACAAAAGAAAATGGAGGACATAAATACACCAAAGCCAACATACACAATGAGAGACATATGTCCTTATCCATTTGACAAGAGCATTCCAATGCCTCCTTTTCCTACACACTTTGTGACACCTAAGTTTGATAATTATAGAGGCAAAGGGGATCCTAAGGCACACATAAGATAGTTTTTCATAGCTTGCATTGAGGTAGCAACAGAATAGACATATTTGATGAGATTATTCCCATAAAGCCTAGGTGATCAAGCTATGGAATGGTTCTCCCAACTTCCACCTGGTATTAAGTCATGGGGTGACTTAGCAAAGGCATTTATTCAACATTTCTCTTACAACATAGAGATAGACATATCAATCACTACTTTGTGCAACACCACGCAAAAGGATGGAGAATCTTTTTCATCATTTTTACAAAGATGGAGAAATCTAGCCAGCAGATGCTCTTGTGAAATTCCACAAAAACAAATGGTAGAGATTTTCACTTAGAATGTTAACAAAGACATTGGTTATGACCTAAGGAAAGCTTGTTTGTCCACCTTCAAGGATGTCATTGAAAAAGGCTTAGCAATAGAAAAGGTCCTAATTGAACAAGGAGTCATTAAGATATTCAAGGAAAACAAAGATGACTTTAAAGGAAAAGACAAGCCAAGATTTTGGAATAAAAACAAGAACACAGTCAATGATGGTGTTGTTGATGCCAATATAGTGTGACCCAAGATTGTTTTTTCGGGATCAAGCTCCACAAACAATCAAGTGAACACTCAAACAACTTCTAGATCATGAAGGAAGTATATCCCATTGGGAGAACCACTTGAGTCAGTCTTCAAGAAGCTAGTGGCAAACAAAGTAATCACAATTCTAGATTTTCCTCCATATGAACCAAAGGTCAAACCAAATTGGTGGAATGATGATGAGTATTGCGAATTCCATAAGAGAAAGGGTCATAAAATAGGAAATTGTCATTGACTGAAGAAGATCAAAGAAGATCTCATTGATAGAGGTGGCATTGAGATTGAAGGACACTCATCCAATCAAGAACATGAAATGTTTAAGGAACCATTCCCAAAGCATGACAAGGGAAAAGCTGCAGCCACAGATGACCAGACCAACTATACCAGAGCATCTTATAACTATGATTCAACTATTAATCACATTTCAATGGACAATTATGTCTCTACTATTATCATCAAGGACGAAAACCCTGAGAAATCTACCCAGAGACCCAAAATTGTCCTAAAAGGAATCGGATCTTCTTCCGAACCTACCTCTGAATGTCATGTTACAACCCATCGAGGTAAATTCACTTTGCAAGGTGCTCCAGCTAAAAACACTGCTTCTTCATCAACCAAGCTTGAGTACAACCTTGTAGAACAGTTAGGGAAGACACCCACGCTCATTTCAATTCTTGAGCTCTTACACATATCCCCCACACATAAAGCTATTCTTGACAAAATCTTGAGAGACACTATCGTTCCTACTGATCTGAATGTGGACCAGTTTCAAGCCATGGTGGGATACCTTTCCATTCCACACTTTCTTACATTTAGAGAAGCCAATGACACCTCCGTAAGTCAACCACATAATGCACCATTACACATTGAAGCCTTCATACACAAACATAGAATCAAACGAGTCCTGATAGATGGAGGAGCAGGTCTAAACATTTGTACATTGAGCACTATTAAACAATTGGGATATTCCAACAAAGCTATGAATTCTACAAAAAAAATTACCATGAAAGCATATGATGATGAAGAGTGCTCATCCAAGGGCATAGTCACCTTACCTCTCAGAGTTGGGCTAGTTACAAAGAATGTGGTTTGTCAAGTACTAGATCTTGATCTCACATACAACATATTGCTAGGACGTCCTTGGATTCATGAAATGAGGGTGGTACCATCTACATATCACCAATGCATTAAGTTTCCTCACAATGGAGTTGAAATAATAGTTAATGGAGATCCTAATCCATTCATATATTGCAATAACTTGAGACCAAAAACTAAGACCATCATTCCTAGTAATTGTGAAGTTGTTCCTTCTTCTGCATACATTGATCCTGAGTCATTAAAACCTTTGACATCAAAACAAGGTGAACTTAAGGGCAAATTCCAGGACAAGGGCATGGGTGAATACACTTTGAATCAGACCATGTACTTACAACAAGTCATGAATTCACCAAAAGAATATGGAAGACCGCATCCTAATAAATAGGTATCTATCATTGTACTCAAATGGGACCCTACTATCTTTAAAAAATGGGGTGAACTGGAAGAGGAAGACTTATACAAAATGCTTTACAAAGACCTTGAAAATGATACACAAGATCACGTTAGTATACCATGCGAGAAATATGGCAAAGGTTTCAAGATCCTACAAAAATTTGGGTATGATGGCAAAAGCCCTCTTGGGTTAAGAAAGGAAGGCATCATTGAACCTTTACAACTTGAATTGACATTCAAAAAGGAACGCTCAAAGGGACTTGGTTTCATGACTTCCAAGGTCCACACTCAAAGGATAGAAGAAGCATTACAAATCAAAGCTGCCAAAATTCAACAAGAGAATCAGTATTCTACAAACTCCAATGAATGGGAATGGGATTTAGACAAATCCTCCAGTGACTACAAGCTCACCAAGACATTCAGAGAGCTAGATGAACCCATAGAAGAAGAGGAATTTTATGAAAAATTCAAAGTTGGTCAAGAAACAACCCCTGAGGATTCCACACAGTCCTTGTCTCTAGGTCCTAGGTTGAAATCACATAGAATGAGAACACCTGTCCCAGAATGCGCTACTAGTGATGATAATTTGGATTCGTTCACGATCGAGATTGATGACGAGAGTCCCAATGATGACCTTGATAACTACCTCAACATACTTGAATATAACTACATCTTCACTCTTAGCCCCGCTAACTTTGAAGACATTAAAGGCCTTCCTCTTGTCCACCACCAACTTATTGACTGGGATCATGAAGGACCTGCACAGTTTGACACATTCCAAAATGATGAAGCTTTTATTGACTATATTGGCATACGAGATGATCTTCCCCCTGGGGACCATAAAGTGGGATACACTATAGAACTTAATAGTGTGGCATATTTTGGTGAGGGTGTCAGGCCTTCTAGTCGCAAAAATATGAAAATAAAAACAAACCAAGGGTCTTATGGCGAAAACCACACTGTGGCGCTGTCTGACCCCAAAAAAGTAAAAAGAAAGGACATATCTGAGGGAGAAAACCTCTTTGAGGCACCCAAAGATGGAAGGCTTGACATTCTCCCAACATCATATGAGGAAAAGTCATCCATGTGGTAGAGGAGACTATCAAAACAAATATTGGTATGGAAGAAGTTCCACACAACATATTCCTGGCTCAATCTTTGACGGAGTCAAAAAGGTCAAAATTCATAAGTTTCTTCAAAGAATGACAAATCAACTTTGCATGGTCATACGCTAATATGCTTGGATTGGATCTGGATTTGGTAATGCACCATTTGACAGTTAAACCGGGGGCAATACCAGTGAAACAAAAATTAAGAAAGATGCATCCACAAGTCGCATTATTGGTCAAAGCAGAGCTTGAAAAATTATTGGATGTCAGATTCATACGCCCAATTGATTATCCTGAATGGATCTCCAACTTAGTACCTGTTAGTAAACCAGATCGCAACATCAGAATATGTACAGATTTCAGAGACATCAACAAAGCTTGTCCTAAGGATGACTTCCCATTATCAAACATAGATTTGATTATAGATCTCACAGCAGGTCATGAAATGTTATCGTTGATGGATGGATTCTCTGGTTATAATCAAATAAAGATCGTGTGTGAGGATCAACACAAAAAATCATTCACTTGTCCTTGGGGAACTTTCTGTTGGAATGTCATGCCCTTTGGGCTAAAAAATGCAGGCGCTACATATCAAAGAGCCATGACTACTATCTTTCATGATCTCATGCACATAACTATGGAAAATTATGTTGATGACCTCTTGGGAAAATCAATAGACAAAAATACACATTTGGACATAATTTCAGTCATCTTTGATTGGTTGGAAAAATACAAAGTAAGATTAAACCCCAAGAAATGTGTCTTTGGAGTAACCTCCGGGAAGCTCCTAGGATTCATTGTATCAAAAAGAGGAATCGAAGCCAATCCAAGAAAAGTCAAGGCCATCCTAGAGATGCAACCACCAAGAAATATCAGTCAACTTTTGTCTTTACAAGGGAGACTTCAGTCCATATGAAGATTCATAGCACAACTTGCAGATAAGTGTAATCCTTTTCAGCACTTGCTACATAAAAACATCAAATTCAAATGGGATGATAACTATCAATAGGCTTTCCAAATACTCAAAGATTATCTTCTAAATCCTCCAGTTTTGATGCCACTAGTTCCAGATTAGGCTTTATTATTATACATATCAGCTACTTCAACAGCACTGGGGGCACTCTTAGCACAACAAGTTGTTGGGGGCAAAGAAAAGGCAGTATACTATATCAGTCGCACATTGGTGGGATATGAGATAAACTACACACCAATTGAGCGTGCATGTCTCGATGTGGTCTTTGCTTCATAGAAATTATGACATTACATGCTAACTCATAAGACTAAGTTGGTTGCAAGGATCGATCCATTGAAATACCTTCTCAATAAAGCAACACTTACTAGGCAACTAGCCAAATGGGTAATGATCCTGAGTGAATTTGACATCGAGTATGTGGATAGAAAAGCAATAAAAGGACAAGCCATCATAGATCAATTAGCAAATGCTCCCATGATAGATGATGTTCCTCTAATTTCAGAATTTCCAGATGAATCCATTTTAACAGTGTCACATGCAAAGCCATGGCAACTATACTTTGACAGCTCATACACACAACATGGGGCAGGAGCTGGCATCCTCTTCATAACTCCTCAAGGGGATTCTATACCAAAATCATATCAATTATCATTTCCCTACACTAATAATATAGCAGAATATGAGGCATTAACAACTGGATTACGGATTGCAGTTCAGTGGAAGATCAAGGAACTTCATGTTTTTTGGGACTCTCAACTTGTAATCCATCAAGCAACTGATGATTACCAAACAAAGGATGAGAAATTAATTCCTTACAAAAGAATGGTGGATGACCTGAAACAACATTTCACAAAGATAGACTTTGAGCAGCTACCAAGAGAGAAGAATCGAGCTGTAGATGCCATGGCTACAATTGCTTCATAAATTGATCTACCTCCAAATGAGACCTGCGATGAGTTCTTGGTGGATAACCTTTTGGTTCCCTCATATGAAATCACTCCTACTGAAATGATATGCATCGTTGGTCCTGAGTCCCAGTTATATGGTTCCATTTTTACATACCTTCGTGACAATAACCTACCTCCTAATCTATCTAATAACCAACATCGCACTTTCATTCGCCAATCTTCTTGATATATCATTTTAGCCAATGTCCTATACCGTCGAGGTTTAGATGGCACTCTTCTTAAATGTTTAGAAAGCGATGAAGCTCAGATTGCATTACCTGAAGTACATGAAGGGATATGTGGTCCACATTCTAGTGGTCATACCTTAGCCAAGAAACTCATTAGGACTGGATATTACTAGCCCAATATGGAAAAAGACTCATATTAGTTTTCCAAGAAATGTAAGCAATGTCAACTTCATGGAGACCTCATTCATGCACCAACATAAGAACTTCAACCAATTGCGACTCCTTGGCCCTTTTGTCAGTGGGGACTCGATCTCATAGGCAAGATTCACCCTCCTTCCAATGGTCATAAATTCATTATCACTGCCACAAAGTATTTTACAAAATGGATCAAAGCTGTGCCTCTCATGCAAGTCACTGGAAAACAAATTGCTATATTCATTCTCAACTATATCATCTGTCGGTATGGTATTCCTATTTCGATTATCACCGATAACGGGCATCCCTTCAAAAATCAGGATGTTTGTGAACTCTGTGACTGCTTCCACATTTCCCATCATTTCTCCACACCATATTACCCCCAAGGTAACGGTCAAGCTGAGGCATCTAATAAAACAATCCTTAAAATCTTAAAAAAGACAGTCGATGACACTGGCCGTAATTGGCATATCCAACTTAATCCTACACTTTGGGCCTACCGCACAAGTGTCTGCACACCTACAGGAGCTACACCCTATTCACTGTTCTATGACACTAAAGCCATCTTGCCTATTGAGGTCGAGCTACCCTCTTTACGAGTCTCTTTGCAAAACATTATCAGTGATGAAGACTATAGGGTCTCTCGCTTACAAGAACTTGAATTATTGGATGAACGAAGACAAACTGCTTTTAATCATCTCAAGGCTTATCAACAACGAATGAGTCACAGCTACAATCACAAAGTTAAGCCTCCCACATTTGAGGTAGGTGATTTGGTTCTTAGAGAAAACCCAAAAAATCAGCAAGACAGAGAGAAGAAGGGCAAGTTTGAACCAAACTGGCTTGGTCCTTACATCATCACAACAACATATGGATCTGGTGCATATCAACTCTCAACCACAGAGGGTGAACCTTTGGAGGATCCTATCAACAACATGCATCTTCACAGGTTTTACACATAGCTCCTCAGAGTATCCTAATTCAAAAATACAAAAAAAAAAAAAAAACCCAAAAAAATCATTTAAAAAAATAAAAAAAATAAAAAAAGTAAGGAAAAAACATTTCATCCAACGGTGAAAACCACTTTGGTGGCACACTGGGAAAGTACCATGGTGAAAACCGGGTCACTCATTTCATGCGTAGAGACATTGCTCCTCCCTCCTTTAGGATTCACTTTCATCCTTTCACTTTGCACACACTCACAACCTATTCATCCACAATAAAACTCACACATTCCCATTATGGCTGGTTATTTATCTACCTAAGATTGGTTCGCCATTCATAATAAACACCCCTTTTCATCCCTTTCCATCCATAATGAATTAGATCCTATCTATGGCTAAGGCAAATCCTACGTCTAGTGATGGGTGTGGAACTAAGAACATCACATGTTTCAAGGAGTACAGTTTCTTCCAACCTTCTTTAGTCTATCTGCGCACAATCCACAATAAAGCAACATTTGCATCACAGAAGCCGCAATAAAGTTCAGTCTTGTCCACAATAAAGTATTGGTTTCATGGATTCAGTCAGTTTCAGATGAGACACAACAACAACAATGGGCTTCAACAAATCATATCTTTCAACAGACTCAGACAACATATGGTTCAGTGCGATCTATCCTTTTTGTGAAAGTAAACATTGTGACCACAATCAAATAAGACTTATACAAGTGACAAGAGACACTAAACTTGAGGATTATAGTGGATGTTGGTGTTGAGTCTTGGTTTTCTTTTGGTGACATGTCTTTTAGCTTTTCTAGGATGTCTCTGACTAGAGATTTTATCTCTAGGATGTCTTTGACTAGAAAGGCGATGGGGTATCATCACCTATTTGTATTTGTTGTCTATGGATTGTCTCTTAGTAAAGCTATGACTTGTCCAAGGATATGAGGACACTGTGAGTCTAGTGTGAACTGGGGCATTCCTTGTTTGTGACTATCTTATCTCCATGCAAACAGGTACAATGACTTTCTGGGTCGAACATATGCCTTGATTGTCATAACCTACTTGCCATAATAAAGCTCAATGATGATAATGCACAAGAAGCTCTTTTCATTTTCATATCTTCTATCTTCCATTCCCCTTTCTTGATTGACCTCCATCATCCTTATTGAGTCTGTGTAGCTCGCTATCACATGATTGAGTATAATGACACGCCAAAAATATTTACATTTCATGTAATTGCACCTGCATTACCACATATTAATCATTTCATACATACATATAGATATCACAATTGCATCACATCCTGCACACAACACATATTAGCACATTTTACATTTGCTTTATCATATTCATCTACATTTCATACATTTAGATTTGCATTTGCATAACATATAAAACATAAAAGAAAAAAAAATATTGCATTTCATCATGTACATATTTGCATCCATATCATAACCATCACATAAAATAGACATCATTAAACATCTCATCACATAGGTACACATGCATATAGCTGCCGCAAAAATGAATCATCTCATATATATATATATATATATATATATATATATATATATATATATATATATATATATATATATATATATATATATATATATATATAAAGTGTCATGATACAATGATGTCAAAATCATATGGCTACAATCACCCGCAGGTGTCTACATCATCATACAAAAATGGTACAATACTGATACATAGGGAGCCCTCTACGGCTATGATGACCTCCCTCCCTCAGAGCTGCCTAGCCTCGATAGAGTCTGAGCCCTAGAAGGACCCACCCCAAGATCATCCCTCCTATCCCCCCTATCTGCTGGTGGTGGAGGACCCATAACCCCACCGCTGGATGCTTGTCTCCTCTGGCTCCCTCCCATAGCTATCACTATCCGCGATGGTCTGCAGAAGCTCCTCGCCCGCTGCTCTAGTGGCACTGTCCCATAGTATGGGTCACGCCAGTAACCTATCTCCTCCCCTGCCCGTAGAACATAGGCATATCCAGCCCCTGTATCCTCTACTACCTGCCTCCCAGCCCTCAACGTTGTCTCAGCCTCAATATAGCACTGGATAGCCTGATCCTGCTCATGCTTTGTCTCCCTCAGTCACCTCCTGAGCCTAGAAGTCTCCCTCTCTAGGTCCTGGATCTCATCTACCTATCCCTGACAAATCTCCCTCAGCTCAACCAGCTCATCCTCCTCTACCTCGGCCCCCTGTCCCTCTTCCTATGGCTCCCCCTATACTAGTGAATGTGCCTATACCTGTACCTGCCTCTATCCTTGTCCCTGCACTTGTCTAGGACCCTATGTTGTTGGCACCTGTATTGGCAATCCACCCCGGCCCCTCACCACCTAAGCATGTCTCTCCTCCCCACCCTCTCTCCATGGAATCACCCTCCTCTCTCGAATGGCACCCCGCCTCCTCCGTCAGCCTCTCCCTCCACCATCTCCATCATCATCCTCATCCCCATCACCATCTTCCTCTACAAGCTCCCTTGGGTCTATCAGTCATGGAAAGGGATGCTCAGCCCAATACGCCATGTACTCGACATCCATGCCTGCATCCTCAATATCTGACCACATGTCCCATGGCATCGACACCATCTTTTCTAGCTACATCACGGCCTGATCATATGACAACAGTGGCCCAAAGTGTACCTAATCCCTAACTGTCCGAGCATACATCTTGGAACCCCGTGGCATCCACTGAATACGGCCAAACTGCCTGCACACTCTGTCAATTAGCTGTCTCTCCAAAACATAGGGCGTCTGCCCAATCAGATATCTGCTCTAGAAGGTGTACGAGAGATCTACTGTGTCCTCCTCCCACTGCTCACACCCAAGGTATGGCCTCCATATCACAGTGTCGATCTCATCTAGGACTTGACACCAATGCTCCAACCTGCCAATCCGTGGCTGTGATGTAATCATATCATACAGATGAAAAAAGCTGCGTCCATGACCCCTGCCCCTGAAATGTATCGGTCGAGTAACCAACAGATGCTCATAGGCCCATACTTGTAGCAATGTAACTCCACAGTCCAATCCTATGGATCCATGATATACAAACTAATGCAGCTCGTAATACAAGTGTGCCAGCACACATGGTCCCGAAGCATATCTGGTGTGCTGTGTAACCAGCATCTCCAAGGTGCTCCCCCAGCCCATAGTCAACCCTTGTGTCACCCTGTCTGGACACATGAACCCACTGATCACTCCCCCTAGTACTGCTGGTAGCACTAATCCTATAGCTATCATGGTGTCCCACGCCACATGTCTTGCCCTCATCTCTAGTCCTGAGTCCCGGAACACTTGTCTCAAGGCCTCCCTATCTCCATCTTGATCATAAGGAATCAGCTCCCCATAGATCGGTATCCATAGAATCCTGTACACATCCTCCAAGGTGACTGACATCTCACCCATCGACAAATGGAATGTGCACATCTCAGAGTGCCATCTCTTAGCTAATGTAGTCAGCAAACCCATGTTCGCCTGAAACTTAGGCACATACATAATGTATCTCAGACCCATGCCCTCAATGGCAGCCCTATCCTCGAATGTAAACTCTGGTCGCAACCTCTGAGTCGATGGGAATCTCTCTCGTGACTCCAGCATAGGCAAATACTCCTACAGTCTAGCAAATCAATCATATCAGTCATAGTGGCATTCACTATTCATCACAAAATGCTACTTTTTTATCTAAGTGCATATGGTACTCTATCCTAGTAACACTCACTGTTCATCACAAGTGTTTCTTTTATCCTAGTAACACTCACTGTTCATCACAAAGTGTTGCTTCTATCTTAGTGACACTCATTGTTCATCACAAAGTGTTGCTTCTATCCTAGTGGTACTCCCTATTCATCACAAAGTACTAAGTGTTTTGCACTCCCTGTTCATCACAAAGTACTGCTCATATTTTTAGTACTCCCTATTCATCACAAAGTACTATGTCTTGGTACTCACTGTTCATCACAAAGTGCCTTGATCTATCCTATCCTAGGGCCTCTGCTTGAGTGAATCCTCTTGAGTAGTTCCCTAATTGGCAACGTATGTTCTATCATAGAATTGTCAATCCTAGCCCTATTTGCTATCATAAGTCTTCCCTAGAGGACCTAATTGAGTGAATCCTCTCAGCAGCTTATCCAATCAACAGTGTATGTTCATCACAGAACTGCCGATTTGACCTAGAAGACACAAATTCACATTTTTGGACACGAACGCACTTTCATGACATAAACGTGCTTTGAGACTACATAAATGCACCTGTTCTACATAGATGCACTTGAAATACATAGACGTGCCTATGCTTTGCACAGACATGCCTGTCTTGCACAAATGTGCTTGCTTAGCACAAACTTGCCTGCACAATGCATACGCGATCGCATCCTACACAGATGCCTTTTCCGGCACAAACGCGCCTAGCACAAACATAGACGCCTACACATTTTTGACATTTTTGACATTATCCTAAAAGTGCATTTATTGCACTTCCTAGCATGCATTAATGACAACATTTATTGCAACAAAGTACAAAGAGGTCTTGCGGTACTTACCGGCTCTCCTGCTCTGCTGGCCTCTGATATCGGCGAACATGATCGAATCTGTGAACCAATGCCATTGCTGCTGACTGCTACTACTCTATTTTGCTACACACTCTGATCTCGTGGATGTGTGGATGACAATGAGGATGTTTTCCCCTCATGGTCTATTTATAGACTGCCCTAGCCCTCGTTTCCCAAGTCAATCTTCTTTATCTCATGACTCTGTCACTTTATCCGGTCAATCCTTTCTAGCCATTCTTTCTTATCGAGAAATTGTCTGTGATCTTTTCAGACATTTTCATCCAATCTCTTGAAGGGGCATATCATTCCCATCTTGGGGCAACTTTGTATCAGTTCATTTTATCTTCTTTGAAACAATGCGACAGGCCGCATTGTCTCAAAGAGGGGCAAAATGTAGACACCTAAAATTGTCATGTCTAATTAAATAAATATTTTATTTATTTAATTACTTTAGCCTAATTCTTCTATTAATTAAATAAATCTTTATTTATTTAATTAATTCATTTATCCTCTTCTAGCCTTGTTTCTCATTTAAATAAATACCATTATTTATTTAAATTATCCCTTTTCCTAAATTAAATAAATATCTTATTTATTTAATTGATCCCACTTCTTCTATTAATTTTATTTAATTAATTAATTCATTAACCTTTTCCACCCTTGACACATGTCATTCATCTCTTAATCCATACACTACCTACCCTTTCATTATTTTATTATTCTCTTTACCTACCCTCTAATCATAGTCGATCTCTTTTACACCTCTCAATCTTACCCCTCCATTTCATATAGTGTCTTCTATATAAGGAGATGCTTCCTTCATTATCAGGCCCTGGCTAATCAATTTACGCACTCAACTACACTACATTTTGCACTTTCATATGTGATTCTACTTGCAACCACATTCCATTCTTTGTTGAGCTCTTGTGCACATAAAATTTGAGAGCAAATATATCAAGCAAGATCAATGGAGATAGGAAGAATGGAGATCCAAACCCTATTGGATATGTGATGGTATAATCTTTGTGATTTCATTTGATTTGCATTGTCTTAGGTAATATTCATATGTTATGGTGGATCTTTGTTGTTGTTAGGCTAGGGTTTTGTGGTTGAATCCATTTAGTCTTTTCAACATTGTTGCATCCATTTTCACCGTATACAAATACTATACTATGTTATCAACCAAAGAACCTAAGCGGTAAACCCTAAGGTTATCGCTATCGGTTAATGAAGGCGGAATGTCTATCGAGTGAAGTTTACTATTCACCGAGTTATTATCGAGTTGTAATCGAGCTATAATAGAATGCATTAAATGTTTACATGTGGTATTTAATGAAGGAAGTTGATGAGCTGGAGCGGATTAAATGGTTGGTGAGCCGTGGATGAAGTTTGTTAACGAATCTAAGGCAAAGGAAAGTTAGCATGAAGATCTACAGCTTAGATTGAACCGCAATACCCTAGCACAAGTTCCAAGAAATGTATGCAAGTTTTGAGGTAGGGTAAAACATTTTTAGATCGAAGGATACATTGAACCTGGACAAGATTGAAGATCTGATGGCTATGATTGATCATGGGAAATGTGATCAAGGAGATTAAGCGGTTATCTAATTGTTTATAAATAGGAAACTATTGATAAACAATGTATGTAGGAAAGTGTATGCACAGAGATGCTACATAGTGATTACCGAGCAAAGAAGCTTGAAGACCTGTTTGAATAATAGAGTATAGAAGCCCAGCAGATAGACAAGATTAGTTCTATGTCTAGATTGTATTGAACAAATAGGAATCTGCTTTGGCATTTTAGATGTGAAGTTGTAGATAGATTTTATTACTGTTATTTTGTGAAAGTGACAGAAAATCTCTTAACCAAGTGGACTTAACAGTCTTATATGTAAAACCCTCTAGCAAGGTGACATTCTGATTGAGTGTTTGAAATCCTTTAACAAGGTCACTTCTAACAAGGTGAAGATCCTAACAGATTTGAGGGAAATCCCTTAACCGGGTCACATCTAGCAATGTGTTTGTAATCTTTAATAGGATTTACTTTTAACTGAGCATACTCTAGAAGAGTATATTTCTTAGTGGGTTTGAAATCCCATAGTGGTTTTTCCCTATTTGGGTTTCCACGTTAAATCTGGTGTTATGAGATTTATGATGTTTATATGCTTTTGAGTTTGCATGTTTAACAGTTTTGGTTATATTACTGAAGTATATGTTACCAAGGTTGAATCTGATGTTTTTATGGATGATTAAGTTTGTATGATTCACCCCCCCCTCTCATCTTGTTGGCTATTGGATTTGTACTTATATTATGTATCAGAACTTATCACGTTGACCCAAGATGGAACAATTGCTAATGAATAAGATGTAACGTGTAAAACAACAAGGTTGGCCTTCACCAAAAGAATCCCTCCAGAAACAACATAGAATGATGTGTAGACCTCAAAGGAAGGTCGCCCACAAGTCAAGGAATTTTGGAAGCAACAATATTAGGCTCCACAAGCTATGAAAATAATCCGCAAGATTTTCCATTAGAAAATAGGTCCAAGCGGCTCCAGTGCTTTGAGCTAGAAAACTGTCTGAGATTCTAGAAGTGATAAATTGCCAGAAAAATATCTAAATTTCCTGGGGACATAGGATAGGTTATATGAATATGTCCACAAGCAAAATCCAGCTCCACAAGATCCGGTGTGCAAACGCAAAGAAATGCATAAAGAAATGTTGAGATTGTAAAACAAAAACCAAAACAGAAAGAAAATATTTTTGGTTGATGCAAGATTTCCAAGAACCAAGGATGCTCTTGCATCAATAGGTCAACTAACTATACAAATCCTTACCATGATTATTTGTAGTCTTATAGAGAATTTGGTCAATAATTTGATTAGAAGCCTCAACTTGACCATTTGATTGAGCTTAATATGGGGTAGAAAATTGATGTTGAATATGGTATTTCTCAAGGAACTTATTTGTTCTTAAATGAAGTACCATTATCAGAAATCAAAGCAGAAGGTATACCAAATTGAGAATAATATTATCTAGAATGAATTGACAAATTAGATCAATGGTAGTGGAACAAAGATGAACAACCTCTACCCACTTTATAAAATAATATGTGATAGTGAGAATAAAAATATGTCCTTGTGATGGAGGAGAAACTTTACCAATATGATCTAGACCCCATAATGAAAAGGGCCAAGAAGCCACTTGGGACCTAAGTTTATGAGAGACATCTTGAATCAAATTGTTATGTTGTGGAAATTGATGACACTTTTTGATAGAAGAAAAGAAATTCCTTTCATAGTATGCCAATAGTATCTTATTCAAAGCAACCTTTCAACCAAAGATTTTCCACCAAAATGCCCCCTGCAAGCATCTAAATGTGCCTCCTCAAGAACAATATGGATCTCTGATTTGTTGAGACAATAAAGAAGAAGGCCATTATAACCCCTTTGATAAAGTATATTTGAAATAATAATATATTTCACAATGAGTTTATGAATTCAAGCTCGAGTTTTCTTACTTGTAGAGTTTGGAAAGGTACTGTCAATCAAGTATTAAAAGATATGAGAGTACCATTCATCAGGATCTAAATAATAACAACAAGCTACTTCACTAAGATCATCAAATATAGCAGGTAAGTTAAGATTGTGAATGATGAATTGATAGTCCATAGAAGGATCTTCAAGGGATATAAGAGAGGTTGTACTTGCCATGGCATCCTCATGTTGATTGTTCTTTCAAGGGATAAGATCTATGATATAAGAAGAAAACTTCTTTAACAATGATAATGCCAAGTCACAGTATTGTGATAGTTTATTTTGTTTAGCTTGATATGTTCCCATAACTTAACTTATAATTAATTGTGAATCACCATAGATTCAAAAATATTGAATGTTAAAGGATAAAACCACTTTTAAGCCAACAATAAGGGCTTCATTCTCAATGATATTGTTAATACATAGGAAATTGAGATGATAGGATAAAGGGATTGGTTTTGTTGAAGGAGGTGTTAAAATAACACTGGCACCTAAAACAATTTGATGCTTAGATACATCAAAATATAATTGCCAAGTATTATCAATATTCAAAGGAAGTGTAGAGGGTAAAAAGTGAGTCACTCTAATAGGCAGGTGAACATGAGTTAGGAATTGACTATTCAACCTCTCCACTCAGGATGTAGTACAAAGTGTGTGACTATATGGTAACCCTTAGATGACATTGAATGTATCACAAAGTTCTTTTAATGTAACTTTATGTCACTTTATTTAAGGATGTACACACAGGTCTTAGATGATGGTAGAACACACTAGCATCCCATACGGACAGAGTCACATAATCCATACAAAAGATAGACTATGATGGAAATGTGTCTAAATGATTGAAACAAAGTAAATAACAATGAAAAAGGAAAGTACAAATAACTATGAAATAACAAAAGAAGGAAAGAAGAAAATCCTGACATCTAGTCCATGCTTGAAGCCTCCAGCTAGCTCCTCCAATAAATGTGACAACTTTCACACAAAAGGAGCAAAGACAAAAGTTTGTGGCTATATTTTAGAGTCCTGCCATAGTTAGAACCCCATTTATGGGTTTCCTCCTCCACAGACAACCAAGATAGATAGAAAGATAATGGAAAACATTAGATAAATGATATAACAAAGATGATGGATAATATGCTATGAAGATAGTAAAAGAAAGAGGAAGAAGAAAACTCCCCTTCCACACCCAAAGAGAAAGGCTTGTCAGATGAAGAAGAAGGAACCAATCTTCCTCATAGCACGATGATGATGGTAATGTGAGAGAGCCAAGTATGCAACCAAAGAGAGTTTCTAGGCAATCGTAGAAGCAAGAAAATAGTAGTAAGATCAAAATCACAACTAGATAGTAAAAAATGAGCTTCAAAGGAGAAGATATGAATGCTGGATGAAGGAGGATGTTGATGGTCATTTGCAAAGATGTTATAGGCATCTTCCAAGTGTAGGCATAATGCTCAAATGACCACCTTTAGAATGTCAGATTTGTGGGATACAAGCACGATGCGCAAACGTCTCCATGAAACATTAGTGTCTATGAGTGAAACAATCAATATGGTTGGGAAAATGACAATGTGGAGGTTGATGGGGCTAGTGCGATGGAAAAAAGGACAAAGTATGTTGGCATTGTGTTGTCATTGATGTGAACTGGCATTATGGTCATGGATGTCAACCGACAATGTATGCAGATGAGGTCAACTGGTATGCAAGCTAGAATTATGGGTATACAAGTCGATGTTGGGAGTGAAGAAATCGGTACCCGGTGAACAAGTTGATGGAAAAGTTAGTATACATGTTGGTACTAACCGGTAAGACTGTAGAGTGAATAGGCCTCCGATATGATAGTGTGATGTCATTTAATAGGATTCCCACCAGTAAATGATGTTGTTCCTGTATGAAGAGAAGACTGAAGAAAGAATGTTGCCTGAGGAGTGTAAGGAAGTTGCATCTGCCCAATAACAGGGAAGTCACACCATTGGCCAACAAGTGACATAGAACCTCTCCCACTAGTGATTGGAATATTGTGAGCCACTGTGTATCTACCTCCACCAATCGGATGATAAGTGTGAGATATCATATGCCTTCAGCATGAGAAACCAAAGATGTGCACTGGATCAACAAGAGGATGGATGATGAGTTACTGGGACAAAAAAGAGAGAGTAAGTAGTGAAGACTTTTCCATTTAGGTAAACCAGTTAAGATGTTGTCTAGGCTAATGAGGAAGAAGGAAAGGTTCAGCTATAGACAGCGAGTACAACTAGAATGTAGATGCAGTTTGATGCAATGATAGTTGAAGACTAATTGCATGATGTTATTATGCATGTTACCGACATGAAGGAAAAATTAGTGTCCACCAGTAAATAGGGCTACCAGTATGCAGAAAGAGCACAAGTGAAAGACTGTCATTAGATGAAGATGAGCTTGCTAATTTCCAAGGGTAATAACCTATCAATATGATACACTAGCAACTCAGAGATGAGGCGGTATGAAGGTTAACCAGTAAGGCAAGACATACAAGCAGGGTTAGAGAGTCGAAAGGCAAAGATGGACTAGTAATATGAAGCATACACTAATTGTGTGTTATTGGTCCATGACCATGTCTAAACTGACATAGAAGACTTAGCTAAGGTGGATGCCAACAAAGATGCCACGTGGAATTGAGGTGGAAAATATGCATGAAGTGGTAGATGGAGTGTGCAACGATGAGGTAGTTACAGAGTCGAACGACATTAAATGTAGACCCCATAAATCAAGGGTTAATGGCAGAAGGTTTGTGGCTCGATGTAGGTCAAATAGAGGAGATCAATAGCATGCACTGATCAATGCAGCATGTCTGGGTGCAGATTGAAGTAGGTGATGCAAACCGCTAGACCATTTATGGTGTTTGACCAAGTGCCAAGCTGACGCATAGTCCATGTTTGCTAAGTATAACAAACGTGCTAAGGGAGAAAAAAGATATGGTGGTGATGTCTAATTGCTTGCAAGTTGTCGATCTAAGTGTAGAATGAGATCTGATTGGATCCAATACTCCTCGTGATTAGTGGAAGAAAGCCTAGCATGCCAAAATTGTATAGTTGTGTTTTGATGGCAAAGCTTGACTATAAGTATGCAGATAGAAGACTAGATTGATTGATGCTACCAGAAGGTGTGATTCCAGTTGAAAGAAAAGAGTGCTATCAAAGAGTTGATCTAACTGTGAGAGTGAAGCAACTGAGCATTTGGAGGTGTAATAGGTAAGAGGTTTTGAAAGTGGTTTAACCTGTAAGGCCAAGGCAACCAGTAAACTATTAGAGTTTAATAGTAGTATAAACTAGTAGGGTTTGCACCGGTAAGAAGGAAGCAAAGAGTGAAGCATGAAAGGAGAGTTTTGAAGGAGATCCAGCAAGGTGAAGGACAGAGCAAGGTTTAACTGGTACTATGGAAGTCACTAGTAACCAGGTGAAAAGATAGAGAACAAGTAGAGTCTAAACCAGGAAGGCAACAACAACAAGCAAGTAAGATATTGGAAGAGAGTAAGTAGAGATCAGACAAGGAAAAGGTAGTGTGACAAGTGATAGGAGTGAATTGGTAAGGTAGGGGAGTGTGAATCGATAGAGAGTAGGTAGAGTGGACTACAAAGAATACTTCCAATAAGGCTAGGTAGGAGAGAAACCGGTAGAGAGATTATTTGCAAATGTTGCATAACTCATTTGTAACCAGGATACAACTATTGTATTATTTTGATATAATGTATTATTTTTACTAAGTTGGAGCTTGGTGCAGGGATTGGTGCTCCTTGGGTTGGTGCCCTAAATATTGTAACCATTATTTTCATTGCGAGGTTGGATTGGAGCAATAGACTCCAACAACTTTTCTCACCGAGGTTTTTCCCATCTTGGGTTCTCCTTGTATATACCAGTATTATGTGATGTGCCTTTGTGTGGTTGCATTGTGATATTTTCCTTTATCTCACTAATAAGTTTACTTAGTGTGTGCATTGCTAACCAGTACTCACTATTAGGATTAAATGGTTAAAAGTTTTGGAAACCAGTGATTCACCCCCCCTCTCAGTGGCATCTTGTGTCCAACAATTGGTATCAGAGCCTAGGTTCCCGGTTGATAAGCTTTCTCCAGCTTGGGTAGATTCTGGTATATGGACATAATAGTTTGTTTTGAGTCAATCTTTGCTCCAGTTTTTAATGGGTCTAAGTATTCCATTTTATGTTGCAAAATGAAAGTCTATCTATCCTCTTTAGGCTATGATGTTTGGGTGTTAGTTGTTAATGGTCCCTCTATTCCTATCAGTCCCACCACTGATCTTGAAGCATAAAGAAGATCTAAGTGCAATAATGAAGCAATGAAGGCCATACTCTGTGAACTTACCAATGGTATTTCTTCACAGGTAGATAAGTGCAGATCTTCCAAGAGCTTATGGAAGAGATTGAAGAAGCTTTATGGAAATAAGCCTACCACTACTAAATCAGACTGTGGAAGCAAGAAAAATAACAAAGCAGACACATGTGTAGGTTTTGAAGGTAGATTTATTAGCAGTTGCAAAAATGGTGAAGAGGAAACTCATCTCTTCATGGCACAAGAAACTCAAAGTGACAAGAACACATCAGAAGGTGATAATGGAGATGAATCCAACTGGCAAGATTTGTTTGGTAGTGATGAAGAAGATGAAGTCAAAGTTGACCTTCAAGGTGAACTGGTAAGTGCACTAGAAGAGCTACAAAATATTAGAAATGAATTTAAGAACTATAAAAAATTAGTTCATGATGAATGTAGTCAATTCAGAACATGTCTTGAGGGATCAAACAAGAACATCAACATGTGGACAACTCAACTTGAAGATGCCAAAAGAATGGTTGATGATTTGAAATCAGTCTTGGATGCCAAGGAGAGAGGGTGTGAGGAGTTGCAGTTATAAGTGGAGACAAAGGACAAAGAATGTTAGAACCTAAAAGGTGAAATGGAGAACATCAGGAAAGACCTTGAGAAGTGTCAAGATGAGCCCAAGGTAAGAATCTGATATGATGGCAGCACCGAGGCCTTGGATAAAATGTTGAGTAAATAAAAACACTCCAAGGATACCAGAGGATTAGGCTATGTTGTCGATGAATGCTCAACCAGCAAGGATGTCTCCCACAAAGACATTTAGTTTATCTCCTCAAGTGGAAGTGGCAAGATTTAGACCTTCACAGTCAGAAATGCACCAAGGAAGAAGATTGATCTAACCACCACTGGTGAAGATGTGAAGGTGAAAGATGTTGTAGCAAGAAGAAATAATTTTGATAAAAAAGAGAAAGGAAAGCCGAGGGAAGATAGGTTCACCAAAAAAAATAATACAAGAAGGTATCCTAAAAGATCCCCTATCGATAGAAGACAAAGAGATGTTGTTGTTCCCAAGAACAATCCCTAGAGAAATAGAAGTAGAGAAGCCAAACTAGTAAGATCACCTCATGTTTACCAGAATAAATTTGTAAGTAATAAGCGTCAATTCTCTGGCTACTTCCTTTCTTGTAAAGATTATGGTCATAGGGTAGATGAATGTAAAAAGTTCTCTAAGAATAGTAATTTTGTTGGGAAAAGATGTAATGCATATGTGTATAAGATGTCAGAATGTTGAAACAGGCATATGCCCTTTCCCGGTTATGCTAACAAGAACTATTTGACTATTCCAAGAAATGGAAATCCTATCTGTTATCATTGTAATGGCTTTAGCCATAGAAGCCATGAATCCAAGAAGAAGAAAGCTCAGTCATATGGAAGCTGATATAATAGCTATGCCTAGTATGGAAGTGATGATAGAATGCATAAGAGACACAGACCTACATGGAACCAAAGGAGACACAATTCTGCAAGATCAAGAAGTTAGTTGAAATCGGTAGCTGGCTACAATGGCATGATCATGAGAAGAAGATCAAAATGGTCTGATAGAAGGTCTTCCAATCATCCAATGGGAATGAATGCAATATGCTTCTATAGAAATGTATCCATTCATACTGCATAACTTGGTAAAGAAAACACAAATTAGCAGAAGAAGATAAGACCTACTCTAAAGACTATAAATGAGAGGAGGGAGACCGAGTAGGTATGGAGGAAGAAGGAAGAGAACATGACCATGAACTGACATTATGCATTCAATGCACAGGTGATGTCTCCTAAAGTTTAAAGGAGATGCAGAACCTTAGGGGGGAGCTACATTTTGGTCAGATCATTCGCCCCCAATGTTGAAAAGGACAAAGGTAATGACAAACAACTACCAGTATGAGGGAGAAGTTGAGATGACAAAGTGTGTGCAATTACTATTTTAGCTACACATTCACACAGGTGAGATGGATCACTATTGCAAGTATCAAGTGGATGGTTCAAATTGAAAAATGGTAGTAGTGGGATGTGACACAAGAAGAAGGGCCAGTGGACAAAGTATACAAACAAAGATATTGGACTGGTACAATAAACCAACATTTGCAGTATGTTGTTGGTAGGGATAGTAACCAATATTGTAGAATATGTGAGTCCATGTATTCTGGTAACATTGTAGTGGCTCCAATAGCTTGGAAATGTAAGGAAACTCAGGTGCAGAAACAACTTCCTACACTAATCTCTAGAGGAAAGTATTGTGCAAATTCTTTTAAATCCTTACAATTTCAAATTCATTAACAACTTTAACAAAGATATTGCAGCCATATACCATGCATACAGAAAATAGAGAATGACGCAATGATTTACCCTAGGGAAAACCTTTTGGTAAAAAACCCTAGCACTCCAAAACCTGCACAATGTATTATCTTCAACACAACGGTTACAACACACTTACAATGCAAGTTCTTTTAGGAGACAATCGACACTTAAAGACAAATCCAGTAGCACAATATCATACCAACAATACACTCTTTTCATATCACAGTCTGTAACCCTTAAAAAACACTTATGCGCTTTCCTTTTTAGGGCAACTTCCAAAGATAGTCGTATTAGGGTTTTACCATTCTCTGAGAAAATAGGAACCCTAAAATTTTTTTTGGGGCGATGCCCCGAACCCCATGATTGAGGAAGAATGTACAGTACTCAACTTTATCAGTTGCCACATGTCTTGCATGTCTTCACCTGTCATTGAAATCTCCTAGAAATAGCTCTTACGTGTCATAGGAATCCGTCATAATCGTTTCAACCATGAACTCCTTACACACAATTCAAGATGCCAACACATCAAGTGGAGTGACACATCAACATGCCAACTAGACATGTACACTCACACTTAATTACATTATTTGCAAGAAATACATTTTACAAAACAAATAATAAGAATAGGAATTATCCAAGGTTGAGACACCTTATTCCTAACAGGAAAGAGGAGATTCTTCCTTAGGAAATATTGGAGAAGCATTATCTAGCAATGTGTTGGACCAGTAATTGATCTCATGTACATACATCTTGATGAGTCCACTAGTTGGATATGTGACATGATGCTAATGTAGGGTGGCATTATGGTCATGAAAAAGGATGTCACAAGATTGTGATGGACATCATGGAAGTGGTAGATCATCTGCAGATCATAGATTCTCACTTCTACCAGTACAAGGTGCAGATTGAAGCAATAGGTTAGGACCTCACAAGCAAAGAAGAACTGAGATTTGTAGTTTAGGGGGAGTTCACAGCCATATCCTCTGATTGGTATCAGATATACTAAACATAGTGGCAGATCAAGAAGTTGGTTGACCATACCATTATGTTAGTGACTTTGGGAAGGTACCTATTCAATTTGTCTATCTATCAAATTCACAATCAGGTTGTCCAAAGTACAATAGGAAAGGAAAAGGATGTGCTCATTTGTCATTGGACCACTAGGTGACAGGAAGTGCAATTTGGTTTACCGGTAGAACAACCTGCCAATTGCGAGAAAAAAGAATGAGAGTTACCTAAATAGGGGGAGAATATATCAGATTGGTACCTGATTTCTATCAATAGATTGGCGTCTGAGAAACCCTCACAGATTAAGAATGTACTATTGGTGTCAGATTAACACCAATTGGTATCAGTTCCTGCATCAACAATTGGTACCAGATGAAGTAGATGGAGTTTGACCAAAAGGTTAGTAGTATTAACTGACAAACCTTTTGACAATTGGGTGCTTATACAATTGGTATCATATCGATATATAAGATTGGAGTCAGTTGGTGTCTAAACCCTCCATCTCAAGTGTTGTTGATTGAGATGATGCGAAGCATAGTGGCCAAAAATGGAGATGCAACCAGTAGAAAGAGGGAGAGATAATACCTATAGTATACCGGATGTTAGTTCCCTTTGCCATTGTTGTGAAATGGGGAGAGAGAATGCCTATAGTATACTGGATACTACATGTGTTGACATCAATGCCAAAGGAGGAGATTGTTGGCATTGTGTTGTCGTTGATGTCAACCAACATTGTGGTCATGGATGTCAACTGACTGTGTATGCAGTTGAGGTCAATTGGTATGCAAGCTAGATTCATTAGTATACAAGTTGATGTTGGGAGTGAAGAAACTGGTACCCGATGAACAAGTGGATGAACAAGTTAGTATACATGTTGATACTAACCAGTAAGATGATGACCGGTAAGACTGCAGAGTGAACAAGCCACCGATATGCTAGTGTGATGTCATCTAGTAGAACTCCCATCGATAAATGATGTTGTCCCTAGATAAAGAGAAGACTGAAGAAAGAATGTTTCCTGAGGAGTGTAAGGAAGTTTCATTTTCCCAATAACAGGGAAGTCACACCATTGGCCAGCAGGTGACATAGATCCTCTCCCACTGGTGATTGGCAGATTGTGAGCCACTATGTATCTAAGTCCACCAACTAGATGATAAGTATGATATATCATATGCCTTCATCATGACAAACTAGAGATGTGCACTAGATCAACAAGAGGATGGATGATGAGTTACTGGGATAGAAAAGAGAGAGTAAATAGTGAAGAGTTTGTCATTTAGGAAAACCGGTTAAGATGTTGTCTGGGCTAATGAAGAAGAAGGAAAGGTTCAGCTGCATATAGAGAGTGCAACCGGAATGCAGATGCAGATTGATGCAATGATAGTTGAAGACTATTTGCATGATGTTATCATGCATGTTACTGACATGAAGGCAAAACTAATGTCCATTGGTAAATAGGGCTACCAGTATGAAAGAAAGAGCACAAGTGAAAGGCTCTCATCAGATGAACATAAGCTTACTGATTTGCAAGGGTAATGACATGTCAATATGATACACTGACAGCTCAGAGATGAGGTAGTATGAAGGATAACTAGTAAGGAAAGATATACTAGTAGGGTTAGAGATTCGGAAGGCAAAGATGGACTGGTAATATGAAGCATACACTGGTTGTGTGTTATTGGTCTGTGACCATGTCTGAACTGACATAGAAGACTTAGTTGAGGTGGATGTTGATAAAGATGCCACTTGGAGTTGAGGTAGAAAATATGTGTGAAGTGGTAGATGGAGTGTGCACCAATGAGGTAGTTACAGAGTCGGTCGATATTAAATGCAGACACCATAAATCAAGGGTTGATGGCAGAAGGTCAAACAGAGGAGATCGATGGCATGCACTAATTGATGTAGAGTTTCTAGGTGAAGATCAAAGTAGGTGATGTAAACTGCCAGACCATTTATGGTGTTTGACCAAGTGTCATGCCAACGGATAGTCCGTGTTTGCTAAGTATAGAAAATGTGATAAGGAAGAAAAGAGATATGGTGGTGATGTCTGATTGCTTGCAAGTTGTCGATCTACATGCAGAATGAGATCTAATTAAATCTGATACTCCTCATGATCAGTGGAAGAAACCCTAGCATGCCAAAAGTTTGAAGTTACGTTTTGGCGAGAAAGCTTGACTATAAGTAGGTAGACAGAAGACTGGATTGATTGATGCTGCCACAAGGTGTGATGCCAATTGAAATAAAAGAGTGCTAACAAAGAGCTAATCTAACTATGAGAGTGAAGAAACTGATCATTTGGAGGTGCAACCGATAAGAGGTTTTGAAAGTAGTTTAACTTGTAAGTCCAAGGCAACTGCAAGAGTCAAGTGGATGGTTCATATTGCAAAATGGTAGTAGTGGGATGTGACACAAGAAGTGTTGGCATTTTTGTTATTTATGTTGTGATTGTCATTGATGGATACACAATTGTATTGAGATCCCCTTTATATGTATGAGCTTGTCCTCAACCGGTATTTGTTCCAACCGGTATGTTGTATACTAGTCTTTAGACTAGTGGTGATTTTACAGAATGTGTTTCCCTATCTGAAGCGGCATGTCAACCCCAAGTGGTTCATAGATCACAAGTGGTGTGAGGGAGAAAAGTGGCACAACACATTCTTACCAGTCTTCATTTTTGTCAAACCGGCAACTAGTATTTTGTATGAACTGGTAATACTCTGTGATGAGTTACCAACCGGCATTTTGTGATGAGTTACCAATCCACCGATTGTTTGACGGTGCTTCTTGTGTCATGTTACTGAGTATGTCTAGATTCATTGAACCTAGGAAATTGTAATGTAATCCTATTGGACCGACATGAAATCAGATTCCTTTAAAAGGACATCATGTCTAGGGTTTTTAAGTTGTTGCTGAAAGGTTAATGTCGAGCTAGGGTTTAAGGTGGAAGTTGAGAACGATCTTATCTAAGAAGATCAAGTTGTAACTATGAGAGAGAGAGAGAAGACTAAAGTAATGCTAGAATGCATTAGCTATGAGCAATACTGGATCTAACCAAGCAGTTTGTGATATTAGATAGATCAAACACTTGTTGATTACTCACATCTTTGACAAGTCTATAGCCCTTAACCGGGTAGGCCTCAAAGCCTTTGTAAAATCCTCTAACAAGGTGGTGCACACATGTGAATCTAAAATCCTCTAACAAGGTAGTCTTTAATTGGACTTATCTCCTAACAGAGATTGAGATTCCTAACAAGATCTATTCTGGTGAAGAACATTATAAGACCTTAACCGGTTTGGTTTCTATTCTGTAGATAGTGACTTGTGAGTTCCTTCTCACCGTGGTTTTTCCTAGTTGGGTTTCCACGTCAAATATCTTGTGTTATGGTTGTATTGCTTTTGTGGGTGAATGCTTTATTCACATTTTGGTTTGCATGTGTGGTAACCGGTCTGACTATTAGACTGCTTTACCTTTAGATTGTGTAAGTGTTTTAGTGCAGTAATTTTTGGCATACTAATTCACCCCCCCTCTTAGTATTCATCAAGAAGAAGGGCTAGTGGACAAAGTATACCGACAAAGATATTGGACTACTATAGTAAACTGACATGTGTAGTATGTTGTCGATAGGGATAGTAACGAGTATTTCAGAATATGTGAGTCAATTTATTCTGGTAATATTGCAGTGGCTCCAGTAGCTTGGAAAGAGGAAATTTTGCCTTAGGCAATATTGGAGAAGAATTGTCTGGCAATGTGTTGGACCGATAATTGATCTCATTTGCATACATCTTGATGATTCAATGAGTTGGATATGTGACACGATGTTGATGTAGGTTGGCATTGTGGTAATGAAAGAGGATGTCACAGGATTGTGATGGAGATCATGGAAGTGGTAGATCATCTACAAATCATAGATGCTCACTTCTACCAATACAACGTGCAAATTGAAGCACTGGGTTAGGACCTCATAGGCTAAGAAGACCTGAGATTTGTGGTTTAGGGGGAGTTCACAACCATATTTTCTTATTGGTATCAGACAGTTGGTTGACCACACTAATATGTTAGTGACTTTGGGAATGTGCATATTCAATTTGTCTATCTATCAAAGTCACAACCAGGTTGCCTGAGAGTATAATAGAACAAGAAAAGGATGTGCTCATTTGTCATTGGGCCACTAGGTGAGAGGAAGTACAGTCTGGTTTACCAGTAGAACAACTTGCGAAAGAGGAGAAAAGTGCTCATTCAACTAGTTGCAAGAAAAAAGAATAATATTTACCTGCATAGAGGGAGAATATATCATATTGGTACTTGATTTCTATCAATAGATTGGTGTTTGAGAAACCCTCACAGATTGAGAATGTACCATTGGTATCAGATTAGCACCAATTTGTATCAGTACCTGTATCAAAAATTGGTATCAAATGGAGTAGATCCAATTTGACTGGCAGGTTAGTAGTATTCACTGACACACCTTTCAATAATTGGGTGCTTATACAATTGGTATAAGATCGATATATAAGATTGGAGTTAGTTGGTGTCTGAACCCTCCATCTCAAGTGTTGTTGATTGAGATGATGCAAATCATAGTGGCCAAAAATGGAGAAGCAACCAGTATAAAGAGGGAGAGATAATGCTTGTAGTATACCTGATGTTAGTTCCCTTTGCCATTGTTGTCAAAGGGGGAGAGAGAATGCATGTAGTATACTGGATAATACATGTGTTGACATAAATGCCAAAGGGGGAGATTGTTGGCATTGTGTTTTTATTGATGTCAATTGGTATTTTGGTCATGGATGTCAACCAACAATGTGTGTAGTTGAGGTCAACTGGTATGCAAGCTAGAGTCACTGGTATAAAGGTTGATGTTGGGAGTGAAGAAACCAGTACCTGGTGAACAAGTGGATGAACAAATTAGTATACATGTTGGTACTAACCGGTAAGATGATGACCGATAAGACTGTAGAGTGAACAGGCCACTGGTATGCTAGTGTGATGTCATCTAGCAGGACTCCCATCGATAAATAACATTGTCCCTGGAAGAAGAGAAGACTAAAGAAATAATGTTTCCTGAGGAGTGTAAGGAAGTTGCATTTTCCAAATAATAGGGAAGTCACACCATTGGCCAGTAGGTGGCATAGATCCTCTCCCACTGGTGATTGGTAGATTGTGAGCCACTGTGTATCTACATCCACCAACCGGATGATAAGTGTGAGATATCATATGCCTTCAGCATGATAAACATGAGATGTGCACTGGATCAACAAGAGGATGGATGATGATTTACTAGGACAAAAAAGATAGAGTAAGTAGTGAAGAGTTTGTCATTTAGGCAATCTGGTTAAGATGTTGTCTGGACTAATGAAGAAGAAGGGAAGGTTTAGCTACATACAGAGAGTGCAAACAGAATGCAGATGCATATTGATGTAATGATAGTTGAAGACTACTTGCATGATGTTATCATGCATATTACCGACATGAAGGAAAAAGTAGTGTCCACCAGTAAACAGGGCTACCGGTATGCAAGAAAGAGCACAAGTGAAAGACTCTCATCAAATGAAGATTTGCTGATTTGCAAGGGTAATGACCAGTCAATATGATATATCGACAACTTAGAGATGAGGTAGTATGAAGGATAACTAGTAAGGAAATATATACCAATAGGGTTAGAGATTCGGAAGGCAAAGATGGACCAGTAGTATGAAGCATACACCGGTTGTGTGTTATTGGTCTGTGACCATGTTTGAACTGACACAGAAGACTTAGCTGAGGTGGATGCTGACAAAGAAGCCACATGTAGTTGAGGTGGAAAACATGCATGAAGTGGTAGATGGATTATGCACCAATGAGGTACTTAAAAAGTTGGTCGACATTAAATGCAGACCCCGTGAATCAAGCATTGATGGTAGAAGGTTTACGGCTTGAGGTAGGTTAAACAGAGTAGATCGATGGCATGCATTGATCAATGTAGAGTTTTCGGGTACAGGTAGAAGTAGGTGATGCAAACCACTAGACCATTTATGGTGTTTGACAAAGTGCCAAGCCAATGAACAATCCGTGTTTGCTAAGTATAGAAAACGTGCTAGGGAAGAAAAGAGATATGGAGGTAATGTTTGATTGCTTGTAGGTTGTCAATCTATGTGTAGAACGAGATCTGATTAGATCTCATACTCTGCATGATCAGTGGAAGAAACCCTAGCAAGTCAAAAGTTTGAAGTTGCATTTTGGTAGGAAATCTTGACTATAATTATGTAGACAAAAGAACAGATTGACTTATGCTACCAGAAGGTGTGATGCTAGTTGAAAGAAAAGAGTGATAACAAAGAGATGATCTAACTGTGAGAGTGAAGAAACAAAGCATTTGGAGGTGCAACTGGTAAGAGGTTTTGAAAGTGGTTTAACCTATAAGTCCAAGGCAACTGATAAACTATTATAGAGTTTAATAATAATATAAACTAGTAGGGTTTGCAATTGTAAGAAGGAAGCAGAGACTGAAGCATGCAAGGACAGTGTTGAAGGAGATCCAACAAGGTGAATGACAAAGTAGGGTTTAATTGGTACTGTGGAAGTCAATGGTAACCAGGTGAAAAGACAGACAACCAGTAGAGTTTGAATCGGTAAGGAAACAACAACAAGAAAAGAAGAGAGTGGAAGAGAGTAAGTAGAGATCAAACAAGGAAGAGGCAGTGTGATAGTTGATAGGAGTGAACCGGTAAGGCAAGGGAGTATGAACTGACAAAGAGGAGGTAGAGTGGAATACAGAAAATACTACCAGTAAGTGTGGGTAGGAGAGAAATAGATAGAGAGAGATTATTTGTAGAGGTTATAGAACTCATTTGTAATCGGGATACAACTATTGTATTATTTTGATATAATGTATTGTTATCACTGAGTTGGAGCTCAATGCAGGGGTTGGTGCTCCTTTGGTTTGATGCCCATAAATCAATAGGGGTTGGTGCTCCTTGGGTTGGTGCCCTAAATCAGTAGGGGTGGTGCTCCTTGGGTTGGTTCCCTAAATGTTGTGACCATTATTTGTTGGAAATTTGGAGGAATTGATTATGTATTGCATTGTCATTTGTCATTGATGTCAACACTAGTTGTTTTGTTGCCTATCGGATTTTGATAGAGTGGTTGGTCTTTGATTTTGATCTAGAGATTTGTCTCCATTTTGGTCTTGTTGTCCTCAAAATTTGATTCCCTTCAATGTCCTTAAGATAATATGGTCTAAACTGGGTGCAGAGAAAACATCAAAGATAAGGAAATTCCAGAGACAACATATGACAAGGTTTGATTAAACCTTCTACACTTCGGGCTTCCTTAGAGCCCAGGTGGGTATACCTTTGTGAATTAACTTCACACTTTTAAGCAATAAACCCACAGCAAACCAGTCCAGAAAACCAGTGGATTCATTCACCTTGAAATCAACTGAAAACAATGAATAGAAACTGTACTTAAATTCAGCATTTTTTATCAACAAAGTATGCAATAAACAACCTCGATTAACACCAGTGCCTTATCCAAGGTTACAGAGTCACCTAAATTCAAATAAAACTTCTGAAACAATATATCTTTATGCTTCCCGTCGGCTTGGTTTCCACTAATCCTGATATATGCCTGGCACATACAAGAATTCAATCATTCTAGACTAAGCTATGGTCCTCAAAATTCAAAGTTCCTTCCAAAGAATTTGCTGGTATGAGTGATCCCGCGTATTTAATTTCCCTTCTAAAGAGAAAAGCTAACAAACACTTATACTGAGATTGCTTTGCAATTCCATTCAAACTAAACAACCCTGGATTATTCAGAATAAAGACAGTAAATAAATTTGTGAACAAACTTGAAGACAACACATAACTTTTACTCAAAACCGGTGGCCTGTATATTGATATTCATTTCAAAGAGTATTACAATAAATTCTGATTCTCCATTAGACTTAGAAAAGCTCAGATAAATTTCTGTAGTGTTTTCTTACAAAATTTTGTGATCCCCTTTCCTCTAGTCCTGGTATCCATTTATAAAAACATGGATGCACAAAGCTTTGGACTTCTCGAGGAGAGTTTGTTACAATTATTTCAAAAATTGAAGAGATTACAAATTTTGCGAAAAAGCAGTTATGCACTCTTTTCAGCCTCTGCCATTTGTACAACGGGCTTTTCGGTTGCAACCTCTTCTATCCTTTCAGGGGCGCTCTCCAACTGCTCCGGATCATGGGTGGAATATTTAACTTCCCACTCATTATATGTCTCTTCTGTCGGCCATGAAAAATTAATCACATCATCTTTACTTTTAGTCAACCTTTTCCAAGAATTTCTCAGTTTGTTGACTTCTGAATTAAGAAAACTATAGTGTGATTTAATTTTTTCTATTTCCTGTATTGTTATTGTGGGATAGAAATTAGGATTCATCACAAGATAAGTATATCAATCAAAATACAAAACATGATAACATAATCAAAGGAATACTCATGAAATGAACCTAATCACAATGCACATTCAATGAAGGTATGAAAATGAAGCATTCAAAAGAAAACATTATGCAAACCAGATTCAAGATTGAATACTCCTTCCATGCGGCTCCATTGTTGTTCTTTCCTCTTCAATAGTTTTGTGGATCTCACCTACAAGTGCCCTCACAATTGAAAGCAAAAAGCTCAAGAGTACTAGAACTAAAATTTGATAGTTTGACAGCAATTCGGATTTCAAGAAGTAATTGAAGGGGTTCGAAGAAGGGATTGATTGAAGAAAATTATCCAATTTATAGAAGAATTGGATAAATGACAAGATTGGCATGATGCAATTCAAATGGAAATTGCAAATCAATATGACAAATTATGACAAATTATGCACTTTCCATGCACAATTTGATTGATTGATTATGACACATTTCATGTCAAAATTGATTGATTAATCAATTATGACAATTTCATGACAAATTGAAATGCCACTCCCATAGAATTAGGAGATGAATTAGGAGGGAAAAGAAATTAGAAATTTGAAAAATTAGGAAAATGAAATTGATGACAAATTAGGAAATTGGAATTAGAAATTGATGAAAAATAGGATTTAAGAATTAGTGAATTAATTAATAATTTTTCATTTATTAATCAATTCACAAAGAAGAATAATTAGCCAATTAAATAAAGATTTAATTGTAATAAGAAGACTTAGGATTAACAAGTAATTTAGTAATCCTAGAGGAAGAAATGGCGAATTAGGTTAAATGACTAAATCATAAAACCCTAGAAGACGAATTAGAAATGCGAAAATGACAATTAGGTCTTGATTAAAGATAATTAATGTCATGATTTTGAATTGATAAAGGACCAATGCGACAGAATGATTTGATTGATAGATGCACCAATTGACAAGGAACAATGACAAATTGATCCAACTTGACATAATTGAGACAGACAATGATCGATAGCAAAATTGATTGCAAAATGACAAAATTGACAAAATAGATTGCAAGATGACAAGATTAGACATGACCACGATCAATGAGAAATTGATCGTAAAACGAAAAGATTGAAGGATTGATGATAAATCGACAAGATTGATAAGAGGACAACGATCGATGACAAATTGATACGCACATTGATGCGACAGAGTAAAATTGATCAAAATCATGACTGGATAATGTTGTCAACAAGACCAAATTCGAAGACGAGATGATTGAAGAATGTAGAAGAATGACTCAATGTTTACAAATGATAAAGACCAAGTGCGTGACATAGGAGAAATGTTAATGCGATGCAAAAACCTAAAATGAGGCAATGCGCAAATGTTAAAGTATGACTTCGCAAGCGTTGACCATTTTTGGGTGTCTACATTTTGCCCCTATTTGAGACAATGCGATTCTGAGCGTTGTTTCAAAGAACAATAACAAAAAATGCCCCAGACAACGATAATGACATATGCATGCCCCCTCGAGGAATTGGCCGGAAACATGCGGAAAAGAGGCCAATTGATCGATAAAAAAAATGATAGGATCGAACAGACTGACAATTGGATATCAGATGCATGAAGGGCAAGCAATTTAAGGTGCACAAGACCGCAACCAACATAAGATGGAGAGGACGCACGTCCATCTATGCAATGACAAAGAGCTATAAATGGGACCAAGAGGGTGAAAATGACTCATTTGCACTAGCTAAAGAGGAGGATTTGTTGCTCTGGACAAGGACACTTGCAGACAGATGGTGAGCATTCCAATGATGGATCACCTCGGAGAACGTGTATGCACATTCAGACAACCGAAGGATGCAGGAGCAATGGTATGTACCTCGAAAACCCATGTGTTCAATTTCATGAATTTGACTTGCTTGTGGGACATTGCGGGGATGAGGAGGACAAAGGGAGCACCCAGTGACAGAGGCACATACTCCTTATGACAGACAGTGGACATTATGCAGTTTGACATTTTGTAGTCAGCCTGCGGGTCATACTTAGGACAGACAGTCCAATTTTGTACTTTGACATTATTATGATATGTGATATGATATGCATCGATATGATGGGATGCAATGTGTTATGACTGATGTAGTGATTTTGCTATGTATGGATGACTTATGTACTGGTTTATGAACATGTATGAATGCATTGTATGTACTTTGGATGTATTTATAATATGAAATGTATAAAATGCGTGATGTAATATGTAATGGAATGCAAATGCATTGACCAAATGTATGCAGGACACAATATGGTTTTGGATATTGGAGCACTAGACCGAACTGACTATCCGACCGGACGGAAGAAGTGTTAGTAAGAAGAAATAAGACAGAGGACAATTAGAGATGATAAAAATTTGCTTTCAGTAATGCACTTTGTAGGTGAGAACCTTTATTTTTATTTAGCAAAATGGATGCGTAGCATCATGGCATTGAAGGCTAGAGCTGAAATGCAACCCTTTTTGCGAAAGACAGACACATCACAGACAAACGACAATCACAATCAAAAGAAAAGGATCATGAACCATCCTAGTCACTCTAAATCACTCAGTGACATCATCGAGCAACATAGGGACATGATCGAAGCCAAAGATAAATCAATAAAAAGATAAGATTCACAAATTCAAGCAAATCAAACAAACATCTTGATCTTTATTGTCAAAAGTTGAACGTGCTGATAGGACGATCATGCTGTCTGGTTTCAGGAAATGTGGTACCCCGTCTAAGACAGGACACAGTTTGGTTTCGAGTATACCACACCCTGTATAAGACCCATGATAATGTGACAAGGACAAATGATTTTGATACTGATATTCGAGTGATAAGACAATTTTGATCAGTTTGAATGCTTGGTTTGAGTTGAAAAAGGTCATCTGTTAATGCGTGATTTCATTAAAGCACAACGTTTGACTGCAAATTGTTGGATGTATACTCAGTGAGCTGTCGATGCACAAAGGGAATACTTTATTGCAGAATGTTTGTTTTTGGTTTTTGGAGTTTTACACTTTTTTTGTTCATTTTTTTAGGACTTTATTTGATTTTTAGAGATTTTTTCAGGACATTTTTCAATTTTTATGGATTTTTTCAAGACATTATTCGATTTTTATGGATTTTTTTAGGACATTATTCGATTTTTATGGATTTTTTTAGGACATTATTCGATTTTTATGGATTTTTTTAGGACATTATTCGATTTTTATGGATTTTTTTCAGGACATTTTAAATTTTTTTTGAATTTTTTTTTTTTTTCAAATTTTGCCCCCAGTGTCTAGCAAGGCAAGGAATATGATAGGTGAATAAATAGGCTTGTTGAAATGATGGTGGATAGAGGGAAGACAAAGGCCTTTTATTATGGAGACAATATGGATGCAATTTCCAAGAGCTATTGTGTGATGGGACAAGAGACTAGATATGACGATGTAAAGCAGGAACATGGCATGAGGGACATGTCAAGAGGTTTTTGAAACCATGTTTAAATTTTGCGTCCTTATGTCAAATCAAGATCGAGGAATGAAACAGAGTGTATGGATAGCGATAAGATATGGATAGGATAAGCAAGACCAAGAATGGATAAGGGACATGGACTGAAGGTCAGGATTGGCTAAGGGATAGTGGCAGAAAGTTGCAATAAGCTAGGGAATATGGATGAAAGGTTATAATAAGCAAATGGATAAATGACCAAAAGCTATGATGGACTAAAAGCTGCAAGCATGATGCTCATGAAGATCCTCAGCCTTGTCAAGATCAAAGGTGGAAAAGGGGAAAATGGACATGAGGGACAATAGTATATGAAGGGTAATGACGGGGGTTCGATAGGATAATGGAACAATGAAGGACAAAAGGATATGAAGGAGGAAATCTGCCCCCAAGTGTGGTGTGCAAGAAGTTCATGGATTACACATGACGCCTGTTTGCCAGGTTTTCATCATGGTACTTGCCCAAGGCGCCTGTTTGCCAGGTTTTCACTAGTGAACGAATTATTTTTTTTTTCTTTTTTTTTTTGTATTTTTGACTTTTTCAGAAGAAGATGGACACATGATAGGGGATGGAAGAAGGACTCAAGCGTCTTTTTATTTGGATAGTAGCCTTGAAAAAAATGGACCATGACCTTTTAAAGTATGCTCAAAGACGTTGGTAGGATAAGGACATGGAAAATGAGATGAAACTAAGGCAAGGATTTATGCAAAGGATGGGATCAAAGGGATGGAAGGATGGAAAATATGCATTGGATAATGGATAGGGTATTGGAAGAATTGGGTTTCACTGAATGGAAATGTTGGCAAGATCAACATTGGCACACACCTTGAGGGGTGATGGACTGATGAAGGACAAATGTATTTTGGATTGTAAGATTTGTATGGAGGAATAGCTTGGGATATTGGGACATAAGGGCCCAAAATGGATGAAGAAGGTGATGGAGAAATAGACTTGGAAGGTTTGGATGGAGGAATAGCAATTTTGGATGCCAAGTTGGATGTTTCTTTTTGTGCTTCAAGGAGCTTCTTGGGGATCCACATGGTTTTTGATTTTTCATGCTTTTGTGGTTCCTTGGAGTGCATTGCTTGCACAAGGGATTTAGGAACCCATATATATTTTGACTTTTCTTTATTTTGCTCAGTGGGCCTTTGTGGCCTTTTGGATTTTTCTTTTTCTTTATAGATCATATTTTTCTTTGTTTTGACATGTCGATTATATTGGACATGTTGATCCTTGAATACATGTGGATTTCTAGACTTATGACTTTTATACTTGGCATCCAAATTGCTTGGAAGAGGGAATGAATGTTGGTGTGGATGGGAATGATATGGAGGCCTGTGGGATGGATGGAAGGTTCTCCAAGATGTGTGCCTTTGCTGATGTTGCATAGGAGATGGAGGGATATAGGGACCTAGAATGGATGGAAGCGATGATGGGGAAGGTGGACATTTGGATTTTGACTTTGAAGGGATACCAACACCTTGAGTGTGAGCTCTGTAGCCATGACCATTAGTATATTCTTCGATATGGAGGGTTTCTTGCTTGTGAAGGTCTACTCCTTTGCCTTTATCAATATTTTGACTTGTAGGATACTCTTTTCTTTGGGAAGAAGATGCGAGTCCATTATGAGGTGGATATGATATGAGAGAAATAATGAGATCTTGAAGTGGATCGGATTGCACCAAAGTGGAAGAACCCATTATGCATGTCGAGGGTTCATGAACATCTTGCACTGACACGTTAGAATCATGAAGGGGATCAGGATCATGTTGGGGACTAGGATTGTGTTGTGGACATGGTTCAATGACAGGCTCTTCAAGAGATGGAATGGGAGAAATAATGGGATCGTCAAAAGGAATGGGATCTTGGGGTGGACACGGAGGATTAGGACATGGAGATGGAGGAACAAGTGGATCTTGCGGAGGATCTGAAGGAATGATAGGGTCTTGTGTTGGAAATGAATTTGGAAGGATACTTTGATCTTGACAAGGAGGAAGATCATTGGAATCCTCTTTAAAGGCGCTTTTCTCTGGACTTTCAATGGGATCATCGGAAAGGATGGAAGGGATAACTTGATCTTTCTTAGAAAGTGGAATGTCAATGGGATTTGAAAGGACATTGTGTTCGTGAAATGGAAGGGGATCATTTGGGATTGGATGGACTGGAATATCTTGATCTTGCTCAGGGAATGGAGTGTCAATAGGAGTTTGGATAGGATGGACAAGAATAGGGGAATCATTGTGAGTGTCTAGGAACATGGAGTCCTGGTCAACAATTGGATGGGATGATAAGGTTTCAGGATCTTGATCTTGATCTGTTCTAAGACACGTTTCTTCATGTTCTAAATTATCCTTTTGACATGGGGTTGGACTTTGGATATGCATGGGGGATTTTGGCAAGGGATTAATGCTTTGGCATGAAGGAAAGGCAATTTGAACATTTGTAAGATCAGACATTCCAATCGTAAAGCTTTCTTGCATCTTAGATTTGGATCCACTTTTTGGTATTCGAGGAATCACTTCTTGTTGAGGGACACCTGTCATCAACATTTGTGTGGCCTTCATTTGATCTGGTGTTAAAGGTGTTGCATTAAACAATGGATTGTTTATTATTTTGAGTGTGGACTTTTGAGGATTAGTCACTGTCAATGCCTTTGAAGCACGTTTACTCATCAAGGTGGGTTGGAGTTCTTGTTGCACATTTTCATCATTTGGATGTAGAGAGAAACCTAACAACTCACCGCCTTGTTGTTTTTGCACATTAATTTGCTTACTTGAGGAGGTCACATTACTCATCATGTCAAGATATTTTTGTGGGAACCTCTTAAAGAGCTTATTCAAGAATTTATCCATCTTTTTTGTCAACTTTGGATCCTTAAGGTACATAACAACATCATCAGAGACATCGAAATCGGATGAAGAGTCTGGTTGGACATTTGGATTTGTTTCTTGGTGAATGCCTTGATCTGAACCAAATCCTTGAGATAGAGTTGGTTCTTCATACAATGTTTGTATTTCCTGTTGCAAGCTGGACTGATTCCAATCGAAAGGTGCATTTCCTCTTGGAGTTGGTGGAACACTCCCATGTCCTGGTTTCATAGGTACAAACACTGGTTCATATAATAGAGGTGGTCCAAGTTGAACCATTCCATATGGTGGTAGAGATGTGTTTAATGAACCTTCAACTTGCACTGTTTGACTAGTTTGAAACTACGAATTTACTATGTTATCCATGGATTGATACATTGATTCACTCATCTTCTTAGATCTTGATCTTATCTCAACAGGCATGTCACTTATGCAAATGCAATTTTTTTTTTTCGGAAATTTTAAAGGATAATGTATGATATGCAACTAAATGCAAACTAAATATATGAAAATGCAATCTATGTTTTTGGTTGTTTTTGAAGATTTTGACAAACTTTTGAAATGCAAATCTAAGAGATGGACCCTTAGGAAATTGAAATGATGCCTAGGCCTCAAAGGACAAAAGGACCAAGTGACAAAAGGACAAATTGACAATGTCTCACCTATATGCTTGGATACTAAGCTAGGTTTGACGAAATGATATTGATGACAAAAAGGACAAAAGACTTGATGAGGTCTAGACTTCTTAACAATGACTTAGGGTTTCCCAAAGATTTGGATTGCTCAAGTATGACAAGACCTAGGTTTGATACTATATGCAAAAGGATAATTAATATGCAAATGATCTTAATATGATATGATAAAGACTTAGGTTTAATGAAGAGACTTGGGATATGCAAATGCAAATGTATGACAATGTCAACCTAAGATGAAACCTAAGGTGTAATTATGAAATGATATTACTCTTATGCAAGAGGACATATGCAAATGATCTTATTATGATATGACAATGACTTAGGCTTAATGAAGGGACTTGGGATATGACAATGTCAACCTAAGATGAAACCTAAGGTTTAATTATGAAATGATATTACTCTTATGCAAGAGGACATATGCAAATGGATGACTTTTATTGATATGCAAAAGAAGTATGACTTAGGTGACTCCTAACTTTGATACTTGATAATGACTTGCAAAATGCAAACTAGGATGAACCTAAATGCAAGTGACATAAGAGTTGAGACAAGTTTTTGACCAATGTTGGACAACCATGCTTGAAGTATGATCTTTGAATCTTGTTGAATGTTTGTTGGATGAAAGTCTTTGGTGTTTAATCTTGTTTTGATCAATGTGTTTTGCTTTTTGAAATAGGATATCATTCAACTTTTGACAATCAAAGAATACAAGATGTTACAACTTAGACTCAAGACAATCATGCTCATTTCCACATTCCTTATGGTAGGCAAAGACATTAGGTACTTGAGAGGTAGACTCATTATGGGATTCAAGGAGAATACATAGATGCTTGACCCCACGGGCTCCCCTCCACGGCACTCACTTCTCAGGGCAGCCAAGCATCAGTCCCCATGGAAATCTCCCCATGGCGAACTTAGTATCTCTTCCGAGTATCCGAATTTGTCCTTCTCAAGCAACTAGAAGGGTTTTTGGCCTCTAAAAACAAGGTATGTAGTAAGGATTTCTGTTAAGCGTTACTCCTTGATGTCATGCAAGCATGATTGAGACATTAAGCCCATCAAGATACCAAACAAATGTAGTCACGCAAACGCGATTTAGACCAAGAGGCCCTACTTAGATGTTGATATGAGAAAGAGTTTCAAGGGGCATCACTTCCCAAGTAACTGCAATTCCCACGTAACGCTTCCTTCAAAGCTTTCGCCCATCAGGTATTTTTTTATAGTGAGTTAGAATGCCAAGGAATTCTAGCCGTACTCACTTTGGGTCGTTCCCTTCTCACGATTATCACTTGCTTGCAAAAGCAAAGTGGTCGGGAAGGCAGGCCCTCTAATGGAGACACTCAATCAACCACACAAGCATGGTATCGAAGATCTGGATTTCTGATCACCCTAAGAAGGATGAGAGCATACTCTCCTACTCCAATGTCATACTTAACAATCAAAGAAAACAAAGGTTCATTTCCACCTATTTATAAATCACTAAGTGCCTAATTAGAAAACTCAAACACACAATTTGGTTGTTTCTCCAAGGCAACCTGCAAAACACATGTCAGAAGTTTGATTTGCTGTCTTTGACCATCGAATCTGCATAACACATGTTAGTAGTTTGATTTGTAGTCTTTGTCATGCGTATGCCAAGATCCTGCACCAACAATTAGTACCAAAATCCAAAACACAGATGATCTGATTTATAAAAACTATCAAAATTTCAGTCCACTTTGAGAAGGCATAACTTTCTCATCCTAGCTCCGAATTACAAACCGTTTAATGCGTTAGAAAGGTATTCAAATAATCTAGAACCAAATTTTGGAAACATTGAAGATACCTCTTCATGTTTCCAGGCACAACATTTGTCCAAAAATGCACTGAAGACCCTCAAAATTGCAATTTACTAAAACATAGAAAATTTTGAAAGTAAAAACTACATTTTTTACCTCTGTTCTGGACTTTACACAGGCACAAAAGTCATGACACAGGCGCAAGATGTCTGACACAAGCGCAAAATGTCTTGACACAGGCGCAAGACTCTTCAACACAGGCGCAAGATGCTTCACACAAGCGCAAAAGTCTCCAGAATACCCTGCACGGCCCTGTTTTTGAGTTTTTGACCTGCAAATCAACTTAGAAGCACTCAAAAACACAGTAGAGGGGTTAGAAGGTTAGTATTTCACGTCGGGTTCACCATTTAATGTAGCGTAGAAATTAGGAATCATCAAAAGATAAGTATATCAATCAAAATACAAAACATGATAACATAATCAAAGGAATACTCATGAAATGAACCTAATCACAATGCACATTCAATGAAGGTATGAAAATGAAGCATTCAAAAGAAAACATTATGCAAACCAGATTCAAGATTGAATACTCCTTCCATGCGGCTCCATTGTTGTTCTTTCCTCTTCAATAGTTTTGTGGATCTCACCTACAAGTGCCCTCACAATTGAAAGCAAAAAGCTCAAGAGTACTAGAACTAAAATTTGATAGTTTGACAGCAATTCGGATTTCAAGAAGTAATTGAAGGGGTTCGAAGAAGGGATTGATTGAAGAAAATTATCCAATTTATAGAAGAATTGGATAAATGACAAGATTGGCATGATGCAATTCAAATGGAAATTGCAAATCAATATGACAAATTATGACAAATTATGCACTTTCCATGCACAATTTGATTGATTGATTATGACACATTTCATGTCAAAATTGATTGATTAATCAATTATGACAATTTCATGACAAATTGAAATGCCACTCCCATAGAATTAGGAGATGAATTAGGAGGGAAAAGAAATTAGAAATTTGAAAAATTAGGAAAATGAAATTGATGACAAATTAGGAAATTGGAATTAGAAATTGATGAAAAATAGGATTTAAGAATTAGTGAATTAATTAATAATTTTTCATTTATTAATCAATTCACAAAGAAGAATAATTAGCCAATTAAATAAAGATTTAATTGTAATAAGAAGACTTAGGATTAACAAGTAATTTAGTAATCCTAGAGGAAGAAATGGCGAATTAGGTTAAATGACTAAATCATAAAACCCTAGAAGACGAATTAGAAATGCGAAAATGACAATTAGGTCTTGATTAAAGATGATTAATGTCATGATTTTGAATTGATAAAGGACCAATGCGACAGAATGATTTGATTGATAGATGCACCAATTGACAAGGAACAATGACAAATTGATCCAACTTGACATAATTGAGACAGACAATGATCGATAGCAAAATTGATTGCAAAATGACAAAATTGACAAAATAGATTGCAAGATGACAAGATTAGACATGACCACGATCAATGACAAATTGATCGTAAAACGACAAGATTGAAGGATTGATGATAAATCGACAAGATTGATAAGAGGACAACGATCGATGACAAATTGATACGCACATTGATGCGACAGAGTAAAATTGATCAAAATCATGACTGGATAATGTTGTCGACAAGACCAAATTCGAAGACGAGATGATTGAAGAATGTAGAAGAATGACTCAATGTTTACAAATGATAAAGACCAAGTGCGTGACATAGGAGAAATGTTAATGCGACGCAAAAACCTAAAATGAGGCAATGCGCAAATGTTAAAGTATGACTTCGCAAGCGTTGACCATTTTTGGGTGTCTACAGTTATAACAAAGAAAGAGGTATCATCAAGATCAATGATACCCTTTACCCTTGCTGACAATTTGACTTCTATCTCTTTAAGCCATATTTGCTTATCTTTCAATTGATCTGGATTGGCAAAAATTCCTGGGAGCAACTCACAAACTTGATCAGTGTATTCCTTCTTAAGTAATTTAACCCTTCTTTCCACATTATCTACTTCTGTTGCCAATTGCAATAAGATCTTAGTGATAACAGAAGTGGATTTGATAATGGGATTAGCTCTTGCTTCATCACAGGATACACACATGAACTCTAGATCTTGCTCCCTTGGTCTCCATCTGTCAAAAATGGGTGTCAAAATTGCCTTATCTCTTCTCACTTCATGCCATATCTCCATAATCTTTCCCACATTGTTGTAGAGCAATGAGGCATTTATTGTCTCTGCAAAACTAGACATTGTGGCCCTTACTTTCTCCTCATATTTCCTTGCATACAAGGCCTGAGCCTATTTCAGGCTTTCTAGTTCTTGAGGAGTAATCTCAATCATTTGGGAGCTGGAAGGTGCTGGGGATAGTGGAAACTCGATGATAGGGCTTGTAGGTGGAGGTCTTGCAGGTGAGGAGGAAATCATTAATGTTGAAGACTCACCTTGCTGGTGTTGTCCCATCAACTGGCTTTGTAATCTAGCAATGATGCTATCCTTACCTCTCACCTCTTCCTTGGCATTATTGTAGGCCTTCAAAACTGTTTCCAACTTGATTTGGAGGGCCTCCTTTTCTTTGGCTTCCTTTTCAGCCACTGCAACACTGAATTTTGCAGTTTCTAGCACAGTGCTAGCAGCCTCTACCACCCCTGTACTTTGCACTCTTTTTACCATCAATCCACCAAGGTGACTTGACCCTGGGGTGTCTTTACTTTTCTTGTCCTCATTTCTCTTGAGGGACCACATAACCAGTGCAACATTATCCTTACTAAATGTAACCCCTTCCATGGGTTTAGTTTCTTTTCTTACTGCATCTAGGACCAGAGCATCAGCAATATCCCATTCTGGTAAGATGAGCACTCCAACTTGTGCTAATAGATCTCTTCCATGTTCAGGAGTGATGGTTTTGAACTCTTCCATCATCTCCTATTTTATTTCTTCCTCCACTAAGGCTGGGTCTTTATTAGGCTGCTCAACCTTCCTTGTGTCACATCTAGCATTATATCTATTTATATGTTGTTTCCAAATGAACTGCATGAATGCTTCTGATGTAACAAAGTTGTCATCAGCTAAAAAGGCATTACTTGCCCTTTTTATCTCAGGATCCCACTCCTGGCCTTTAAGTTCAGTAGAGGTGATGTCCATTTCAGCATCAATGGGCTCCTCTGGCATTCTCCCCTCCACTTCATCATAAGTGTATGTGATTTCACCCAAACTACCCAACTGCAAGAGGTATTCAGCTGCTGCTTGTTCATCTCCTATATGGATAGGGGATTGGGATGGGGAATACAAAGGTGTATCTGATTGCACTTACTTCCCCACCCTTTTCTTTTTTGGGCTATCCTGGATGTGAATGACATCGTGTACCTTCCTCTTTCCTTTAGATGTGGAGGGCTCCCCTGTTGTAGGCACTAGCATACTATAACCTGATTTCTTATGCAATGTGTAATCACCAGGAGGAATTGCTTTGGTGGAAGCTAATTTGTTCAGGATCATTCTAGCCTTTTCAGGGTTACTCTTAATCACAGCTTCCCTCTTCTCCTTCAGTGTTTGCATCACATCTTCAAAACAAACAATCAAGAATTTTATTTTTTCTTCCAATGGGAAGAAGCTAGACAATGGGTCATAGCTAGCATCAAATTGATGCACAAAATCCAAGGCTTTCTTGTAAGCCACCCACTTTTCCTTCCTTAATTCCTGCTCATCCAAATCAAATTCATTTCTGATGAGGTCTTCAGGAAATTGGAATTGATGAGGCCTACCTCTGCATGCTACCTTCTTCCTGAACACACCGTTGAAGAAGTCCTCTGGATCAGCACACCTGGACACTGTAGTGGATAAATGGTAAGGTTTGAGGAAATCCTCAAAGCAATTCCAGCCTCCCTTTCTAACTACGAATTGGTGGGCTATGGTAGCTGCAGGGAAAATAGTCCCTTTGCCTCTGCCTGTTAACTCTGCTTCTTGTAGGCAGCCAATTTGCCTAAGGATCTCCGCTATTCCCACTTTGAGAGGGACCTGGTAAGGTAACAAAAATGGAGTGCCCCTAAAACCAAAAACTCTAAAAACTGTGGAGACTGGATATAAATACATGTCACCCCAGTTATGAACAATTTTGATGTTCTCTGCGAATTCTTTTGGCCTTATGAATTCCAGAAGAACTTTGGGGACTCTTGGGTTATTAGAGCAAAGGAGAGTCCTTATTTTAGATGCAAAATATTTATCAAACTTTAGGCAACTAGCATCCTCTCTGTCCCATGACAACACAGTACTCCATAATTGTACTGGCATTTTCTCTCCTTCCTTCTCTTTAACTAGGTCCAGTCCACTAGCAAAATAATCACCACCTTTGAAGAGAAAAAGGTGCATCAAGAGTGAATACCATTCAAAAGGTCTATCCACCTTTCCATTCTTTATTCCTATCAACCCTCCATGGATAGCATCGGCAATAAAAGAAGCATAATCAAATGTGATAGCAAGAGAAGGATTCAAAATTTGAACAATCATTAGCAAGTAATGATTTGGTATATTTGCTTCAGCATCCTCTCCTAGAATTTGGCAAAGTGCCCAATACATTCCTTTAGCCCTCAAGGTAAACATACTCAATGAGAAAGGCTCTTGTGTATTGGGTCCTACAACTGCTAACCCTCCAATTTTCAGAAAAAGTTCTTTAAGAGGCCCATTCCTGAGGTGACTCCTCTGTGCACTGTACACTTGGGCTAATGATGTGAAATTTATGGGTTCCAGGAAGTTTGTGAACTCATTGAGTCTGAATGTTGTCCTAAATTCCTCAGCATTAATTTCCATAAGGGTTTTCCCATTTATATCTCGGATGCATCTTGTTACTGGATCATAATTTAATGCCATTTGGGTTAACAAGTCTGTATCCATGAATACCCCTGGGACTACTAACCTTCCAACATCTAGTTCCCAAATACTATTTTGAGGGGCAGGAGAATTTCTCATTCCAAATCCGACTTTGAATAACCCCAACCCGGTCATTCCCACCTGTGGGTCTCTCAGCCAATTACCCTTGTCATACAATCCTTCTCCTATCTTCAGATGGGGAGCCCTGGGCACTAACTCCTTGGCCTTTGATGCCTGGTTAGTTGACAATGTCAACTGTTCTAAAAAATCATCACATACACTTCGTTCTAAATAATTAACCTTGCTGAAAAATTCCCTTTTAGGAGCCATTTGAAAATGCCAGAAAATGAATATCACTCTTAAACAATCCTGCAACACGAGAACGATTTTACTTAAAACACCCTACAAGAGTTGCTACAAAATATGAGCGAACCTAATGCTTGCTTGAAAGAAATTGCTCTGCAACTGAAGTGCTTGCTCTGTATCTGAAAAAGATAACTCTGCGTCTGCTCTTCTGCAAAATATTTTGAAAGATATCTTCACTTGGTTGTTAGGAAATCAAATACTTGTACTCAGGGCCTTAACTATGACACTAATTCCGCATGCTTCGGTCGTCCCTTCAAAATCAAATTCATACGAGAATTCGTATTTTTCGCTCCAACGGATCATAATATTCCTGCAAGTGTTTCACTGTAACCTTTTTGTTACTGATGGCTTTGTCTTTAGTCTGGGTCCCGCTTTTCTATTGGCTAGATAATACCACGTGGCATCAAATCATTGGCCTTAAAATTCCCTTCACATTCTATTTGATACTGGCCGCGTGCCCTTTTTTTACAATGACGTTTCCACCTTGGCGGGCCCACACTTTCATCATTGACCACGTGTCATCATGACACGTGGACGGTTCTTGTTCATTCTCGCTATTTCACGAGCATAAGGAGTGAGCACTTAACCCTTGCGAAATAATGTGAGCCATTAGATCATCTCTCAAATTAATCGGCATTTAATCTTTTGAAAAGGTTCTCAGGAATGGTGGGCCCACGGACTCGTCACCAACACCTGGCATCCAGTCACCTGCGGCGCTGATTTGTCACTCTGTCATTCGCCAAAAGGAAACTACAAGGGACCCACATTTTCCTTTGAGATCGCATAGCATCATGACACGTGGATGGTCCTCGTTAATTCTCGCTATTTCGCGGGCTTAAAGGGTGAGCATTTAACCCTTGCGAAATAGTGCGGGCCGTTAGATCATCTCTCAAATTAATTGGCATTTAATCTTTTGAAAAGGTTCTCAGGAATGGTGGGCCCACGGACTCATCACCAACACCTGGCATCCAGTCACCTGCGGTGCTGATTTGTCACTCTGTCATTCGCCAAAAGGAAAGTACAAGGGACCCACATTTTCCTTTGAGACCACATAGCATCATGACACGTGGACTGTCCTCGTTAATTCTCGCTATTTCGTGGGCTTAAAGGGTGAGCATTTAACCCTTGTGAAATAGCGCGGGCCGTTAGATCATCTCTCAAATTAATCGGCATTTAATCCTTTGAGAAGGCTTTCAGGAGAGGTGGGCCCGCTGACTTGTCACAGACACTTCGCATCCAGTCACCTGCGACGCTGATTTGTCGCTCTGTCATTCGCCAAAAGGAAACTACAAGGGACCCACATTTTCCTTTGAGACCGCATAGCATCATGACACGTGGATGGTCCTCGTTAATTCTTGCTATTTCACGGGCTTAAAGGGTGAGCATTTAACCCTTGCGAAATAGCGCGAGCCGTTGGATCATCCCTGCAGTTGATCGGCATTTAATCCTTTGAAAAGGCTTTCAGGAATGGTGGGCCCGTTGACTTGTCATGGACACTTGGTGCCTTGTCATTTTCGGAGCTGACTTGTCACTCTGTCATTCGCCAGAAGAAAGCCACGGGGTCTCAATAGATTGTTAACAGCTGTACCCTTTACTACCTCCGTCATGACAAATGGATGACCCTCGTTAATTCTCGCTATTTCGTGGGCCTAAAGGGTGAGCACTTAACCCTTGCGAAATAGCGCGAGCCGTTGGATCATCCCTCAAGCTGATCACTAATTACCGGGCCCGACAACTTTAGAAGAAAAGCATACAAGGCATAAATTTTTTTCAAATAATCAATGTAACCGCCTAGGCAAATAATAAGGGGGGACACTTTCCACGACCTCGTGACCCATACTTTAGTGAATAAAGTAACAGAAGATTAGAAACTAGAGGGTTTAACACAAAAAGATAGAAAATCAATAACCCTTAAACTCTTAAGGTTTAAAACAAAGCTGAAGCACCTGGGATTACACCCTATTCGAAAATTTTCTAATGAACCATAGCTAATTATGGGAAAAGAAGAACCCAATTTTTAAACAGTGATAACAGCGGCTCTGACTGGGGATGGTTGATTGCGAAATCAACACAAGAAAACTCAGAAACTCTAGAGAAACAGACCAAAACACAGACCAAAACCAGAAAACAGGAAAGAAAACAAAATATATACAAACAAAGGACCTACCGTGCATGGACATTAGGAGAAATAATGCTTCAGGAATTGTCCATGCACTAGAAATTCCTGCATTTCATCATTCATATTCTTCAAAAAATATGAATCCTTACCATTCAGGTCACAAACCACAAAAGGGCCAATCCATAGTGATTCAAATTTTTTATGCTTTCTTTTATCTTGTCCTTTTGCATTCCACTGAAGAACCATGTCATCAATTTGAAACTTCCTTAATGATGTCCTTTTATCAAAAAGATACTTTGACTGCAACTGAATCTTCTGATTTTTCTTATGGGTAGAAGTCCTAAGCTCCTCCATTTCTACAATTTGGATCATTCTATTTTCCATCGGTTCAGATATCTCCATGTCCTCATCCTGCAAAAACTTATACACTGGAAGAAGGTTATTTACCGGTAATCTGGCTTGGGTACCATAGACCAACTCAAAAGGTGACATTCCAATGGATTTTTTAACTGTGATTCTATCTGCCCACAGAGCTAACTTCAACTTTTGATCCCAAGATCTTTTATTTTCTTCTAAAATTTTCTTGATGATATTCAACAGGCTTTTATTGCTGGATTCTGCCTGTCCATTCCCCTGAGGGTGATAAGGTGATGAGTAGGACATGAGTATACTGTGACTATTGCAAAAACCTACAAATTCTTCTGATCTAAAACACATAGCATTATCCATTACCAATTTCGCAGGTGTTCCAAATCTAGTCACAATATTATCCATCAGGAAATCAATGACAATTTAACTAGTAGCTCTTTTTGTAGGGATGGCTTCTATCCATTTGGTAAAATAATCAGTGGCCACTATAATCCATCCATGACCTCTTCCTAACTTTTCAACAATCTCTCCAATAAAATCAATGCCCCATTGGACAAAAGGAGCTTCTACAGAGACTAGATTTAGGGGTAAGGCTCCTTCATACTTGAGCTTAGAAGAAAATCTTTGACATGGATCACATCTTCAAACATATGCATGGGTATCTTTATATAAGGTAGGCCAATAATACCCAGCCCGTATTATCTTACCAGCAGTAGTCTTAGCAGAATAGTGGCCTCCACATACTCAATCATGCATTTCAATTAACACCTGTTTGGCTTGAAATTCATCCAAACACATTAGTAACTCTGCATCTTTCTTTCTCCAGAAAAGATCACCCTGAATGAGCACATACTTTTGGGACTTAAGCTTCAAAGTTCTCTTCTGATTCTGTGTCATTTCTTCTGGGAGTATGTTACCTTTCAATACTTGGATTATCTCTGTGTACCAAGGTTGTCTCTCAATACTAGTAACCAAAACATCTTTAACCTCAACATTGTGTATTTCTACATTCATGAGATTTGACTCAGTCATGAGCTTAGCCAAACCTAACCCTCTCACTAATTTAGTGATCTTTATCTCCAAATTGAACTCCTGAATTCTATTGATCCATCTACACCTCTTCCCAGTAACTTCAGACTGAGACAAAATATCTTTAACAGCAGCATGTGGAACATAAGCAATGACGTTTGCATTCACCAGATATGGCCTAAAAGCTTTAACAGCTTTAACTAGGGCATAAGCTTGTTTCTCCATGATTTCATATTTCAGTTCTGCTACCTGCAAAGATTTACTATAGAATGCTATGGGATGTTCATATCCTTCATTGTCCTTTTGTAATAATACTGCAGCCACCGTGTGATATGAAGCAAAAGAAAACAGAGAAAAAGGCTTACCATAATCTGGAGATTTCAACACTGGTGCTTCCTGGATTGCCTTCTTAATCTCATCAAAAGCTTTTGAAGCTTCTTGATCCCAACGAAACTTTGTGTCCTTCTTGAGAAACTTGACAATAGGCTTCACTATCTCGACAAAGTTTGCAATGAATCTCCTGACAAAATTCACTTTGCCTAAAAAGGATTGAATACCTTTCACATTTTTAGGTTCAGAAACTTTGTTAATTGCTTCAATTCTTTCAGTGTCTATTCTTACCCCTTCCTTGCAAACTATGTGTCCCAATAACTTTCCTTCAGTAACCCCAAAATGACATTTCTTGGGATTTAGTGATACACCAAATTCCAAGGCTTTATCGAACACCTTCTCTAGATGTCCACAATGATCATCAGCTCTCTTTGAGAAACAAGTTAAATCATCTTGGTAAACCACCATAATGATATTTATGAATTCCTTAAAAGCCACATCCATAGCTCTCTGAAATGTAGCTCTTGCATTTTTTAATCCAAATGACATTCTCACATATACATAGGTTCCCCATGGAGTAGTGAAAGCTGTTTTAAACTATTCAGACTCCTTTACAAGCACTTGATTGTATCCCGAGAAACCATCCATCATGGATAAAAGATCACAACCTGTCACTCTTTGTAGCATTGCTTCCATGTTTGGGGATGAATAATTATCTTTTAGGGAAGCAACATTCAGATTCCTAAAATCCACACACAATCTGATGTCTCCATTCTTCTTCCTTACTGGGACCAAATTAGAGACCCATGAAGAATGCCTTATTGGTTTAATAATTCCCCCTTCTCTCAATTTTGTCAACTCTTGTTGCATTTTTGTTTCTAATAAGGGGTTGATAGGTCTCTGTTTCTGTCTGAATGGCTTAGCACCTGGAAGTAAAGGAACTTCATGCTGAAAAAGATCTTGTCTATACGCCTTTAGGTCTTCATAAGACCAAGCAAAGACATGCTTATACCTTTTCAATAAATTGATAAGGTTAATCCTAACATGAGGGGGTAGTTTCTTTCCAATATATACCAACTTGGGGAATGATTCTGTCCCCAGGTTTACCTCCTCCAATTCTTCTAACTTGGTGGTAGATTGCTAGTGTAAATGACTATCATTATAACTAAACATACTCTCTAACTCTACCAACCCTTTAGGTATCTCATTGGTTTCCAACTGGACAATATCATTTCCAAACACTGTCTCTTTATTATCCACCACTTCCACCAATGCATTGCAATCAATCTTTTGTCCATCATAATCATCAACACATTGGATAAACCTAAGAATATCCTCATCATCAGCAAAAACTTGCCAATTGTACACATTATTAGGGATAGTAGGCCTAGATTTTATTTCCACAGTGGAAATATCGGTTAGTGTTGCATCATCATTTTTCAAAGCGACATTAGCTAGGAAATCTGCCATAATATTTTTGGTTCACTCTATCCAGTTAATAGAAAATGCATCAAAATGCTTAATAACATCCCAAATAGCATGCTTATATTGCTTCAATCTATCATTCTTGGATGCATATCTAGATCTCACCTGAGAGACAACCAATTCTAAATCACCCATTACTTTCAACAGTTGGATTCCATGCCTTTTTGCAACCTCAAGTCCTAATAATAGGGCTTCGTACTCTGTAGTATTATTTGTGCACTGGAATGCCAACAAGAATGAGTATTTGAAAGTTATACCTGAAGAGGACACAAAAAGAACCCCTGCGCCAGATCCTTCTTTAGAGCAAGCTCCATCAAAATACATTTGCCACAACCCATACTGCTGTGCTTGTAGCTCGACTACTATTGGGTCAGTATTCTTCAATTGAGGTGATATTGGTTGAAGTCTGAAATTGTCTAGATCTACATCAATCATACAATTAAGCATACTAGGATCCACATTCTCAATTACCTTAGGAGCCCGTGGCTCCCTGTATAGTTTGACCTTATTGCCACCAATAGGGATAGTAGCATAAGACAAGTCCAATTGAACATTTCCCCCCACTGCTGCTGCCCACTGCCTAGAAAGTAGCATACCATAGTGGGGTTTAGTATCAGTAACAATAACATCCATTTTATAAGTGGCTTCAGGAAATGCAGCTATTTTTACTTCTACATCTTTCATTGTACCTATCACAGGCACTTCTTTGTTATCCATAGCATAACATTTCCCATACACAGTAGTTACTGATAACCCTAATTCTTTCATAACACCATAGGGCATTACATTAGTAGCTGCTCCTGAATCTATCATGCAGTTTTTAATCAACCGATTATTTGCTAGCAAAGTAACATAGAAGGGATCTACCTGAGAAGGCTCCTGAGTAATAGTGGTTCCAACATATACCTCTGGGGTTTGGAACTCTTGATCCGTTCCAACTTTATCCGAACCGGTGGGTAATACTAAGTCGTTATCAAATATACTAGAGAATAAAGACAAAGTTGCATCCTTATGTTCTTTAATCTTTAGCAATTCTATTAATGGAACAGTGACTTTCATTTGAGTTAAAGCTTGGGCCATATCAAATGCAGAATTATTACATTTTCTAGTATTAACCTTAACCTTTTCTGTTTTGAATTGACTGGCCTTCTTCACCATTTCTGCCTTTTGTACATCACCAGCATTTTTGTCATCTATGCTTTTAGGTAAGTCCTTAACTTGTTCCTCTTTTTCTTGACTGGCTTTAAGAATAGCAGTAACACTGCTTGATGCCCCTTTCTTTGTGACTTCTTTTACAAACATAGAACCCGGCTCACCTTGATCAGTGTCTCTCTTGGTGCTTCTCAGATTGTAGTTATGTTTTGCTTTGGCGATTGCAGCCTTAGTGAGATTTTTAACTTCTTCCTCACTAGGCCTCCTAAGATGAACTTCTTCATCTTCAATTGTTACCACATTCAAGGTAGGATGCCAACTTAAGGCTAACTGTCCTTGCACTAACCTTTCATTATCCAGCACATCACTGTATTCACTTTGCATAGATTCCTCATCACTTTCTATGATGGTTTCAAACATATAGGCTCTGCTTCTGGCCTCATAGATTCTTCCAGAGCTTGAGCCACTGCACACTGATGAGGAGAATGTGGTCCATCACAAGCAATACACCAAGGAGTATTTTCTATATTATTAACAGTTTTCCCTTTCAAAGGATCTAGTGTGTCTTGGCTTTGGGCAATTTTAGGCTTCTCAACTTGGGGTTTACCATACTTCCAATTTGTATTGTATGGCATATCATGTAATCTAGGAGGTCTATCTTACCAGTTATAATGGGGCTTATCATTTTTGCTAACCTTAGCAGTCAAATCTTTCATAGCATTAACTAGTTTTTCCATTTTATCATCTTCTTTAGCAACTTTGTTAGGTTGCTGTTTGGTTTCATGCCATAATCTACCATCTGTTCTTCTTCCTAATTTTCCAGATGCTTTTCTATTACTTTCTACATTTATAGCAATTCTAAAAGCATCGCTTAAGTTATGAGGATTTTTATCTCTCAAAATATAGGCCATCTTAGAATCAAATGCATTGTAGTATGTGTTTAGACACATGTTATCATCTAACCTCATCACTTGATACAATCTGTGCATAGCTTTCTGGAATCTAGCATTGAAATCAGTGACTACTTCATTTTCATATTTTCTAATATTATTGAACTCGTTTAGCATGAAACTCACATTAGTCTTATCACCATACTGTTCTTGAAAACAATTTTTAAAATCATCCCATGAACCTATGCTATTTACTGGAAGACCTCTGTACCAATCTCTTGCATCATCCACCAGGGATTGAACAAACAGTTTCATAATAACATCTTCATCTGCTATCTCATAATCATTTATCAAATCCCCAAAAGATTTCAGATGTTCCTCAGCACTGACTGCATTGTTCCCAGCAAACTTATGGAGTCTGTCTCTTAGCTCAGTAGGGACATGATTTGGATATCCTGGGATCCCATCAAAAAACAATTGCCTATATTGTTTTAGATTGATTGGCCTTCTTTGAAAAGGGGAAATAGCACTATTGTTTCCCATAATCATTTTAGCTTTTGGGATTGGAGATTGAGATGTTTGGGTGTGTTGTTTATTTGAGGGTACTTGGCTTACTGAGGCAATATTAGCATGTATTGTAGTTTGAGTATTGACCTAAGGAAAAGAGATGTGTTGGGGATTAGGCTTGCTAGGATCTTCTGATGGGAATGTAATAGGGGGAGCTTTTAAGTAGTTAATCTTTCTTTTAACTTCCTGATTTGCTACTTCCAACTCAGCCTTTTCCAATTCCATTTGGAGGTCTTCCTTTTCCTTCCTCATCCTTTCTATCTCTCTCTCATGTGGTAGGATCCTATGAGAAATCCCTTCTGCAGTTTTAGATTCTACTCCATCATCTACCCATTTCTATTTTCCTTTGTCTAAATTGGCTTTAGGAAGCTGGGAATCATTAGATACTTCCCTAATTGGCTGGGCTACTGACTTAGAAGCTGGTCTAATCTTAGGAATTAGGATCTCCCTAATCACTGGGCCTTCCTCATCACTTTTTTCTTTTACCTTAGCAAGCACTTCAAGATCAGCTATCTGTCTAAGGAGCCTATCCCTTTCCATCAATTTGGCTTTAACTTCCTTTTCCTTATTTGCTTCCTTTTGAGCTCTTAGGGAGATTAAATGATGGACTCTTTTGTTTAAATCTTCAATCTCCTGAGACATCTTATCCTCATCAGGGTAGTTTTCTTCAGAGTCTGATGCGTTAATTTGGTCTATGTCAATTAGGCTAATGTTCCCATCTATCGTCCTAGGAACAAAGTGCCTAATTGCATTTGAACTAGTTCTATATTTTGCAGAAACACTAACATGAGATAGATCTCGATTTAAAATAGGGGCATCATCAATATTTCCAAACAATCCTGAATGGAAACCTAAAATATCATGCTTTGAATCTCTAGAAGATGAATTTGACTTTGCATAAACAAGTCGATCAAGCATCTTACCAGTATTATTGTTTTTCTGCACCCATGCACCATTTGATGGCTCATGCATCACAGATCTCTTCTGGCCTCTTCGTGACTGTTCTGGCAGACCTTCCTACAAGATTTCACGAGGATGTTTCTTCATGAATGATCTCGTGTTCTTGTTTCCTTGCATCTCACTTGTCTTTCTTTTAGAAAATTCATATTCTCACAAGGACTGGTTCAATAGTAACAGAGTCGCCTCCCACAAAACTATGGGAAAAATGAAAAACAAACTATCTTACCCACAAACACAACAAGATTCTTTACAAAACCTCGGCACAGATCAATATTTATATCTTTGTTATAACTTTACCCAGCAGAGTCGCCACTTTTGTTGTCCTCAAAATTCAATTCCCTTCAATGTCCTTAAGATAATATGGTCTAAACTGGGTGTAGAGAAAACATCAAAGATAAGGAAATTCTAGAGACAACATATGACAAGGTTTGATTAAACCTTCTACACTTCGAGCTTCCTTAGAGCCCAGGTGGGTATACCTTTGTGAATTAACTTCACACTTTTAAGAAATAAACCCACAGTAAACCAGTCCAAAAAACCAGTGGATTCATTCACCTTGAAATCAACCGAAAATAATGAATAGAAACTCTACTTAACTTCAGCATTTTTTATCAACAAAGTATGCAATAAACAACCTCGATTAACACCAGTGCCTTATCCAAGGTTACAGAGTCACCTAAATTCAAATAAAACTTCTGAAACAATATATCTTTATGCTTCCCGTCGGCTTGGTTTCCACTAATCCTGATATATGCCTGGCACATACAAGAATTCAATCATTCTAGACTAAGCTATGGTCCTCAAAATTAAAAGTTCCTTCCAAAGAATTTACTGGTATGAGTGATCCCGCGTATTTAATTTCCCTTCTAAAGAGAAAAGCTAACAAACACTTATACTGAGATTGCTTTGCAATTCCATTCAAACTAAACAACCCTGGATTATTCAGAATAAAGACAGTAAATAAATTTGTGAACAAACTTGAAGACAACACATAACTTTTACTCAAAACCGGTGGCCTGTATATTGATATTCATTTCAAAGAGTATTACAATAAATTCTGATTCTCCATTAGACTTAGAAAAGCTCAGATAAATTTCTGCAGTGTTTTCTTACAAAATTTTGTGATCCCCTTTCCTCTAGTCCTGGTATCCATTTATAACAACATGGATGCACAAAGCTTTGGACTTCTCGAGGAGAGTTTGTTACAATTATTTCAAAAATTGAAGAGATTACAAATTTTGCGAAAAAGCAGTTATGCACTCTTTTCAGCCTCTGCCATTTGTACAACGGGCTTTTTGGTTGCAACCTCTTCTATCCTTTCAGGGGCGCTCTCCAACTGCTCCGGATCATGGGTGGAATATTTAACTTCCCACTCATTATATGTCTCTTCTATCGGCCATGAAAAATTAATCACATCATCTTTACTTTTAGTCAACCTTTTCCAAGAATTTCTCAGTTTGTTGACTTCTGAATTAAGAAAACTATACTGTGATTTAATTTTTTCTATTTCTTGTATTGTTATAACAAAGAAAGAGGTATCATCAAGATCAATGATTCCCTTTACCCTTGCTGACAATTTGACTTCTATCTCTTTAAGCCATATTTGCTTATCTTTCAACTGATCTGGATTGGCAAAAATTCCTAAGAGCAACTCACAAACTTGATCAGTGTATTCCTTCTTAAGTAATTTAACCCTTCTTTCCACATTATCTACTTCTGTTGCCAATTGCAATAAGATCTTAGCGATATCAGAAGTGGATTTGATAATGGGATTAGCTCTTGCTTCATCACAGGGTACACACATGAACTCTAGATCTTGCTCCCTTGGTCTCCATCTGTCAAAAATGGGTGTCAAAATTGCCTTATCTCTTCTCACTTCATTCCATATCTCCATAATCTTTCCCACATTGTTGTAGAGCAATGAGGCATTTATTGTCTTTGCAAAACTAGAGATTGTGGCCCTTACTTTCTCCTCATATTTCCTTGCATACAAGGCCTGAGCCTGTTTCAGGATTTCTAGTTCTTGAGGAGTAATCTCAATCATTTGGGAGCTGGAAGGTGCTGGGGATAGTGGAAACTCGATGATAGGGCTTGTAGGTGGAGGTCTTGCAGGTGAGGAGGAAATCATTAATGTTGAAGACTCACCTTGCTGGTGCTGTCCCATCAACTGGCTTTGTAATCTAGCAATGATGCTATCCTTACCTCTCACCTCTTCCTTGGCATTATTGTAGGCCTTCAAAACTGTTTCCAACTTGATTTGGAGGGCCTCCTTTTCTTTGGCTTCCTTTTCAGCCACTACAACACTGAATTTTGCAGTTTCTAGCACAGTGCTAGCAGCCTCTACCACCCCTGTACTTTGCACTCTTTTTACCATCAATCCACCAAGGTGACTTGACCTTGGGGTGTCTTTACTTTTCTTGTCCTCATTTCTCTTGAGGGACCACATAACCAGTGCAGCATTATCCTTACTAAATGTAACCCCTTCCATGGGTTTAGTTTCTTTTCTTACTGCATCCAGGACCAGAGCATCAGCAATATCCCATTCTGGTAAGATGAGCACTCCAGCTTGTGCTACTAGATCTCTTCCCTGTTCAGGAGTGATGGTTTTGAACTCTTCCATCATCTTCTATTTTATTTCTTCCTCCACAGAGGCTAGGTCTTTATCAGGCTGCTCAACCTTCCTTGTCTCACATCTAGCATTATATCTATTTATATGTTGTTTCCAAATGAACTGCATGAATGCTTCTGATGTAACAAAGTTGTCATCAGCTAAAAAGGCATTACTTGCCTTTTTTATCTCAGGATCCCACTCCTGGCCTTTAAGTTTAGTAGAGGTGATGTCCATTTCAGCATCAATGGGCTCCTCTGGCATTCCCTCCTCCACTTCATCAAAAGTGTATGCGATTTCACCCAAGCTACCCAACTGCAAGAGGTATTCAGCTGCTGCTTGTTCATCTCCTATATGGATAGGGGATTGGGATGGGGAATACAAAGGTGTATCTGATTGCACTTCCTTCCCCACCCTTTTCTTTTTTGGGCTATCCTGGATGTGAATGACATCTTGTACCTTCCTCTTTCCTTTGGATGTGGAGGGCTCCCCTGTTGTAGGCACTAGTATACTATAAACTGATTTCTTGTGCAATGTGTAATCACCAGGAGGAATTGCTTTGGTGGAAGCTGATTTGTTCAGGATCATTCTAGCCTTTTCAGGGTTACTCTTAATCACAGCTTCCCTCTTCTCCTTCAGTGTTTGCATCACATCTTCAAAACAAACAATCAAGAATTTTATTTTTTCTTCCAATGGGAAGAAGCTAGACAATGGGTCATAGCTAGCATCAAATTGATGCACAAAATCCAAGGCTTTCTTGTAAGCCACCCACTTTTCCTTCCTTAATTCCTGCTCATCCAAATCAAATTCATTTCTGATGAGGTCTTCAGGAAATTGGAATTGATGAGGCCTACCTCTGCATGCTACCTTCTTCCTGAACACACCGTTGAAGAAGTCCTCTGGATCAGCACACCTGGACACTGCAGTGGATAAATGGTAAGGTTTGAGGAAATCCTCAAAGCAATTCTAGCCTCCCTTTGTAACTACGAATTGGTGGGCTATGGTAGTTGCAGGGAAAATAGTCCCTTTGCCTCTGCCTGTTAACTCTGCTTCTTGTAGGCCACCAATTTGCGTAAGGATCTCCGCTATTCCCACTTTGAGAGGGACCTGGTAAGGTAACAAAAATGGAGTGCCCCTGAAACCAAAAACTCTAAAAACTGTGGAGACTAGATATAAATACATGTCGCCCCAGTTATGAACAATTTTGATATTCTCTGCGAATTCTTTTGGCCTTATGAATTCCAGAAGAACTTTGGGGACTCTTGGGTTATCAGAGCAAAGGAGCGTCCTTATTTTAGATGCAAAATATTTATCAAACTTTAGGAAACTAGCATCCTCTCTCTCCCATAACAACACAGTACTCCATAATTGTACTGGCATTTTCTCTCCTTCCTTCTCTTTAACTAGGTCCAGTCCACTAGCAAAATAATCAACACCTTTGAAGAGAAAAAGGTGCATCAAGAGCGAATACCATCCGAAAGGTCTATCCACCTTTCCATTCTTTATTCCTATCAACCCTCCATGGATAGCATCGGCAATAAAAGAAGCATAATCAAATGTGATAGCAAGAGAAGGATTCAAAATTTGAACAATCATTAGCAAGTAATGATTTGGTATATTTGCTTTAGCATCCTCTCCTAGAATTTGGCAAAGTGCCCAATACATTCCTTTAGCCCTCAAGGTAAACATACTCAATGAGAAAGGCTCTTGTGTATTGGGTCCTACAACTGCTAACCCTCCAATTTTCAGAAAAAGTTCTTTAAGAGGCCCATTCCTGAGGTGACTCCTCTGTGCACTGTACACTTGGGCTAATGATGTGAAATTTATGGGTTCCAGGAAGTTTGTGAACTCATTGAGTCCGAATGTTGTCCTAAATTCCTTAGCATTAATTTCCACAAGGGTTTTCCCATTTATATCTCGGATGCATCTTGTTACTAGATCATAATTTAATGCCATTTGGGTTAACAAGTCTGTATCCATGAATACCCCTGGGACTACTAACCTTCCAACATCTAGTTCCCAAATACTGTTTTGAGGGGCAGGAGAATTTCTCATTCCAAATCCGACATTGAATAACCCCAACCCAGTCATTCCCACTTGTGGGTCTTTCAGCCAATTACCCTTGTCATACAATCCTTCTCCTATCTTCAGATGGGGAGCCTTGGGCACTAACTCCTTGGCCTTTGATGCCTGGTTAGTTGACAATGTCAACTATTCTAGAAAATCATCACATACACTTCATTCTAAATAATTAACCTTGCCAGAAAATTCCCTTTTAGGAGCCATTTGAAAATGCCAGAAAATGAATATCACTCTTAAACAATCCTGCAACACAAGAATGATTTTACTTAAAACACCCTACAAGAGTTGCTACAAAATATGAGCGAACTTGATGCTTGCTTGAAAGAAATTGCTCTGCAACTGAACCGCCTGCTCTATATCTGAAAAAGATAACTTTGCGTCTGCTCTTCTGCAAAATCTTTGGAGAGATATCTTCACTTGGTTGTTAGGAAATCAAATACTTGTACTTAGGGCCTTAACTATGACACTAATTTCGCATGCTTCGGCCGTCCCTTCAAAATCGAATTCATACAAGAATTCGTATTTTTCGCTCCAACGGATCATAACATTCCTGCAAGTGTTTCACTGTTACCTTTTCATTACTGATGGCTTTGTCTTTAGTCTGGGTCCCACTTTTCTATTGGCTAGATAATACCACGTGGCATCAAATCATTGGCCTTAAAATTCCCTTCACATTCTATTTGATACTGGCTGCGTACCCTTTTTTTACAACGACGTTTCCACCTTGGCGGGCCCACACTTTCGTCTTTGACCACGTGTCATCATGACACATGGACGGTTCTTGTTTATTCTCGCTATTTCATGGGCATAAGGAGTGAGCACTTAACCCTTGCAAAATAACGCGAGCCGTTAGATCATCTCTCAAATTAATCGGCATTTAATCTTTTGAAAAGGTTCTCAGGAATGGTGGGCCCGCGGACTCGTTACCAACACCTGGCATCCAGTCACCTGTGGCGCTAATTTGTCACTCTGTCATTCGCCAAAAGGAAACTACAAGGGACCCACATTTTCCTTTGAGACCGCATAGCATCATGATACATGGACGGTCCATTCTCGCTATTTCGCGGGCTTAAAGGGTGAGTATTTAACCCTTGTGAAATAGCGCGGGCCGTTAGATCATCTCTCAAATTAATCGGCATTTAATCTTTTGAAAAGGTTCTCAGGAATGGTGGGCCCGCGGACTCATCACCAACACCTGGCATCTAGTCACCTGCGGTGCTGATTTGTCACTCTGTCATTCGCCAAAAGGAAAGTACAAGGGACCCACATTTTCCTTTGAGACCGCATAGCATCATGACACGTGGACGGTCCTCATTAATTCTCGCTATTTCACGGGCTTAAAGGGTGAGCATTTAACCCTTGCGAAATAGCGCGGGCCGTTAGATCATCTCTCAAATTAATCGGCATTTAATCCTTTGAGAAGGCTTTCAGGAGAGGTGGGCCCGCTGACTTGTCACGGACACTTGGCATCCAGTCACCTGCGGTGCTGATTTGTCACTCTGTCATTCGCCAAAAGGAAACTACAAGGGACCCACATTTTCCTTTAAGACCGCATAGCATCATGACACGTGGATGGTCCTCGTTAATTCTTGCTATTTCATGGGCTTAAAGGGTGAGCATTTAACCCTTGCGAAATAGCGCGAGCCGTTGGATCATCCCTGCAGTTGATCGACATTTAATCCTTTGAAAAGGCTTTTAGGAATGGTGGGCCCGCTGACTTGTCATGGACACTTGGCACCTTGTCATTTTCAGAGCTGACTTGTCACTCTGTCATTCGCCAGAATAAAGCCACGGGGTCTCAATAGATTGTTAACAGTTGTACCCTTTACTTCCTCCGTCATGACAAATGGACGGCCCTCGTTAATTCTCGCTATTTCGCGGGCCTAAAGGGTGAGCACTTAACCCTTGCGAAATAGCGCGAGCCGTTGGATCATCCCTCAAGCTGATCACTAATTACCAGGCCCGACAACTTTAGAAGAAAAGCATACAAGGCATAAATTTTTTTCAAATAATCAACGTAACCACCTAGGCAAATAATAAGGGGGGACACTTTCCATGACCCCGCGACCCATACTTAAGTGAATAAAGTAACAGAAGATTAGAAACCAGAGGGTTTAACACAAAAAGATAGAAAATCAATAACCCTTAAACCCCTAAGGTTTAAAACAAAGCTGAAGCACCTGGGATTACACCCTATTCAAAAATTTTCTAATGAACCATAGCCAATTATGGGAAAAGAAGAACCCAATTTTTAAACAGTGATAACAGGTCTTACTATTGGAATCGGTTTGGATTGTTTATTCATGTGTTCTTGATGCGTATCATATTCATTTGGTTCAAGATTTGATGATCTTCCATTTGTTCTAGTAAGCGTTTTGGTTACTGGTAAGGGTTTTACTGACAATGTTTTGTTGAAGATCTTTTGATGAATCCAATAAGTGGTATTGGTGTGGCTTCTAGAAGGTTATCAGGATGCTAATGGTTATCATGTTCATATTCTAGTTGATTAGTGGTACTTCATTTGGCTTATGGTGACCTATTTTGGTTCTAGTGTTATTATGCTGGGCTATGGACCGGTTTATGTAATGTGTTGGTTGATGCTCCCAATGCATCGCTGGTTGGATTTATTGATTGGTTTATGTTGTTTCGGTCTTAGGCCGACTTGTGTAACAACCCACCATGATCATCCAACAAAAATTGAGTATAATTTTTTTTTTTGTTTTCCTTTATTATGTTTTATTCAACTGCATACTCTGGGCATCCATCCAATAGGATTGGGCATTCATCCATTCGGGATGAGCTTCTAACCATACGGGTTAGGCAATTGTCCATACGGGACGTAAATTTCCATCTATCCAATACGGGATAGGCATCTACCCATACGGGGTAGGCATCCATCCAAACGGGATAGGAGATGCTCTGGCCAGAGACTTAGACTCATCGGGACCATTCGGGTCCTGAGCCACTCACTAAGTACTACATTCTTCTAACAAGAATGCACCGAGGTTGCCATCCTTAGGAGTAATAAGAAAATAATACAAGCTTGAATTCCGACTCGGAATTTGGCTTAAAGCCTCGGGAAGTCAAGCGAATCCATACGGGATTCCTTCCGAGTATGCATTGAATTAAGTTTGATTATCTTATCTTTCAATTAGGATTCTTACTCAACCAAGCCTAGACCCCACCCACGAACGCCTGAGTACGAGGGACAACTCCGTCCCAAGACTGCCTACATACCCGCTTCGGCGCGGGATCAAGGCGTAAAGTATGTAGTTCTATTTTCTAATCTATGGTTTGATGTAAACTGATTTTGTGGGTACGCAACCCTTTCTAGGGTCAGTGTCCCAGACAGTTTCTCTGCGGTTGCTACCCACGAAGGTAGCACTTAAGCGAAGGCTCAAGATGGCCTATTGCTTGTGGCCTAAACAAAATAACTAGATCCTAATACTTATCATGAGCGTCACCTAATTGCAAATCACCAATATCCCTTTGAGATGAATAAATAAATAAATAAATAAGTAAATTTCACGAGAGCTCTTAACTTGACCATCCCTAAGAGGGGTTTACTATGGTTTATCTCAATGGATGTGGAATTCAATTAAAAGTTATCTTATTAAATTATCGATCCAAGAGGGATTACCCGCCCCTTGGATTTTTAACTTCCAAATGTCCCTTATTACTCCCCGACGATTTATAGGGACGATGCCACAGACGTCGTTAATGCAGCTTTATTAGGCGTTAAGTGCAGTAGTTCAACACGACGGCATTACCCGTAAGCGTGACCCAGAGGCACCGTATATACCGAACGCTGCTAGTTTTGGTTTTCCAACTCCATTTGTTTAGTTTTCTAAACTAGCATCATGCTTGTATACAATTTAAACTTTAAATACTTTTCAAAATAAAAGAGAGATATCGTCATTCTACAATTGACATGATAATTGAGAACTTATGAGAAATTGCGGAAATAAAGCGAAGTAAAATAATATCATTGCAGAAAAAGGAGGAGTGTTTACTCTTATTGCAAGAACAATTAAATATAGAGTTACTAGAATTTTGTTTACACTTTTGGAATTAATCATAAGACTTAAAGATTTAAGCAAGCTCAAGTTTATCACCCAAAAATCAATTAGACCCTCAATGGTTTGGGAAATCCATTTTTTTTTCCAATAATACACCATGTGATATTTTCATTTGATCATTAAAACTATTATCAATGAATATCAATGTTAATATCTATTACCAATTACATTAATAATAATTATTGACAAGTTATTAATCATTGTTAAAACTTAAAATAAATAAAACGAAACAAATCAAAATTTTACCGATTATTAACATCTAACTTTAATTACATTCCACGAAAAAGAGTTTTTATAATGCAAAGGCATGGCAACGCGTGCCCAGCGCGCTTAGTGGGAGGAGGGGGCCCCACGGTTCCCCCCCACTACCCTGCGGCCACTGCCGTAGCAGTGACCGCAGGTTAGTGGAGGGTACCGTAACGGTACCGCTCCCCTACCTGCATACTATTAATCTGCCTGCGGCCGTTGTCCATGCAACGTACCGCATGGTACAGACAATTACTCACATGCGATGGTCTTTTTTGAAGCGTTTCATACATATATATATATATATATATATATACGTACGGTTTCATTCATTCGATTTATCATATTATTAGTTTATTATTTTATTTTTTTTCCCCAGGTTAATTTAGATAGTTAGAGAGTAGATTTAACAATAATAAATTAAAATGTTAAGTAGTAATGGGGGTTCATTCTCAGGCATAATTAACCCAGAGGAATTATCAACACAGGGAGAATAAGTTGATCTCAGCATAGTGCAGAGGATTGAAACCCAGATGAGCAACTAAGGATAATTTTTTTTTTGTTTCCACACAGAGATTAGAATATCCCAGAGAGTAATTCATTTCCAGCCATGAAAGGCAGATGGATTTATGTAGGCTTATGACTGTATTTCGTTGGTATGATTTTAATCTTAAATTTACAGGGATGAGTTTATTCCTACAGGAGAATTTTATTTATTCAAAACAAGATTTTGTTCATAGAAATGAATATTTAATTCTACAGCAAAAACAACATTCCGATTATTCAAACTGAAAATCCCAAACTACAGCAAGCAAATGATAGATAATTTTTTTATTAACAGTACCAATCTACAGCAAGAAATTGAAAGATATTATTTTAAATTTGCAACTAACAGTATCCAATCTATAGCAAGATTTTGAAGGATAATAATATTATTTAACAGTATCCAAATCAGAGATTGAAGGAAAAAAAAAACAATAATTTAATTCTTACAAACAAAGTTTAACAATCTATATTAGCCCTTGATCTAACAAAATTTTCTTCTTTTTACGCATGAGACTAAAAAAATCTGAAACTAAATTTCTTATCAAGACTCAAAAAAAACAATTAATCTAGTTCTCATCAAATGATTTCAACTAATTCTTTCAAAAATTTGTGACAAAGAATCTCATTCTCTACAAATCTAAAACTACTTTCTTATCAAGAAATTAAACATTGAATCTCATTCATACAATGAATCTCATTTAAACAATGCATCTCATTTAAAATCTAAAAACTAATTCTTAACAAAACACAAATGAATTTCATTCTCATAAATAATTTAATCAATCTAATCTACCACAAAAATAAGATGCATAAACTAAGTAGAAGGAACCTGGATGCTTGAAGATGGTGTAGAGTCTTCCTTGATCCTTCAAATTGAAGAGAAATCTTCCCAACAAAACAATCTTAGCTGCCAATGAAAGTGGACTACAAAGGAGAATTCAACTTGCAGAATTTCTTATGGAATAGCTAACTTTTCTTTTGAAACTTGTACCTATTTTATAAAAGAAATTTCAAATTCCCACTACCTAATTATTAATTGAAAAAAAAGGAGATTCTCTCCCAATTTGGCCTCCATGCAAATTAATTGGGCTTAGTGGGAGGAGTTACATGCAAGGAGGTGGAGAAGCCTCTAGAAGCTTCTTATTCCTCCTACAACATGTGCCTTAATTTGGGTGAGGGAATTTAATTAACAAATTAAAATATATATGCATTTCCATGTGTATGTGGTTTATTATTTTTATTCCCTTACAATATTCATTTAATAATTCATCCAAAGAATATAAATAGAGTTTTGTAATTTAAATAAAAAAAAAGATGATAAAGGAGGGTTGTGACAACTTGGTTTATCATTGGTTTGTGGGATTATGTAATGGATTTATTGTATTATCTTTTAGGTGGCTGACTTAATTGTTTAGGTCCCGGTTTGTTATAAATATTATGTAAGATCTCTTTGTAGATCATGGCATGGTATGGGTTATGAGATTATTTGTGTGCAAATAAAGTTTTAATCATATGCAGAGGTTTTGGTCGATCATAGGTGATTGAATTGGGTTTGTGTAAGAGGTTTAAGACCTCTAGTATTGACCTTAACCAAAACTATACTCAAGTATAGGAGATGCTATTCTTGCAGTTCATTCATCTTTCTGGATTGTAGTCTGGATTTCTTTGTAGTCAGTGAGGCTCCTTTTGTGATGACCAGTGTGCTCTAGGTTGTTGGCCTTCCTGCATGTGCAGGACCCTTTTATTCTAATCACATACTTACTACAAAAGTATTATCTAAGTGTGGGAAGACTTCCCACCCTGGTTTTCCATGTACAAATCTTGGTTTTATGTGTTATGGATGATTGGTAATTGTTCTATGATTTATTTTTATACTTAATTGTTATATCTACTATTCCAGTATTTGGTTTATGTGTTCTGGTAAAAGGTTTTGTGTGCTTAAATTTGTATAATCTGTTGAAAATTGATTTACCCCCCCCTCTCATTTGTCCATCAGTTATCCTAATAATTGGTATCAGGGCTTAGTCCTCTATGCAGAAGCTTAACTGCTTGAAGAAGATCCTATGGAAACTAATAGTTCAACTTCTTTTGTTTTCCGGAGAGAAACCCCTAAGATTGATTTGACAAATTATAGAGTATGGAAGATTCAAATGGAGACTTATTTGATATGTATTGGGAAAGAGATTTGGGAGATCGCAAAGAAATGCTACACTCCTCATATTCTAGCATCTGGCAATCCACCTCTGACAAACTTGGATAAGGACATTGAAAATGATTGTAGAGCTAGAGAAGCACTCTTTTGTACACTTTATGATTAGCAAATTATGGGATTAACTGACCAATCATCTGTGAAGGCTATATGGGATAAGTTGGATGCTCTGAATGAAGGTAAACCAACTATTAAAATTTCTAAACTTGATGGTTACCGGGTGAGGTATGAGAATCTGAAGATGGAAGAAGATGAAAGGATTACTTCTTTTATGGAAAGAGTTAATGAAATTGTTATGGGAATTTAGTGTTGTGGTGGATCTCTGAGTGAAGATGAGATTGTTTCTAAAGTACTGAGAGCTTTACCACTAGCTTACAAGATGAAGGGTACTACAATTAATGAGTTGAGAACAATGGTTAACACTTTTGTTAACAGGGAAACTTTGGTTGGAAAATTATCTGCTTTTGAGCTTGAAGAATTTGGTCCTTAAGGAGCTGCAAAGACTGAATCTTCTTTTCATACATCTACATCATCAACTAACAAGAGTGATTGGAAAGCTTTATATGCGAAGGAACTCGAGGAAATGAGGAAAGAAGATGATGAGTTTGAGCAACTTGAAGCCCTATTTCCTATATGAGTACCTAAAGGTCCAGAAGGAAGTAAGTATGAAGGAAAATCACCTTTTAAATGTTTTGCATGTAATAAGATAGGTCATTTTACATCTAGATGTCCTCAGAGGAATTCAAGATTTGAAGAGAAAGCTAGAAGATCTTTTAGGCCTAATCATGATTATCAGAACAAGCATAAGTACAGGAGGAACAAAGACAAATCATGTTACTATGTAGATGAGGAAGGTGTGATTGATTATGATGATGAATCAACACAAGATTCAACTAGTGGATCTAGTAGTGGAAATGAATGGGTATTTTTGACTATCAAGGAAGATGCTCTGTCACTTGTTACCCAAAATGAGGAAAAAGCCCTTGCTACTAAAATTGAAGACAAGAATGAATGGGTGATAGATAGTGGATGTTCACATCATATGACTGGAGATAAAGGAAGTTTTAATCTTTGCAAGAATTTGATGGTGGTTTGGTTAGATTTGTAGATGACAAAGCATGTATGATCAGAGGAAGAGGAACTATATCATTGGATGGTAAGCATAACACTGATAATATTTATTATGTTGAAGGTTTAAGGCATAATCTTTTGAGTGTAGGGCAGTTGGTGGATAAGGGATTTCAATTACAGTTCAAGGATGAAAAATGCAAAATCATCAATAAATCTGGTTTGGAGATTGCAATCGGTACTCAGACTAAAGGTAACATCTTTCATTTCAACTCTAATGAGAAGAAATGTTTTATTGGAAAAATTGATGAGAGTTGGTTATGGCATAAGAGGTTGTGTCATGTGAATTTTGATTGCATTGTAAATATCAATTCAATTAAGGTTGTTAGAGATATACCTAAGATTGTGAATCCCTATAATATGGTATGTAAGGAATGTCAAATGGGAAAGCAAGTTAGAACTTCTTTTAAGAGTATACAAGACAAATATAATGATGTTCTTGATCTTATTCATACTCATTTGTCTGGTCCTGCTAGAATAAAAAGTTTTTCAGGGTGATAGATATTTTATGCTAATCATTTATGACTATTCTAGAATGATGTAGGTTAGTTTTCTCATGGAGAAATATGATGCTTTTGAAATATTTAAGATATTTAAAGTTAAAGTTGAGATAGAGACAGGGTTGAAGATTAAATGCTTAAGGTAAGATTAGGGTGGTGGATTCACATACGATGAATTTAACAGTTATTGTGAGAAGCATGGGATAAGGAGACATTTGTCTGCACCCTAAATACCTCAGTAGAATGGTATTGTTGAAAGAAAGAACAAAACTATCTTGGATGCGGATAAAACTATGACAATGGAAGCTAATATTCCTCATATCTATTGGAGAGAAGTTGTGAGCATGGCGGTATACACATTCAATAGAGTTCATATCAGAGCAGACACTGGTAAGACACTTTATGAGTTATGGTTTGGTCATACACCTTCAGTTAAGTATTTCAGAATCTTTGGTAGTAAATGCTATATTAAAAGAGACGATTAAATTGGAAAGTTTGATCCTAGATGTGATGAAGGGATATTTATTGGTTATTCTAATGAAAGAAAAGCATATAGACATTACAACAAAATATTGCAGAGAATTGTGGAGAGTACCAATGTCAAGGTGGATGAGTTTTACAAAGGTCAAATCATAACTTATGAGAGAGAACCAGAAGTGAAGATGATCATAATTGAACTGGTAGCACCTGTACCAAAATAGAATGTTGAACCAGTTACCCCGATAGTTGCAAAAAATTCAACAGTAACTGAAGATCTAAGAAGAGAAATAGAAAGTCAGAAGACTCCTAGTTGTTATCACTGTTTTAAAATGGGTATGCTTTTTCCATAATTGGTTAAGTCTGTGAAATTTTTGAGTCTGGTATGGCCCTGTTACTTCTAACTACTATGTGTCCTAAAGGGGGTTTAGGATTTAAATCTTTAATCACTTTCAAAATGTCTAAGAAAAACCCCTTTTAATTCTAATTTGGTGTTACTTTATTCACTTAAGTGATAGGTCCATTTATCATAAAGGTGTTCCCCCCTTGTCATTTACCTAGGGGGTCCCTTTAAATCTTTTAATTCTTTGTGCATTTAGTCTACCTTCTCTAATGTTTGTCAGGCCCAGTAAGTATCACACAACTCTCAGATAAATCTATGACTTTCATTGTTTCATTGGGCGGAGTCGCTAGTGTGTTAGCCTCTGCGAAATAGCGAAAGGCCCAAGCGGACTTGACCAAGTGCATTGGTAGCTAGCCTAACGAGACTTCATCTCATTTTGAATCCAATGGCTCACATTGATTCACAGCCGAAACAAGCATGCAAGTTACTTGTCGTGAAGTAGTGAAAGGGTTTGGTGGGACCTAATAGTCAAGAGTTTCCACGGCTAAAAGGCGATCAGGTTTGAAAGAGATCAACGGTCCGCATTGTTTCGCGGCCGAGAGATGCTTGTAGTTTACTCTTCACGAAATGGTGAAAGGTTGATGGGCCTGGGTGAGGAGGTATATAAGAGGCATAACAGATGCACAAGTCCTTGAGATCTAACGGCCAGCGCAGTTTTGTAAGATGAAGATGCTCAGAAAATAGCTTTCACGAAGTGGCAAAAATGATATGGCATTCCAAGTGAGCAGTCCAACTAGTTTAAATGGCAAGTAAGAAAGTGACAGGTGGCCGAAAATCAAAGTGTTCAGCGAATTAAATTTGAGGATTAAGGGTTGATGGGCCCATAGGACAGGTAAGGCACGAAGTTAAAAGCCGATCAACTCTATTTTGATCTGAAGATTCTCGTGGCCTCATGGCTGCAAACCAACCGAAGATTAATGTTCGTGAAGTAGCGAAAGACATATGGAAGTCACATGAGGGCATGACATGGCATGACAGTTTTTGCTTTTTGTGGGGCTCGATGATGATGTGTCAAGTGACACGTGGTTTTAAAAGGTGATTAAGGGCTCGCCTATGTGTAACTGGTGGTTATGTGGGAATAGTGAAGTAAGACACATGGCTAACTCGGAACTAAACCCAAAGGAGCTTCCAGGGCTAATGGCCAAGTGCCACATGGCATTTGTTAACCGGGGAACAAGTGGGGTAAGTAACACCTGGATAAAGGGCCCACTTAAAAGGAATTCATCTCAAGATTGATCCAATGCTTCTCATTGTTTCATGGCCCAAAGATGGAAGTGGATTAACCTCTGCAAAATAGCGAAAACTATTAGTCGTCAAGATGAGGCGCGGTTAGTTAAAAAGGTTGACAGTCCCAGTCGGAGTTAAAGGCCAAGTGATTAGAGTTCCATCTAATGCTTGGTGTGGCTTCATGAAAGGAAAATGCTCGAGGGTTAAGGCCCATGAAGTGGTGAAAAGAAGGTAGGGCCAAACATTAAGGTAAAGAGGTCAAATGGAGATAAAGACCAATCAAGTTCCACCTGGTCGGACGGCCAACACAGTTTCACTAGATGAACATGCAAGGGTGTTATGCTTTGCAAAATGGTGAAAGAGTGGAAAAGAAAATACACAGGTGTGTTATGACCCGTTGGAGCGAAATTTTTGAATTCCTCTATGAATTCAATTCTGAAGGGATGACCAAAGCATGTGGTATCAATGTTGCAGTTAAGAGCCTGATGGTCGTATATGGTCTCACATCAATTGAATGTAGGCATCATTTCAAAGAGTTGTTGTGAAGAAGCAAGTGCAGAGAAGATTTCTTCAAGCCAAGAACAGGTTCTCCCATACTTTTGCTTAGCAATTACTTGATAGTTTATTTGAATTGGGGTTGATTTTTTGTAAGAATTGTTGTGGTTAGAAATTAAGTTACTTGCATAGTGTTATTGAGATAGCACCTAAAAGAGACTTCTCAGGGAAAGTCAATTACCATGAGAGGGCAATTTGTGATGATTTCCTGGAGTAGTTAACCATGTCAACTAACATGCTAGCTAAGGCTAAAGAGTTGATGCCAAGAGCTCCTCACCTAAGAATAGGAGAAGGATTGTATGACAAAGGCAACTGGCTGAGAGACCCACAGATAGGATTGTCTGGGTTGGGTCTTTTCAAGGTCGGATTCAGCATGAGACATTCCCCAACCCCAATGAACAGTGTTTGGGAGTTGGATGTAGGCAAATTGGTAGTCCCTGGAGTATTCATGGATGTGGATCTCCTAACTCAGATTGCACACAACTATGACCCCATTACAAAGAGTATTAGGGACATAAATGGAAAAACCCTCATTGAAATTAATGATGAGGAGTTCAGAAATGTATTTGGGCTTAATGAATTTTCCAATTATTTGGAACCCATTAATTTCAAATCATTGGCTCAGGATTAAAATGCATAGAGGAATCACGTTAGGAATGGGCCTCTTAAAGAATTCTTTGTTAAGATAGGTGGATTAACAGTTGTAGGACCTAATACTATGGAACCTTTCTCCTTAAATCTATTCACTCTTAGAGCCAAGGGATTATACCGGTCACTCTGCCAAATTTTTGGAGAGGATGCTGAAGCTAACATGCCAACTCATTACATGTTAATGATTGCTCAAATTTTGAATCCTTGTCTAGCAGTGACATTTGATTATGCTCCCTATATTACTGATGCCATCCATGAGGGCTTGATAGGGATAAAGAATGGAAAAGTGGATAGGCCTTTTGGATGGTACTCCCTCCTCATGCACCTATTTTTATTCAAGGGTGGTGATTACTTTGCAAATGGAATGGATCTTGTGAAAGAAAAGGATGGAGGGAAGATGCCAGTTTAGTTATGGAGTACAGTACTGTCATGGGATAGAGAAGATGCTAGCTACTTGAGGTTTGATAAGTTCTTTACATCCAAGATCAAGACTCTTTTATGTTCAGAGAATCCAAGAGTCTCTAAGGTTCTTTTGGAATTCATTAGGCCAAAGGAGTTTGCTGAAGATATTAAAATTGTCCATAATTAGGGTGATATGTACTTATACCCTATTTCCATAGTTTTTTAGAGTGTATGGTTTCAAAGGCACTCCATTCTTATTGCCATATCAGGTCCCATTAAAAATAGGAATTGTAGAAGTCCTCAGGCAAATTGGTAGTGTGCAAGAGGTAGAATTAATAGGCAGAGGTAAAGGGACCATTTTCCCTACAATAACTATAGCACATCAGTTTGTAATAACTAAAGGGGGTTGGAAGTGCTTTGAAGATTTCCTTCAACCCTACCATTTATCAATTGCAGTATCAAGGTGTGCCGACCCTAAACATTTCTTCAACAACATGTTCAGAAAAAGGGCAGTATGTAGGGGCATACCTCACCAATTCCAATTCCCCAAAGACCTCATCAGGAATGAGTTTGATTTAGATGAGCAAGAGCTAAGGAAAGAAAAGTGGGTGGCTTAGAAGAAGCACCTAGATTTTGTGCACCAATTTGATACCAATTATGACCCTTTATCTAGTTTCCACCCTTTTGAAGAAAAGGCAAAATTCTTGATTCTTTGTTTTGAAAATGTAATGTAGACATTAAATGAGAAGAGGGAGGATGTGAGTAAGAATAACCCTCAGAAGGAAAGACTAGTTTTAACTAAGTCTACATATGCCAAAGCAATCCCTCCAAGTGATTATATGCTACATAAAAAGTCCAATTATAGTGTGTTAGTGCCAACAACAAGGGAGCCTTCTACCTCAAGAGGGAAGAGGAAGATACAGGATGTCATTGACATTTAGGAGAGCCCCAAGAGGCAAAGAATGGGAAAGAAAGTGCAATATGATGAACCATTGTATTCCCCATCTCAATACCCTATTCACATAGGAGATGAACAGGCAGCAGTTGAGCAATTGTTACAATTAGGCAGTCTTGGGGAGATAGCTTACACCTATGATGAAGTAGAAGAGGGAATGCCAGAAGAGCCCCTTAGTGTTGAGATGAACATAACCACTAATGAGTTCAAGGGCTAGGAGTTGGATCCTGATATTAAACAAGCCAGTGAGGATTTCTTGGTTGATAGCAACTTTGTCACATCAAGAGATTTCATGCAATTCCTATGGAAGCAAAATATTGATCAATTTAATACTAGGTGTGAGAAGAGGAAGAGTGGGCAGCCCCACAAGGATCTAGTTGTGGTGGAGGAAGAAATAAAGCAAGAAATGGTCAATGAGTTCAAGACCATCACTCCTAAGCAAGGAAGAGACATGGTAGAAAAGGTTGGTGTACTCATTCTCCCTAAATGGGATATAGTGAATGCCTTGGTTTTAGAGGCAGTAAGGAAGGAGACCAAGCCTATGGAGGGAGTCACTTTCAACAAGGATAATGCTGCCCTAGTTATGTGGTCTCTAAAAAGAGATGAAAATAGGAAGAAAAAGGACACCTCAAGGTCAAGTTACCTTGGAGGAATGATACTGAAAAGAGTGTTGGCATTATAACAGACAATGAGAGATTGTTGGCATTTCAATAAGGATATTGAGAAGGTTGTTGATGATTATGGATATAACTAATTAAGGATATTTACTATCTTAATATTATTATTTTGTCATTGATGTTAAAAAATTGATTTTCTAATTCAGTATGATGTTGCCATATCTTAAGAAGTATGTTTTGATGAGTATAAAGAAGTCGGTAAAAGACACAGAAAGAATATGATGAATAAGGGGAGAAATAAGTTATTCAATGGGCAACTATTACCGAGTTAGACAATGAGATCATGATATTTTAGATTGTTTTGATATCTTACATATGTTGTTGTTTGTAAGGTTAATACTATACTATGTTACCGAGCAAAGAACCTAGTCGGTAAACCCTAAGGAACCTAGTCGGTAAACCCTAAGGTTATCGCTATCGGTTAATGGAGGCAGAATGTCTACCGAGTGAAGTTTAGTATTCACCGAGTTACAACCGAGTTGCAACCGTGTAATAACAAAATGCATTAAATGATTGAATGCATTATTTAATGAAGGAAGCTAATGAGCTAGAGTTGATTAAATGATTAGTAATTCGTGCATGAAGATTGTTAAATAATCTATGGCAAAGGAAGATCAACAAGAAGATCTGTAGCTCATATTGAACCACAATACCCTAGCACAAGTTCCAAGAAATGTATGCAAGTTCCAAGGCGGGGTAAAGTGTTTTTAAGATCAAAGGATACATTGAACCTAGTCAATATTGAAGATCTGATGGCTATGATTGATCATGGGAAATGTGATCAAGGAGATTATGCGATTGGCAAATTGTTTATAAATAAGGAACTGTTGATAAACAATGCATGCAAGCAAGTGTAAGCACAGGGATGCTACACAGTATTTACCGAGCACAGAAGCTTGAAAACCTATTTTGAAAATAGAGTATAGAGCCCAGCATAGGGACAAGATAATTCCTATGACTAGATTGTATTGAGCGAATAAGAATCTGCTTTAGCATTTTAGATGTGAAGTTGCAAATAGATTTTTATTACTGTTATTTTGTAAAGTGACAGAAAATCTCTTAACCAAGTGGACTTAACAGTCTTATTTGTAAATCCTCTAGCAAGGTGACATTCTAATTGAGTGTTTAAAATCCTTTGATAAGGTCACTTCTAACAAGGTGAAGATCCTAACAGATCTGAGGGAAATCCCTTAACCGGGTCACATCTAGCAATGTGTTTTGTAATCTTTAACAGGATTTGCTTTTAACCGAGCATACTCTAGAAGAGTATATTTCTTAGTGGGTTCGAAATCCCATATTGGGTTTTCCTTATTTGGGTTTCCACGTTAAATCTAGTGTTATATGCTTTGTGATCTTAACTGTTTATGAGTTTGCATGCTTTATAGTTTTTATGCAAGATTAAGTTTGTATGATTCACCCCCCCCTCTCATCTTATTTGCTTGGCATTTTTACTAAACATTTAGTATTAGATCCATCAATTAATATTAGAGTTATCAATTGGTATTAGAGCCTTGGACTCCGGAAGAAAAAGTTTAAAGGTACTTGAGGCAAAGATCCAAAGATGTATAAGAGGGATGCACCGAAGTTGAACAAGTCAAGTTGCTCTACATGGCAGAAAAGGATGAAGCTGCACTTATCAAGAGTTGGAGATTATGTTGTATATTATCTGGAGAATGATTTCATTACACTGAGAACCTATCCATTGACAATGGAAGAGATAAAGGCAAAGAAAGAACATATCCAAGCAATGATTGAAATAACATCTCCATTGACCGACTAAGAGTTTAATAATCTAGAAGGCTGCAATGATGCAAAGGCAATGTGGGATAAGCTCATATCTGTGTATGGTGGTGATGAACATGTTCAAAGAGCAAAAGTGGATAGTCTAAGAGGACAACTTGAATCTATGAGGATGAATGAAGGTGAGAACATAACCCAGTATAGTACAAGGTTAAAAGAGATTGTCAATCAAATCAAAGGAGCAAGTGGAACTATTGAAGAAAAGGATATAACAAGTAAGTTGTTAAGAACCCTTCTACCAGCTTATGCAATCCGAGTCTCTGCAATCAATGAATTGAGGTCTGTACCCAATATGCCAGTTTCTTTAGATGCTACTATTGGTAAGCTACATGCTTTTGAGTTAAGTAATTTTGATAACAATGGGTCAACGGTAAATAAAGTTGAGTCTGCTTTCAGTTCTTTCCATCTTGATGAATCTGATGATTACAATGATAGAGTGAGTAAGTACACTGAAGGAGATCACAGTGGAGCAAGTGAGAGATTTCACAAGAATATGGAAAAAGTACACAAGTTGTATGAGGAAATCAAGAAACAAGAAGTGTTTGAAGCATTATTAGCCAGAAGGTTACTAAGAGACAAAGGTAAGTATAAAGGAAAACTACCTTTGAAATGTTTCAATTGTGATAAAATAGGACATATGGCTTCTAGTTGTCCTAACAGAGAATCAGAAAAAGAGATAAGAAGACATGCCTAATAGCTAATGAGGAATCTAATGATGACAAATCAGATGAAACTGATACAGAGGAAGTTGTTTATGTGGCTATCAAAGATGGATTAGATGAAGAAAGGTATGAAGAAAAAGCCCTACTATCTCAAATAAGTAAAAATGATTCTTGGATCATAAATAGTGGATGTTCACATCACATGACAGGTGATAAACACAAGTTTGTTATTTTAGAAGACTATGATGGAGGCTATGTAAGATTTGGTAATGATGCACCATGTTCGGTAAGAGGTAAAGGATCTATAAAACTTCTTGACAATGCAAAATGCAATGATGTTTATTGGGTTGAAGGTTTGAAATACAATTTGTTGAGTGTAGCATAGCTAAACAACACAGGTTACCGAATAGAATTTCAGAATGGAATTGTCAAAGTTCATGACAAGCATGGAAAGTTAGCTGCTACTGAGACACAAACAAAAGGTAACACATTTCAGCTTGACTCAACTCGGAATGAGTGTCTATATGCAAAGATAGATGATACCTAGTTATGGCATAAAAGGTTTTGTCATGTAAATTTTGATAATCTGATCAAAATAAGTAAGAAGCACCGAGTAAGAGGTCTATTGGGTCTTAAGAAACCTAAGAATGCTATGTGTCAAGGATGCCAGATGGGTAAAATGACAAGATCAAGCTTTACAAGTAAGTCCTACACTTCTAAGGGAATTTTAGATCTTGTGCATACTGATCTTTGTGGTCCTATAAAAGTTCAAAGTTATTATGCTGATAAATATTTCATATTATTTGTGGATTATTACTCAAGGATGATGTCAGTATTGTTTTTAAAAGAAAAATTAGATGCTTTTCAAATGTTTAAATGGTACAAGGCAAGAGTTGAAAATGAAACAGGAAGACAACTGAAATGTCTTAGATCAAATAGAGGAGGTGAGTTCACATCTGATGAGTTTAACTTATACTGCAATGATCATGGTATTAAAAGCCAAGTCTCTGCACTGAGAACTCCACAACAAAATGGAATTGCTAAGAGAAGAAACAGATCTATTGTGGATTGTGCTAGAACCCTAATGGTTGAAAAGAAAGTGTCACAAAAATTTTGGAGAGAAGCAATAAGCACAATAGTTTACATCCTAAACCAAGTACAACTGAAGAAAGGAACTTTGAAGACACCTTATGAAATCTAGTATGACAAGAAACCTAATGTAAGTTATTTTAAAATCTTTGGGAGTAGATGTTATGTTCACAAAGATGATAGAAATGGCAAGTTTGATCAGAAAAATGAAGAAGGAACATTTCTAGGCTATTCTTCTAGAAGCAAAGCATTTAAATGTCTAATCAAATCATCTAACAAAATAGTAGAAAGTGCAAAAGTGAAAATTGATGAATTTGCAGAAAGGAATGATGAAGGAAACTCCAAAGAACCAGAAGATTATGAAGAATTTGTCTATGTTCAACTGAGAAGTCTTACCGAGCAGACTGCTGAAGGAAATGAAGAGAATATCCAGTTACCGAGTGATGAAGAAGATCATACAAATCCTACCGAGCCTGTATTAGCCAAGTATGTCAGAAGACATCATGCATCAAGTCACATTATAGGAGATAAGGATGATCCAGTGATGATAAGGAACAAACTAAGACATAACACATGTCTGATATCTAAATTTGAACCAAGGATAGTGAAAGAGGCATTTAACAGTGAAGATTGGATAAATGCTATGACAGAAGAGATTGATCAAATCAAGAAGAATGACACATGCATACTAGTCCCAAGACAAAAGGACAAAAATGTAATCGGTACAAAGTGGATTTTCAGAAACAAGCTAAATGAAAAAGGTGAGGTCATTCGAAATAAAGCAAGACTAGTTTGCAAAGGTTATGCTCAAGAAGAAGGAAATGATTATGGTGAGACTTTTGCACCTGTGGCAAGACTTGAAGGAGTAAGAACATTGTTGGCATATGCTGCTTACAAGAATTTTAAGATATATCAAATGGATGTCAAATCTGCATTTCTGAATGGTATATTAGAAGAAGAAGTTTTTATTGAACAAATTGAAGGGTATGTTGAAGACAATAATAAAGATCAGGTATGTAAATTGAACAAAGCTTTATATAGTTTGAAACAAGCACGTAGAGCATGGTATGAGAGATTTCATTCTTATTTGATCAAAATTGGTTTTATAAGAACAAGTGAAAACAATAATATGTACATCAAGAATGATGAAGACAATGGAATACTAATCTTAGCCATATTTGTTGATGACATTATATTTTGTGGAAATGACTCTCTATGCAAGAACTTTGGAAATGAAATGAGAAAAGAATTTGAGATGTCACTAATTGATGAGATAAAGTATTTTATAGGTCTATAGATACTGCAAATGAAAAATGAGATTTTCATTACCCAATCCAAGTACATAAATTAAATCTTGAAGAAATTTGGAATGGAGGATTCAAAACTAGTAAGTATTCTTATGACTACCAACTGTAAATTATCAAAGAATGATGAATCTACATTTGTTGATGAGACACTCTACCGATCTATGATTGGAAAACTATAATATGTTGTTCACAGCAGGCTAGATATAACACATGCAGTAGGTATAGTTGCAAGATTTTCTGCAGATCCCAAGGAAACACACATGACAACAATCAAGAAAAATTTTAGATACTTGAAAGGCACTGAAGATTATGGCTTAGTATATCAGAAAGGAAATGATTTTGATTTAAAAGTTTATACTAATGCTGATTGGGCAGGAAACATTGATGATAAAGAAAAGCACAAGTGGAGGAGCTTTCTTTTTAGGAGAAAGACTAGTGAGTTGGCTTAGAAAGAAACAAGGATGTGTTTCACAGTCAATAGAAAAAGCTGAATATGTTGCTGCAACATTGAATTGCACTAATATAGCATGGATCAAACAACTGTTGGAAGGCATAAATGAGCAAGTTACCGAGCCAGTAACTATATTCTGTGACAATACTAGTGCCATTAACATTTCAAAGAATCCTATTATGCACTCTAAGACAAAGCACATCTCTATCAAATATCATTATCTTAGAGAAGAAAGTAGTGTTGGAGTATGTTGGCACAAAGGAACAAATAGTAGATATCTTCACCAAGCCACTGCCAAGGGACACTTTTGAGTATCTCAAAAGCAAGTTAGGGGTCCTACCCCTATCTTCCATTCACTGACCGAGTTTGGTGAAAGCATCAATTTGATGACTCTATAGAATATCTTTCAGGAGTTGATGTTGAATTACACACTTTAGGAGGTTTTCTAAAGGTGTACAGGAAACAATAATAGAGAACAAGAATTGAAGACAAAATGCTCTGACCAAGACTAAGTTGACACATATCAATAAGGAATTCACTTCTTAGTGAAAGAAATTATGTTTAGTTCTTTACTTTTTGGCATTGTTGTCAAAGGGGGAGAAGACTGAAGAAAGGAGGAGAAGACTAATGTATGGGGGAGAATTCTGATGACAGGAGGAGAGCATTTCAGCATTTTACAACAATCTAAATCCAAATCAATTAGGTCAAATCAATTGGTTTTGCCATCAATGCCAAAGGGGGAGATTGTTGGCATTTCAATAAGAATATTGAGAAGGTTGTTGATGATTATGGATATAACTGATTAAGGATATTTACTATCTTAATATTATTATTTTGTCATTGATGTCAAGAAATTGATTTTCTAATTCAGTATGATGTTGCCATATCTTAAGAAGTATGTTTTGATGAGTACAGAGAAGTCGGTAAAAGACACAGAAAGAATATGATGAATAAGGGGAGAAATAAGTTATTCAATGGGCAACTATTACCGAGTTAGACAATGATGAGATCATGATATTTTAGATTGTTTTGATATCTTACATATGTTGTTGTTTGTAAGGTTAATACTATACTATGTTACCGAGCAAAGAACCTAGTCGGTAAACCCTAAGGTTATCGCTATCGGTTGATGAAGGCGAAATGTCTACCGAGTGAAGTTTAGCATTCACTGAGTTGCAACCGAGTAATAACAAAATGCATTAAATGATTAAATGCGTTATTTAATGAAAGAAGCTGATGAGCTAGAGTTGATTAAATGATTAGTAAGCCGTGCATGAAGATTGTTAAATAATCTATAGCAAAGGAAGATCAGCAAGAAGATCTACAGCTCAGATTGAACCACAATACCCTAGCACAAGTTCCAAGAAATGTATGCAAGTTCCAAGGTGGGGTAAAACATTTTTCAGATTGAAGGATACATTGAACCTAGTCAATATTGAAGATTTGATGGATATGATTGATCATGGAAAATGTGATCAAGGAGATTATGCGATTGGCAAATTGTTTATAAATAAGGAACTGTTGATAAACAATGCATGCCGGCAAGTGTAAGCACAGGGATGCTACACAGTATTTACCAAGCATAGAAGCTTGAAGACCTATTTTGAAAATAGAGTATAGAGCCCAACAGAGGGACAAGATAAGTCCTATGACTAGATTGTATTGAGCAAATAAGAATCTGCTTTAGCATTTTAGATGTGAAGTTGCAAATAGATTTTTATTACTGTTATTTTGTAAAGTGATAGAAAATCTCTTAACTGAGTGGACTTAATAGTCTTATTTGTAAATCCTCTAGCAAGGTGACATTTTGATTAAGTGTTTGAAATCCTTTGATAAGGTCACTTCTAACAAGGTGAAGATCCTAACAGATTTGAGTGAAATCCCTTAACTGGGTCACATTCAGTAATGTGTTTTGTAATCTTTAACAGGATTTGCTTTTAATCAAGCATACTCTAGAAGAGTATATTTCTTAGTGGGTCTGAAATCCCACAGTGGTTTTTCCCTATTTGGGTTTCCATGTTAAATCTGGTGTTATATGTTTTGTGATCTTAACTCTTTATGAGTTTGCATGCTTTACAGTTTTTCTAATAAGGTTATCAAGGTTGAATCTGTTGTTTTTATGCAAGATTAAGTTTGTATGATTCACCCCCCCCCCTCTCATCTTATTTGCTTGGCATCTGTACTAAACATTTAGTATCAAATATGTCAATTAATATCAGAGTTATCAAAGAGTGCAGAGCACTAGGGTAGTGGAGACTTCTAGCATAGTACTAGAGACAACAAAGTTTAATATGGCAGTAGCAGAGAGAGAGGCACAAGAAAAGGCTAATCTCCAATTGAAGTTGGAGTCTGTTTTAAAAGCCCAAATTGATGCTAAAGAAGGAATAGCCAACAGAGACAACACAATTGCTAGACTCCAGAGTCAATTGGTAGAACAACATCATCCAAGTCAGTCTTCTACACTCATGATAGCCTCCTCTCTAGCAAGGCCCCCTCCTACTAGCCCCATCATTGAATTCCCACCATCTCTAGCACCTTCTAGTCCCCAATCGGTTGAGATCACTCCCCATGAATTGGAGAAGCTAAAATAGGCCAAAGCCTTGTTTGCAAAGAAATATGAAGAGAGAGTGAGGGCTACAATTTTGAGTTTTGCTGACACCATAGGGTCTTCATTAATGTACAATAACATAAGCAAAATTTTGGACATGTGGAATGAGCTAAATGGAGACAAGGCTGTTCTAATGCCTATTTTTGACAAGTGGAAGCCCTGAGAAATGGATTTGGAACTTATTTGTGTATCTTATGATGAGGCAGGGGCTGACCCCATTATTAAATCCACTTGTGATATGACAAAGGATCTAGCAAAGTTAGCAGAAGGAGTAGATAATGCAGATAGAAAGATCAACTTGTACAAGAAAGAGTACACTGATCAGGTATTTGAATTACTCTCAGGGGGTTTTGCTAGTCCAACTTAATTGAAGGACAAACAAATATGGCTTAATGAATTAGAAGACAATTTATCATTAAGAATAAAAGGAATCATTAATACAGATGATACCTCTTTATTTGTCAAAACAATTGAGGAGATAGAGAAAATCAAATCACACTATGGTTTTCTAAATTCAGAGGTCAATAAAATGAGGAACACTTGGAAAACATTAGCCAAGACGAAGGCAAAAGTCATTAAATTCTCATGGCCTGCTGACGATGTATACCAGGAATGGACAAGAAAATATGCAGTGCTAGATGTAGAGCAGTTGGAAGAAGTTGCAACAGAACAACAAGCAGAAGAAGCCATAGATGCTGAAAAGGACCCATAACCATTTTTTGGAAAAGAGTGTTGTTTGTAACAAACTTTCTTTGGAAGGTCTGAAGCTTGTATGCATCCATGTTATTATAAATGAATACCAGGACTTCTTTAGAATGATCAGAAGAATTTTGTAAGAAAACTCTGTAGAAATATATCTGGGATTTTCTAGTCTTATGGAGAATACTCTGAGTTTTGTAATATTTTCTCAAGATTAATATCAATATACAGACTATCGACTTTTGAGCCTAAATTTTGTGTTGTCTTCTGGTTTACTTGCAAATATTCATTGTTTTCAAATATGAGTAATCTAGGGTTATTCATTTGAGGATTAGATTGTAAGGCAGTCTTAATAGAGGTGTTTCTTAGCTTTTCTCTCCAGGAGGGAAATTAAATACGCATGAAGCATTTATGTCAATGAATTCTTTGTGGGAGATTTTGAATTTGATGAATACAGTTTTAGTTTGATGAGGGTAAATTCTTATGTATGTTAGGCATATGTGGGGTTTTATAGAAGTCGAGGTGATGGGATGTGTGGGGATGTTTGATTGTGGAAGTATTGTTTAAATTCAGATGACTCTGTGGCCTGGATAAGGCACTAGTATTAATTGTGGTTATCTTTTACATCTCTTGTAGGTCAATACTAAACATGAATATAAGCTTTCTTTCTTTGTTTCAGTTAATTTTGAGGCGATAAGATTCATAGGTTTTCGGACTGATTTACTATGGATCTATCTTTTGAAAGTGTGAAGTCAATTCACATAAGGTATACTCACCTAAACTTTGTATAAGTTGGAATTGTAGAAGGTTACAAAACCTTGTCATATGTTGCTCTGAAAGTTTCCTTCTCTTTGATCTCTCTTCTGCAGACAGAGTTTATCATATTATTATAAGGGTTTTTAAGGGGAATTAGATTTTGAGAACAACACTAGGTATGTATCGTTAAATCATTAAAAAATCAGATCATTGGAGACAAGAACAAAGGAGTAATGATAAGAAGAAGATTGGCAGTTGATGAGGTATGTTTAATTTCTCAAGTTGAACCAACATCAGTTATTAAATCTTGTAAAGATGAATGTTGGATGAGAGCTATGGAAGAGGAATTAGATCAGATTGAAAAGAACAACAGATGGACTTTAGCTCCCCAGCCTAAAAATAAGAATGTTATTGGAACTAAATGGGTCTTTAGGAATAAATTGGATGAGTATGGACAAGTTGTGAGGAATAAGGCTAGATTGGTATGTAAAGAATATTCTCATAAGGAAGGAATTGATTATGATGAGACCTTTGCTCTGGTAGCTAGGATTGAAGTTGTAAGATTATTTCTTGCTTATGTTGCCCATAAGAAATACAAGGTTTATCCAATGGATATTAAGTGTGCATTTTTGAATGGAGATCTTGAAAAGGAAGTTTAAATTGAGCAACTTGGTGGATTTTCACTTTAAGATGACAAAAACATGGTTTGTAAGCTAATGAAAGCTTTATATGGATTGAAACAAACCCCTAGATCTTGGTATGCTAGATTGGACAAATATCTTTTGAAGCTTGGTTTCACTAAAGGTAATGCTAACAATAACTTATATTATAAGATCATTGATGATGACATATTGATTGTTGAAGTCTTTGTTGATGATATCATTTTTGGAGGTGAGGATAAGTTATGCATGGAATTCTTTGATAATATGAAGAATGAATTTGAGATGTCTATGATTGGGGAGATGAAATTTTTCTTAGGTTTGTAGATTACTTAGGCTGATAAAGGTATTTTCATCTGTCAAACTAAGTATGCTAGAGAGTTGTTGAAGAAATTTGGTATGGAAAATTCTAAACTAGTTGGTACTCCTATAGTTACAAGTGAGAAATTGATAAAGAATGATGCATCAGCTCTGATGAATCCTACAAGGTATAAATATATGATTGGAGGTTTTTTATATCTGACTCAAACTAGACTGAATATAATGAATCTAGTTTATATTGTATAAAGATATCAGAGTGATCTTAGAGAGAATCATGAGAGTGCAATGAAAAGGATTTTCAAGTATTTGAAAGGAACAACTGATTATGGTTTGTGGTATCCTAAAAATGATGACTTTACACTATGTGCATAAACAAATGTTGACTGGGCTAGAGATATTGATGACTGGAAAAGCACATCTAGTGGAGCTTTCTTTCTTGGAAACAAACTTGTTTCAAGGATTAGCAAGAAACAATCATGTACTTCTTTATATATTGTTGAAGCTGAGTATGTTGCTGATGCTATTAATTGTACACAAGTCTATGCATAAAGAAAATGTTGAAGGATATAAGGGTAGGTTGCAATGAACCAGTAGTTATTCATTGTGATAATTTTGTTGCTATTGACACATCAAAGAATCCGATATTTCATTCTAAGACTAAGCACATTTCTATCAAGTATAATTTTCTGAAGGAGAAGGTGGAAGCAAATGAAGTCAGACTGGTTTATGTGAACACTAAAGAGAATATTGTAGATATCTTCACTAACCTTTTCCTGAGGAATCATTTGAGTACTTCAGAGAAAGATTGGGAGTTTCTACCCCTCCGATAGAGACTTGAGTGATGCTAATTGGCATTAGTCTGGCATGCATTATTAGAACTATCATTCATTTTGGATTGATGTGTTGGTTCTACTACTCAGGGGGAGTAGTCAGTTGTGTGGTTTAGAGGTCTTATGATTTTTCTTTGATATTTATGTCATATTTCTAGCATTGATGTCAAAGGGGGAGAAATATATATGTGAAAAATAGATCTTAACAGGGATATCATTCACAGGGGGAGTTTGGTCTGTTGGTTCAGAACTTTATTGTTATATCATTTTGGGGAGATTGTTGGATGTCTTCCTTTGGGGAGACTTGTTTGGCATTTCTTGGCACTTGGATGTTTTTCACATCTTGTGTTGCCATCAATTCCAAAGGGGGAGATTGTTGGAAACTTAGAGGAATTGATTATGTGTTGCATTGATGTTTGTCATTGATGTCAACACTAGTCGTGTTGTTGTCTGCCAACTTTTGGTAGAGTGGTTGGTCTTTGATGTTGATCTGGAGATTTGTCTCCATTTTGGTCTAGCTATTGGAATTGGTTTGGATTGATTATTCATGTGTTCCTAATGCATATATCATTTAGTTGTGATGCAAGAGCATCCCCGGTTCACAATAATCTTGCATCAACCAAAAACATTTTTCTTTTTGTTTTGTTTTTTGTTTGTAGTTTTAGTTTTCCTCTCTATGAGTCTTGATTTTAGCTCACTGGTCCTATGGAGTTGGATTCTACTTGAATACTTGATCATCTTTCTTTATTTCAAACAACATCTTATTTGGAGCACTTTTCGATAAGATATCGCTACCGGTTTCCATGAAATTTTCTTGTTATCGATTGTTCCTTTGTTATCAATTGCCTAAGACCTATTCTGGTGATCTATCAGAACCCATTCCAAATCTTGTAGAGCCTTCAACATTGATTTTGATGTTCCTTGGCATGTGGCTGACCTTTTCCCATGATCTATATTTCATCCTTTGGATTTTCCAGAGGAACCTCTTGGTGGAGGCCGACCTTGTTCATTTTGCACATTAGGTCTTGTTCTTCAAGTTTTGATTCCTTTTTGGGCCAACTGGATCCTTTGGATCAATATACTGATGGTATGATGAAAGAATAAGTATCTGATAGATTACTGAGAGGGGGGGGTGAATCAGTAAACTGAAAAACTGATACAAACTTCCCAATCTCAAATTCAAACTCGCAAAGTAAACTTTCACTATCAAGATCAATACTCAACGTCAACAGGTTATCTATTATAACAACTTAACAGTAAACAACTTCAATCTTGTAAACATCAAAATGCTTAATCATATATCAACATATTTCATCTCTCAATGTTTTGAGTTATCATGCCTTATCAGAATTTAATCAAATCAACAAATAAGATCATAACCACAAAAAAATTCACCACTTGACACAAATTTTTATATGTGGGAAACCCAAATAGGTAAAAACCACGGTGAGATGAGACTCACAAGATAGTTATTTGGACTCTTATAAAGTTCGCCCTGCTAGGAGCCAAGCCTGTTAAATCTTTTACAATAAGTCATGTTAAGAACTGATCTTATTAGGAATCACCCGGTTAAGGGATTTACAAAATGCCTTGATGAAAAGAAAAATACCCTGTTAGGAGTAACCTTGGTAGAGGATTTGAGAATCCAAGCTAATGGATCACCTTGTTAGAGGATTTTATAATAAGTAACCAAGCTTGTTAGAGCTTACTTGGTTAGGGGATTTCAATTCTGCTGTAATTGTTAGAAAACAACAGGTTTTCTTGATCTGTCTAAATAGCACTAAATTTGCTTGATCAAATCCTTTTAAGATTAAATCTACTTTCACTCAAACTAAAAAATCCATTCTCCAGTTAGGCAACCACACACTCAACTAATTTCTGCCAACACTTTGCCAACCAACTTTACAAACAAATTCATCAACCTTTAATACAAATCAATTAGATCGGTAACGCATCAAAAACTTAATTCTCTCATAGAGATTACAAACAAATCAGTTCAAGTGTGACCGTTGGATTTACATAGCAATCAATACACATTCTTCAAGAAAATTCCAACCACTCCATGATCACCGCTTCATCGGACTTTCTAACTCATAATGCGCTATGCATTAGATGCAATCCACTTTGCTCATTCCTTAGACTATCAAATAAACTAACAAATGCGCCGAAAAAATTGGAACTTATCCTCATACAATGATCGGACATGTTACTATCATTACCGCTCATCATTAGATCTTAAACCAACAAACTTGATCGGTTAGGGTTTAACAAAAAAAGCAACTGGTAGGGTTTATTGGTTACATTGCATAGAAAGGGTTTAACCTTATACACTGGTTTACTAGTTCAACTCACAAACTTACATACAGGTGTAGACACCTAAAATTGTCATGTCTAATTAAATAAATATTTTATTTATTTAATTACTTTAGCCTAATTCTTCTATTAATTAAATAAATCTTTATTTATTTAATTAATTCATTTATCCTTTTCTAGCCTTATTTCTCATTTAAATAAATACTTTTATTTATTTAAATTATCCTTTTCCTATATTAAATAAATATTTTATTTATTTAATTATCCCACTTCTTCTATTAATTAAATAAATATTTATTTAATTAATTAATTCATTAACCTTTTCTACCCATTACAGATGACATTCATCTCTTAATTCGTACACTACCCACCCTCTTATTATTTTCTTATTTTCTATACCTACCCTCTAATCATAGCCGACCATTTATCTTTTACACCTCTCAATCTTATCCCTCCATTTCATATAGTGTCTTCTATATAAAGAGATGCTTCCTTCATTATCAAACCCCAATGATTACTTGACTACACTATGCTTTTGAACTTTCATATGCGATTCTACTTGCAACCACATTTCCATTATTTGTTGAGTTCTTGTGCACATAAAATCTAAGAGCAAATATATCAAGCAAGATCAATGGAGATAGGAAGAATGGAGATTCAAACCCTATTGGACATATGATGGTATAATCTCTGTAATTTCATTTGATTTGCATTGTCTTAGGTAATATTCATATGTTATGGTGGATCTTTGTTGTTGTTAGGCTAGGGTTTTGTGGTTGAATTCATTTAGTCTTTCAATATTATTATTTCCATTTTCACCATAAACATTTCGGCATGCCTAGTGGGACATGGATGTTTGTTAGATCTATGTTTTTTTTTTTGCAGATTTTTCTTACCCTATATTGCTGTTTTGTAAAACAATTTGGAGAATAACCTTGTGCAGCTAGGGTTTTGGACACAAAATCAAGATCTTGGAGAGATTTGATCATATCTCACAAATGGCTTGGAAATTTTGCACCAAATTTTTTTTTTAGGTTGAAGACAGTATGAAGAGCTCTTAAAGAAAAATTCAGTTCTATTGGAGCATATTTTAATTTTCTATGAATTTTTTATGAATTTTCATAGAAAATTAATTTTGAAAGAAAATAAGCGAATTTTTTGGATTTTCTTACATTTTTGGAAATCTCTCATAATTATACATAGGATCTGTTCTTTGTGATTTTAATTTTGATGCAAAATATTTTCCTAAAAATTGGATCTTTAAAAATTAGGGTTTTTCCTTATTTTGATCAGATCTCACAAACGGCTTCAAATTTTGGCATCAAATTTGTTTTGCAAGTCAAGAAAATTATCAAAAGTGTTTAGTAAAAATTTGAAATTTTTTGGATCAAAGTTTCATTTTATATGAATTTTTTATGATTTTTCATAAAAAATTAATTTTGAGAGCAAATTAGCGAATTTTTTAGATTTTATTACATTTTTGGAAATCTCTCAGAATTATACATAGGATTTTTTGTTTTTTATTTTAAATTTGATGCAAAATAATTCCTCAAAAATTAGATCTTTGAAAATTAGGTTTTTGAATTATTTTACTCATATCTCACAAACTGCTTGGATTTGTTGCAGAAATGTTTTTATGTGGGTTTGGAAGACCATCAGGACTGTCTAGTAAAAATTTTAGATATTTTGGATAGATTTTGCATTTTATATGAGTTTTTTATGATTTTTCATAAAAAATTAATTTTTGGAGCAAATTATCAATTTTTTTGGATTTTCTTACATTTCTGGAAATCTCTTGAAATTTTGCAGGTGGTATTTTTTTATGATGAATTATATCTTGGAATTGGTCAACAAAATGCATTGTTGAATGCCCTTATTTCACAAAGTCTTTTGGATCTAAAATTTACCTAACTTGTGTGCTTGCAGGAAGGGGTGATCATTTGAAATAATCTAAACTACTAATAAATCTTTGTTGTAGGACCTTGACAAGGATTTTATTTTGATCTTTATTGTGCCTTGTTTTCATATATTATCAAACACTTCAATTGGTGCATTAAAATTGAACCAGTGTCTTTTGTGTCTTGGGCAATAGGCTCTTTTTGTTTCATCTTTAGAGGGCCTATCTCCCCGTGTGGTCATTAGGACTACTAGTGAGGAGAGAATGACCCAAGTGGTAGCGAGGAAAAGCAATCCTCTTCTGAACCACTATAAACAATTGTATTCATGGTGAAAACTATGGATAACGTGTGCTGATTAGTTTATACCGACACTATGTCTCCCCATAAACCCGTTTGATCAAATTTATTTGATCAGTTGTAGGCCGTAACCCCTATCGGCTAGGAGCCTTTTGTATTTACAGAGCTAAAAGTGCTACATGTATGGCCACACGAGTGGATGCCCTTGCTAGCACCTTTTTGTTTTAGAAGCCAAAATCCTTCTAGTTGTTGGGGCAGGAGGTTGGACCCTGGTAGCGGCCCACACACATACGGTTCTTAGTAGAGATACAAAGTTCACCACGGGGAGTTTTCATGGGGACTAATGCTTGGCTATCCCAAGAAGTGAGTGTCGAGGGTGGAGCCAGTGGGGTCAAACATCTAAGTATCTGCTCTGAATAGCGTAGCCTTGGGGGAAACTCCATGTGGGATCAACAACTATTGTCCTGGCCAACCATAAGAATTATGCTTGTCTTATATTGAACAATCAAACATTCAAGACCAAACAACAAAACATTGTGTCTTTTGTGTCTTCAAGTGTATGGAAAACAATTTTACATCAAACAACACACTTTCTTTGAGTCATTTTGAGTCTAAACACTTGCAAACATTGAGTCTTCATCAACATTGTGTCCTCTTGTCACGGAAATATAGTCAAAATTTCAGATTAGGTCACAACAAAACAACTTCACAAATTGGAAAAATTTACAGTCCAACAAACAAGAGCAATTAGTTTCAGAATTCTTGAGCTTCCTAAACTATCTCTTCAGATTTTCATCTAGCATTCAGCCTATTTTTGGGTCTCACAAAGTCCATCATTTCTTTACACCTTACATTACATTCATATTTGTCTAAACTTGAGTCAAAAGGTCACTTGCTTGTGCTCATCTTACTTTGTCAACACACTACATACAACAACATTTTGCTAAGTGGTCCCTCATCAAGGTCTATCACCTTTGGGTCTCATTTGGTCTTACTTAGAGTCAAGGTCAACTTACCTCGTCAAGAGAAACTATCATCTCTTTGGAAGCCACACCTACTCTACTACATACATACTTGGTCTTACACTTTGGACATTGCAAGTAAACCTCAGATTCATTTACATTCCATCCAACTCTTGGTCTTCCATACTCTTTCCATTTTCATCCAGTCTCAAACATCTTGGTCAATGCCTAGTTCATGGTTGAAACCCATTCCCAAAAATCTAGGAGAGAAGCTAAAAGAGGTTCAAGAGTCCACAAACATGAGTTCCTATGAATATGACAATGATGTCTTTTTCAATTCTGATCATACTACATTACTTGACATGGATGCTTATAGAAACATTCCAAATGTTGAGAACATGGATACTATAAACAACAATGACACACACAATGAAAATATGAATAACATTTCAGTACATTCAACAAAAGTTGAAGAATCCATTATGGATCCCTGTTTCAATCGATTGGTTGAGGAAATAATGAGGAGATATAGACAATACTTCTTACAAGTGATGGCACAAAGTGGAGCCAAGATCCCTTATTATTTTGACATGTCTTAAATAATGGAAAAACGACCTTTGCAACAACCTCACCTCAACATGGATCAAAGGAGGCTTAATAGTGGAGGCAATAGAGGACCACATCTTGTGCCTGAATCACCATCATCTTTGTTTCAAAAACCAAAGGTCCCATACACACATGGTCAAGCATATGATACTCACCTTCGCAGACCATTATAGAAGTCTTATGTAGAAAAATATGCTCAATCACATACCAATGCTAAGGATCAACCACCAAAGCAATTCGATATTCAAAGGCATGCTCAAAATTTGGACACAAGAAAACCTCATGTCAAAATTGGGGGAAACACACTAGAACAAACTCATGACATGCCTATAGAGTATGGTATACATGGACAAAGCAGATATTCCATTCCTCACCATGACTCTATACCAAGTGGTCCATATACGCAACATCATTATAGACCTCCTCCATATGAACATGTGTATGATCAATATCATCCATACATGCAACATGCTCCTCCACTCAGTGCTTCAGGCATGGGGTATGGCCCAAGAAGTTGGTCTCCACCTAAGAATAATTTGGAACAGCAAATTAAGGACTTGCAAAAGAAAATGGAGGACATAAATACACCGAAGCCAACTTACACAATGAGAGATATATGTCCCTATCCATTTGACAAAAGCATTCCAATGCCTCCATTTCCTACACACTTTGTGACACCTAAGTTTGATAAGTACAGAGGAAAAGGGGATCCTAAGGCACACGCATAAGACAATTTTTCACAACCTGCATTGAGGTAGCAACAGAAGAGACATATTTGATGAGATTATTCCCACAAAGCTTAGGTGATCAAGCTATGGAATGGTTCTCCCAACTTCCACCTGGTATTAAGTCATGGGGTGACTTAGCAAAGGCATTTATCCAACATTTCTCATACAACATAGAGACATACATATTAGTCACTACTTTGTGCAACACCAAGCAAAAGGATGGAGGAATTAGTCTAGCAAATGCTCTTGTAAAATTCCACAAAAACAAATGGTAGAGATGTTCACCCAAAATGTTAACAAAGACATTGGTTATGACCTAAGAAAAGCTTGTTTGTCCACCTTCAAGGATGTCATTGAAAAAGGCTTAGCAATAGAGAAGGTCCTAATTGAGCAAGGCATCATCAAAATATTCAAAGAAAACAAAGAGGACTATAAAGGAAAAGACAAGCTAATATTTTGGAAAAAAAACAAAAACACAGTCAATGATGGTGTTGTTGAGGCCAATACAGTACGACCCAAAATCATTTTTTTGGATCAAGCTCTACAAACAATATAGTGAATACTCAAACAACTTCAAGGTCATGAAGGAAGTACACCCCATTGGGAGAACCACTAGAATCGGTTTTCAAGAAGCTAGTGGCAAACAAGATAATCACAATTCCAGATTTGCCTCCATATGAGCCAAAGGTTAAACCAAATTGGTGGAATGATGATGAATATTGTGAATTTCATAAGAGCAAGGGCCACAAGATAGGAAATTGCCATCGACTGAAGAACATCATACAAGATCTCATTGATAGAGGTGACATTGAGATTGAGGGACACTCATCCAATCAAGAACATTAAATGTTTAAGCAACCATTCCCAAAACATGACAAGGGAAAAGCCAAAGCCACAGATGACCAAACCAATTATACCAGAGCATCCTATAACTATGATTCAACTGTTAATCACATTTCGATGGACAATTATGTCTCTACCATTATCATCAAGGACAAAACGCCTGAGAATTCTACCCAAAGACCCAAGATTGTCCTAAAAAGAATTGGATCCTCTTTTGAACCTACCTCTGAATGTAATGTTACAACTTGTCGAGGTAAATTCACTTTCTAAGGTGCCCCAACTAAAAACACTGCTTCATCATCAACTAAACCTGAGTATGACCTTATAGAAGAATTAGGGTAGACACCTACGCTTATCTTAATCCTTGAGATCTTATGCATATACCCCACACATAAAGCCATTCTTGACAAAATCTTGAGAGACACCTCTTTCCCTACTGATCTGAACGTGGACTAGTTTCAAGCCATGGTGGGATACCTTTCCATTCCACACTCCCTTACATTCATAGAAGCCGATGACACCTCCATGAGCCAACCACATAATGCACTGTTACACATTGAAGCCTTCATACACAAACATCAAATAAAATGAGTCCTGATAGATGTAGGAGTGGGTCTAAACATTTGCACATTAAGCACTATTAAACAATTGGGATATTCAGACAAAGCTGTGAATGTTGAAAAAAAAATTACCATAAAAGCATATGATGATGAAGAGTGTTCATCCAAGGGCACAGTCATTTTACCTCTCAGAGTTGGGCCAGTTACAAAGGATGTGGTTTGTCAAGTCCTTGATTTAGATCTCACATACAACATACTTTTGGGACGTCCTTGGATTCATGAGATGAGCGCAGTCCCATCTACATATCATTGATGTATTAAGTTTCCTCACAATGGAGTTGAAGTGACTATAAAAGTTGACCCAAATCCATTTATATATTGCAATAACGTGTGACCTAGATTAGAAATAACAATCCCACTCAATCGTGAAGTTGTTCCTTCTTCAGCATATATGGATCTAGAGTCCTTGAAAGCTTCTATATCAAAACAAACAAAGATCAAAGAAAAGTTCAAATTTAAAGACCTGGGATGTGGTGAGTATATCTTTCATGTTGATCAACTCCCACTATCTTCTAAGGTATTCAGTCAACATGAACAATCTATAAACAATTTGCAAGGAATTGGGTGTGAACCACCTAGTGTTGTGGCTACTAAGTCTGAATGCAAATATCCTCTATTGGTGCAAGAAACTCTTGATATCAATAGTCCTAAGAGTGGTTCCAGTGAAGAATCTATTGAGTGTATCACCAGCCCTCTTGAGAGCTCATATAGCCTTACCATATCATCTGCTCATTCCATTTCCACTCCACTTCTAGACTTGGATCAACAAGAATTATAAAAGCCCTCACTTATTGGGGATCAAAAAATCAAGATTTGAAAAGAAAAATCTAAAAGTCAATAATAAAGAAAAGTCCTTTAGTCCAAATCAAAATCAAAAGCTACTGGACTCCACAAAAATCAAAGTCAAGGATAAAACTCCTATGAAAGAAAAAGAGCAAGAGTTGATCTCCCCTAATATCAAAATTACTAGGGGCAAAAGTTCTAAAATTTTAAGTCAAAAAGCACACTTGTTGATCCTAAGTCTCCATCATGCTATCCTACTTTCACTTCTTTTCACAATCATAAGCCTTCATCACTCATCTACTTGTTACACACATCCTTTCCCTTCTGGTGATACATCATGGACCTTTAATGGAGCTTCCTTGAAAGACTTTGTTATCAGGGATGCCCAAACTTCTTCAGGTGACACGCATATGGGCCTGTGTAGTCCACACACTAGTAATTCTATCTCAGTTTCTTTATCAAGGAAGACAAACACTCAAGCTACACATCATTCAGTCAAGGAACAGTGCAACTACAATCACAAGGTAAAGCCTCGCACATTTGAGGTGGGTGACTTAGTTCTCAAAGAAAATCCTAAAAATCAGCAAGACAAAGAAAAGAAGGGAAAGTTTGAACCAAACTAGTTTGGTCCTTACATCATCACAACAACATATGGATCTGGTGCATATCAGCTCTCAACCATAGAGTGTGAACCTTTGGAGGATCCTATCAACAACATGCACCTTCGCAGGTTTTACACATAGCTCTTCACAGTATCCTAATTCAAAAATACAAAAAAAATAAAAAAAATTTAAAATACAAAAAATTAAAAAATAAAAAAATAAAAAAAACCATTTCGTCCAACGACGAAAACCACTCCGGTGGTGCCCTAGGCAAGTACCATGGTGAAAACTAGGTCACCGATGCCATTTGTAGAGACATTGCTCCTCCCTCCTTCAGATTCCATTTCATCCTTTCACTTTGCACACACTCACAACCTATTCATCCATAATAAACTTACCCATTCCCATCATGGCTTGTTATTGATCTACCTAAGATTGCTTAGCCATCCATAATAAACCTCCCTTTTCACCCTTTCCATCCATAATAAATCAGCTCCTATCTGTGGCTAAGGTAGATCCTACATCTAGTAATGGGTGTGGAACTGAGAGCATCACATGTTCCAAGGAGTGCAATTTCTTCCACTTTTCTTTAGTCTATCCACGCACAATCCTCAATAAAGAAACATCTACATCGCCAATCCGCAATAAAGTTCCATCTTCTTTGCAATAAAGTATCAGTTTCATGGATTCAGTCAGTTTTAGATGAGACACAATAGCAACAATGGGCTCCAACAAATCAAATCTTTCAACAAACTCAGACAACATTATGGTTTAGTGTTATCTATCCTTTTGTGAAAGTAAACATTATGACCACAATTAAATAAGACTTATACAAGTGAGAAGAGACACTAAACTTGAGGACTATAGTGGATGTTGGTGTCGACTCTTGGTTTCTTTTTATTTTAATTTTTTGGTGACATGTCTTTTAGCTTTTCCAGGATGTCTCTAACTAGAGATTCTATCTCCAGGATGTCTTTGACTAGAAAGGCGAGGATGGGGTATCGTCACCTATTTTTCTTTGTTGTATGGGGATTGTCTCTTAGTAATACTATGACTTGTCCAATGATATGAGGACAATGTGAGTTTAGTGTGAACTGGGGCATTCCTTGTTTGTGACTGTCTTATCTCCATGCAAATGGGTACAATGACTTTCTGGGTGAAACATATATCAAGATTGTCATAACCTATTTGCCATAATAAAGCTCAATGATGATAACGCATAAGAAGCTCCTTCACTTTCATATTTTCTACCTTCCATCTCCCTTTCTTGATTGACTTCCATCGTCCTTCTTGAGTTCGTGTAGCCTTCTATCACATGACTGAGTATAATGACAGGCCAAAAACATTTGCATCTCATATAGTTTGCACCTGCACTACCACATATTAAGCATTTCATACATACATATAGATATCACAATTGCATCACATCCTACACACAACACATGTTAGCAATCTTACATTTTTATCATGTAAATAGTTCTTTGCATTATCATATTCATTTGCATTTCATACATTCACATTTGCATTGTCATAACATATTAAAAACATAAAAGAACAAAAATATTGCATTCCATCATGTACATACTTGCATCCACATCATAAAACATATCATAAGCATCACATAGGTACACATGCATATAGCTGCCGCAAGGATGAATCATCTCATATATATATCTCAAAAATCGTAAGTGTCATGATACAATGATGTCAAAATCATATGGCTACAATCACCCAAAGGTGTCTACATCATCATACAAAAATGGTACAAAATTGATACATAGGGAGACCTCTAAGGTAATGATGAGCTCCCTCCTTTGGAGCCAGCTGGCCTCGATGGAGTCTAAGCCCTAGAAGAACCCACCCCAAGATCATCTCTCCTGGCCCCTGTGTCCTCTGCAGCCACCCCTCGTGTCGCCCTATCTAGACAGAGGAACCCACTGATCACTCCTGCCAGTACTGTTGGTAGTGCTAATCTTGTCTATGTCATGGTATCCCAAGCCACATGTCCAGCCCTCATCTCCAATCCCAGATCCTGGAACACTCATCTCAGTGCATCCCTATCTTCATCTCAATCATAGGGTATCAACTCCCCATCAATCTATATCATATACACATCCTCTAAGGTGATTGTCATCTCACCCATCGACAAATGGAATGTGCATGTCTCAAAGTGCAATCTCTCAGTAAGCGTAGTCAGCAACCCCATGTTCGCTCGAAACTTAGGCACATACAAAATGAATCTCAAACCCATAACCTCAATGGCAGCTTGGTCCTCAAATATTAGCTCTGGTCATAACCTCTAAGTCAACGAGAATCTCTCTCGTGACTCCAGCATAGGTAGGTACTCCTGCAGTCAGGCAAATCGATCATGTTAGTCAAAGTAGCATTCACTGTTCATCACAAAATGCTTCTTATCATCCTAGTGCTTATATCTATCATATGGTGCTCTATCCTAGTGACACTCACTGTTCATCACAAAGTGTTGCTCTTTATCCTAGTGCTACTCCCTATTCATCACAAAGTACTACGTGTTTTTGCACTCCCTGTTCATCACAAAGTGTTGCTCATATTTGCACTCCCTATTCATCACAAAGTGTTGCTCATATTAGTACTCCCCATTCATCACAAAGTACTATGTCTTGGTATTCACTGTTCATCACAAAGTGCCTCAATCTATCCTAGTCTTCCCTAGAGGACCTTCTTGAGTGAATCTTCTCAATAGCTTATCCAATCTACAGTGTATGTTCATCACAAAACTGCTGATTCGACCTTGAAGACATAAATGTGCTTACATATTGCATATACATGCCTGCTCTGCACAGATGCACCTGAAATGCATAGACGTGCCTCTGCTCTGCACAGACATGCCTGCTCTGCATAGATGTACCCACATAGCATAAACGCACCTACACAACGCAGACACACTTGAATTTGACATAGACGTCATTTCATTCACAAACGTCCCTGGCACAAACACAGACATGCCTAGCCAACCTAGACACTCCCGGCATCAACGCAGACACACCTTGGTGTTTTTTGACATTTTTTGACATTACCTAAAGTGCATTTATTGCACTACCTAAGATGCATTAATGACAACATTTATTACAACAAAGTACAAGGAGGTTTTGAGGTACTTACCGGCTCTCCTGCATCTGCTGGCCTCTAAAATCGGTGAACACAATCAAATCTATGCATCAAAGCCATTGCTGGTGACTGTTGCTGCTCTATTCTTTCTCTGCACTCTGATCTCTTGGATGTGTGGATGACAATGAGGATGTTTTCCCTTGTAGTCTATCTTATAGACTACCCTAGCCCTAGCCCTCGTTTCCCGAGTCAGTCTTTATTATCTCGTGACTCTGTCACTCTATCATATCCAGTCAGTCCATTCTAGCCTTTCTTTCTTATCAAGAGATTGTCTATGATATTTTCAGACATTTTGATCCAATCTCTCGAGGGGGCATATCATTCCCATCTTGAGGAAACTTTGTATCAGTTCATATTATCTTCTTTGAAACAACGCGACAAGCTGCATTGTCTCAAAGAGGGGCAAAATGTAGACACCTAAAATTGTCATGTCTAATTAAATAAATATTTTATTTATTTAATTACTTTAGCCTAATTCTTCTATTAATTAAATAAATCTTTATTTATTTAATTAATTCATTTATCCTTTTCTAGCCTTATTTCTCATTTAAATAAATAATTTTATTTATTTAAATTATCCTTTTCCTATATTAAATAAATATTTTATTTATTTAATTATCCAACTTCTTCTATTAATTAAATAAATCTTTATTTATTTAATTAATTCATTAACCTTTTCTACCCATGACACATGTCATTCATCTCTTAATTCCTACACTACCCACCCTCTTATTATTTTCTTATTTCCTATACCTACCCTCTAATCATAGCCGACCATTTATCTTTTACAGTTCTCAATCTTATCCCTCCATTTCATTGTTGGCATTATGTGAACCGGCATGAAGACATAATGACATTGTATGTTGTCATTGATGTCAATATGTGTTATGAAGTGAACTGGCATATGTGGTATGTGAGAAGAGGGAACTGGCATGCATATGTATGAATCGGTTTATATGCCAAAGTGAAGCAGGATATTTGTTCAAGGTGAACCGGCATGTCAAGGTGAATTGACATGTAGTTATGGGAACTGGCACATGGAAGCATTGTATGACTACTGGTTGGTAGGTAGCTTCCACCTCAGGATTTTTGGTTAGATTACCTCAAGTCTATGTGACTCAATCGGTGATCTTCGTGTGATGAGTTAATAGTATAATGGAGGATAGATCGTGTTGCCACATAAGCTTTGTGCACGTGAAGGATCTTGCATAAAGAAGACTATTCCTATCTATCTCAGGAATGTGCGAAGTCTGTCAAATGGTGATAACACATGATGGGTTATGAGCCACCATGAAATCAGTGGATAATGGACGATGGAGAATGTCTTGAGATCGATTCAAGATTGTTGCATTTAATGCAGTATGATTCAACGGTCAGGATCGAACCGCTTGAATTGCTTAACCTAACAGGTTTAGGGTTTAGGGTTTTTGCTACCGACCTATATGTTTCCTATAAGGTCGATGTTGTGTTTCTTTCTAAGGTTGTTGGCAAAATTTGTGTGTGTGTATCCTAGGGAAGTGATACGTGACTTGCCAGACCAAAGGAGAGAAGAGATACCTGCAAAGTAAATGTGCAGAAGGAGAAGAGGAGCCTAAACGGATCTGCATTAGCATTGAGTGTTGTTAACAGATCATTGTAATTCCTGTTGATCTCTAACCACTTCAACAGTTGTAAAATCCCTTAACAAGGTAGCCTTAACTGGCTTGTTGCAAAATCCCCTAACAAGGTGGTCCTAACAGGCTTGAATCAAATCCCTTAACTGGGTAACTTGAGGTTAATGAGTTCTAAGAAGCTGTAGAGCTTAGGAGATCCTTTAGCTATTGAGTTCTTGAAATCCTCTAACAAGGTGACCCTACTAGGTTTAACACTTAACCGGGTATTATTGCTATCCCTTAACTGGGTGATCCCTAACAGGATCAGTTCCTAGCAGAACCTATTGTAATGTCTTTAACCGGACAAGGCTCCTAACAGAGTAGACTTCTAAAGAGTTCAAAAAGTAGCTTGTGGGTATTCATCCCCACTGTGGTTTTTCCCAGTTGGGTTTCCACGTGAAAAATATGTGTGTTATGTGTGATGCTTTGTTTTACCTGTTAAGCATATGAAGGTTCTATGTTTTATGCTTGTCTATAAAACATATTGAACTCACTGTTGTGAAGATCAGATGATTAAGTTTACCTATTTATGCATGAGAGTATAATGATACTATAGTATTAAGCTAAGAGGAAAGCTTATTGAGTGGCTGGTTCATGACTGATTGAGCTGTACTGGATGTTACCAGTTGCACTCTATTTTACCAGTATCCCTGTTTGTCAGTCATTTGGAGTGTTTGTTGTCAAACTAGTTTTGGACTATATTTGTGTTTGTACTAATTCACCCCCCCTCGCAGTACTGGTTTGGTACTAGTGGTTCATCATTGAGTTATCAATTGGTATCAAAGAACTCTAGGTCCTCTGTGTTGTAAGCTTAACCGCTTGAGGTAAATATCCCAATCAAATGATGAAGAGGGAAGGTCCAAAGTTTAATAGGAAAAATTTTGGTACATGGAAAGATAGGATGAAGATATTTATCAGAAGCATGGGTGCTCAACACTGGAGTTATGTTGAGACTGTCTATGTTGTCCCTACTGGTACTCTCTCCGATGACCAAAAGAGAGAGATACAAGAAAATGGGCAAGTCATGGAAGCCCTCATCATTAGTTTATCTGACATTGAGTTTATTGATGTTCAGGACAAGGCAAATCCCAAAGAGGTATGGGATGCTCTTGAAAATATCTATGGTGGTGATGAGCATGTAAAACAGGCTAAGGAAGAAAGCCTGAGAGGGAAGTTTGAAGACATGCGGATGGTTGAAGGAGAGATCATTCAGTAGTGGTAAGTAAAGTCCTGAGATCCTTGTTGCCGGTCTATGCAATAAGGGTCACTGCTATTTAGGAGCTGAGATCAATAGACAAGTCTAAGGCATCCTTGGACTCCATCATAGCCAAGTTGACAGCCTATAAGCTAAATAGTTTTGATGGTAGTGTTCAAAAGATAGAATCGACTTTTAAAGCCTCTGCTATACCATCCAAAAAAGGAAAAGAGGCTAGCACTAGTAGGGAACCTAGTCAGAGAAGAGAAATGAACGATGAAGAGTTTCTGATGGAATTTGAAGCTCTTCTTGCCAGGAAATTTTCAAAAGGAACTGGTAAATACAAAGGTAAGCTGCCTTTGAAATGTTTTTCCTGTAACTAGATAGGACATATTGCTATGAACTATCCTAATAGGGACAACAAGGATAAACCGGAAAGGTTCAAGAAATTCAAAGGAGGAAATCGAAGAAACTATTTTGTGGCAGTTGATGAAGGTGTTACAGATGAAGAATCAGAAGACGAAGAGAATGAAGACATTGTGTTTGTTGTTGTAAAGGAAGATGTAGTAGACAAGAAGGCTCTTGTCTCCCGGTTTGATAAGTCAAATGAGTGGATCATTGACAGTGGCTATTCTCACCATATGACTAGTGACCGGAGCAAGTTTCTATCCTTAGAGGAGTATGATGGTGGTGTGGTTCACTTTGGCAATGATGCACCTTGCATGGTCAAAGGCAGAGGGTCCATCTCTTTGAATGGAAAGAGTAGTGTTGACAATGTATATTGGGTTGATGGTCTCAGACACAACCTTCTAAGTGTTGCCTAGCTAAATGACAGTGGCCTCACTCTGCAATTCAAGAATGGAGTTTGTAGAATCAAAGGAAAAGATGGTAAATTGGTGGCCACCAACATGCATACCAAAGGTAACTTATTTCATTTGAATGCAAATGTAAGTACCTGTCTTATGGCTAAGCTTGATGATAGTTGGATATGGCATAGGAGACTCTATCACATAAACTTTGATAACATTGTAAAGGCTAGTAAGATCAAGGCAGTTAGAGGGTTGCCAGTGCTAAACAAATCAGATAATACCTTGTGTAGAGAATGTCAATTGGGGAAGATGTCTTCCTCAACTTTTAAAGGTAAATCTTTCACTACTCACAACTTGCTTGATCTTGTACATACTGATTTGTGTGGTCCTATGAAAACTAGAAGTGTGTAGGGTGATAGGTACTTCATGATCCTCACTGATGACTGCTCAAGAATGATGTGGGTCACATTCTTGAAAGACAAGTCTAAAGCTTTTGGGAAATTCAAAGGGCTTAAATATTTGTGCATTAAGTTTGATAAAAGCTTTGGGATATTTAGAGAATGCAGTGGACCCGAAAAAGAAAATAACCATAAAGGCTTACGATGAAGTAGAATGTTCTTCTAAAGGAACTATTGTGATACCAATAAAGATAGGACCTGTGGAAAAGGATACATTGTGTCAAGTTTTAGACTTGAATCTGTCCTACAACATTCTTCTGGGAAGACCCTGGATTCACAAGATATAAGCAGTTCCTTCTACATATCATCAATGTGTGAAATTTCCTCACGAAGGGAAAGAGATCACTATAATTGCAAATTCTAGTCAATATTGCAATAATTTGAAGCCAACACAAGATACAAGAGTTCCACATAATAGAGAATTAGTATATCCTACTAAAGAAGTTCAAGAAAAGTTATGGGAAACTTTTGAAGAAAAGCTCAAGTTAAATGAGGAAGGAATGGGAAAGTATTCTTTGAATAATTTTCCACTTTCCCCTAAGTCATATGGAAAACCTACAGATATTCAATCACAGACATCAAGCAAATCAAAACATATGTTTAAAGGAACCTTTGTTAGTGCTGGAGCCCTTGAAGAAGAAAATGAAGACAAAGACATTCTTGGTTGGTTATACAAAGATGAAGATAAAACTATAGAAACAACAAAAAAAGTCAATATTCCCATAAAACAATATGGCAAAGGATATGAAATCATACAAAAGATGGGATATGAAGGAAAAGGACCAATTGGCAAGCAACATCAAGGTATTTCAAAACCTATTTGTCTGCACTCACAATCCATGGAAGATAAATCTAGTTTGGGATACCTAAAGTCTAATCAAAAGCAACACAATACTCAACAACAAAAATGGAGAAAGAAATCAGTCTCTAAAGGAGACAATTGGCAAGAAAAGCTACATCAAGCGGCCAAAACAGTAACTAGTAAACAAAAGAAGCAAGAAGAACATGGAAAGAAAGAAGAGGAGACTATCATCAAGGAGGAAGAAAAATCTTGTCAACAAGTCCTAGAAATACAAACAAAAGAAATATTTGAACAAGATATTCTAGAAGTAGTGAAAATAGAGATGACAGAAATCAGAGAACTTTTTGCACCATACGACATTCCAGTATGGTATGGTGGAGTAATCTTAGATCAGGATTCAGAAATAGATTCCAATGAGTATGAATGGGGACCAGAAGCCTTATCTACTACATCAAATAAAGAACACAATGAAGATCAAGCAGCTATTACAAAAGAAGACTTGTCTATTACAAAACAAAAGATAAAATTAGAAAGAAGACAAGAAAAACTCAAAATTCAAAGAAAAGAGGCATATGCAAAAAGAAAAGAGAATGACAAAAACAATGACACAATGCCACAAGAAGCGCAAACAAGGATCAAATATGCAAGAACCATAGAAGAAATAAGAGATAGTCAAGTTGGATTAACTATTAGTCCAGAACAAGCTAAGTTTGAAAGGAGACAAAATCTATTAAAAGAATCCTCTTTATCATGTACACAAGTCCATCAACTCCAAACTGCAAATGAAGTCAATCAAGAAGAAATTTGCAATACCAAAGATGTGTGTGTTGATATAATCCATTCATTTCAGGGACAAACATCAAATGAAGAACCACTTGAGTGTAAACTACAAAATGCTAATATTAATCTTGTTAAGACTAGTTCAGAAAATCTTGAGAAAGACAATTCTCAAAAACATTCAATCTATGACAATACCTATTCTATGCTAAATTATGATCATTATGTCATGAACATTGAAACACCTAATGATGACAGTGATTATGATTTACCCCTTCTTCATCCTGAACTAATTGATTGGGATAATTTAGATAACCCCAAACTAAATGTCTTTTCCAATGATCATGACTTAGCTATGTACCTTAATGCTATTGAACCCATACCACCTAAGATATCTTCCACTATAGAATCAAGTGATGTTTCTCATAGTCAGGAAAATGCCAAAGTTTTTAGTTGCAAAAGTGAAATAAAACAAGGAAAGAGACCTATTGTTGAAAACTATTTCATGGCAACATTAGATCAATCAAAAGAGAAAATAAAGGGCGTATCTGATGGTGAAAACCTCCTTGAGGCACGAGAAGATGGAAAGTTTGACATTTTTCTTGCATATTTTCAAGAGAGATCTACTATCCTGATAGAACCAACAGAAGCAGTAAACATTGATACATCAAAGGATCCTAAAATACTTCATTTTGCTGCCTCATTATCAGAAAGAGAGAGGAAAGAATACATGGAATTCTTTAAGAAGAGACAAATAAATTTTGCTTGGTCTTATGCAGATATGCCAGGACTTAACCCAAATCTTATCATGCATCATCTTAATGTGGATTTAAAAGCAAAACCTATTAAACAAAAGCTAAGAAAGATGCACCCACATATTGCTCTCATAAAAACTGAGCTCAAGAAACTATTGGAAGTGGGTTTCATAAGACCAGTGGCTTATCCAGAATGGGTTTCAAGTATTGTACCAGTATCAAAACTAGATAAAAGCATAAGAGTTTGTACAGATTTTAGAGATTTGAATAAAGCATGTCCAAAAGATGATTTCCCACCACCAAACATCGATATCATAGTGGACTTATCGGCAAGACATGAGATGTTTTCATTAATGGATGGCTTCTCAGGAGGATATAATCAAATAAGAATCGCACCTGAAGATCAAGAGAAGATAGCTTTCACCTGTGCATGGGGAACATACTGCTGGAATGTTATGCCATTTGGGCTTAAGAATGCAGGAGTGACTTATCAAAGGGCTATGACGACAATTTTTCATGACATGATGCATACATTTATGGAAGATTATGTCGATGCCATACTTGCAAAATATCACACAAGAAAAGAACATTTGAACATTTTAAGCAATATTTTTGATAGGCTGGAAAGATATCAATTGAGATTAAATCCAAAGAAATGTGCATTCGGGGTAACCTCTGGAAAACTCCTTGGGTACATTATATCATCTCATGGCATTGAAGTCGATCCTAGAAAAGTTAAAGCTATCATGGAGATGGAATCACCTAAGAACATAACTCAATTGTGATCTTTACAAGGAAGGTTACAATCAATCAAGAGATTTGTGTCCCAATTGGACGATAGATGTCTTCCCTTTACCCATCTTCTACATAAAAATGTTCCATTCAAATGGGATATAACATGTGAAGAAGCTTTCTTGCAAATAAAATAATATCTTATGAGTCCCCCAATACTGATATCACCAACCAAAGGGAAACTCTTGTTACTCTATGTCTCAGCAACAAGTGTATCATTAGGCGCTCTCCTAGCTCAGCATGATGATGAATGAAAGGAAAGAGTAGTTTATTATATCAATAGAACACTTGTTGGATATGAGTTAAATTATTCATCAATTGAAAAGATATGTCTAGTAGTTGTATTTGCAACTCAGAAGCTACGACATTATATGTTGATTCATTCTGTAAAACTAATAGCAAAGATAGATCCTCTCAAATATCTATTGAGCAAGTCAACATTGATAGGGAGATTAGCCAAATGGGTTATGATACTGAGTGAATTTGACATAGAATATGTTGACTGGAAATCTATCAAGGGACAAGTCATCGCTAATCAATTAGCTGATGCACCTCTACACAATAACATGCCTTTTCACATCGAATTTCCTGATGCAGATATCTTGACAATAAGTACAAACTTTTGGGAATTATACTTTGATGGTTCTTATACTCAATATAGATCAGGTGCAGGAATCTTTTTTATCACACCTCAAGGACATACAATTCTGAAATCGTATAGACTATGATTTCCATGCACCAATAATACTACAGAGTATGAAGCATTGGCTATAGGGCTCAAAATGGCCATTGAATGGAATGTCAAAGAACTACACATCTATGGTGATTCATAAATTTCCATTAATCAAATAAATGATGAATATCAAACAAAGGATGATAAGCTTATGCCATACAAATAGCTAGTGGAGGAATTTAAAGGATATTTTAAAGAAATCACATTCACCCAAATTCCTAGAAATGAGAATAAAGCAGCAGATGCAATGGATACAATAACATCTTTCTTGCAAAATAAAGAGAATCAACAATGTTATGAATTTCTTGTTGAAGATATCTTAACCCCTACCATTCAATCCTAGCATACCTATCGAATTTGCCATATATCAAGAACCAGTCAATCCTTATACGGTCAAACCTAGCAATATTTGAAAGATCGTATCCTTCCTTTGGAATTATCTCATAATCAATGAAGAAAATTTATCCATCAGTCCTCTCACTATACCATTATTGTTGATATCCTATATAGGCGTGGTCTAGATGGTACATTATTGAGATGTCTTGAAAAAGATGAATCTAAGAGAGTTCTTAATGACATTCATGTGAGTATTTGTGGTACACACTCAAGTGGTTTAAAATTGGCTAAGAAACTTATTCGTATGGGTTACTTTTGGCCTACTATGGAAAGAGATTCATTCACCTATGCTAGAAAGTGTAAACAATGTCAAATTCATGGAAATCTAATTCATGCACCAGCACAAGAGTTATATCCTATGACATGATCATGGCCATTTTCACAGTGGGGCTTAGATTTGGTAGGAAAGATCAATCCCTCATCTTCTAATGGACATAAGTTTATTTTGGTTGCTACTGAATATTTTACTAAGTGGATTGAAGCAGTTCCTTTGACAATGGTGACAGGAAAACAAATATCATCATTCATCTTGAATTACATAATCTGTCACTATGGAGTTCCTATGACCATTATCACTGATAATGGAAGACCATTCAAAAAGAAAGATGTAAAAGAGCTATGTGAAAAATTTCATATACAACATAGGTTCTCTACTCCATATTATCCACAAGGTAATGGTCAAGCTGAGGCATCAAACAAAACTATTTTAAAAATCTTGAAGAAAAGAGTCAATGAAGCTGGAAAAGACTGGCACATTCAGCTAAATCCTGCTCTTTGGGCATATCGAACTAGTGTCCGCACTCCAATAGGGGCAAATCCATATTGTTTTGGTCTATGGATCAGAAGCTATATTACCTATAGAAGTAGAGATACCTTCTCTATGAGTATCCTTGCATGATCTTATACTAGAAGAAGAACAAAGAGTCTCTTGACTCCAGGAACTAGAACTGATTTAGGAGCATCGCCAAAATGCAACAGATCATTTAAAAGTATATACACAAAGAATGGCAAGAAGATATAACCACAAAGTCAAGTTGTGCATTTTCTAGATTGGAGACATCGTTCTAAGGGAAAATCCAAGAAATCAGCAAGATCGGGAAAAGAAGGGCAAATTTGAACCAAATTGGCTAGGACCTTTTGTCATAGTAGCAACATATGGATCAGGAGCATACAAATTATCTACTCCAGAAGGTGATTGGTTTGATGAACCTATCAATTCTATCTATCTCAAGAAATTCTATGCTTGAGATATACAGTCCTGAAAAAATCAATAAAAAGCATATAAAGTCCCAAAAAAAATCAATAAAAAGCATATATAAAATACAACAAAAATGCAATAAATTTAGATGGTGAAAACCTAGTAAACAGACACTATCTAAAAAGTGAGTTCCTCCATCTATGAGATCGCTTTACACACCTATCCGCTCCATCCTATCACATCTATCACTTCCATATATCCTAGCTTATCCATTTCTCTGAACCATTTAGAAAGAAAAATGCAGCTTACCAACAGTTATCAATATTTGACATACTTGTTGTAGTCACTGTCTTAGATTTTATCAACATCTATCAATCTCCATTTCTATTCTGTCATGGTTTGGATCTTGATCATTTCATATATCCATAATAATTTTTGTTTCCATTGGGGGCAAAATCCTAATTCCTTTTTGCTAAGGTGATCTTTTGAATCTTTAAAAAATCCAAAACATTCAAAAAAACTTAGAAAAACCAAAAACATCTAGGGTTTTGAAACAGATAACAAGCAACAAAGCAACAAATCAATCAAGGCATCTCATCAACAACTGAATCATCAAACTTAGAAAATGAAGAATCAGCCAGCAAGATTCAATGTTTATATCTTGATTTTATTGCTAATTATGTACTCTATGCAACTCAAGGATGTCCATGACTAGAGAAGCTATGATGGGGCATGATTATTTTCTTTGATTGCTATCTGTGGTTTATCTCTTACTACGGTATGAACTTGTCTCAGGATATGATCGGCAAAAGATCAAGGAGGACGTTCCAAGTCATGCATGAAAGGAGATAATCCTTGTTTGTTTTGCAAGTAATACTTAGGTCAACTTGATCCATTATATCAAGTTTCTTGTATTAACTTGCCATATCAAAATCCATGTAATAAATACTCAGGTCATCTTGAATCATTATGTCAAGTTGCTTGTATTTTATTACAACATTTTAAAGCTCAATGATGAAATCAAGCACTATTACCAGATAGCATATGAAGAATGGCAGTACAATTTTTAGTTAGATTATTTTATAAGCATTCATTTGTCAGTTGCATTATAAGAATTCATTTGTTAGTTGCATTATAAGCATATCATTTCATTAGCAGGTCAACAATCATAAATAAAGATTGAGTATACTTGGACAAATAAAAACAATTTGCATTTAATCATTGTAGGTGCATTCATTTTTAATCATTATCCATTTCATTTTAGTTGCATTTTATCATTGCATTAATTGCATTCATTTAAGTGCATTTCATTGACCATGTAAAGTATCATCATTATTATCTACATTATCATTTCATAAAGATCATTTAGTTGCATTTTTTTTCACTTAGATTCATAATCATTATAAGCATAACATATAAATAAAAAACAAATAAATCATTCATGTGTAAATCCATGTAAATCATTGCATTAATTGCATTCAATTAAATGCATTTCATTCATCATAGGTACATATCACTCATCATATAGTGTATCATTATTATTTGCATTATCATTCCATTTATCATTTAGTTGGATGCATAAAAATCCAAAAACATTTCATTTGCATCATGTAAGTTATTATCATCATATCATTATTCATCTACTCATTTGCATTTTCATATAGATCATTTGCATTTACATCATTTGAGTTAAAAATAATTTTTATTTGCATCTAGATTAAGTAAAATCATAAAAATAAAAAACATTTATCATTTGCATCATGTAAGTTATTATCATCATATCATTATTCATCTACTCATTTGCATCCATAAAATCAAAGCATATAAGCATATAGAACATAATCAAATAGAGTAACATGCATAAATAAAAGCATCATCATATAGAATCCATGTCTGCATATAGATCATCATAAAACAATAAAAGTCCAAGTATACAATTATATCAAATAAACAATACAAGTGCCTCAAATCAAGTCATGGTTGTCTTGTACCACTACCACCTGACTCTATCAGTCTCTATGGCTGTGGGTGAGAAGATCCTCCAGATGCCTCTCTACCATGCTCACCACTCCTTTGAGGAGGTCCCATGACCCTACCACTACTAGTATCCATCAAGATAGTGGTCTGATAACTACCTGCTCTCTGACTCTCTGCAACTGCCTCCTCATATCGTCGTCACCAGTAGGAAGTCTCCTTCCCAGCCCAAAATAATGCTCTAACAGTGTCTGCTAAGAGAGTAACTGATCCAACCTGTTGAATATGATCTAGAAGACCCTGAGTATCCTACTGTCTCCTAACAGCTGTCTCTCTCTCTTAGTCATAATAGTCTGTATCTGTGCTCAAAGCTAATCAATCTGTGCTCTCGGACTGTCAATAGTATCATGCCCTGGCACATCTGGCATATCCTGCATTGGTGCAACCTACTCTGGTAAATCCTACTGTGGTGCATGAACCCCAATCCCCTCTCCACCAACCTGTCCAACTACTGGAATCTCAGTCCGAGTAACTCTCTGAACCCATCATCTAATCAGGGGCACATGATCCTCAGGATCCTCATCATCACCACCATGAGCTGCAATAACTCTAGGATCTGGCTAAATCTATCCAAAATCAATACCTCTCCCACAACCCCCATCCAGTCCAATCACCCTCCCTCCTATCAATGGTAATCCTCTAGGTGATCTCATCCCTACTCTGCCAGTATCTCTCCCAATCCATCCAACATCTCTCCCACCCATATGACGAGGTCTATCAATCTTGCTAGCTGGTCCAAATGGTCCTCTGTGGACTCTCAATTGACGTCCTCTCCATCCAGGTCCACCACCACCACCTCCATCCCCACCATCATCTTCACCTCTCCTAGCCTCATGCATAGCTCTAAGCTCTCATCTACATCTCCGTCTTCTACTAACAGGATCATCTGAATCATCATCATCATCTCCAGAGCTAAGAGGAGGATCTACTAGATCCGTAATCCGAGGAAATGGATGAGCTAATATATACTGAGCATACTCTACAATAACCCTAGGATCAAGAATGTGTAATCTCATATCGTATGCTACTCTTGGAGGAGTAATGAACTCTACACGAGCAATCTCAAATGACAAAGACAGTCCCCAATCTTGCCTATCTCTGTATCATCACACCAGTAGGCATAGGCTAAATGATACCAAACTGTCTCAAAATCTAACCAATCAACTGTCGCTCAACAATGAAAGGTGTCTGACCAATAAGATATCTACTCTGCATAATAAGTGTTAAAGTCTGAGCATCATCCATCCATGGCTCACAATCAACATATGGTCTCTAAGTAATACTATCTAAAGAATCAAGCACCCAATGCCAATACTCCATCTTACCCAGCTTATGTCGAGTAAGGATACCTGCATAAATATAAACATATGGTTGCCTCTCTCCATGAACTCTATGATGGATAGGCCATGTAATAGCAATTTGCTCCCAACACCAGATCTGTAATAAAGTACATCATGTCGATAAACTAGCACTCTCATCATACACAACCTGGTGAAGATCGTGATATAAATGTGCCAACATGCAAACACCCCAAGCATATCACGTCTGATGCTGCATCATGCTGAGAAGAACCTCACCCCATCCAAAAGAAAAACCTCATGATCGCCTATCAGGACATATGAATCCTCCAATCAAACCAGCCAAAATAACAAGAAGAGTCTCATAGTACATCACCATATCTACCCATTGGATCTCTCCTCTACCGATACTCTCATCAGCAAGCATGACTCTGCAAGCCTCCGTCCCAACTCGATCCTGATAATCATACTGCACTAGCTTGCCAGTCACTGGGATGTGCAGAATCCTATAGACATCCTCAAGAGTAACACTAATCTCACCCGTTGGCAGGTGGAAAGTGTTATGCTTGTTGTGCCATCTCTCGGCTAAGGCAGTCAACAATCCTCTATTATGTGTAATTTTAGGCATAAATAATAAATGGCATAAACCACAGGCATCTATATGTCTAATCTCAGCCTAGGACAACTCTGGAACTAAATGACGTATGACCGGTAATTTCTCTTGACACTGGAGAACATCAAGTTTCTCCTATTTTTCAAGAGAAATCAATCAATCAAATCAATCTATCCAACAACACCAATCAATTGATCAATCAAATCAATCAATCAAATCAAATTGAAGCAACTTAAGCTATCAAATCATTTTAAACCTATCAATCATGGTTTACTATCAATCACTGAGTTTGATCAAAAACTCTACTAAACTCTTGCATCAAAAACTAAATCGGTTTCTTCAAAGCTACTTAATCTATCAAATCTATCAATCAAGCTAATCAGAGCTACTTAATCATCAAATCTATCAATCAAGCTAATCAGAGCTACTTAATCTATCAAATCTATCAATCAAGCTAATCAAAGCTACTTAATCATCGAATCTATCAATCAAGTTAATAAGAGCTACTTAATCATCAAATCTATTCATCAAGCTAATCAGAAGCTACTCAATTATCACATCTATCAATCAAGCTAATTAGAGCTACTCAATCCAGTAATCAAAGCTATCTATCGATCTATCAATCATGCAATCACTCAATCACGACTCTGTTTCATCATACATGCATATCAAACATGTTAAAACTAATCATCAAAGTGATTTTTAGCTTTTGTACCTCTCAATAATCTCAAATGTAAACAAAAGCGCTATCTTTTTGAGCATATGCGTTAATCAACAATGCATATGCACTACTTTAAGCCAAAGTGCTAATCAGCGATGCATATGCACTGCTTTGTGCATTTGCGCTATCCTATTGAACATAAGCGCTAACAAATGACACCTATGCACTACTTTAAGCAAAAGCTCTAACATTCTATGCAAAAGCGCTAAAATATAGAGCAAATGCGCTAAAACATTCATTTGCACTAACCAAAATTGCATATGCGCTAAACTAAATTGCAAATGCGCTAATCTAAAATCGAAAAAAATTCAAAAATTTCAAAAATTCAAAAAAGAGCGCCTAAAACATGAAATTTTGAATGAAAACTTGAAAAAAAAGCTTAGGATAAGATACATACCAGATAACCATACTCGATTGGCCACTGATATCACCAAACTCGCTTGAATCGATGACACTCCACTGGAATCACCATTTTGGCCACCTCAGCAAGAATATTCTCTCCAAAAGCTGACAAGGATAACAATGAAGTTAAAATTAGCCTTGGTTAATTTATATTTACTATTTGAAGAGTAATTAATTTCAAAAATGGGGCAATTTAATTTGTTTTTTTTTAACAAATGAATTTAATTGACTGAATTTTTATCACATTATCATGAGATTAATCGTTCAAACTTAAATTTTCAACAATTTTACGATCAATCTCCTGAGGGGGCACCCAATCTGGATTTTCAATTTCTATCGGGCATTAGCAAGACTTGATTTAATCTTTGAAATAATGTTGTCTCGACATCATTTCAAAGAGGGGCAAAATGTATACACCTAAAAAATGGCTATGAGCAATTAAATAAATATTTTATATTTATTTAATAATTATTTGTCTATTTAATAATTAATTTGAAAAGATTAATTCATTTCATGTCTTTCTATTAATTAATATTTAATTAATTATTTCATTATCCTATTCTTCTAATTAATTAAATATCTAATATTTAATTATCTTCTCCAAACAAATTAAATATCTAATATTTAATTGTTATCCTCCTATCCTATAGTCTCAAATATTAAATGATTTCCAAATTATTTAAATCTCTTTTCCAACTCACCCTCCATCTCCACTTCATCTTCCCTTTGCCAACTCATCAAACATGTGGCTAAAGAAATTAATACTACTTAAATATTAATTCATGATTTATCCTCAACCTCCAAAATTAATGAAATTGTGTACGTACACATATTTCATAAGCATTTCCTATATTCTTTCCAACACCCCCTACATCTTAGGAAGGACTTGAGTCCACTTGTCCTACCATGCCTAAATTTCCTCCGACCATCCCTAGATTCTCTTAGTCAGCAACCCAGTCAAGGTGAGATGAGTGACACTTGTCTTCTCCTTCCCCCTTTCTCTCAACCTTCACCTTTGCTCATAGCCATTCAAATTTGCAGATCTGATCAAGACCGTTGATCTGAACCACATCATCTAATCCTCTCAAGGTCTATAAAATCAAGAGCTTTAGTTGAGAGGGTTAGTCTTGAAAAATAGTTTTCAATCAATCATATGCATCTGTGAGTTTTTGAAGCAATTAGCAAATATAAAATATCATTTTAGCAATATAATCAGATAGCATTATCATTTTAGCATAATCATGTAGCATTTGCATATCATAGTATCAGTTAACTACAAGTTATCAGTCCATTCTTCATATGCCATCTTGGAAGCCAATAGTGCATTGTCTGAGAGCACACCATTTGCAACTAGGAGCAATGGAGTTAGGACACAATGAGACATAAGCCATGAAGGTAAAATAATGTTTTATTTTAATATGTATTTCATGCAGTTTTGTTGGTTGAATTTGGATTTCCTGTAGCATTTCCATTGTATTTTGTGAAACTAACTTATTATAGGTAACATTCTGAGGATGAAATTCAACCTCACACAACCTTTAATAGGGTAAAAGACTCTAATAAAGTCTATAAATTGTAAAGCCTTTAACCAGGTACAACATTTGTAAAAATGTTTGTAAAATCCTTTAGCAAGGTAGATCTAAATATCTTTATACTACTAACACGGTAAGCTATCAGAAATAGCTAAACATGTAGCTTAACCGAGCAATCTTGATTACTGCAGTAGTGAAGTTGTGGGTGCCATCCCCACCATAGTTTTTCTCTCTAACCAAGAGTTTCTGCATGACCAAAAATCTTTGTGTTATGGAGTGATATTTTAATGGATTTTATTTCTATGGTTATGTTTCAATATTATTATGAGATCAACAATACATAGTTTGTGTTTATCAGTAAAATTGTTTTTAAAGAAAAGTTTTGAAGTACTAATTCACCCCTCCCCTCTTAGTACATTAGCTTTCCAAGTTAGACCTAACAATTGGTATCAGAGCCAAATTGTTGGTAAAGGGTCTAACAGCCTAAAGAGAAAGATCCTATCAATGGAAGGCTATAAACAATCTCGCAAGATTGTGAATCTTCAAGAAGAATTGGATCATGCTAATCAAGTAGTTGCAGATATGCAGAGGCAAATTCAGAGATCACTGAAAGTTAGAAGAAGGTTGTTTGATAATTTACAGGACTCATAAGAGCCGGTGGAACAAATTGAGACATCATCTGAGAACAACATATCAGAAGAATCTGAAGAAACAATTGCAAAACTTAAAGAAAAGAACAAAGCACTTAATGAACAACTAAAAGAAATGAGAAGGGAACATGAGTATTTCAGCATACAGATGACTGAAAATCTTGATTCATTGAGAACAGCTGAAGATAATAGGCGAAATATAGAAGGAGAAAAACAACAGCTAGAAACAATGGTGTCTGAAAAGAATGATGAAATATCAAGGATGACTGAAGTTCAACATAATCTGTCTGATCAATTGGATTATGCATGTCATGAAGCTACTCTAAAGGAAAATGAGAATCAAGCATTGAAACTTGAAGTATCAAGATTGATCGATGAACTAGAAGTTAAAAGAAACACCGAGGAAAAGCCATGAATTGTCAAGAATGTTGGATGGGCAACTAAATATGAGAAAACCCAACAAAATTGCATGACTCGGTTACAAAGGAAACAACTCTACCGAGAAAGGGATCAATGCCACCGAGAAAGGAGAATCATCAAAGAAAGCTGGAAACAAAAAGAACATCAATAACATGAAGAACAAGAAGCCTATTTGCAACTACTATGGAAAATGACATACTGTCAATGTTTGCCAGAGCAGAAAAGGTAAGCAACCGAATGTTACTAAGGTTAATGATTATTGTTACAATTGCAATAAGTATGGTCATACATCTAAGCAATGTAGAACAAAGTCTGTCAACAATTATCAGAAGGCAAAATTAAAGGGGTTTTGCAAAAATTGCAATAGATATGGACACAATACCGAGAAATTTTGGTTCAAGCAGAAAAACTATATGTGGACTCCACACCAAGCAAATACTAGAAGCTACCAAACTCACACAAATTTCAATCGACAATATAATTCAGTACCATGGGATTACAATACAAGAATTTGGTGTGAATATTGTAGAAGATACAAACATATAAGTGCAAACTGTATGATAAGGTTTGGAATGAACAACCGAAGCTCATGGAGAAGTCCAGGAATGACATGTTTTCATTGTCACAAAGTTGGACATGTGGCTAAAGACTACAGATACCAACCAAGAGAAGATACTGACGAGATAAGAAGCAAATTGCAGAAATTTTGGAAAAAGAAGGAAAATGTGTCAACCAATGAAGGAAGCACCTTACCTACCGAGTTAGGTGCATCTCCTTCAAACTAGTCAATAAAGGTATGGACGGACTACATTCTCAAAGGTTATATCTTAATGGTTCCTATATATTCATGCACTTAATTCCAAAATCTACATAGCTAAGATGCAATAGCAAGTTTGAAAAATTATCTAGTCTTTTGAATTACCAGAGAAATCGATAAATGTATTAAACCTATCTAGTCAGTAAAAGATTATAAGTGAGATAGTCAGTATAGTGGAACCAAGTGCATTTAATGCCCATTTAACCTAACCACATGAATCTCGATAAGGTCTAAAGGAGGTATTTTAAGTATTCAGCACGGTCATTTTTCACTTACCAGTTTTCAAAGTGCAGAGCAAAGCAAATCAAAAGGCGATCAAACATTTCCAAGAAAGCAAATTCAAGGTATTTAGCATAATCTTAACCAAATTTTTAGCAATTAACCAATCAAGTCAAGTATTTACTAAAGTTGGAAGCATTTTCTGGTTATTTGAAACCCTCAGCTATTTCGTAAGTAAAATCTCAAGTTTGAAATGGCTCCCAAGATACAAAAACCCATTGTAGTAGAGACCATTGAGAAGCCTACACTGAAATACACCTTACCTCCCAAAGTGGCTTCCGAACCCGATGAGAAAACTACATTCTCTCTTATTTCGGATAGGGCTCTATTGATCGAAGATGTTAGATTTTATACCAAGTTTTGTGTTGATGAGATAGGTCATACTGAGATTAAGGATATGTATGAAAAATTATGCACCGATGGAAACCTAGATAGAAAGTTTGAGCATATCAAAGTTAAGGGATTGACCGAAGCCCTAACCTATCCTCGAGTCTTCAAACCCCAATGGGTCAAATTTGTCTTGAGTTGAGTACATGACAATTTTATGTGGTTAGAGGATCAGCCTTTCAAGATCACCAAGGATATTATTCACATGATAACCGGATACCCTATATTTGACCATGCCCGAGCATAGAAGATGATTTCACAAAATGAATTGATAACTTTAACAGGAGTTGAGTCTGATTGTAGAGGTCTCAAGTTGAACAATGTGATTGATGTTGAACTCAATTTTGCTATTAGAGTTATTGGTTATTGTTCTTCCAGTCTGCAAGAGAAAACAGTGTACCATGTGGAGTTGTAGATTTGGCTTATAAAATTGTTAAAAATGGTATGCAAATTGATCTATGTGAAGTGTTATTGAAGAATATTTTTGAAAATCTCAATACAATAAGGAAACCGAAGAAGAATAATACTGCTAACACACTAAAGTTCGGGTCACTCTTAGAGTGTATGTTCTTCTATTTTCAGAAGTTCTTTCCATCTATTAGTAACATTGTTTGGGAATTACACCGACCTATCACCCATCAAATAAATGATTTCATCAATCAACTAGGTGATAATTTCAATATGATGATGGATAATTACTTCAACAAATTCCAGGAAAAGATGCATAAAAGGTACATGATTCCACCTCAGCTAGTGGAAAAGTACAATGATACTATATGTTTTGAATTGGATACAGACTACTATTATGTCAATGCAATAGAACCCAGGACTCAATCATTAATGCCTATGGGTTATGAGATATATTTTGACATTGCTCAATAATAGATAGATGCCTTTTTAGAACTTCCAAGGCATGCTACTGAGAAAAGATATGGCACCTATGAAGAGGTGAAAGAGAAAGTAAAAATGAGCATTGTTGTACTGAAGGCTACCAGAAAAGCCACTAGAATGATCAAGGATTTAACAGAAAAGTTTGGAGAAGGTTCTACCTCCACTCCTACTAAGCCAACAAGTAGGAAGAGTGATCAACTTTCAATCAAGGAAGAATATGAAGCTCAAGAAGCAGCAATTACACTAAGCACCGAGTTGCCAAAGGGCAAAATTTTGAAAAGAAAGAAATAGGATTCAACCAAGGTATCACTGACCCCACCAGTAAAGCGACCAAACACTAGATCATCTATCATGTCACTCAGTAAGAAGCAAACGAATGTATAAATGCCTAAAGTAACAAAAACTTATAGAAAGAAGAACAAAAGACTAATTTTGGATAAAGAGGCATGTGACATAGAGTCAGAAGATGTAAATAAACTTCAGATAGTAAAAAGATCAAAGGAAGATGTACATAGTGTTGACAATTTTTGTGCAAAATTGAAGGAATATGGTGGATTTGGGTCATTTAGATATGTAAAATATGATACAAGAATAGATGAAGAGAAGATACAAATAGAAGAAACTGTAATTTGTACACTTCTCAAGTTCTAAGTAGTTCCATTGGAAGTGGCTGGTTTTCTTCCAAAAGCATTATACTCACATATTGATAATAGATGGAAATATGCTATGGACTCGGAGAAGCCAATAAGAGAAAGAGTTTTGGTTCATCTCTTTCTAGATATGTCGGTAGATGACATAAGAGATCATTTGAAAAACTACCAGACAAATTTTCAAGTAAAACAAAGGGCTTTAAAAATGATGAACGGACTATATCTTGAAGTTGAAAATGAAACCAAAGAAAAATGGAAGAAAATATTTAGGATTCAGGCTGAAGAGTCAAAAGGTGAGGAAGAAATAGTTGACATCACTGAGCAAGATCATACTTCCACTATTCAGATAGATGATGATGTAATAGACACTGAAGCATAGGAAGAAGAAATGATAGAAGGAAATGCCTATGCCAAACTGGTGTCAAGTGAATCAATTTTGGAACAAGTTAAGTCCTATCCTCTGATCACCCAACACATTTCAGCCAACAAACCTCAGGACACAGATGAAGGCACAAAGGCTCCAAAGGTTAAACAAGATGAATCTACCTCTCAGGCCACCGACGAGAAAACTTCACAAGTACCATAAAGCACCGAGATAATTGTAACTGAAACTATGAGCAAGGAAACATCGAAGGATACAATAGAGGCTACAAGAATTGACAAAAGTGTGGCCTCTACCGAGCAACATATCGAGGAGGGACAAGTCTCAAAAGCCATTGTACCCATTCAAATGGTAAATGCATCATCAAAGGAGAAGAAAGTAAAAAGATATAGTTTTAAGATTGATATGTCAAAGCCCATTGTGCTAATGAATGTTGACATTACAAAATTAAATGGGCAAACACTGATAGAATTTGGTGAGCTTTGTAAAGCCAAAGCAGAGCAGGAAAGATAGATAGCTATTTAGCAGAAGAACCAAGTACTTCAGAAGGTCAAAACATTATTGATAGACATGATACCTCAAGCTACCATCAATAAAGATGCTACCATCCATGTGCAACTGGATGAACTACTCACTCAATTGGAGGCATCAGGAGGAGAAACATCAGATTACGTTAGCAAATTGAAGGAAAAAGAGCTAATTGCAAAGATGATTGAAGAAGTGTAGAAAGCAATTGCTATAGGTAAAATAAAGCTTATTGAATTCATTATTGAGTTGTCCCCTCAACTCAAGAATATTATTTATTTATTCCAAAAGTTATGTACATTCTCATTCTTCATCAAAGATATCAAGAATAAGATTGAAGTCATTGAAAAAGAGATTACTGATCTCTCAAATAAATTGACTACCAAGCCAAATTTTCTTTAGAATTTTTATACAAGGCTACAACCACTTATGGCTCAATAGTTAGAACTTTGGAATGAAGAGCATAGAATAAGGATGGATATCATGACTCTTCAAACATTATTTATTCCCCATTTGTCATCAGTTCAAGAGCAGATCAACCAAGCTACCCAATTGTCAACCCAAGTAGAGGGAAGCACTTTAGATGGTTTCATCACACTGTCCACTGATATTACAGCTCATAATACAATACTGGAAAGTGTCAAGGATACACTTACCCACACTCTTATAGAAGATCATACAAAGTATAAATCTATTTTTGATCAGTTGCCACCACCAAATGGTAACTAATTTTGATGTTTGTCAAAAAGGGGGAGTGTACTGGGTATACAGAGTATCTATTCGAGTGCACAGAGTTTATCATATATACCAAGTGTATAGTTGAAATTGCCAGGGGGAGCATGGAACATCAAGAGCATGGAATACAGAGCGTGGAACATCAAGTTATGTACAAAATATTAATAAGGGGAGTATGTATTTGATGTCATTTCAGTTTGCATGTATATAGATTTTGTATTATGACTTTGAAAGGATTTTTGTTAAACATACCAAACTAATGTCAAAAGGGGAGATTGTTTCTATTTACTAAGTTGTCATTAGTTTTATGCCCAAAGTCATCTTATATACTCTAGTTGGTTAATACTATCGAAATGTCCAGTCAGTAAACACCAAGGCCACCGGTGTCGGTTACAGAAGAGATACAAGTCACCGAGATGATATACATCAAGCTATGAATCGAGATAAATACAGAGTGTCTACCAAGTAAGGTTCATATATCTACCGAGTAACAAAGAAGGATCACCGAGTTAATCTAAACTGAGTGAAAATGTGTTACCAGATTCAATGAACCTGGACACACATGTGAAACGTGTTACAAGATTCGAGAAGATGAAACTGTTATTACACAGGAAATTGCATTTACAGATTTTGTATGATTTTGAGGGAGGATATCCAATGAAATAATTTCTATGTTTATTCATTTGATAAAACATGTTTGTATGATCGAAGCATGAATAGATCATTATCTCAAAGATCTATATAAATAGAATGATTTGAGTATTTGAGAGATATGATATGACATGGAAAATCAGGAGAGAAGATACAAAGGAATGATATAGTTCATTATGAAGGAAGAATATTGACAGAGATATTCAGAGGTTACCGAGAAGGTTTCACACAATAGTCTAAGGGACAGAGTATCCAGAAGTGGTTACCGAGTTGATTTATCAATTACCAAGGAATGATATGAGCAAGGTAATTTTATATTGAGCACATAGAGTCTGCTATAACATTTTAGATGTGAAGTTGCAGATATTTTGTAAAGATTTTGATTGAAATATTAAGTTGTAACAGAAACCTTTAACAGGGTAAAAGACTCTAATAAAGTCTATAAATTGTAAAGCCTTTAACTAGGTACAACATTTTGTAGAAGTGTTTGTAAAATCCTTTAGCAAGGTAGATCTAAAGCTCTTTATACTCCTAACAGGGTAAGCTATCAAAAATAGCTAAACATGTAGCTCTAACCGAGCAATCTTGATCACTGCAGTAGTGAAGTTGTGGGTGCCATACCCACCATAGTTTTTCTCTCTAACCAAGAGTTTCTGCATGACCAAAAATCTTTTTGTTATGGAGTGATATTTTAATGGATGTTATTTCTATGATTATGTTTCAGTATTATTATGAGATCAACAATACATAGTTTATGTTTATTAGTAAAATTGTTTTGAAAGAAAAGTTTTGAAGTACTGATTCACCCCTCCCCTCTCAATACATTAGCTTTCCAAGTCAGACCTAACATGCATAACATATAATATTTTTCTTTTAAATTGCTTTGGTGTAACTGGTATAATTGCTTGACCTAAACTGATTAGCCATATGTCCAAATTTTCCACATGCATGACATTTTACATTCATTCTGCAATCTTCTGTCTTATGACCATTCTTATTGCATTTAGAATATTGACCAAGAGTAGAATTATAGTTTTGATTTTCTCTATTTCTACATTTCCTATCCATATGTGCAAATTCATTACAAACAAAACATCTACCATTAAATTTGTAAGAATTGAGCTACCTTACCAGTGCCTTCTAGTTTTGATCTTCATTTGCAGTATCAGAGCTTTGACCTTGTTCAAATCCAAGTTCACTGGAATCTCCATTCTATCTTTGTCTTTTCAATAATTCATCAAGTTGTGTAGAACTAACCTTAAATTTTTCCTTTTACTCACTTGCAATAGCCAAATCATCTCTTAGGATTATCATTTGTCTTTCAATTTCTTGTTCATTTCTCTGGGATTGTACTAAATTTTTTCTTAACATATCATTTTCATGAACCAACCGGATGCATTCTTCAAATCTATCTTTCATAGATCTCCCAAGGTTTTAATCATTCATCTTTCAGTCTTTAGTCTCCTTCGACATCCTTATAGTTAGGGCTTGCATTTCATTCCTCATGAACATATTCTCCTAACTCAGCTTCTAAAATCTTTCATTAAGGGCATCTTTCTCTCCATTATCCTAATTTTGAAGAAGTTCCTTCCTCCTAGCTTGAATAGATGATAGCCTCTCATGTAGGATAAGAATGAATTCCTTGGCAGAATTCAATTCATCTTGTAACTTCGAGTTATTCATCCTTTCAGCATCATAATCTTCAAGTGCTACCTCAAGTTGCTTCTCCATACTCATATCCATGGATTCCAGATTCAGGATCTCCCTCAGACTGTTAGACTTCCTCTGAGGCACAAGGCTCTTATACTAATTGTTGGAATCCAAGAACACTAAGAGGGGGGGTGAATTAGTGTTTTGTTGGAATGTTCACTTTTATTCTTATTATAACATGTATTCACCAACTGGCAAACCGATACATATATAATTGAAAGAAGTAAATCAATTAATAAGCCAATCACACAAATGAATACCATAATATAGAGAATTATATGTGGAAAACCTCAAAGAAGAAAAACCATAGTGGGATTTGTGACCCATAATATCAATTCATTAGCCATATGAAAAGATATTACATAATATGGGGGCTTGCACATGTAGGGAGGCTTACAGCCTAGACTACACTACTCAACACAAAAGAGTCTCATTGACTAGAGTCACTTTGAATAATAAAACATAAGATTGAACTCATTTAATGCATTTGTTATGCTTGATTGAGTTCTGGTTCAAGATATGACTGTTTTGGTTCTGAAACCCCAAACCCTTACCGGAATAACCTTTGCATTACAAACAACACCACATTCTCATAAATCAAAAACTGATCTAATAATCTGACCTATAGGCTCATACAATCCTTCATGACTCATGTCGGCTTACATAGATAATTACAAAAATGATTATACATGTCAACTCATTACATATATACATAAATATCAAAATCAATTTCTGATTGCTGGATCTCCCAATGATGTTAGTACCCTGTGTGTAATTCATGTCAGCCTTCAATGTCGATACCCATAGAATCCTTCCTACCGGTGAAGATACTTGTTGGTGTTAGTGTCAATGAAGTGTTTGTCGGTGAACAACCAAACCAAAGAATGAAGTCAGAACATATTTCCATTAATGACAACATATGAAACCAATAAAATGAGTGTCAATTGCCAACATATAATATAAAGTACAATAGACTCATCTATAACAAAATTGAGGCAAGAAGTACAAAAATGAGAAAGAATCTGATTGTGCACTTGTGACCAAAATCTGGGCTTAAAATGATAGGACTAGGTCACTAGGTGCTTTGGTCTAGTAAGGTGCAATCTAGGGATTTGATTTATGAGACAACCTAAATAGTGACATAAAAATCTGGAGAAAAATATAGAGGACCAGTGCATGGGGGTTCCCTGGTCCATGGAAAAGGTAATAGGGCACCCTGGTCCTATGACAAGGGTGTGGGGTACCCTACTCCCTAAGAGCCAAGTTCAACTTTTGATAGTGGATCTATAATTGTTTACTAAGGTCTTTCAGAAACTTCTTGCTCTGATGGATAATTGTTAATGCACATGTAATCTGAATATGGTATATTTGTGGCTATATAAGGGTTTTCCTTAGTCAAACCCCTTGTTTTGGTGATTTCCACCTCCACAAATAATTTATATTGTAATTGTAAATGTATGTGTACTCTTGAATCTTATGTGTTTGTAATATTACTATGAACTAAATGCAAACTAGAGTTCTACTCAAATGTATTAGAGCAAACCCTAAATTCTTGTAATGAAAATGCTTTAAATCACAATTGCAATGCAAATCTAAAGAAATAATGTAAATATCAAAACTAATGTGATGTAAATGTAAAGCTTAACATAGAGACATGAGAATGACATTAAATCATACCAAATCTTTAGGAAGAGGTACAAGCCAATCAACATTTAGGGATTCCCTTATTATTCTTCATTATTTCCTAAAGCTTACATGAGTGATGAAGATGTTTATGAAGAATTAATTAATAGATTAATTTGTAGATCTGAGAGTTCAGGAAAAGTAGCACTTTCACTTCACAAGAATCTCCTTCCAATTGCTAGATTAGGGATCCTGAAATGAGGAAAATAATTGCTATATATATGAAACCCTACGTTTGAATTTGATAAAATATTGACTTAGAATTGATGAAATTTGACACTAAATGGGATTTGACCAGTTAGGACTGCCTTATTATCCTCCCAAAAATTGGGAAAAAAGGGACCAAGTAGTATATACTACTCGGTCCCAACAATATGTTTTTTATTTTCTAGGGATGCAATAAAACGAGGCTCTAATGCCAAATAAAACTCAGTGGCTCAAACCAAGATGTGTAGATATGAAAAATGTGCCTTGAAGATTGAAATTAAGGAAAGATTAGGATTAAATTAGAATTAAATAAAAAAGGGAACACTTAAGATCAAGGGCTCGATTGCAATGCCCGCTAAGAAACCCTAGAGAATTAAGCCAACTAACAACCGAGCTAAACATCCATAGATATATATTTTTTAAATGGTTACAACATCACATTGAACTTAAAGGAAATATATACATTAAATTAACATGATTACTCAACATAATTCACAAGCGGAAATAAACTCATATTAACTCAATTACATTCTCTAAGGTTTCCCAATATCATTACTGATAATGTAACATTCAAATGATTCATGAAACATTCCCTAATTAAACTAATGACTTATAATTAAACATAGCATAAGAAAGTGCTCATTTTAACCATATAAATATAACCATGAAATATAACATACTAACACTTCTAAGATATTGCATTCTTTTAAAACACTAATACCAAATGTTCCCATCCTGTCAAATCTTGCAAATATAATGAATGTAACCACTCATTTAATATAGTTGGTACCAACATCACATAGATTAAACACATGATAACATCATTACATAACATCTTATATCTTATGCATAATTACATTACAAATATACACCTATCTTTTCAATAATAATATCTTCATACAATGATCACATGAATGATATTAAAATACAAAGTACATAGATGAATATTTTATATATTTTAGAGATTACATTTGCATCATAAATTCATACTACTAGAAACTAAAGAGAAGAAAAATCATCCACCATGCTCACGAACAACAACCAAATATAACAATAGAATAAAGCATCAACCACCCAACCATGTGGAAACAAAAAGGTCCACCCCCCATGCTCAAGAGAATGACATAAGGTCACACACACACACTAGACCTAGGCTAATACCTATACATCCAAGGGAACAAAAACATTCACAAATATGGATCATTTTTAGTCATATAGACTCAAAAAAACAAGATAGAAAGGCAAAAAACCCAAGCCCAAGTCTCTTGTCCAATTTGGATTGACACGAACCCGAAAAAGTCAATTCAGGAAGCAAAATTATGAATTGGAAAATATGCTTAATAAAATTGTGCATGTGTTATGTCTTTTAGTACATATTATTAGCTTGATGATGATTGTAATAGATGACTTCATGTGTTGTCATTGATGGCACATGTATACACACACATATGATCACATTGTCTTAGTCATCTTAGTTAAGACAGACTGGTATTACTCCTAAAAGTTCTTTGTACTGCAACCTGTATTGGATGTTTAGTTTAAGTTGCTTTAGAGGGTGTCAAATCGGTATATGTAAACAACCAGTATATGTAGGAATGGCTTGACACCATCTTGGAGATTCAGCGGAGACCATCAAAGAAGCAAATGAAAGACAATTGGTTTATGTGTTGAATGTAGTTAACTCTTAACTGACATTGATGTTCCAACTAGTATTCATTAATTGTGTCATGAGTTATCACTGGTCATGATGAGTTATCCCTAACCAACAGATTTGGTGGCAATCTGTGATGAGTTATGTTAGATTGTCCAAATACACTGCACCTAGGAAATTGTGATATGATTCTTGAGCCGACATGAAATCTAATGTCTATATAATGACATTATGATAAACTATTTTTAATGATGTGAGATAGAAAATGTTAAGGTGTTGAAGGCATTGCAGAATATGTTGGTGATACAATTGGTGATGCAGTTTTGAGTGAGAAGAAGAGGATCTATTCAAGCAAGTTGTGCTACTTTGAGATCACACTGCGTGTTGTTTTCTAATCACTACAATAGTCAAATCCCCTAACCAGGTAATCACCAACAAGCTTCATTGTACAAATCCTTTAAGAAGGTGATCCTTTAGTTTGGATTCTGAAATCCTTTATCGAGGTTACTCATAATAGGGTAACCTTTAACAGGGTACAACTCCTAATAGATCTTTGGGATCTTTAACAGGATTCGCTCCTAGCATAGCACTTTTGTAGACCTTAACCAGTCAGTTACCTATTACTGTAGATAGTTAACTTGTGAGTCCCATCTCACTGTGGTTTTTCCCATTTGGGTTTTCCATGTATAATCACTTGTGTGATGGTGAATCTTTTACTTATTGTGGATGCTTTAATAGCATTTTGGATTGCATGCATAGTATTAAGTAAACTTGTTAAGTATCTTTATCGGTTTATGTTTGAAGTGGTATTATTTTTTATATCACTGATTCACGTCCCCCTCTCAGTTCTTTGTAAGTCTATCAATTGGTATCAGAGCCTAACTTCCTTAAGGATTAATCACTTGGAAGAAAACCCTAAAGTCACCATGGGGGATATGAGCTACTTTGAGATGGCTAGAGTACTTGAAGCTACCAAGGAAGAGCTTGAAACCCTAAGGGTCAGATTTAAAGCTTCACAATTCAAAAGGTGAGAGCTGACTGAACAACTATTGGAGATATGTGATAATAGTTCTTCACTTGAAGCAAACATTGATGCATTGGTTGAAGAAGTTGATAAACTAAACAGTGAAAATCTAAATCTAAGAAGAGAGTTAGAAGCCCTAACTATCTGCATGAGCCAAGATCTTGAAGCAATAAGGGCAACTAAAGACCTAATCAAAGAAAGAGATCATGAGATTGCTAAGATTAAACAAGAGAATGCAAATTCACGTGAGCATTGGCATGAGGAGAAAGAAGAGAAGGAGGATTTGTAGCTAGATCTAGAAATGGCAACATCTCTAAGAGAGACTTCGACAAAACATAATGAAGATCTTACCAGAGAAATCACTGAGGCTAATGGAAAGCTAGAAAAGTTCAATAAAAGTTCTTCTATGATGGATGAGCATATACAATCTCAGAGGATGAAAGGTGACACATCTGGACTAGGTTTTAATACATCTGAGAAAGGAAAATCTTCTGGTACAAAGAGCAACATACACAAAGGTAAAACTTCTCCTAAGGTTAACAAGCCTATCAGTAAGAAAGTTTTTAAACCTATTTTCTTTGTCTGCTATAAACCTGGACATACTGCAAATGTGTGTAGAAGCAGACCTAATGAGAATACGGGCTATAATGCAAATGCTAGGTATGTATCTAGGAGATTTCAAGTTCATTGTTTTACATGCAATATGTATGGACATAGAGCAATTGAATGTAGATATGGAGAAAACAATCTTGCACCGCACATGAATCCAAGACCTAATGGTGACTAGAGGAGAACCTATGACAACTGAGGAAACATGAACTGACAGAAACCCTATGTCAACTAGTTTACTCCATTTGAAATGGAAAAGGTAACTAATGTTATATGCACCATTTGTAACAATTATGGTCATGTGGCTATAAATTGCAGAAGGATAACTAGAAGAGGTAATGCAAGACCTTGGAGATCATCTAGAATGGCTTGCTATCATTGTCAAAAATCGGGACACATGGCAAAGTTTTGTAGAACCAGAAAGAACAAACTAGTTAATCACTATGTAGATCAGAAGGGTAAGTAGAAGGTAGATGTTGAAGAAACTAGAGATGAGATGAACCTAATCCTTCACCCAATGTGGAGAATCCTAGACCACTAAATTAAGCCTTTCAACATGCCTAAGGGGATCATAATGGTAAATCCACTTCCAGACCCCTTGAAAAATGTGTAGTAAGAAAGTTTGCATTTTTTAGTTATTTTGTGAGAAATCTTGATATCTTTGTCTATCGGTTTTTCGAAAGACTGTCAACCGGTTATATACCTATCAGTATTGGAAGTATTGTTAAGAGGTGTATTAGGGTTTGTAACCCTATCGGTTTAGCAATTAATGCAGTAGGTAAAGTTTATAAAAGTAATGTTTATTATGATATTTTTACCCTAATTACTTTTGAAAGAGAATTCTTAAGCACTTATAGAGTGAAAAGAGAATTGCTAGCTAGTTATAGAAGTATTTGTGCTGTGAATTGAGAGATTGAAGTTGATTCAAAATTTAGTGAAGGTGGAACCGGTGTAAATTCAAGAAATCAACTGGAAACCTTGTTGGTGCAGAGGAATCAAGGTATTCTTTTGTCAATACTCTTTTAATCGAGTTTATCTAGAATGGCATTGTTGTTTAGGCAAGTAGAGAGACTTATGATCACATCTGAACCTATGGAGACTATGGAATCTAAACAAATTGTGTCATATAATGCTTTGTCTCAAGTTCCTAATGGTGTTATTATGAAAGGTGATTTATCTAGCTACATTGACCACAAAATTAAGGATTTAGGATCATTATAAATTTACTCTCAATTGAAATCCTTGTGTTATGAAAGTGGCAAGATCAAACCTAAGTTCATTAGGGTTTATAAAAAGGATTTTCACAATGCATCATATTTCCTTGAAGAATTTGAAGAGGAACATCTTAGGATAATTCTTAGTCGGGTGCATGGTGAAAATATGCATCTTGAAAGGTCACACACAATCACTAAGGAAGCAATCCATGTTGTGACTGGTTTTTGGCAAACCAATGAAGTTCCAAAACTAAGGAGAATCTCAAAAGATACTGTGATAGCATTAACTCAGACCACCTCTAATGGACATGCATTTTTAGTTAACAATATTAAGGATCCAACGGTTAGACTGACTACTATGGTTATTGATTACAAGATATTTTATTCCAATAGAATGAACAGTGTGCCATCTGCAGTTGTGCATACAACTTATAGAATAATTGTTGAGGATGCAAATTATGATCTTTGTGAGGCTATAAGGAGTCAATTGATGTTGAAATTACAATCATTCAAGAAAGACAACAGTAAAAATTTCAAATTTGGTCAATTATTGATTGGCCTATTCTTTTACTTTTAGAATTTCCTACCAGGAATTGGTGATATTCAATGGTCAAAGGACTTATGGGTAACTGCTCAAATCAAGAACACCATTAAGGCTGTAAAGAACACATTCTCTACTGCAATGAATAGATATTTTAATAAATTCCAAAATAAGATGAGTATGAGGGTGAGGCTACCTGAGGATGTGGTGAAAAACTTTGCAAAAGACATTCGTTTCACAGTCACCACAGACTTTTGTCTCATGGAAGCCATCAAACCCAAGAAGGATAAAATGGAAGATATGAGTTATGAAGTCAATTATGACTTGTTTATTGGTTATGCTAATAATTTGTTGGCATCTCTAGTGGATAAGAAGAATAAAAGACTAGGAACATTCGAGGAGAAAACTGCATCGGCTCAAACCAGTAGTGCTCAACCCAATAGTGCTAAAGGAAAGAAGAAGAAGGTTGAGCAAGCACCTTCAGTACCAACTAGTGCAAGGGTGACACAAAGTGTCCAAGTCAAAAAGGAATAGGCACCCAAAGTGTATTCTATGAAATAGACTGCAACAAAGAAGAGAGGTAGGCAACTTATTCTTCAAGCAAAATCTGAGGATACCGACACTGAAGAAGAACCTAAGAAAATGAAAACAACTGGTAAAGTAGCTAAACTAGTAGAAGAAGTGTCAAATGAAAGTGTTCCTATTAAAGTTTTATCTTACAAGCCTATGACTAATTTTGAGAAGACATTGAAAACATTAGGGAGGAATAGGTTTGATAATGTGAAAAAATGTTTTGATTCATTTGATGAAAGACCAGAAGGAACAAATTGTTCAACAAGTAATCACCTACTTATGTCAATACAATCAATTACCTCAGGATATTGAAAAGGATATCTCTGATTCTTTGTACTCCATTCTTGCAAATAAGTGGCAAATAGTCATTGACTAAGATCAAGAAATTATTGATAGTGTTTTCATTCAATATTTTCCTGAATTATCTAGAGATGAATTAGTTGCATTGCTTGATAATTTCAAAGGATAGTTTATTTCTAAGGCAAGAAGATTGAAGTTATTGAATGGGAAAGCTCAATCTATTGAAGTTGAAACTCATTAGATAGCTCAAAATACTAAAAGGATGCATGAGCAGATGGAGTCTCATAATGATGACCAAATAGAGATTGGAGAACAACTGAGACTAGATGAAGAAGATATTATTCTACTGGATATTGTCTATCCTATTAAGAATAAGGATGACACTACTTCTCTATCGGTTATCTTTGTTGATGATATTCAAGAAACCATTGATCTCTTGGGTAATATCATTGAACTTATTATGCAACCATTACAACAATCGGTTATTAATGTTACACAGGTTAAAGTAGTCGAAGTATCATTAATTCAACCAAGTGTGGATATTCCACCTCCACCGGAAAAAGATCCTCAAATGGAAACTCAATTGCCACTGGTTACTATGGCTACTTAGGAGAAACAAACACAGGCATAAAAAGAGAAAGAGAAACTTGAGAAAGAGGTTGAAGTGAAAGAATCTGAACAAAAAAAGGAGGAAGAGAAAGAGAAAACTGAGGAGATGATACCTTCTAAAAAGGAAAAAGCAATATTTAAGTTGTAAATTGATGATGAAGATGACTCATTAGGCATCAAAGGGCCTATAGATGTAGAAAATATGAGTGCATCTAAACTTATGGAGATTGCAACAATGATGCAATCTAGAGCTTAAAAGAAAAGATTGAAAGAGTAGAGGAAGGAAGAAGAGATAATTCAATCTGTCAATGAAATTATATCTAGTCTTCTACCAGAGACTAACATTGGGAACTTGTCAACTCCTATTGGCAAGCTTGGCCAGTTGGTTGCTGATTTTTAAAAAAATAAAAAAATATTTGAATATACTTTCTTATAAAGTAAACACTATAATTTAGTTGCTAATAAAATGTTGAAATTGACCTTGAAGAAGCTGCTCAGACTTTAGCTGAGAAGAATTATAGAAAGAAAAGAGGAGAGAAAATAATGAAAGATATTGATACAGGGAAGATTGCTTTATCCCTGAATAAAGATCTTTTGAGAACTATTATTTAAACAGGTGCAAAGGTATTAGCCTATACATCTAATGTTTCATTTTTCTATACTAATTTAATTAAGAGGCAAGAAGAGACAAAATAGGAACTAGAAAATCTATGTACTGCATACATACCTTTACAAGATTCAACCTTAACTTTTGGCAAATTAGTTGATGATTTGCAAAATTAGTTAGATATGTATGATTTTGAAAAGGATAAAAGACTTTGATCCTTGAAGGAACTAAAGAACCAGTTAAGATCTAAAGTGGACATCTTACAATGGGCATATAGGGATGCAGAAGCGGTTTTGGCTACTCCAGAGATGAGCACAATAGATGTGATGGAAGAATTTGCTGCATAGGTTATGACAACCATAGAGATCACTGAAACCTTATTATAAACATGGGAAAATGATTTTTCTCAGATGAAGATCACATTTAGTGACATTTTCGTGAAGATTGCAATGAACACTCCTTGATAAAAACTCTTACATTTTTGTATATGTAAAATTTTGATGCAAATTTAGCTATCTATATGTGTGTGTGTGTATGTGTATTTTACTTTTTAAATTGGCATTGTTATCAAAGGAGGAGTAGAAATATATGTATGTGTTGTGAAACTTTTGTATATATTGTTAAGGGGGAGTAGAAATATGTATTGTACAATTTTTGTAATTTTGTAAGCACACTTAGTTGTCAAGTTGTAAAATTTTCTAAGTTTTGCCATCAATACCAAAGGGGGAGATTGTTGGCTTGATGATGATTGTAATAGATGAATTCATGTTTTGTCATTGATGGCACATGTATACACACACATATGATCACATTGTCTTAGTCATCTTAATTAAGACAGACTGGTATTACTCCTAAAAGTTCTTTGTATTGCCACCGATATTGGATGTTTAGTTTAAGTTGGTTTAGAGGGTGTCAAACCGGTATATGTAAACAACCAATATATGCAAGAATGTCTTGACACTAGCTTGGAGATTCAGGGGAGACCATCAAAGAAGCAAATGAAGGAAAATTGGTTTATGTGTTGAATGTGGTTAACTCTCAACCGGCATTGGTGTTCCAACTTCTATTCATTGATTGTGTGATGAGTTATCCCTAACCGATAGATTTGGTGACAATCTATGATGAGTTATGTTAGATTGTCTAGATACACTGCACCTAGGAAATTGTGATATGATTCTTGAGCCAACATGAAATCTAATCTCTATATAATGACATTATGATGAACTATTTTTAATGATGCGAGATAGAAAGTGTTAAGTTGTTGAAGGCATTGCAGAATATGTCAGTGATACAATTGGTGATGCAGTTTTGAGTGAGAAGAAGAGAATCTATTCAAGCAAGTTGTTCTACTTCGAGATCACACCACCTATTGTTTTCTAATTACTACAAAAATCAAATCCCCTAACCGAGTAAGCTCTAACAAGCTTCATTGTACAAATCCTTTAACAAAGTGATCCATTAGTTTGGATTCTGCAATCCTCTATCAAGGTTACTCCTAATAGGGTACTACCTTTACCAGGGTACAACTCCTAATAGAGCTTTGGGATCTTTAACAGGATTTTCTCCTAGCAAAGCACTTTTGTAGACCTTAACCAATCAGTTACCTATTACTGCAGATAGTTAACTTGTGAGTCCCATCTCACCGTGGTTTTTCCCATTTGGGTTTTCCACATATAATCACTTGTGTTATGGTGGATGTTTACTTATTGTAGATGCTTTAATTGTTGTCATTTGAATGAAGATTGCATTAATGATATGTTATGTTGTCATTGATGTCAATAAACCAGTAATGATATTATTGTAATATTGTTACTATAACCGGTAGTAAGAACTTTTGAACCCTACCCTAACCGATTAAGTTTGGTGAACTGGTTATATTGGTTTATGATCTGATGATGAGCGGTAATGATTATGATATGCATGATTATTGTATGAAGATAATTCCAAGAGATTTTGGCGAGTTGTTGTAACGGTTTTAGTCTAGGGAATGAGCAAATGTATTGCATCTAATGCAAAGTGCATGATGAGTTACTAAGTTCGATGAAGTGGTGATCAAGGAGCGATTAAGGTTTTCGTGATTGATGTGCAGAGATTGCTATGTAATCTAACGGTCATACTTGAACCAATTTATTTGTAATCTCTAGGAGAGTTAGGTTTTTGTTGTGTTATCGACCTGATTGATTTGTATTTAAGGTCGATTAAGTTGTTTATTTTTAAAGAGTTGGCAAAAGAGATAGACACAGTTCAGTTGAGTGTGTTATTGCCAAATCAGATGATGTATCTGCAGTTTGAGTAAAGGCAGATAGGAGCATGAAATGGATCTGATCAAGCAAGTGTAGTGCTATTCAGACAGACCAACAAACTCTTGTTGTTTTCTAACAATTACAGTAGAATTGAAATCCCTTAACCGAGTAAGCTCTAACAAGCTTTGTGTTATTCAAATCCTCTAACAAGGTGGTCCATTAGATTGGATTTTCAAATCCTGTATCGAGGTTACTCCTTACAGGGTATTGCTTCTAACAAGGCATTTGTAGTCAATCCCTTAACCGGGTGATTCCTAAAAGGATCAATTCTTAACATGAATTTTTTTAAAGCTTTAACAAGCTAGGATCCTAATAGGGCGAACTTCAGAAGAGTTCAAATAGTTATCTTGTGAGTCTCATCTCACCGTGGTTTTTACCTATTTTGGTTTCCACGTCAAAAATATTTGTGTCAAGTGGTGAATGTTTTTGTGATTATGTTTTCATGGTTGATTTACTTAACTACTTAACTATTTTTGATAAGTCATGATAACCAGAAGCATTGAGATATGAAGAAGTTGTTTACTGTTAATTTTTTCTAATAGTCAACCAGTTTATCTTATGAGTTTTTATCTTGATAGAGTTATTATTCTAAGTTTACTGTGAGAGATTGATTTTTGAGATTGATGAAGTTTATTATCATTTTTTCTATCTACTGATTCACCCCGCCCGCCCCTCTCAGTAGTTGACTAGATACTTATTATTTTATCATACCATCATTAATATCATTTTGGATTGCATGCATAGCATTAAGTAAACTTGTTAAGTATCTTTACCAGTCTGTGTTTCAAGTGGTATTGTTTTTGTTGTCACTAATTCAACCCCCCTCCCAGTTCTTTATAAGTTTATCACATATAACCTCTATTTTAGTGCTTATAATATTCCTTTTACATAATATACCTACTATTTTAACACTTTTACAACAAAAACAAGACTACGACCCTGGCTTGACTTTGGGCTCAAAATCCAACACCCAGATGACCACAAATGAAAAATCTAACACAAACCCATTTGATATGGGTGAGTTTCCTATGCATAAATTTATTTATATAGAATATATAACCAAAAATAAAATCACAAGACATCAAATACCAAAAATAGACCTTAAAATGAGTGAAATGAGAGCACCTAAAACAACCATTTAACAAAATAACAAAGCAAGAACCCAAACATCTCCAAATAACTTTAAACAACATAAAAACATAAAATTAATGCATATTTTCATTTTATAAAAGAAAAAGTACATAAAACAAGAGAAAAACAAGAAAAACATGATGTGGAAGAAGAAGAGTACGACTATAAAGATGAAGACAAACAACCTCCACATGAACATAAATTCAACACAAACTAGAAGGCCTCCAAAATGGAATTCCACATGCCATCCAACTCTTTGAAAAAAATTCCACGAAACTCCCTTACAATCTTCATGTATTCCCTTCTCTAATCCTCATCAAAATTCACTCTCAACACATGTAGATTGAAACCCTTCTCCACAATCCCAATTTTTGAAAAGCCATCCACAAATACCACCATACCAATCCAAAAATCACTCTTCAAAATTACCCAAAATATATTCAAAAGCCAAAAAAACCTTTCCTCTTGCACTTAGGACCAAATTAGCAACCCCAATTTGAACATAAGATCACTCCAAATTAAACAAACAAATGAAACAGTAATTAAAATCAATTACCAAATAATATCTCCCATAATAAATAAAAATATAATAAATAATTCCCACACAATATAAAAGCTAATAATAAAAATATTGTAATATGAGACCCATGTAATATATCCCACATAACTAATCATTCATGCTTAGGACTATATATTATAATTTATTTACTATATACCACAATCATATAACATAAAACCATCAATAAAATTAGATAAAATACAATATTCATAAAGCCACACAAAACCTAACAAGACGACTCCATCCAAGAACACTGAAACTCACATAGGACACTTACTAGGATTAATATGTAGTAGAGCCTTAGTGTCACCTCCAATCAACTGTCATTGGGATTAAAGGTACAGTCATACCTATGACACTAGGTGGAGTCGATGCCTAGAACCTGCATCCTACATAACACCAAATTTCTATACACAACACATATATAAACATAAGATAATCAATCACGTGAAATAAAATCACAACATCACACCCTACTCATATATGAGTGATGTGAGATTGTCCCTTTCACATCCACAAAAGTAAGACATCATATAAAGGATATAACATCATTCACATCTAGTGTAATGAAAAAAATAAGGGTTAGATCAACATAATTAATAAATATAAACCACATCTACTAGATAAAGAACAAACACAAGTTAACGAAACATAAATCCTAACATAATCATAAGTCTTGAGTATAACATCATCCAGCATAGAGACATAATTTATCAAATTTCATCATAAAATATCTCAACATAAAGAGTCTAACAAAAAGAAAAGAATACCAGAAACATAATCTAGTCCATAAGTATCTATCATAAGCACCATGAAAGAGTATATCATGGAAGGGCACTGCACCAATTTTATGATATGTAAATTGATGAGATAGGACTTAGGTTTAATTAAATTAATAATTAAATGCCTAAAGAAGTCCTATAATGTATAATTCAATGGGACACACTAAGATGGGTGCTAACCTAAGCATGGAACTGGACATCCCAATTAAGGGTGTACAAGTTGCGACACTACAACTTCCAAGATAGAAGCATAATCCTTAAGCCCACTCTGCATATCTTCTATCTACTCCTCTTTACCTAGAGACTCATCAACCTTTACTTCTGGAAGTTTCTCAAGGAGAAACTTCACTATTTTATTTATTAACTCTATACAATCTACCTCATAAATAATGTATCTTTCTAGCAATATGGTGGAGAACATCACCCAAATGAAGCATATGAAGGGGTGATAGCTTGTCCAAATCCAACTTTTCCTCTCACTTGAACCTAAAAAATCTTTTATGTAACTATTATACCTTGCATATCTATTTCCCCATTAGTCTCCTTGCGTCGAAATTTGGGTCCCTTTTGTCTTTTCTTTGCTTTTTCCCTTTCTTCCTTTTTTTGTTTTTGACCTCAGACCTCTAGATTCCTGGAGTCTTGAGGTCCCTTTGTTCCTTTTTTGGTTTTTGACCTTGGAACTCCAGAGTCTCGGAGTCCTGAGGTCCCTTTGTTCCTTTTTTGATTTTTGACCTCGGAACTCCGAAGTCCCAAGGTCCCTTTGTTCTTTTTTTGGTTTTTGACCCTAGAAATCTGGAGTCCTAGAGTTCTGAGGTTTTGAGTCTTCTACCTTGGAACCCCAGAGTCTCGGAGTCCCGAGGTGGAACCTACTTTTGCTTTCTTTGGAACCCCAGACCCCCGAAGTTCCGAGGTGGGTGTTTACTTTCTTCTGACGAGCTCAGAACCTCGGGACCCCAGAGTCCCGAGCTCATGTTTAAAGCCTCCATATGGATGGGCTTGGGAAGAGGTATAAATAGGGATGATGAAATTTTAAAGTTCATTTGTGCTTTCAGAACTCCTCCTCCCTAGATTCAAGCCGCGAACCTCCAAACTTTCAAGTTTTCCTCGGCATTTTTGAGCATTTCGAATCACCAGGTTGGTGATTTTTCTTGCCCATTTTGGTGGTTTGTAGATTAGATTTTCTTTCCTCATCTTTCTTTTTGTTGGTTATTGGTTTTTGTTTGTTTCTTGTTTTCTTTTGCGTGCCCTAGTTTTCCTGCCCAGAACCCCAGAGTTCCGGGTAGTGTGTTTTCACGCGCTCGAAACCCTGGAACCCCAAAGTTCTGGGTAGTTGGCTTCACCTAGCCTGGAACCCTAGAGTTCCGGGTAGCTCCTGTTTAATAAGCCTAGAACCCTAGAGTTTTGGGTGGCTCCCGTTCAATGAACCCGGAACCCCAGACCCCCAGAGTTCCAGGATTCCTTTTGCATACAACCTAACCTCGGGACCCTGAAGTAAATCAAGTTTTATGATTATTATCAAAGATTAAAGATTTGTTTTCTACTTGTAGGTTCGAGTGGTTAGATGGACTCATCCTCCAACAAAAGAGGCAAATAAATTGATAGACTCCCAGCCACCATGAAATATCATTATTAATGATAGGTCTATGCTTCAGAGTTAGATGATCAAGTCAGATGGGTCACGGATACCGAAATCGGCCATATAGAAATTGAGGATATCAAGGCTCAATTAGACAAACCTAGTCTGGAGGCCCTCCATAGGAGAATCAAGAGATCAAGCCTAGTTGAAGAAACTGCCTTTCCATAGTCATTGCAGGCACTGGAGTTCATAATGACCATTGCCCCATTTTATAAACAAGAGACTAGAAAGTGCACAAATGCATAAGGAAAAACAGTCATAAACTTGTCTCCTGACATGCTCGGGTTGGTTTTTGGCATCACAACCAGGGAGGAGATATTTTTGTTAATCGAAGAACAGGCCTTAAGGGCATGGAATGACAAAATATCAGCCAATAAAAGGCACATGAATACAAACTGGTTGGAAGAAGAAAGAAAGACCGGTCTCAAGGCAACAAAGATCCTCAGGGTAGATTTCAAAGAGCCCCAAAGAGACTTAATCATTATACTTAGCAGGGCCTTTGGTAATCTGGATTGCAAGAATTTTCATCCTTGGATGTTCTAATTCATGAGCACTATTTTAATAGGGAAACAATACTTTGATTGGCCGCAGATCCTCTCTGACAATATCTGCAAATAGATGAAATAGGTTCAGCATGTTGGTATTATGGATGTGTTGCATTGGTTTTGTCATTGATGTCAACACATGTCAACACTTGAGAACACTTGGAGATCTTTGGTTATATTCACTGACATGTTCAATGACTTATGCACAATCACCGATATCTGGTTCATCGACAGGTTATATTGTTCACCGGTATTGAGGATGATCTGTTATCATCTGGAGATTACTTGGTTATGTCAAAGATATTGTTTGATCACTTGGTTTTGGTGATTTGGTCATTGATCTAATCGGGTTTGCATATTTGTTGTTACCGGTAAGCATTATCTATTCTAGATCAGTACAACTCATTATGAAGATGATTTATTAATGTTGTAATTGCATTGAGCCGACATCATGCATCGCATATTGATTCATTTGTAATTAATTTTATTGTAATATCTTAGTAAGTTGACCTACTCATTTGGTCTTAGGTCTTGGTATATATGTAAGATCTCATTTGAGAGATTAAGTAGTAGTAGAGGAGTGTGAAAAAGGATTGTAATAAGGTATATGTGAATATAAGCAGAGCTATACATGCAGACATCATTTGAAGATTCAAGGAGGCTTTTGGAGAAGGAAAATTAGAGCTTAACTGGTACTGAATCCAACATATGAAGATGCTATTTTGAGCAGTACATTATCATTGGATTTAACCATCCAATTGTACTCAATGTGCCTCCCATTTTGTGATTGAGTGGTGAGCTCTAGGCAGTTGGCCTTTTTGCATGTGCAGACCCCATTTGTACACATATACTATCTACAGTAGTATCATCTGATTGTGGGTAAGGTTTCCCACCATAGTTTTTCCCCTTACAGGGTTTTCATGTACAAATAACTATGTTATGTGTTGTGTATGTTATTTGTCTTTCTATTTCATGCATTAAACTTTACTGGTACTATTATTAATTGCTAAACTATCTATCGGCATTAAAGTTTGGTTTACCGGTATTATGCACTAAGTTTGGTTAAGTTTGTTTTGGTTTGAAATTAATAGACAATTGATTCACCCCCCCTCTCAGCTTCCTCCGAGACCTAAAAATTGGTATTAGATCTTAGTCCTCTTTTTGTAGAAGTTTAACAACTTGAGGAGATCCTATGTCTACTAACTATTTCAAGAAGGACAGTCTGAAGCTTGATGGAACCAACCATGGTATATGGAAGATCAGAATGGAGACACATCTGAATTGCATTGGAAAGGACATATGGGATGTTAAAAAGAATGGCTATGTTGTTTCTACTCAAGGTCAACCTAATCCACCAACCTTGGCTAAAGATGAAGAAAATGATTGCAAAGCAAGAGAAGCACTTTTGAGTGCATTGTCAGACCAGAAAATCATGGGATTATTAGATAGATCTACTGCTAAAGCTGTTTGGAATAAACTGGAGACATTGAATGAAGGTGATACCACTGTCAAAATTGTAAAACTGGAATACTTCCAGGTCAGGTATGAAAATCTTAAAATGGAAGAAGATGAAAGGATTTATGCTTTTATGGAAAGAGTTAATGAAATTGTTTTGGGTATACAATGTTGTGGAGGATCCTTAAGTGAAGATGAAATTGTTTCTAAAGTTTTAAGAGATTTTCCACCAGCATACAAAATGAAAGTAAGTTATATTAATGAATTGAGAACAATGCCTAATACATCAGTATCTACAGATACTTTGGTTGGAAAACTTTCAGCTTTTGAACTTGAGGAATTTGGTCCTATTGCTACAATTAAGACAGATTTGGCTTTCAAAGCTTCATCATCTATAGCATCATCATCATCATCTGAAAAATCTGATTGGAAAGCACTCTATGCTAGAGAACTTGAAGAAATCAGAAGAGACAATGAAGAACTTGAAGAGCTTGAAGCACTATTTGCAAGGAAAATGCCTAAGGGTCCAGTTGGAAGTAAGTATGAAGGTAAAGCACCATTTAAATGTTTTAACTGCAATAAAATTGGTCATATGGCATCTAGGTGTCCTGATAGACATGCAAGATTGAAAGAAGAAGCTAAAAGAACATACAAGCCTAACCCTGAATATCAAAGGTACAGATTTAAGAAGAATAGAGACAAATTGTGTTACTATGCTGATGAAGGAGTTACTGATGATTCTGATGAGGAACCAACAGACAATGGATGGGATTTTGTTTCTATAATAGAAGATCAACTGACACCTACTATTCAACTGGTAGAGCAGGCCCTGGCAGCTAAAGTTAAAGAAAAGGATGAATGGATTATTGATTCCGGATGTTCACCTCATATGGCTGGTGATAAGAGTAAATTCTTAACCTTTTAGGAATACAATGGAGGTCTAGTAATATTTGGAGATGACAAATCTTGTTTGATCAAAGGAAAAGGCACTATATATTTCGATGGTAAGCACAACACTGATAATGTTTACAATGTTGAAGGTTTGAAGCATAATCTTTTGAGTGTTGGTCAATTAGTTGAAAAAGGATTTCAATTACAATTCAAGAATGGTAAATGCAAAATCATGAATAGAACTGGTTTGGAAATTGCAACCGGTAATTAGACTAGAGGTAATATCTTTCATTTGAATAAAAATGAGAAGGCATGCTTGATTGCACATATTGATGAAAGTTGGCTATGGCATAAGAGACTGTGTCATGTAAATTTTGATTGCATTGTGAAAATTAGTACAACTAAGGCAGTAAGAGATTTGCCTAAGATTGTTAAACCTCACAATCTGGTATGTAAGGAATGTCAATTTGGAAAGCAAGTTAGAACAAATTTCAAGAGTATTCCATAAAAATCCAATAATGTTAGACTTGAATCATACTGATTTATGTGGTCCTGCAAGAACTAGAAGTTTATAAGGAGATAGATATTTTATGCTAATCATTGATGATTATTCTAGAATGTGTTGGGTTACTTTTCTCAGGGAGAAATTAGAAGCTTTTGGGAAATTCAAACTATTCAAGGTCATGATAGAGAATGAAAATGGTAAGAAAATAAAATGCTTGAGATCAGATCAAGGAGGTGAATTCACATCTAAGGAATTTAATGCATTCTATGAAGTGAATGGAATCAAAAGATAATTATCAACACCTCAGACACCCCAGGAAAATGGAGTTGTGGAAAGGAAGAACAAAACTATTTTGGATGCAGCTAGAAGTATGATATCAGAAGAAAACCTACCTCATGTGTATTGGAGAGAAGTAGTTGTAGATGTATAAAAATGACCATATTCCTAAATGAATATTTTATGTTCATTTCTCTATTTAATTAAATCCAATTTAATTAAATTATCCACATTCCTCTATTTAATTAAATAAGTTACTCAATTTATTTAAATTAAATTCACTATACCCATTTAATGAATAAATCATTTTATTCAATTAAATCCAACCTATCCACTTTTAATTAAATTCAAATTTAATTAAATAGTTATCCCAAATTGAATAAATCAAATTTATTTAATTACAACCAAATTGAATGAAAATCATTTAATTCAATTAAATCCTATTATCCCTCCATCCACTTGCAAAATCCCAAAACCCTTTCTAAACCCTTCTAGAATCTTCTAATCGCTTCTAATTAACCTAACCCTCCCCTAAATTTTGTCACATCCCTAAGCAAAGGGAGGTCACTTCTCAAATGACCCAAAGTCTTGGATAACCATTGAAGGTTTTCAACCTTCAACCACCAAAACCCCCAAAGTCTTTGAAAACCATTGAAGGCTTCCAACCTTCAACCACTTAATCCCCAAAGTCTCCAATAACCATTAATGGTTATTTCAAACCCTCCCACATGGTTAAAACATTTGTTTTGACTCAACCTCTATCCAACCCAAGGGTCTCATCAAGTCATTAATGCTTTGACCATGATTATCTCTTAATCATTTGCACAAAGGTTTATCTTTGGATTAGATCCTAATTCATTGGGTAAACCTAACTTAGACTTGACCCTTAGCCTTTAGATAACCATGAGGTCTTCTCAGGTCTTTAATGCCTCCAACCTCTTCTTTCAACCCAATCCTGTGTGGACATTTGTCACCCTGTCATTGGTGCAAATTGTGCACATGGATCCCCAACTTTCAAACCTGGCCCTTGATCAAACCTTTCAATCCTGACCATCCATTGCCCTGTTTGTGCTATAAATAGAGCCCTCATTCCTCCATTCTTAACATCATCTTTCAAATTTGAAGCATCACACTTATGCTCAAATTCTTTCAAGCTTTCATTCCATTTATGCTCATCATTTAGCCTCTTTTAGATCATAAATTAGACTAATATGCATGCTTAGATTACTTTCTTTATCATTTTAGTTCAATCGTAGACTAAATATAGTATGCTAGGATAGTATTCATACTAACCTCGTCATCTTATCATCTAGTTTATTGCATTTTAGAATCATACATAGCTTAATCTCCATTTCATACTAAAATCAATCAAAAGCATCTCTCGTTCTCATATTTGCCATCCCTAAACCATTTTGCTCAGTGATCTGAGAGCAAAAACGTTGGTTTGAGGGACATTGTGAGATAGAGAACCATGGGACCCTCCTTGGGAAGCTGAGTAACACTACGTTACTCCATAGCTTGCATCAAGAAGTCCTGTGTGTGTGTGTGGACTAGTTTATAACATAATTTTCACATATTAAGTTTTATCAACCCACTTTTCCCGCATACAGTAGTCAATATAGATGTTCACACATTCAACAGAGTTCACATCAAAGGTGAAACCGGTCAGACCCCTCATGAACTATGGTTTGGTAATACTCCCACTCTTAAATATTTCAAAATATTTGGAAGCAAATGTTATATTAGGAGAGATGATTATATTGGCATATTTGATCCTAGAAGTGATGAAAGAATATTTCTTGGTTATTCATCTAAGAGAAAGGCATATAGATGTTTTAATAAGAGATTGCAAAAAATCATTGAAAGTGAAAATGTGAAGATTGATGAATAGTTTAGAAGGTCTATAGACTTTGAACCAACAGTTGAGATAATCACAAATGAACTTACTATGAGTACATGAGTACAAAATGTTGATCCAATCACACCAGAATCATCTAAGAATTCCACAATGACTGAAGAACAACAACAAGTGAACACACCCAGGTATGTAAGATTGAATCACTCTAGAAGTCAGATAATTGGGAATAAGTATCAAGGAGTTATGACTAGAGGAAGATTGGCAAATGAAGAGGTATGTCTAATTTCTCAATTTGAACTAGTAACTATTAATTAGGCATGTGAAGATAAAGATTGGATTAAGGCTATGGAAGATGAATTGGAACAAATTGAAAAGAACAACACATGGACATTGGTTCCCCAGCCTAAAAACAAAAATTTAATTGGAACTAAATGGGTATTCAGAAATAAACTTAATGAAGATGGTAAAGTAATCAGAAACAAAGCAAGATTAGTGTGTAAGGGATATTCACAGAAAGAAGGAATTGATTATAATGAAACCTTTGCACTAGTAGCTAGAATTGAGGCAGTCAAATTATTCTTGGCTTTTGTAGCACACAAGAACTATAAAGTATATCAAATGGATGTTAAATGTGCATTTTTGAATGGATATCTTGAAGAGGAAATTTAGATTGAACAACCTGATGGATTTTCTTTGACAGATGACAAAGATATGGTTTGCAGGTTAAGGAAAGCTTTATATGGATTGAAGCAAGCTCCTAGAGCTTGGTATGCTAGATTGGACAAATATCTTTTAAAGCTTGGTTACACTAAAGGTAATATTGACAACAATTGATATTACAAAGTGACTAATGATGACATCTTGGTTATTGAAGTTTTTGTTGATGATATAATTTTTGGAGGAGAAGATGGATTGTGCAAAGACTTTTCTAATAAGATGCAGCAAGAATTTGAAATGTCTATGATTGGAGAGATAAAATTATTTTTAGGGTTGCATATTTCACAGACTAATAAAGGTATATTCATAAATCAATCAAAGTACTTGAAGGAATTACTTAAGAAATTTGGCATGGAAAACTCTAAACCGGTAAGCAAACCTATGACTATAGCTAATAAACTATCTTTGAAGGATGAATCAGCACCTGTTAATCCAACAAGATACAAGTCTATGATAGGAGGTTTATTGTATTTGGCACAAACAAGACCTGATATTATGAATGCAGTATGTATTGTTTCAAGATTTCAGAGTAATCCTAAGGAAAATCATGAATCAACAGTAAAAAGGATTTTCCGGTATCTACAAGGCACAATAAATCTTGGTTTATGGTATCCTAAAGATGATAATTTTTTATTTTTGTACATACACAGATGCAAATTGGGCAAGAGATGTAGATGACAGAAAAATCACCACCAACGGAGCATTTTTTTTTGGCAGCAGACTAATTTCATGGTTGAGCAAGAAACAAAGTTGTACATCACTATCAACAGCAGAATCAAAATATGTTGTAGCAACAACTAATTGTACACAGGTATTATGGATTAAGAAAATGTTGAAAGACATAAAAGTAAAATGCAAGGAACCTAAAATCATTTACTATGATAAGATGGCAGCAATTGATATATCAAAGAATCTGGTATTTCACTAAAAAACTAAACATGTTTCTATCAAATTCAATTTTCTAAAAGAGAATGTTGAAGAAAAAGAAGTGAAATTGATTTATGTGAATACTAAAGAGCAGATTGCAGATATCTTTACTAGACCTTTACCTAAGGAAACTTTTGAATATCTAAGGGAGAAACTTGGAGTTATACCCTCACCGGTAGAAACTTAGACAGTTGGAGCATGGCATCAGACTGACAGAATTAATAGAGAAATCTTTTCTGGCTTTGATGAAGGAGAGCTACTTCTTAGGGGGAGTGGATTGAATAAATGTGGTTATAACAATTGGTATTTTTAACAAGTTCTTTGAACTGATTGTATTTGGTTTTGTATTTCTTTGGCATTTGATGTCAAAGGGGGAGAGATATCTATGGAAAGACACATTATCTTTTGGGGAGAGATTATTCATTGGGGGAGAAATAGTTACTCTCTATATCTGCATTTTGATGATCTCTTTGGGAGATTGTTGGTTTTTGGTTTTTGGCATTTCTACTTTGGCACTTACATGGTTTTTCCATCTTGTGTTTCCATCAATGCCAAAGGGGGAGATTGTTGGTATTATGGATGTGTTACATTATTTTTGTCATTGATGTTAACACTTGTGAACACTTGAGAACACTTGGAGATCTTTGGTTATGTTCACTAGCACTGAGGATGATCTTGTTGGCATATGCAAACTCCAATGAGACATTGAAGGTGATTGAAGGTTTGGTCATTGATGGAAACCTTACAATCCTATGGCACCGGCAAGGCATTACACCAGCATCAGTAGATCACACTCTACACCGGCACTTAGACCACCGACACCGACAGAGAAAGGATGCATACCGACACAGAGGCCGACAGGATTTTTGTTATATTATATTTTGTTTATTATTGTAAAAACTTTGTAAGCCTACTTGTCAAGTTGTAAAATGACTCTTATACATAAGAGAGATCATTGTAGACATTTGGGAAGAAAGAATGAAAAAGGAAAAATAATTAGGTAGACCTATTATGCAAAATATAGGTTAAAGGGTTTATGTAAGAAGTAGAGTAGAAACCGGTATTGAATCTAGCATTATAGATGCTATTGTAAAATAGTATAAGACATTGGATTTGTATAATCCACATTGTAAGTCAGTGAGACTTCCCATTGAGTAGTGAGCTCTAGGCACTTGGCCTTCCTGCATGTGCAGGCCCCTCTTATAAGTAATATTCTCTTATTGGCCAGTAAGTGAATATTGTGGGTCACAAATCCCACCGAGGTTTTTCCCACACCAGGTTTCCTCGTTAAAATACTGTGTTATGCTGTGTTTCTTAAGTGGTTGCTTTCATTTCTATTTATTGCATTATTTCTTGCATACCAGTACACTGTTATAATATGCTCTACATGTTTTAAGTTAAGAAATTCTAAATACCAGTTAGATACTGATTCACCCCCCCCTCTTAGTATCTATGGGAATCCTAACAATTTGTATCAGAGCTTGGTCCTCTATTTTCAAAAGCCTAACAGCTTGAGGAAGATCTTGACACCGGTAAAGATGGAAAATCTGATGAAGCAACTAGAAGCAACTCTCTCAGACTATGATGCAGAAAAATTGAAAAACATCAAACTTGAAGATGATCTAAAGGTAGCTCAGGATATCATTCAGACACTTCAAGAGAATTTTACCATTGCAAGAAACAAGAGAAGAGAATTATGTGAAAAGATGCAAAATGAGAATGATGAAAAGGAATCACTCAATGATGAGATAAGCAAGCTGAAACTGGAGAACATAAAAATGAAGAATGAGATGCAAGACATGACCATGAGATATTGTAAAGAAATTGAAGATAGAAAGAAGAATGAAGAAGAATTGACTAAAAGACTAAGTGATGCAGCAAATGAGAACACAAGACTTAGCTATGAAAATGACCTATTGAAGACAGATTTGATGCATACACAGAATGACTCCAATGAAATGATGAAACATAAAGAGATCTTACAAAGAGAACTGGATATTGCAAATCAACATAAAGACAAATTCAAGAAAATCTCAAAAGAACTTGGTGACTTGTTGAAGATTCAGAAACCTAATGGTGATACTTGTGGAATTGGCTTTGAAGCAGGAGAAAGCTTCGGTACTGCAAACACTCAAGATCACAACAAACTAGTAAGGAAACCGAATACTCTCATCCTCTACTACTCTGGATCTCATGCACAGTTTTTGAAACTCCTCAGTGGAGCTACTGACATCTAGGTCTTTTGGTCTCAAATTTTGTCCTTTCCTATGAAGTTGTATTTCATAGTCTTCTGGAAGGTAGGTTTCTTTTATTTTGGCTACCATTGCTTTCCAGGTGGCTATTGGTTGCTTACCTCCTTTCACCCTTTCCTCTTGGATGAACTTCCACCAAGTTAAGGTTGCCCCTCTCAGCCTTGTTTTTCTACCTTAATCTTTTGTGCTTCAGTTACTCCATCACATTCAAAATGGTTTTCTAGACCTTCAATCCACTCTATAAGAGCATCTGGATCCATCTTCCCACTAAAAAGAGTCACTCCCTCTAAGGTTTTACCACTCATAGCTCTAAAGGCTTTCAAGAATTGTTCTTTCTCAATGATAGGGTCAGGCATAGGGACCTCATCCTCTATTGCCATCATTTTACCTTGATCTCCAACCTTATCATGGACTTCTTCAGTTTTGACTTCTACTTCAGCTAGTTTCATTGCTAGTTGATCTAATCTTTCTCTTAGTGCCCTATTTTCCTCTTCTTGGTCCTCAACCTTCTTGGTTAACTCTACATTAGTCACCATGTTTTCCCTAATGTTCCTTTCCTCCTGAATCTTTTGTTTGCTCTGATACCACTATGATAGGGAGAGATAGCTAGGTAAGTGCTCAAAAGGCCAGTTTTGGTCAAGAGGTTCAATTTGTCACCCAAAAAATTATTTGAGGCTGTTGTATGTATTTAAAAATCATTCTTGTGGTTATAGTTCCAAGCACTTCATGTATCACTTCCCTAACAAACTCCCCTTTTGGTGATGGCTCACACCCATGCTCAAATCTACTCAAATTGCTCACTCCACCCATCTACACATTCTCAATCTCTATTCTTTGGGAATTCAACCCTTTGTTTCAGAGTGCATTAGGAGTCCTCTACATGGACATGTAGGGGAAGCAAGGTTTTATTCAAGTTTTGATGCTCACAATTTAGTTTAAGGCCCATAGCCTTGGCTTACTCAACTCACCAACCAAGGGTCAAAACCTCAAAAGGGGCTTCACATTGTCCAAGGACCTATATTCCACCAGTTTCACTATTCTAGGTTGTTCTCAAAAAGTTCCAAGGGTCCCCAAGTCCTCCTTGCAATCGGGTTCATGAAATTTGGGTGTTATGCAATCAAAGGGCTACTAGCCCATAGAGGGGTAATTGCCACTTCTTTGCTTGTCCAGCTCAATGATGGTTAAAAAATTATACAAACTTGGTTTTGATAGTGGTTTGGAGGTATTTGCTAACATATTTTCATGGTTTAGGCCTCTGTTACTGCAAAATGAGGATTGTCCACTATTTGTGGCATAATTGTAGGGTTTTGGAGGGTTTTGAAGTGTAACCACTGGGTTTGCATTCTTGTGCACCACTTCAAGTGCCTAGTTCTTCATAAAACCTCTGACATGTCTTCAACAGATTTTTCTTGCCTCTTCCATCAAGCATTGTGCCAAACACTTGGCAAGCGATTGAAAAAAATAGTAAAATTGCCACTGTCACTATCAAATGTTGCCCTTTTACCAATCAACAGTGATTACACCTTTGGACCTGCATGATGAAGAGTTTGAATTGGAAAATACACCTCAATGAGGTCTGCAAGATACTAAAGAAGTTTCCTATTACATATCTTTCTCAATTACAAGGCTTGGATGATGCTTTGAAGCATTCCATGAGCATTTTGACAACACAATTCATAAAAACAATGAACTCACTATTTTGTTTACAAAATGAGAATGATTAAATGGAACAAGCTACTATAACACTTCAAGATAATGCCAAAAATCCTTGGCCACATGCCCATACCTCTTCCTCATTCATTTGTTCACTCCAAATTACTTTTGGGTGCAAATCTTCAGTTTTTGTTCATGCTACTAGCCAAATAACCAATACTTGCCTAGTATTCACTCAAGTCCTTCTTCCAACCACACTGTCACAACCCTCCTTTATCACTTTTTTTGATTTAAATAGAAAACTCTATTTATATTCTTTGGATGAATTATGGAATGAATATTGTAAGGGAATAAAAATAATAAACCCCCACACACATGGAAAATGCATATATATTTTAAATTAGTTATTTAATTTCCCTCACCCAAATTAAGGCACATGTTGTAGGAGGAATAAGAAGCTTCTAGAGGCTTCTCCACCTCCTTGCATGTAACTCCTCCCACTAAGCCCAATTAATTTGCATGGAGGCCAAATTGGGAGAGAATCTCCTCTTTTTCCAATTAATAATTAGGTAGTGGGAATTTGAAATTTCTTTTATAAAATAGGTACAAGTTTCAAAAGAAAAGTTAGCTATTCCATAAGAAATTCTGCAATTTCTCCTTTGTAGTCCATTTTTCATTGCAGCCAAGGTTTTGTTGGGAGGATTTCTCTTCAAATTGGAGGATCAAGGAAGACTCTACACCATCTTCAAGCATCCAGGTTCCTTCAACTTAGTTTATGCATCTTATTTTTATGGTAGATTAGATTTGATTAGATTAATTATGAGTATGCAATTCATTTGTGTTTGTTAAAGAATTAGTTTTAGATTTTGTAGAAAATGAGAGTCATGGTTTTAAAATTGTGTTTAAATTCTTGATAGGAAATTGGTTTTAGATTTTGTAAAGAATGAGATTTATTGTTAAATAAGATTCATTGTTTAATTCTGATAAGAAATTAGTTTCAGATTTTTAGAAAATAAAATTCATTGTTTAAAATTTTGATAAGGAATTTGTTTCAGATTTTGTAGAATGAAATTCATTGTTTTAAATAAGAAATTTGTTTCAGGAAATTCATTGTTTTAAATTCTTAGTTTCTGATTTGTAGAAAATAAGATTCATTGTTTAGTTTCAGATTTTTAGGAAATAAAATTCATTGTTTAAAATTTTGATAAGGAATTTGTTTCAGATTTTGTAGAATGAAATTCATTGTTTTAAATAAGAAATTTGTTTCATGAAATTCATTGTTTTAAATTCTTAGTTTCTGATTTGTAGAAAATAAGATTCATTGTTTAAATCTGATAAGAAATTAGTTTCAGAGCAAATGGAAATTAGATTCATTATCTTCAGTTTATTTTGATAAAAATTAGACCTCCCTGTGTGTATAAATAAATGAGTTCCTTTCTCTGTGAATGAATTTTTCCTGTGTAGGAAACAAAAGAAATGAAGAAAAGAAATAAATCCTTTCTATCTGTGAATGTATTTCCCTGTAGAAAACAAAGAAATGAAGAAAAAAATTCCTCTGGTTACTACTTCATCTATCCCTGAAATTAATCTATAAACACTGTTAATTACTCATTATTAACCTGCTCTGAGTAATCTTCAAATGTCTTTAATAGTTATAATACTCCTGTATAAAGTGATAATGATAATACTGTAACAAATATACATATATATATATATATATATATATATATATATATATATATATATATATATATATATATATAAATATATATATATATATAAATATAAATGAGTAACCGAAAAAAAAAATGAGAAAGCTTTTCGAACTCAAACCTTCCCCGAGCCCGTAACGCATGGCGTTTTTGCTGATTGGACATCGGCAACAGTGCATGGGCGGTTACGTAGTAACCGTCGCGGAGTACGGGGCCGCGGGTTCCCTCACCTCTGCGGTCCTGCGCATGCAGGGCCGCAGGGGTGATGGGACCCGTGGTCCCCACCCTGCAACCCCTTTATTACCATAACAAATGCAAGCCTTTCTCCATTAAGTTTAAAATCGATTTTTTTTTGTATTTCGGAATTTGAAGTTTCAAATTGTTTTTTTTTTTAAATAAAAATAATAATCTAAGTTAATTACCATGTAGTTAATTTCTTTTAAGTTGATAATAATGGCAGTTAATGATGATTTTTTTTTTATTTCTTAGTGTAAATTTAGGGATATTGACTTTCAATTAAAATGGGATTAATATGTGGCAAGATGGTAATTAAAACTATCCTTAATAAACTTTAAATTTGTAGACTATATTCTTCAAAAAATGAACCATTGGGACTCTTGATTGGTCCTTAGGGATTAACTTACCTTATTACAAATATTTAGATTTAATCGTCATTTTGGAATCGCTAAGTCATCATACATCATGGATTAATTGCTTTCGTTCATAGCATGCAAATTATCATATCTTTCATGCAATTACTAATATGCAAGTTTCATTTGTTATGCGAATTTCGCTTCAAGTAGTTACTTCAATTATTTACGCTTTCATTTTGTCATTCGTAGTTAGAAAACTAAATAAAGGAAGTTGGAAAACCAAAACTAGCAGCGTTCGGTATATATGGTGCCTCTGGGTCACGCTTACGGGTAATGCCGTCGTGTTGAACTACTGCACTTAACGCCTAATAAAGCTGCATTAACGACGTCTGTGGCATCGTCCCTATAAATCGTCGGGGAGTAATAAGGGTCATTTGGAAGTTAAAAATCCAAGGGGCGGGTAATCCCTCTTGGATCGATAATTAATAAGATAACTTTTAATTGAATTTCACATCCGTTGAGATAAACCATAGTAAACCCCTCTTAGGGATGGTCTAGTTAAGAGCTCTCGTGAAACTGACTTTATTTATTTATTTATTCACCTCGAAGGGATATTGGTGATTTGTAATTGGGTGACGCTCATGTTAAGTATTAGGATCTAGTTATTTTGTTAGGCCACAAGCAATAGGCCATCTTGAGCCTTCGCTTAAGTGCTACCTTCGTGGGTAGCAACCGCAGAGAAACTGTCTGGGACACTGACCCTAGAAAGGGTTGCGTACCCACAAATCAGTTTACATCAAACCATAGTTTAGAAAATAGAACTACATACTTTACGCCTTGATCCCGCGCCGAAGCGGGTATGTAGGCAGTCTTGGGACGGAGTTGCCCCTCGTACTCAGGCGTTCGTGGGTGGGGTCTAGGCTTGGTTGAGTAAGAATCCTAATCGAAAGATAAGATAATCAAACTCAATTCAATGCATACTCGGAAGGAATCCCGTATGGATTCGCTTGACTTCCCGAGGCTTTAAGCCAAATTCCGAGGCGGAATTCAAGCTTGTCTTATTTTCTTATTACTCCTAAGGACGGCGACCTCGGTGCATTCTTGTTAGAAGAATGTAGTACTTAGTGAGTGGCTCAGGACCCGAATGGTCCCGATGAGTCTAAGTCTCTGGCCAGAGCATCTCCTATCCCGTTTGGATGGATGCCTACCCCGTATGGGTAGATGCCTATCCCGTATTGGATAGATGAAATTTACGTCCCGTATGGACAACTGCCTAACCCGTATGGTTAGAAGCTCATCCCGAATGGATGAATGCCCAGTCCTATTTGGATGGATGCCTAGAGTATGCAATTGAATAAAACGTAATAAAGAAAAAAAAAATATACTCAAATTTTGTTGGATGAATCATGGTAGGTTTTTACATGTGGTATCAGAGCAAAGGTTCAAATCTAGGCCTTGTGCTCACTTCAATTTATTCAACTAAGGGAATGTTTTACAATAATAGAAATTAAATTTTATCCTACAAAAAAAGGGAAACTAACTACTTAACTTAACTTTTAGGTAAAACCTAGAATGGCAAGAGGAAGAGGAAGAGGAAGAGGTAGAGGAAGAGGAAGGGGTAATGGGAGACGTACCAGGAGTCAAAGGGAGGAAAACCATGAGGAAAACCATGAGGAAAACCACGAAGGGAACCATGAGGAAGACCATGAAGAGGCTCGACACAACCTAGGGAATAATGGAGATGGGGTTCAAGCTATAATCGACCTTCTAACCGAACAAAGAGATAAAATCAACTTCCTGGAACAATCACTGCAGGATCTTAGGGAAAGGCAGAATGACTATGAGAATAGAAGTGGTACCGAGAATGGAAACCCTGGTAGCAATCAAGGAAATGTGATGGGTAATGGAAGGGAAAATAACATATTGGAACTCTCCAAGGATTTGAAGAAAATCACCCCTCCTAAGTTCGATGGGAGGCAGATTGGTGAAGGGGCTGAGAATTGGCTAAATGAAATGGAGAAATATTTTGAGCTAAGAGATTTCAGCGAAACAACTAAGGCTTTATGGGGCTCCTATCAACTCACAAGGGAAGCGGCTAGTTGGTGGACCAACACCAAGGAACAAAATGGGTATAACAGGGATACAATCACATGGGATCAATTTGTTCACCATTTTCGAGATAGGTGGCTCCCTCAATTGTTCTTTGATGAGAAAGTGACAGAATTCCATAACCTACGTCAAGGGCCCCTATCCGTTCAACAATATTGGGATAAATTTGCCAAGTTGCTTAAGTATGTGCCTATGTACCAAAGGGATGAAGAAGGCCAAGCAAGGAAATTCATTTTGGGGCTGAATACCAACATAGGGGCAGAGGTTGATATGCATGGACCCAGAAATATGAATGAAGTACTTGAAAAGTCCCTAAGGCAAGTAATGGATGAACAAGGACATGACCCATGGTATGAGCAAGTCAAATTAACTATAAGACACAACCCGACCGACCCTAAGGTCGAAGGGTATGCATTTGATGAAGATGGGCTACTCAGATACAATAACATAATCTATGTTCCTAATTCAGGGAATTTAAGGGAAGTAGTTTTATCGGAGGCTCACAATGCCCCTTATTCAGGCCACCCAGGAGTTAACAAACTTTATGCAGATCTAAGGAAATTATACTTTTGGCAAGGGTTGAAAGGCGATATTGTCAAGTACGTAGCTAAATGTTTAGAGTGTCAAAGAGTAAAGGCAGAACATAGGCACCCCGCTGGATTGTTACAATTGCACGATGTACCTCAACATAAGTGGCAAGTTATTAGTATGGATTTTGTACAAGGGTTACCCATGTCACCTTCTAGGCATGATGCAATAATGGTGGTAATTGACAAACTCACTAAGGTGGCACACTTTATACCAGGGAATCTGACAAATGATGCACCCACCTTGGCTAGACGCTTTGTTAAGGAGATAGTTAGGTTGCATGGAATACCAGAGAAAATCATATCAGACAGAGATGCAAGATTCACTTCCAGGTTTTGGACAACTCTTCAATCAGCTCTAGGGACTCAACTAAATTTTAGCACCGCATACCACCCGAAAACCGACGGTCAGAAAGAAAGGACAAATCAGATTATGGAAGACCTGCTTCGTATGTACTGCATGGACCAACAGAGAAAATGGGAAGAGTACCTACCTTTGGTAGAGTTTGCCTACAATAATACATATCAAACATCTTTAGGAATGGCACCTTTTGAAGCTTTGTATGGTAGACCATGTCGAACACCTTTGAGTTGGGATAGTCTTGAAGATAGAGTGATTATTGGGCCAGATATGTTGAGAGAAATGGAAAGGAAAACTAAGGAAATTAGGCAAAGGTTGAAGGAAGCCTCGGATAGGCAGAAAAGTTATGCAGATAAAAACAGAACACCAAGGGAGTTTGAAGTAGGAGAGAAAGTCTTCCTAAGAGTTAGGCCACACAAGAGTTCCATAAGATTTGGGAAAAAGACTAAGCTTGCACCTCGTTATGTCGGACCCTTTGAAATATTGGGAAGAATTAATCCAGTTGCTTATCGGTTGGCCTTGCCTCCCCAATTGAGCCGAATCCATGATGTCTTCCATGTATCTCTTCTTAAGAAGTATGTACCTGATGAGAAACACATTTTGAATTGGGATGCCTTGCAGGTCCAAGAAATGGGGGGAATAATGATAGAGCCATTCAGAATCTTGGAGAGGCGCCAGTGCCAGTTGCGCAACAGAGAGGTTGATCAGTGCAAAGTGCAATGGGACCAGTACGATGAGAAGAATGCCACGTGGGAGGATACTAAGGAGATGCAGCAGCTATTTCCCTTTTTGTTTTGAACATGAACTACAAACTCTTTTGAATGCATTTAATAAGTGCATCGGGGCGATGCACAGATTAAGGGGGGGAGGATGTCACAACCCTCCTTTATCACTTTTTTTGATTTAAATAGAAAACTCTATTTATATTCTTTGGATGAATTATGGAATGAATATTGTAAGGGAATAAAAATAATAAACCCCCACACACATGGAAAATGCATATATATTTTAAATTAGTTATTTAATTTCCCTCACCCAAATTAAGGCACATGTTGTAGGAGGAATAAGAAGCTTCTAGAGGCTTCTCCACCTCCTTGCATGTAACTCCTCCCACTAAGCCCAATTAATTTGCATGGAGGCCAAATTGGGAGAGAATCTCCTCTTTTTCCAATTAATAATTAGGTAGTGGGAATTTGAAATTTCTTTTATAAAATAGGTACAAGTTTCAAAAGAAAAGTTAGCTATTCCATAAGAAATTCTGCAATTTCTCCTTTGTAGTCCATTTTTCATTGTAGCCAAGGTTTTGTTGGGAGGATTTCTCTTCAAATTGGAGGATCAAGGAAGACTCTACACCATCTTCAAGCATCCAGGTTCCTTCAACTTAGTTTATGCATCTTATTTTTATGGTAGATTAGATTTGATTAGATTAATTATGAGTATGCAATTCATTTGTGTTTGTTAAAGAATTAGTTTTAGATTTTGTAGAAAATGAGAGTCATGGTTTTAAAATTGTGTTTAAATTCTTGATAGGAAATTGGTTTTAGATTTTGTAAAGAATGAGATTTATTGTTAAATAAGATTCATTGTTTAATTCTGATAAGAAATTAGTTTCAGATTTTTAGAAAATAAAATTCATTGTTTAAAAATATACTTGCCTAGTATTCACTCAAGTCCTTCTTCCAACCACACTCTTGGCCTAAAATAGAGCATATGTATAGTATATACATGAATTCCAACTTGACTAAATCTATTTTGTGGGATCGCAGACCAAGATTAGTCAAGTGGTGACATTTTAGAACTTCAAACCCTTGATAGGGCAGTGAGCACACAGATTGAAAATAATTTTGTACAATCCAATTTCTAAAAGAAACCAATACAAAAATCAATTAGAGAGAATTATACAACTATTATGCACACTTCCCAAAGGTAGAATATGAACTACAGAGCTACAGTACTGATTGTTTCACAAAGGAAGGGAAAATCAGTCATAAAGCCAAAATTTCATGATTTTATTAAAAAGCTCTTCCTCATACAAAAGCCAAAATTTCTCAAGGAAAAGGGAGGAATTTTTATATCATTTATAATTATTTACCAAGCCCTGTATGGACATGAGGCTTCCACAACTATATTTTGCAATAAAAACCCAAAAATGACAACTTTGACAATTTTTCAAGCCAAGTGACAACATTTCTTGCTCCAAAAGACATTTTTGACACTCTAACCTTACCAACTTGTCTAAACAAATTAGACATGCTTAAAAACACTTTAAAAACATTTTTCAATTCTTTTGAAGGCATTAGAAGACCTTTTTGGCAATTTTGCATATTTATGCCAAAAATTGTCAACTCAAAGCCTGAAAGGCAAAACTTGATCTCTTGAGCCCAAAATGAGATCAAAACCACACAACAAGACACATAACAACCTAAAACAAAATTATCAAATTTAAACAAGACATTACATGATAGTTCTGATACTAAATATCAGTACAGATCCAATACCCAACAAGATGAGAGGGGGGGTGAATCATACAAACTTAATCATCCATAAAAACATCAGATTTAACCTCAGTAACATATATATCAGTCATATAACCAAAAAATATCAAACATGCAAACTCAAAAGCATATGAACAATATAAACCTCATAACACCAAATTTAACATGGAAACCCAAATAGGGAAACACCATTGTGGGATTTCAGACCCACTAAGAAATATACTCTTCTAGAGTATGCTTAGTTAAAAGCAAATCCTGTTGAAGATTACAAACACATTGCTAGATGTGACCCAGTTAAGGGATTTCCCTAAGATCTGTTAGGATCTTCACTTTGTTAGAAGTGACCTTGTCAAAGAATTTCAAACACTCAATCAGAATGTCACCTTGCTAGAGGATTTACATATAAGACTGTTAAGTCCACTTGATTAAGAGATTTCCTATCACTTTCACAAAATAATAGTAATGAATATCTATCTACAACTTCACATCTAAAATGCTAAAGTAGATTCCTATTTGTTCAATACAATCTAGACATAGAACTAATCTTGTCTATCTGTTGGGCATCAATACTCTGTTATTCTAATAGGTCTTCAAGCTTCTATGCTCGATAATCACTATGTAGCATCCCTATGCATACACTTGCCCACATACATTGTTTATCAATAGTTTCCAGTTTATAAACAATCAGGTAACCACTTAATCTCCTTGATCACATTTCCCATGATCAATCATAGCCATCAGATCTTCAATCTTGTCCAGGTTCAATGTATCTTTCGATCTGAAAACATTTTACCTTGCCTTGGAACTTGCACATTCACCTTGGAACTTGTGTTAGGGTAATGCGGTTCAATCTGAGCTGTAGATATTCTTGCCAACTTTCCATTGCCTTAGATTGGCTTAACAAACTTCTTTCATGGCTTACCAATCTTGATCCACTCTAGCTCATCAACATCATTCATTAAATATCACATGTAAACATTTAATGCATTCTGTTATAGCTCAGTTACAACTCGGTGAATACTAAACTTCACTTGGTAGACATTCTGTCTTCATTAATCGACTGTGATAACCTGAGGGTTTACCGACTAGGTTCTTTTCTTGATAACATAGAATAGTATTAACCTTTACATTTTACAACATATGTATGATGTTAAAACAATCTAAAACACCAAGATCTCATCATTGTCTGACTCGGTAGAGTTGCCCATTGAATAACTTATCCCCTTATTCATCATATTCTTTCCTGTGTCTTTACCGACTTCTTTATATTCTTCATATCATACTTCTCAAGATGTGGCAACATCATACTAAATTTGAAAATCAATTTCTTGACATCAATGAAAAAATAATAATATCAAGATAGTAAAACATCTTTAGTCAGTTATGTCCATAATCATCAACAAGCTTCTCAATATTCTTATTGAAATGTCAACAATCTTTCATTGTCTGTCATAATGTAATATTGCCAACAATCTCCCCCTTTGGCATTGATGGAAAAACCAATTGATTTGACCTTTTAAAAGATTCAGATTGTTGTGATTCTAAAATGCTAAAATGCTCTTCTCCATACATTAGACTTCTCTTCTATTTTCAGTCTTTATTTCAATCTGTAGTCTTCTCTCAATCTTCTCAGGTCTTCTCCCCCTTTGGTAGATCTTCTCCTCCTTAGGTCTTCTCTCCCTTAGGTAGGTCTTCTCCCCCTTTCACAACAATGCCAAAAAGAAAAAGAACTAAAACATAATTTGTTTCTATTCAGAAGTTATTTCCTGTTGTTGTGTATCAACTGAGTCTCAGTCAGAGCATTTGTCTTCAATTCATGTTTCCTATATCATTCTCTGCATTATTCTAGTATTACTTCCAGTAATAATTCCAGTATACTTTTAGAAAAACATTCTAAAGTGTATCACTCCAGCATCAACTCCCCAAAAGATATTCAATAGAGTCATCGAAGTGATGCTTTCACCAAACTCGGTCAGTGAGTAGAAGATAGGGGTAGGACCCCTAGCTTACTTCTGAGATATTCAAAAGTATCCTTTGGTAGTGGCTTGGTGAAGATAGCTGCTATTTGCTCCTTTGTGCTAACATATTCCAACACCACTTTCTTCTCTTGAGCTTCTTCTCTAAGATAATGATATTTGATAGATATGTGCTTTGTCTTAGAGTGCATAACAAGATTCTTTGAAATATTAATGGCACTAGTATTGTCACAGAATATAGTTACTGGTTCGATAACTTTCTCATTTATACCTTCCAACAGTTGTTTGACCCATGCAATGTTGGTACAATTCAATGCTGTAGCAACATATTCAGCTTCGACTGTTGACTGGGAAACATATCCTTGTTTCTTGCTAAGCCAACTCACTAGTCTTTCTCCTAAAAAGAAAGCTCCTCCACTTGTGCTTTTTCTATCATCAATGTTGCCTGCCCAATCAGCATTAGTATAAACTTTTAAATCAAAATCATTTCCTTTCTGATATACTAAGCCGTAATCTTCAGTGCCTTTTAAGTATCTGAAAATTCTTTTGATTGTTGTCATGTGTATTTCCTTAGGATCTGCATAGAATCTTGCAACAATACCTACTGCATGTGTTATATCTAGCCTATAGTGAACAAAATATTGTAGTTTTCCAATCATGGATCAGTAAAGTGTCTCATCAACAGATGCAGATTCATCATTCTTTGATAGTTTACAGTTGGTAGTCATAGGAGTACTTACTGGTTTTGAATCCTCCATTCCAAATTTCTTCAATATTTCCTTTATGTACTTCAATTGAGTAATGAAAATCTCATTTTTCATTTGTAGTATATGTAAACCTATAAAATACTTTATCTCACCAATTAATGACATCTCAAATTCTTTGCTCATTTCATTTCCAAAGTTCTTGCATAAAGAGTCATTTCCACAAAATATAATATCATCAACAAATATGGCTGAGATTAGTATTCCATTTTCATCATTCTTCATGTACATGTTGTTGTTCTCACTTGTCCTTATAAAACCAATCTTAATCAAATAAGAGTGCAATCTCTCATACCATGCTCTCGGTGCTTGTTTTAGACCATATAAAGCTTTGTTCAATTTACATACCTGATCTTTATCATTGTCTTCAACAAATCCTTTAGGTTGTTCAATGAAAACTTCTTCTTCTAATATTCCATTTAGAAATGCAGATTTGACATCCATTTGATATACCTTGAAGTTCTTGAAAGTAGCATATGCCAACAATGTTCTTACTCCTTCAAGTCTAGCAAAAGGTGCAAAAGTCTCACCATAATCAATTCCTTCTTCTTGGGCATAACCTTTGCAAACTAGTCTTGCTTTATTTCGAATGACTTCACCTTTTTCATTTAGCTTGTTTCTGAAGATCCACTTTGTACTGATTACATTTTTGTCCTTTGGTCTTGGGACTAGTGTCCATGTGTCATTCTTCTTGATTTGATCAATCTCTTCTATCATAGCATTTATCCAATCTTCACTATTAAATGCCTCTTTCACTATTCTTGGTTCAAATTCAGACATCAAACATGTGTTCTATCTCAATTTGTTCCTTGTCATCACTGGATCATCCTTATCTCATATAATCTGACTTGGTGCATGGGGTCTTCTGACATATTTGGCTAATACAGGCTCGGTAGGTTCTGTATGATCTTCTTCATCACTCGGTAACTGGATATTTTCTTCATTTTCTTCAATAGTTATCTTGGTAGGACTTCTCGGTTGCACATAGACAAATTCATCATAGTCTTCCAGTTCTTTGGAATTTCCTTCATCGTTTCTTTCTGCAAATTCATAAATTTTAACATTTACACTTTCTACTATTTTGTTAGATGATTTGATCAGACATTTAAATGCTTTTCTTCTAGAAGAATATCCTAGAAATGTTCCTTCTTCACTTTTTTGATCAAACTTGCCATTTCTATCATCTTTATGAACATAGCATTTACTTCCAAAGATTTTAAAATAACTTACATTAGGTTTCTTGCCATACCAGATTTCATAAGGTGTCTTCAAAGTACCTTTCTTCAATTGAACTCGGTTCAAGGTGTAAACAATTGTGCTTATTGCTTCTCTCCAAAATGTTTGTGGAACCTTCTTCTCAATCATCGGTGTTCTAGCACAATCCACAATAGATTTGTTTCTTCTTTCAGCTATTCCATTCTGCTGTGGAGTTCTCAGTGCAGAGACTTGTCTTTTTATACCATGATCATTGCAAAATAGGTTGAACTCATCAAATGTAAATTCTCCTCCTCTATCTGATCTAAGACATTTCAGTTGTCTTCATGTTTCATTTTCAACTCGAGCCTTGTACCATTTAAACATTTAAAAAGCTTCTGATTTTTCTTTTAAAAACGTTACTGACATCATCCTTGAATAATCATCCACAAATAATATGAAATACTTATCACCATAATAACTTTGAACTTTCATAGGACCACAAAGGTCAGTGTGCACAAGATCTAAAATTCCCTTAGAAGTGTAAGACTTGTAAAGCTTGATCTTGTCATCTTACCCATCTAGCATCCTCGGCACATAGCATTCTTAGGTTTTTCAAGACTTGGTAGACCTCTTACTCAGTGCTTCTTACTTATTTTGATCAGATTATCAAAATTAACATGACAAAACCTTTTATGCCATAACCAGGTATCATCAATCTTTGCATGCAAACACTTATTGTGAGTTGAGTCAAGGTGAAATGTATTACCTTTTGTTTGTGTCCCGGTAGCATCTAACTTTCCATTCTTGTCATGAACTTTGACAATTCCTTTCTAAAATTCTATTCGGTAACCTGTGTTATTTAGCTATGCTACACTCAACAAATTGTATTTCAAACCTTCAACCCAATAAACATCATTGCATCTTGCATTATCAAGAAGTGTTATGGATCCTTTACCTCTTACCGAACATGGTGCATCATTACCAAATCTAACATAGCCTCCATCATAATCTTCTAACATAACAAACTTGTGTTTATCTCCTGTCATATGATGTGAGCATCCACTATCTATAATCCAAGAATCATTAGTATTTATGTGAGATATTAGGGCTTTTTCTTCATCCCTTTCTTCAACTGATCCATCCTTCATAGCCACATAAACAACTTCCTCTGTATTAGTCTCATCTGATTTATCATCGTTAGGTTCCTCATCAGCCATTAAGCATGTCTTTCTATCTCTTCTTCTGAAGTCTCGATGTCCTCTGTAATGATTATCTTTCTGTCTGTCATCTCGGTAATCTCTCTTTTCAGTGAAATCTTTGTCAGGACAGTTAGAAGCCATATGTCCAATTTTATCACAATTGAAACATTTCAAAGGTAGTTTTCCTTTATTCTTACCTTTTCCTCTCGGTAACCTTTTGGCCAATAGCGCTTCAAACTCTTCTTGCTTTCTGATTTCTTCATACAGTTTGTGTACCTCCTCCATGTTCTTCCGAAATCTTTCACTTGCTCCACTGTGATATCCTTCAGAGTACTTATACTTTCTTTCATTGTAATCATTAGATTCATTTAGATGAAAAGAACTAAATGCAGATTCAACTTTATTTACCGATGACCCACTGTTATGAAAATTACTTAACTCAAAAGCATGTAGCTTACCAATAGTAGCATCCAAGGAAACTGGCATATTAGGTATAGACCTCAATTCATTGTTTGCAGAGACTCGGATTGCATAGGAAGGTAGAAGGATTCTTAACAACTTACTTGTTACATCCTTTTCTTCAATAGTTCCTCCTGCTCCTTTGATTTGATTTACAATCTCCTTTAGTCTTGTACTGTACTAGGTTATGTTCTCACCTTCATTCATCCTCATAGTTTCAAGTTGTCCTCTTAAACTATCAACTTTTTCTCTTTGAACATGTTCATCTCCACCATATATAGATATGAGCTTATCCCACATTGCCTTTGCATCATTGCAGCCTTCTAGATCATTAAACTCTGAGTCGGTCAATGCAGATGTTATTTCAATCATTGCTTGAATATGTTCTTGCTTTGCTTTTATCTCTTCCATAGTCAATGGATAGGTGCTCAATGCAACAAAATCATTCTCCAGATAGTAGACAACATATTCTCCAATTCCTGATAGATGTAGCTTCATCCTTTTTTGCCATGTAAAGAAACTTGAGTTATTCAGCTTAGGTGCATCCCTCTTATACATCTTTGGATCTTTAACTCAAGTTCCTTTAAACTTTCCTTTCGAGTCCAATGCTTTGATACCAATTGATAGTTCTAATACTTAATATAAGTACATATCCAATACCCAACAAGATGAGAGGGGGGGGTGAATCATACAAACTTAATCATCCATAAAAACATCAGATTCAACCTCAGTAACATATATATCAGTCATATAACCAAAAATTGTCAAACATGCAAACTCAAAAGCATATGAACAATATAAACCTCATAACACCAGATTTAACATAGAAACCCAAATAGGGAAAAACCATTGTGGGATTTCAGACCCACTAAGAAATATACTCTTCTAGAGTATGCTCGGTTAAAAGAAAATCCTGTTAAAGATTACAAACACATTGCTAGATGTGACCCGGTTAAGGGATTTCCCTCAAATCTATTAGGATCTTCACTTTGTTAGAAGTGACCTTGTCAAAGGATTTCAAACACTCAATTAGAATGTCACCTTGCTAGAGGATTTACATATAAGACTGTTAAGTCCACTTGGTTAAGAGATTTCCTGTCACTTTCACAAAATAACAGTAATGAAAATCTATCTGCAACTTCACATCTAAAATGCTAAAGTAGATTCCTATTTGTTCAATACAATCTAGACATAGAACTAATCTTGTCTATCTGCTGGGCATCAATACTCTATTATTCTAATAGGTCTTCAAGCTTTGGTGCTCAGTAATCACTATGTAGTATCCTTGTGCATACACTTGCTCGCATACGTTGTTTATCAATAGTTTCCTATTTATAAACAATCAGGTAATTGCTTAATCTCCTTGATCACATTTCCCATGATCAATCATAGCCATCAGATCTTCAATCTTGTCCAGGTTCAATGTATCTTTCAATCTAAAAATATTTTACCCGGCCTTGGAACTTGCACATTCACCTTGGAACTTATGTTAGGGTAATGCAGTTCAATCTGAGCTGTAGATCTTCCTACCAGCTTTCCATTGCCTTAGATTCACTTAACAAGCTTCTTCCACAGCTTACCAATCTTGATCCACTCCAGCTCATCAACATCATTCATTAAATATCACATGTAAATTGTGAGGCCTCACCTCGACTCAGTCTGACATTTCAGTGGTTTTTATATTGAGACTATTACGAATACTTTATTTTGATGCATTTTGGGATTTAGAACTTATATGATTTCAGGATTTGGGTAACATTGCTATATATTGATGATTTATTTATATGCTTTATGAGATAGAACACTACATGATTGTTAAATAAGATGAAATTGCGGTGATAAATGTCGTTATTGAATTTGCAAGACTTTACTATGATAATAGAATTATGATGTATGTTTAAGTTTATGAGAATTTGGATGAATTGCTTATGTGAAATTGCTTGGATAAAAGATGTATTTAATTTGTTCAGATGTAAATTGTATGCAAGTGATGATGTGTATTATTATTCCTTTGAATTATATTATATGTGAATAGTTGAAAGTACTAATGTGTAAATTGAGATGCGCAGGAAGTTATCCATGTGACCATGGAAATATTACAGAGAATCAAACCTAGACCTATGTATGTTCGTAAGCTAGGGTTTGTCTATTTGGAGAGACAACACCTCGTTTGTTTTGTATTTTATTCGTAACAGTATATGATGCATGTGTGTTAAGTGTTATTTAATTGATTTGTGAAAAATCCACAAGAGACGATTTCATGTATTATATTGTAAAAGTGTTTTCTTTGTGTCACTTGACACATGTGTGGATTTAAGTTTAAATTTTTATTTTTGTCTCTTGGTGGGAAAGTGTTCAACTATAGCTTTTTCAATTAATGTAACGTGATGTCATAAATACCTTGGGTAAAGAATCTTTGGGGTGGTCAACATAGGTTTGACCCGAAAATAAACTTCAGAGGGGTTTAAAATGGGTTAAATGAACACCTAGGGGTAGTTTAATAGGGTTTCCTAAAGCCCATAAGGTATACCTAAGGGTTAGGGGTAATTTAAGGCAAGTTTCTACTCCTAAGTGACCTTTTAGACACCCTAAAATTTGACTTTTCTGAGTTGTGCGAAAATTGAAATTAGAAGATTGAACCTAGTTGTAAACTTTCCTTTTCAAATGAGAGTTCCTTTTCCCATTCTATCTTACCTTCCTCTTTAGTTTTTAGAAACTTGTGAGAACTCTCACAAGGAGCTTCTTAAGAAAGAATTAGAAAATTTGTGGGTAATCACCCACTCTCCATTTTTGGAGACAAGAGAAATTTTGAAAAGAATAAAATAGATTTGGAATAGTGAATTTTGGCTAAGGGTAGGAGGAGAAGATCCATGGAATTGGGTAGCTCATCCTCAACAATACTAACCTACCTTAGGGCAGATTAAGGTTGGTTACATTCTTCTTAAAATGACTTTTTTTTTTGGCAAGTGTTTGAAAGTATGTTGGTGTAAGAAATCTGTTTCCTTGTATGTCTTTTTTGGGGATTTCATTTGGTATTTTGTATTATGTTTTGTATGTGTTTTTAGGAGTCTTCAAGACCTCTTACTCTTGGGAGAGAGGAGGATCTTGTGGATGGTAGCAGTGACAACCCTCGAGTGAGAGACTCTCATTATGAGAGCGATCACAAGGGATTTTTGTGGGACCCTTGCTGCATGGCCTGTTTGTGCAATGGGGGTCATAAGGAGGGAAATAAGGCTAGAATGCCTTGGGGGGCATAAGGAATAAGGGGTTGCAATACTTGATGTATTTGTTGTGTCATGAGGTGGCTACATGTTTTTTTCCATACTTGCAGTTCTCCTTAGGGTATTGGTCCACTACCACCCTTAAAAAGGTCATCACCAAAGTGTGGTGCAGTGTAGCCGGGATGGGAGTGTGTCTGTATTTGTGTGTATTATGTCTTTTGTGTTTGCATGTTTGTTTCCTGTCTAGGGCTTGGTTCTTCAAGCTCGAGGGTGGATACCAGTTAGCCTAGGTTGGGAGGTGAGCTCTCCATGGTCATATCCTTGATCTTATTTACAGGTTGTTGGAAGCAAGGGATTAGGACAAGTGGAAGTTTGATGAAATTATTTGTGGCAAAATCCTTTTGGAAATATGTAATATTCTGAGTTTAAAATGTCCTCATTTGAGTGACCTATTTGTATAATGTCTATAGTGTCTTTTAAAGAAATTCCTAGAAATGTAATAGTTTAGTTGCTATATTGTAAAAGCAGAAAAGAATGAATCTAGATTCAGTTTTCTAAAGTGTTGTATTCTAAATTTTTAATGATTATTGTGCCTATATTTAAAAAAAATAAAAATGGAAAAGCAACTGAATTCATTTTACCCCTATATACTTGTGAAATAAATCCAGGGAATAAAGAAAGGATTTGATGATTGTATACATGTTGCTTGAAAAGTGAATATTGTAGTTTAGTCTTCCAAATTGCATGAGCTAAGTTTATGGATTCTAGATAATGAAAGTTGCAGAAAACAATATTTCATAATTAATTGCAGAAATAAAATCTAAAGTATTACTTTTCTATTTCTATAGTTTTAATTCAGTATATTCTGGATTTGTTAAGTTGCTATTAAAATTATTGATTTTCTGGGAAATTATTCTTTCATTTATTTCAGAAAATTAGTATCTAGATAGATATTTCATCTAGTAAATGTAAAATTTTAACTTGTTAAATTCGCTATATAAAATTAATTTAATTCAGTCAGTTACTTTATGCAGAAGATAAATCTAAGGTTAATTTAGTACATCTATGTTTTAGCAATAAAGTATTTTGGTTTTAAAAGAAAAAAAAAATATCCTTACTGTGAATGAATTAGGAAAGTATTAATCCATTTATATTTTTCTATCTAAAATCAGAATAATGGTCACCAAAATAAAAATAAGGTATTTATGCTTGCATGTATATAAAAATGCTATATATATATATATATATATATATATATATATATATATATATATATGTATGTATGTATGTATGTATGTATGTATGTATGTATGTATGTATTTACATATATATATATATGTAAATATATATATATATACATACATATATATGTATATATATATATAGCATTTATATATATGTAAATATATATATACATACATATATATGTATATATATATATATATAGCATTATATATATATATATATATATAATGAAATATATATATGTGTATATATATATAGATATATATATATATATATACATATTTATATATATATAACAAATTATATTTTGTTTTAAATAAAACACAAAAAAAAAATAATAATAATAAAAAGACCTTGGTATCGGTCGGACCCATTGTGTTAAACACAGTGGTCGGCAAGTCGAACCACTGTGTTTAACATAGTGGGATGGCGTGGCTCCCACCACTGTGGGCAACCACAGTGGTCGGCGCCACTGCGGCCTCCCACAGTAGACGACCCTAAGGCCGACACTATGGGCGACCATAGTGGTCACCGCCACTGTGGTAACCCACAGTGAGCGGCGCCCACGGGGAAACGTCGTCGCCTTCTCCTCCCCCCTGTGTATCGTGCGCCCATTGAAAGGCAGCAACCCTGCCCTCCGCCATGGCCGCCGACCTTTTTCTTTCAGCCCTGCATAACAGAAATAAAGAAAACCCTAGCCGGTTAGGGCTAGGGTGAAATATGTTTAATAATATTAAAATAAAATAAAGGGCTTATTTTATAGAATAAATAAGGGTTAGGGTTTGCATGGGTAAACCCTTTTAGGTATAATATATATATATATATATATATATATATATATATATATATATATAGGACTGAGTTATTTAATTTTAAATTTTGAAAGATTGAGATGTTATGAAATCATATGATAATGAAGTAATATTTGATTTTAAATTTAAATCAGTTGAGTTGTTTAAATATTGGTGAAGTTAATATTTATTTTAAATTTAAATAGATTGAGAAGTTTTATGAAGTAAATAATAATGAAATTAATATTTATTTTTAATTTAAATAGATTTAGCTGTTCATGAAATAAATATTAATGAAGTTAATATTTATTTTAAATTTAAATAGATTGAGAAGTTTTATGAACTAAATAATAATGAAATTAATATTTATTTTTAATTTAAATAGATTTAGGTGTTCCTGAAATAAATATAATTAAGTTAATATTTATTTTAAATTTAAATAGATTGAATGTTTATGAACTAAATATTAATGAAGTTGATATTTAATTATAAATTAAATAAATTGAGCGACAATAAAGCTAGTCCATTTTAATCCATATTTAATCTTAAATTATTTTCATTATTTAAGTTAGTAGATAAAGTTCTTTTTAAACATAGTTAAGACCAAAATCGGTCAGTGTGTTTTGTGTTAGCAAACTTATTGTTATTTTTTAAAAAACATTATTCCGTTCTTGCCCTAAATTTTGGGCATGACATAAACATTTAATGCATTCTGTTATAGCTCGGTTACAACTTGGTGAATACTAAACTTCACTTGGTAGATATTCTGTCTTCATTAATCGACTGCGATAACCTTAGGGTTTGCCGACTAGGTTCCTTAGGGTTTACCGACTAGGTTCTTTGCTTAATAACATAGTATAGTATTAACCTTTACATTTTACAACATATGTATGATGTTAAAACAATCTAAAACATCAAGATCTCATCATTGTCTGACTTGGTAGAGTTGCCCATTGAATAACTTATCCCCTTATTCATCATATTCTTTCTCATGTCTTTACCGACTTCTTTATATTCTTCATATCATACTTCTCAAGATGTGGCAACATCATACTGAATTAGAAAATCAATTTCTTGACATCAATGACAAAATAATAATATCAAGATAGTAAAACATCTTTAATCAGTTATGTCCATAATCATCAACAACCTTCTCAATATCCTTATTCAAATGTCAACAATATTTCATTGTCTGTTATAATGTAATATTGCCAACATTACAAACATGGAATCATAAAATACTCAAAAAGGAGAGTTTGACTCAACTAGGTGCTCCTGCACCAACAGGTATACATATCTGATTACTCGGTGTCAGGAGATGGCAGGCATCGTAAAGGAGCTAGAGGAGGGGAGAATGCATACGGATTAAGTTTTGAAGAAATATAAATTTAGAGTTAAGAATGTAGCTGATCCTCCAGTTCAAGCAGTTGCATGTATACTTGATAATTATATAGCTTTTACCAAGAAATAAGGAATAAATGCATATTGCTAAAGATGGCAAAGCTTTTTCATAAATCCTTAATCTTGTATTTTTCAAGTGCAGCTCCTACTCAGGTTCCAATTTTGAGAGAAATTTTGCATGACTACAAAAACATGGCTCACCCAGCATGTTCCCCGTAGTGCTCATGCAATCCCCATTTCGTAGTTGTTAAGTGGAGTGTCAAGGCAGAAACTTGCAAGTTAACTGTGAATCCTAGTTTCAATTCTTAATTTAGGGTAGGGTTATTTCCTAGATAGTAAGGCAGAGAACTTCTATAAATTGAGAATTTGGATTCATTTGTAAGGGTCCCAAATTGATGATTTGTGGCCCACTTAGAGATTTTAGAATATTTTGCTAATTGTTAAGAAGTTTGAGTTATTTTTGTTATACATTCATTGAGATTAATATGAGAAGCAACTTGTACATTGCCTGATCTATGTCTATAATCTACCAAATTGTTCTATGTAATCTGATAACATCTATTATTTGGAGGTAGCAACGTGGTTTAATATTTTTGTTTATCACTTTATGAATCATATTGCAGACATTAGTGGTGTATGAGAATTATTGTGATAGGCCATATTGTTGATGATTTTATTTCTATAAATATGTGAAATTGATGATTTTGTAGGTTTTTTGGAGGTCAGTTGTTGAATGCTAACTTGGATAATATTTGATAATTTCTTGGATTGTAGGGAACTAATTGAGTAGTTCATTAAGTTTTTATTATATTGGTTTTTATTATTATTTTCTTGTTCCCCTTTACGCTTTGCATTTTATTTCCCAGAGAATCTTAAACCATAAAAACACAAAAAGAAAGGAAGTGAAGTTATCCATAACCAATGAGATTTAGTTCCAACCAGCAAGCCCCTTTACAGGTACAACCACATCAACTATTGGGCTGCCCATCACCATCATGACCCGACTATAGAGACCTTGGGGTAGTGAGTTTTCCCAAAATTCATTGCTTTTTAGGAGAGGTGGTGAGTGTTCACATTGGCTACCGGACTGTTGGCGGGTGTGTCAAAATAGTCGTCAACAAAAACTAGCGCTAGAAGGAGGGCCTAGACTAATCCCCTCACTAGTTAACCACATATGGTACTTCCAGGAGACAGATTGATTCCCTTTACCAAACCTAACCTCAACAATGAGCAAGACGACATTCTTACCCAACTATACAACTTTTTTTGGGACAGTACAAGAGATTATAATGATTGGTTACGAGCACGACAAGTCTTGGATAACGAGAGACAAAAGGCTATACGTAGAGAAGCAGAGGCATAAAGACAACTTAATCCTCAGGTAAACCCACAAGAAAATCCACAACCACCTCCTCAACTAGAGAATTGAGGTATTAAGCTAGATTGTATATCATCTTTCTCTCCTAAGAGATTCCACCGAGTCCTTAGGAGTGGGTCTTCACCAACCTACTTAGTAGAGTTAGGACCTGCCACTAGGAGAAAGATGAACAAATCTAAGAAAAACCCCTCAACAGCCTCACTAGTATAGTCATCCATAATCAACGTAGAAGATCAACTAATTCCTAGTCCTCAGCCTATCGCTGCACCTTTTGTGACTCAACGTCCACTATCGCCACCTTTGATGGCCTATTTGAACCAAGACACCACACCACTAGGAACCATACCAGGGGGTATAGATGACCTACCTAGAAACCCAAATAAATTTTGTAGTAAATTTTACTATTTAGGGGGACAAATGACTGATGAACATATTAAAGCATTCAAGGATTCAGTCATTTGTAATCATATTGAACACCAAGATGTAGTATGTAGACCCTTCCCATATTCACTTGGGGTTAATGAATACAATTGGTACTTAACCTTACCTGCAAACTCTATCAAAGGTTGGGACGTCTTGGAGAAGACCTTCATTAATCAACTCCAAGTGTGCGTAGACCTCGGGATACTATACCACTAGTTTGTATTGGAGTTGAGGAAAAATCAACTCTACATCTCCCAAAGATCACTTACATGCAAACCTGTCACAAAAAGAGAGAATAAAAATAGTTATGGAGGCCAGATTTTAGAGATCCAGGAGAGAGGAGTCATATTGATTGTGCAACAAGAATGCAATTCAATAATTACAATTGTTATGAAAAATACAAAGAGAGAATCCTTATAAAAGGATACTCGAAACCCTAAAGGTTAAAACCCTAAAGAATTATAAGATTCCTAAGTTTAGCTTAAGCATATAGTATAATAGACTAATAATTAAATAAATAATTATTAGCTAATAAAATATCTCTAACACCCCCCCTTAAGATGAACTTAGGGAGTAGCTAAAAAACAACTAAGGACTTTAAAAACATGTAAAAAATTGTATGAAAATAACAATGGGTCTTGACAACTAGGCCTGATGAGGTACCCAAGTACAATAAAATCTCTATAAAGTGGAGAAAAAGGAGAAAACCCTGTGGGAACAAAACTCCTCTCCAAGAAGAGATGAAAGCTCAAGTGAAGGGCTAAGAAGCCTCTAAACAAGAGTGTTTCAAAAGATAGGAACAAAAAAAGAGAATGAAGAACACCACTGAAGCAAGAAATAGTTGCAAACAATGTCAAAGAGTAATTGCTGATCTGAAGAACCTCCACTGAAATAGAACATGGCTAGGTATAGAAGATTGTAATCTGCATGAGTGCCCTCAAATGATACTACTCAAATCAGATGGCAAACAAAAGAAAACAACTAGACTCAAAGATACAGATGGCATGAAACACCAAAGCCTAAAGATTTGATCAATCAAACCAAGGAAGCATTAGAACCAACATGAAAAACCTCCCCATAACATTGAAAAGGGAGAGGGATAGGTACACTGAAAATAATGGTCAATAAGAATTGCATGACGAAGAACTAGGAACATTGAAGGTGCAAAGAAAGTACATAAGGTCATGGAAGGAACACTCACTTGACACACACCATGAGGCTAATGTCATGGAAGGAACACTCACTTGACAAAGGTAGATGGAAAAAAAAAAAGGAAAACATCAACCCCCCCATGGCACTTTATAAGTAGTGCATGTACAGTAAGGCACAAGATGTGCAAGATCCCAAGTATACAATGCATGATGGCACTTTATCTCAGTATGTTTGCATAAATAAAATGCTAAAATGAACAGAAGAGACAGAAGACTAAAAAAAAAAGAACAACCAAAGACGAGACATCCTACTCAAAGAAAGAGATCCCAAGACCTAAAACATCCAAGATATTCACCAGAATGTTGAAAAGCCAAAAAACTGAATTAAATGTACTTGGAGCAGAATTTGGAAAGAAAACTCATAATACTGGAAATAACACAGAACAATTTTTCCAATGATATAATTTTTTTGAAAAACAAAGTTTAGATGCTCAAGTTATGTCTCTCAGAGTGCAAAATGGAACTTCTAGTTTTGATAGAAAAAAAGACCATCAAAAAAGAAAAATCAAAAGATCAAACCTCTAGATCTGGATAGAACTCAGAAAGAGCTTTCCGATGGTATAAGGTTTTTGAAAAAACACCTCCTTATGACCAAGTTATGGCCAAAAGAAAAAAACCCCTCTTGTAGGGCATAAAGAGGGTAAAACAAAATTTATTTATTTTTTGACAAAAATTTTCTAACGCATTTGCAGGTATAGTCGTATGTATTTTTGTGCCTCAAAAAATGTGCCAATAAAAAATCATGCCCCAGATGCCCTTGTCACCGAAAATAGGCAAATTATATATCAAACTTCATGGAATCATCCTCTTGAATCCAATCGTGAGGTCCTTTTGGCACCAAAATATACCAAAAAATAAGCTACCCCCATAAATGGAAAAAAGCAACTACACAAACTCCTGAATACATAGATCTTAAAAATAAGGCCCAAAATCTCTCATGCATATAACATGGGCATGCAGATCTGGAGCTCTGATACCATATTGGAGTTGAGGAAAAATCAACTCTACAGCTCTCAAAGATCACTTGCATGCAAACATGTCACAGAAAGAGAGAAGCAAAATAGTTATGGAGGCTAGAATTTAGAGATCTAGAAAAGAGGAGTCATATTGATTGTGCAACAAGAATGTAATTCAATAATTACAGTTGTTATGAAAAATACAAAGAGAGAATCCTTATAAAAGGATAATCAAAACCCTAAAGGTGAAATCCCTAAAGAATTATAAGATTCCTAAGTTTAGCTTAAGCATAGAGTATAATAGACTAATAATTAAATAAATAATTATTAGCTAATAAAATATAACTCTAACAATTTGCTTCTCTTAAGAAAGTGCCAAATGATCCATTAATGACTTTTAATACTAGCTTCCAAAGGGCATTCAATAGGCTACAAGCTCCTTACAAGGTAACACCTAACGTAGCCATTGACTCATATCAAAGAGCTATCTACCCTTGGACTGCTATGTTTATTAAGAAGAGTGTTCCTCAAGATCAAAGGGACACCTTGGCAAAAGTCTTCACATTAGAAATTAGCATGAACCATGAGTTGAATCAAACCCTAGGAGGGATCAAATATAATCTACCTATAGGGGTGAATCAAGGAAACTAAAATCAACTCCCATGTGTACCCTTGTCTCTACTTGTAGGTTCCCCAATGATGAACCCTATGCCAATGTATGCACCCCAACCTCGGGTGAATCAATAGTTTGTTGCCCAAACTTTGACTTGGCAAAATGGTACCAATACCACCCCCACTTAAATGCAATATGTTGGTCAAGCGCAAGCTGAAAGTCAACAATTTGACAATACTAATTTAGTGAACCAACCTCCAACCATGTCTCCTGAGAATCAAAGATCTCATATATCTACTGAAGTAGAAGCCTTAAAGAAAATGATCTCATAGGTTACTTCAGACTTGAGCCAGCTAAAAATGAATCCTCCAGGAGGGTATAATCAATCCCAACCATATAATAATCAGTGAAACTACAATAACCAGAACCAAAATCAAAGGTATAACAACAAACCTTATAATAGGCAATGGAATACGGGTCCGAATAACGGTGGGGTGAACCATGATCACCTCGATGCATGAGATGACCCAAACCACACACAAAGTGTTAACCTTGCGGACATGAATTTGCTAACAAATTGGTGCAGGTTGCATGACACAGCTGCGCATTCTGAGGTTAATTGTGCTTAGTTTGAGAAAATCATAAGAATTGCTCAAGCTGACTCGCAGCCAAAAGATTGTTCCAATGATGAACCCGATAAGGTTAATACTGCCATGTTGGCCAATACCTTCATGTGCAAAGAATTTCAGGCTAAGGGTGGAGGTGAACCATGTTTATATGATTCTCAGGCCTTTCAGACCAGAAACAACTACAATCTTAGGAGTCAAGGCAAAGCTCCATTAACGGAGCCACCTCCCCTGATGGGTGTGTTTGTATCTCTTGATGAGAATGCAAAAAACAATCCTCACCCTCCTTAGGCTTTCCAAGGAGAATGCCCTAGACAAGCTCAAGGGAAAGATTATGTTCTAAAAGGATCATTTGACATTACTAAGGAGATGGAAAGGACTGCCACCACTATGTCCTTGATGGAAGTATTGAGATATTGCTCTGAACAGAAGAGGGCTCTCCTTAGAAAGTTGGAATTGTTAGAGTCACAAAGCAATGAGGTTAAGATGGCAAACCTTAATGAAGTCAATGCTAATGTCAGTAGTGATGCAATAGAAAATCCACCATTTTTACTAAGTTTGAGGATATGTGAAAAGAATTTACACAACTGTTTGGTAGATTCTGGGGCTTCAGGAAATATAATGCCCTACTCTATATGTCAGAAGCTCAGACTTCAACCAGTACGGGAAAATGTAAGGTGGTACAACTAGATAAAACTAAGGTTAACATAATTGGAGAATTGAAAGATGTATACATCCAATTAGCTGTTGATCCCCAAATATCTCGTTATATTGACATTCAAGTAGTGGATATTCTAGAAGTATATGTGATGCTCCTTAGTAGGGATTGGTCAAAGACTTTGGGAGGATATTTCTCGACTTGTTTTACATACTTGTGGCTTCCATGGAAGGGGGTAAGTAACCAGATCCGAATCGATAGTGAACCTAAGTTGAAAAAGTTGGTAATGGGTTATGGTGCTCCTAATGAGGTGGCGTTTGTTGAAGTGAGTCCAGGAGTTTACAGGGTCAATGAGATTCTCACTTTCTCTACATCGGCTCCTCTCCAGTTATTTCAAGAAGATATGACCTCATATAAAAGGCGAGTCAAAGGTTTCGCTATAGCAGTACAACAAGGAATATTTTTTGTTGGGGGACACTATGAAGATACAAGATTTGTTACTTCCAAAATGGTGTCAGATACATCATGTGGAGCACTAAGAGATTTCATGTATCCCATTTCAGAATGAGATTATGAAATTGATGAGTTTGGTTCCATATGAAGAAGATGATCATACCATCAATATGGAAGAAGTTCAAGGTCTAAGTTGTGAAGGATTAGAGTCCCAAACAATAGATTATGTAAGTAAGACTACCCAACCTAAAGAATTCAACCAGGAGATTCTTGCAGTTGAGATTGTAAAAAATGAGAAGGAAGGTATCCCTCTTGAGCAAGAGAATGACGAAACACAATCTCAACTTCAACCTCAATCAGAACAAATTGTTCTTAACACTACTTACACATTCATGCAACTAGAAATTGAAAAATCTCAATTGTCACAAGACTTCGAGTCAGAGAAGCAACAATCATCTCCGGAAGCTAATCTAATTATTGACCCTAAGGTGAAAAATGTAAAGAGACCAAAAGATGAAATATGGTTTTTAAATTTTGATGGGTCAAGATCTAAGCAAGGCAGTGGAGCAGGCGTAGAGTTAACCAACCCAAAAGAGAAAACCCTTTTAGCTTCTTGCTGACTCCAATTCCCTTGTACTAATAACATGATGGAGTACAAGGCCTTAGTTGGAGGATTACTTTTTTCTCATAAGAAGGGGGCAAAGTATTTGAAGGTGCAAGGAGATTCTGAGCTAGTGGTTAAACAAGTGCGAAGCCAATATGCATTCCATGATAAAAGGTTAGCAGCATATCGGAATAGAGTGTGGGATCTAATTGAGGATTTTGATGCATTCGACATTCACTTGGTACCTAGGAAAGTAAATGGAATACCTGATGTGTTGGTCCTAGCTGCCAGTACATTAGAATCAGTAAGCCAATCCCCTTTGAAGAAGTTCTTCATGGAATTAATCTATATACCTGTTATACCTGATTATATTAAACATTTCCAAGTCTTCCAAGATGATGCCCACATTCTATCCTTTCTTGCCAATTCAAGGGCTTTTGAAGAGAAAATTATGGATGAGGAAGATAAATCAGATGATCTTAATGTCGAAAGTACTGTTAATATTTTGGATTTACCAAATAGTATTATTCCTAAAGGGATGGTCACCTTAGAGAGACTTTTTGATTCAGACCCTAGAGTGAAGGAGAGACTAACAACGAATTTAGATGCCAGAAAGTACGAGCCCCATAATATTGGTTCAGAAGGACAAGAGAGGATTGTCTATATTGGGAAGATTTGCACTCAAAATAAAAGAGAAAAACTAATACAAATCTTGAAAGAGTTCATTGATGTAATAGCATGGGGGTATGAAGATTTAAATATATTCGATACAACGATTACCCCCTAAAACCTAACATAAAGTTATTCCGGTAAAAGCAAGGGCTGGTCAATTCACTAATAGAACCCTTGATTTTCAAGGGTTGCTAATTTGGTACCAGTACAAAAAAAGAATGGAGAAATACAGCTTTGTGTGGACTTTTGTAATCTCAACAAAGCCTTTGAGAAAGATAATTACCCGCTTCCTTCTTTGGATGAAGTACTACAAATAGTAAATGCTTCGCAAATGATGTTGTTCTTAGATGGTTATTCTGAATATAATCAAGTATTGGTGAGCTATGAGGATCATATGAAGACAATGTTTATGATGAAGTGGGGAAAATATGTGTATAGAAGAATGCCATTCGGGTTGATTAATGTTGGGGAGACCTTCCAATGAGAAATGGATACAACTTTTAAGGAATTGATTGGAAAATGCATTATTATCTATATGGACAACTTGACAATATTTTCCAAGCTCAGAGAAGACCACCCAAACCACCTCCAAAAGGTATTGGAAATATGTCGGAGATATGGGATTTCCCTTAACCCCAAGAAATGTGTGTTTGGAGTGGCTAAAGGAAAGCTACTTGGCCACGTAATCTCTGAGAAGGGGATATCTATAGACCCAGATCGGGTAGAAGCGTTATTGAAGTTACAAATGCCCAACAATAAAAAGGAGATGAGATCTTTCTTTGGGAAGATCAATTTTGTTAGAAAGTTTATTATTGGGTTTGCAGAGATAGTCAAGCCATTGAATGAAATGATGAAGAAGGATGCTAAGGTCGAATGGAGAACTGAAGAAAAAGAGGCTTTTGCCCAGATTAAGAAATCCATCGTCAAAGCTCCTATGCTAACTAGTCCTGATTACACTCTATCATTTTACATATATTCTTTTCCTTTGCTACACTCAGGAGCGGTTGTTTTGACACAAAGGCAAGTGGGAGACGAGAAAACTATTGAATTTATGAACTCTCCTTTCAAAAGTGTTGAGGTTAGATATTCTGCTCTTGAAAAACAGGCCTTTGCGTTGGTAAGAGCAGTCAAGAAATTTAGGCATTACATCTTGAGGAATAAAATTTATGCGATTGTCCCTGATCAAGCAGTGAAGTCACTACTCATGTAGTCCAAGATGGGAGAATGTCGAGTGAAGTGAATGGTAATATTGCAAGAAATTGATTTAGAGATGCATCCAATGAAGTTGGTCAGAGGCCAAGGATTGTCTCAAGCCATGGCAATTGACATCCCTCAAATCCAGTGCCAACAATATAAATTGGATTCATTCACTCAGGACCCCTGGTACATGGATTTGGTATTTATATTGCTAAATAATAGGTGTCCCGAGGAGTTGACAACCACGCAAAGATGAGCATTAAGGCTCAAAAGTGCTAATTATATGATCAAAGATTTGACACTTTATAGAAATAATTATGAAGGTGTGGGATGCAAAATTCATCTTCTATTACCAAAGTAATCAATTAGGAACAAGGGAAATCATGAATCCCTCCTAATCAGAATTTAACAAACAATACAATGGAATAACAAAATTAAGAAATAAGAATTATAAATGAAGTCAACAAAAAACTCCCTATTCCATGACTGCGTAGAATTTCCATTGCTCTTCTCCTCTTTGTGGTATGATGGCTCTCAGATATTGTATTGGTAACCTGCAAGTGACACAAAGATTCAAAGTTCATGATTCAGAGAAATTGTGGAGATTGGATGCTCAATTTATAGAAAATTGGAGAAGATTGATTGAAAGGTGGAACAAATTGATCAAGAGGTAGAACTCAGGTGAGCTCAAATGAAAATTGATAGTTGAACTGCTGATTGTAGGAGTGAAACTCAATAGATTGAATAGATTAATTGACTCAACTGATTGAGAAAAAGATGACAGAAGGAAGAAAAATAATGATTGGAGGAAATAAAGAGGATGACACAGAGAGCTTAATTTAGAAAAAGCTAACTAAAAGATGGAAATAGAAGTTGAAGAGATAAATGATTTAATTAATTGATTTATTGAGTTAATTAATTTAGCATGTGCTTGCATTTAGATTTAGATTTTCAATTTCATTTTTACATGAGATTTTAATTCAAACAATTGAATTTATTAATTCAATTTAGTATTTGAATATATTTAGAACTTGACTTTGATTTTCAATTTGGTTTTTGAAATCATGCATGTGTATTTGAATTTGGAAGAAATTAGAAGAATATGAAATTAAATGAAATTAGAATTTGGGGATTTGGAATTGAAGAATTAATTAGTTAATTAAATAATTTAAAGAAACTATTTAATTATTTAGAAGTGGAATTTAATTAAATAATAAAGATTATTAAATTTAAAGGATTAAATCACAATTAATTAAATAATTAATATTTAATTAATATTTAGAAGAGGGTTGAATGATTAAATGATCAGAGATAGAAATTGAGAAATTGAATAATTAGCAATTTATTTAAATAATAAAGATTATTTAAATTGGAGAATTAATCAGAATTAATTAAATAATAAATATTTAATTAATATTTAGAAAATGATTAAAATGATTAAATGATGATAGAATAAGATTATGAGGAAATATGAAATTAGAAGAAAAAGATTAATTAACTTAATTAAATAATTAAAGAATATTTAATCAATTAGAGGAATAATTAGTACATGATCAATGAGACATTTTTAGGTATCTACAAAAGGTATTTACCTTCAGTGTCTTAATCATCAAGAAGCCCATAATATGATTGAGGAAATTCACGGGAAATATGGTACAAGTCATGGGTCAGTGGATGCCACTGCACATCAAATATTGAAGGTTGGATATTATTGGCCTAGCATATTTAAGGATACTCATGAGCATGTTTGTCATTGTCATATGTGCCAAATTGTATCCTCTAGAGAAAGAAATCTTGTCATGCCTCTCCAAACAGTATTCGAGGTAAGACCTTTTGCTCAATGGGCACTAGATTTCGTAGGTGTTATTAATCCTAACTCATCTGTAGGACATAAGTTTATTCTTACTATGATGGATTATTGCACCCGGTGGACAGAAGCCATTGCATGCTGGAATGCTACTGCTGAGGTAATCTTGAAATTTATTGAAGAGAACATTGTCACTAGGTTTGGTATGTCGTTTGCTCTGGTATGTGACAATGGCCCTGCTTTTACTTCTACAAAGTTGATGCAATGGTCGTATGAATATAAAGTGATACTAGAATTTTCATCCAACTATTACCCGCAAGGTAATAAAGTAGCTAAATCTATGAACAAGAACATCCTAGATGTCATTAAGAAGCTACTTGAGAAAAACCCTAGGGATTGGCATAATCAATTGCGATACGCCTTATGGGCTTATCGAACCAGAGTAAAAGTCATCTTGGGAACTTCTCCATATTACCTTGTCTACAGCCAGACCCCTATCTTCCCAATCAACTTACAAATATTGGTCCTCCAATTAATGAAAGAACTTGATAGTGAGGATCGGGTAGAGATTCACCTCTTAAATTTATTAAGACTTGATGAAAAAAGGATTAATACTCTACAACACTTTGCCAAGAACCAAGTTGTTGTTAAGTGATGGTTTGATAAGAGGGCCAAGGTGAAAGAATTTCAAATCTCTGACATAGTCCTATTATGGTACAAGGCCAAGGAGAAGAAAGGTGATCACCACAAGTTTGAAAGATTGTGGTTAGGTCCTTACCAAATAGCTAAAATTTTAGGCGAAAAAACTTTTAGGTTAAGCTCTTTGACTAGAGAACTTGTACCATTTCCCATCAATGGTTAGTTCCTCAAGCATTACTTTGATTAATCCTTAGTGAAGCTTGACTTGTTGTATAGAGTAGATTAGTTGTTTCTTTTGTTTTTCTTCATTGTTTCTTTGGGTTTTTGTTTGTTTGATGTGTTTTTTCTTTGTTGCATGCTTGTTTCCCTTTTGTTTTGTTTGATTGTTTGATTGTTTGTTTGTTTTGTTTGTTTGTTGAATCAGGATATACATATTTTGTTCTCAAAGATTCTAAAAGGAAGGTATCCTTTGCATAACATCTTGCCAAATCCTGAGAGACTTTGACTCTCTGCTATTTACAACTTCATTGTCATTTGGTTAATTTTGAAACTTTTGTCTATACTCGTTCAAAGTGGTATATAATCGTTTAAATATGATTTGAAGTTTTGACTTTCAATTGGAAAAGACTAGCATATCAGCACAAACATCACATTAAGATACATCAAAAAATTTTGTAAGATATCAGAAAAACTGGTTTTCAAGTGAAAAATCCGAAGTCAGGGCATTTCACGTTATCCACCGTGGGTCCCAACCCAGTTATCAAACTTCAATGTTTGAAAGTTGCTTAAAAGGTTATTGAAGAAACAATTCATTCTATATCCTATAATGTTTTCAAAAAAAAAAGAGAGAGAGAGAAAAAATAATCCCCTTAAGCAACTCAAATGGGTGTTTCAAGTAACCTACACCAGGGCTATGGATGCCTAGCTGACAATGGAGCACTGTTTGATGGGAACCAGAGGTATCTCTATCGAGGCTATAGACACCTGACAGGAAGAAGAGCTATGCCCAGGATGACCTTGCATGAAACATGATTGATGACTTCATCTACATAGCTTGCGCCTAGTTTACTTTGATTATCTGCATTATTGAAATGATGGAGTAATAAATCATATGCACACACTTAAAAGTTAGTCATGTCTATTTCTCTTCTTGGTTGTTTGTTCATTGGTTAACTCATCTTTTTCTCTTATACATTCTTTTGAATGATAATAGCCCTAGGCATCGGGTTAACTAGAGATTCTGAAGTTCTAAATTGCCTATAGTCATTTTTCCCAAATAGTCGCCATTTGCTATGTCTTGCATATCTATTTCCCCATTGGTTTCCTTGCATCAAAATTTGGGTCCCTTTTGTTTTTTCTTTTCTTTTTCCCTTTGTTCCTTTTTTGGTTTTTGACCTCGGAACTCCGGAGTCTCAAGGTCCCTTTGTTCCTTTTTTGGTTTTTGACCTTGGAACTCCGGAGTCCCAAGGTCCCTTTGTTCCTTTTTTGGTTTTTGACCTCGGAACTCCTGAGTCTCAGAGTCTCGAGGTCCCTTTTTTCCATTTTTGGTTTTTGACCTCGAAACTTCAGAGTCCCAAGGTCCCTTTGTTCCTTTTTGGTTTTTGACCTCGGAGCTTCGGAGTCACGGAGTTCCAAGGCCCCTTTGTTGTTTTTTTGGTTTTTGACCCCGAAACTCTAGAGTCCTGGAGTCCCAAGGTTTTGAGTCTTCTACGTCAGAACCCTAGAGTCTCGCGGTGTAACCTCCTTTTGCTTGCTTCAAAACTCTGGACCCCCAGAGTTTCGGGGTGGGGTGTTTCCTTTCTTGTGAGGAGCTCGGAACCTCGGGACCCCAGAGTCCCGAGGTCGTGTTTAAAGCCTCCATACGGATGAGCTTGGGAAGAGGTATAAATAGGGATGATGAAATTTTAAAGTTCATTTGTGCATTCAAAACTCCTCCTCCCTAGCTCCAAGCCGCGAACCTCCAGACTTTCAAGCTTTCCTTGACGTTTTTGAGAATTTTGAATCACCAAGTTGGTGATTTTTCTTGCCCATTTTGGTGGTTTGTAGATTAGATTTTCTCTCCTCGCCATTATTTTTATTGGTTGTTGGTTTTTGTTTGTTTCTTTTTTCCTTTTGTGTGCCCTAGTTTTTTTGCCCAAAACCCCAGAGTTCCGGGTAGTTGGTTTTCAAGCACCCGGAACCTTAGAGTTCTGGATTACTCCTGTTTAATAAGCTTAGAACCCCAGAGTTCTGAGTGGATCCCATTAAATGAACTTGGAACCCCAGACCCCCAGAGTTCCAGGATTCCTTTTGCATACAACCTAACCTCGAGACCCCAAAGTCTTGAAGTAAATCAACTTTTATGATTATTATCAAACACTGAAGATTTGTTTTCTGCTTGCAGGTTTGAGTGGTTAGATGGACTCGTTCTCCAGTAAAAGAGGCAAATAAATTGATATACTCACAACCACCATGAAATATCATTACCAAGGATAGGTCTATGCTTCAAAATTAGATGATCAAGTTAGATGGGTCACAGATACCGAAATCGGCCATATAGAAATTGAGGATATCAAGGCTCAATTAGACAAACCTAGTCTGGAGGCCGTCCATAGGAGAATCAAGAGATTGGGCCTAGTTGAAGCTACTGCCTTTCCATAGTCATTGTAGGCACTGGAGTTCATAATGACCATTGCCCCATTTTATAACCCAGAGACTAGAAAGTGCACAGATGCATAAGGAAAAATAGTCATAGACTTGTCTCCTAACATGCTTGGGTTGGTTTTTGGCATCCCAACCAGGGAGGAGATATTTTTGTTAACCAAAGAAGAGGCCTTAAGGGCATGGAATGACAAAATATCAACCAGTAAGAGGCACATGAGAACAAACTCATTGGAAGAAGAAAGAAAGACAGGTCTCAAGACAACAAAGATCCTGAGAGCGTATTTTAAAGAGCCCCAAAGAGACTTAATCATTATGCTTAGTGGGGCCTTTCGTAAGCCGGATTGCAAGCATTTTCATCCCTAGATGTTTCAATTCATTAGCACTATTTTAATAGGGAAACAATACTTTGATTGGCCACAGATCCTCTCCAACAATATCTGCAAACATATGAAAGAAGTTCAGCATACCCAAAAATTCTTTTTCACATCATACATCATCTAGGTAGTTGCTAGAGCTAGAAAGTTTCCAGGGCTACAGGTAGAAGGTCTATTGGGAGAGGAGGAAGGACAAAAGAAGGTATGGGAGTATTATTCCCAACTCACTCTAGCCAATGCAAAGGCTCATTTCAAGAGAGTTAATGATGCCTTCGTTTTCCCAATAATAATCAAATTAACAGGAGATGCTGGATATCGGATTAGCCCAAAGGCCATGGCTATCATCTGAGAGTAGGCATGTTGGTTCATCCAAAACCCACGCTCCAATTACATTAGGGTTAGCAGATTCACAGGGAACCCAATGTTGCTGCCCCAATATTGCAATGATAGGATAATTTTTCTAGAGTATGTAAGGCAGCTTGTGGGCCTCCAACCACTTTTGTCATCAAAACACAAAACATGCATCAGTTTCTCAATATCTATTGGGTACTTTTTATGTTCTAAGATACAAGTAGAAAAATTAGCAGATCAAGAGCTTCAAGATTTGAACTTGAAGGAGTATGATCATGATAGGGATATTTATCATCCCTATGAGAAACTTAAACAAGCTATGCCTAAGGCAGATGAGGGGCACAAGCCTAGCTTAGAGTACTTTTGGGCTAACCTGTAAGATAGTTTTGAGGTTAAGGAGAAGAGCTATAACAAGTTATCTGTGCCACAGGTAAGATATTTAAGAATTGAGACTAACCTCCCTAAAGACTTAGGGATGATGGGGACTTACTTGATCCAATTTATAGGGAATCAGGGATGGATAAAAGGCCCCTCTCCCCAATAAAGTGTTCTACAAGTGAAGAAACAAATATGGAAAAATTTTCTCGAGTGGTCATGTAATGCTTGCCAAAATACCCTAAAGAACTAAACAATAATATACAAATGGAGATAATTTTTTTTCTAATTAACCATCTAATAACAACTAATGCAACATATAACATCTCCATCTATTTACATTCATTAACCAATGAGCCAGTATGAATATACATCATTGTTCATTTTATCAAATAATGCAATTGGAAATAGCACAACATCAATAACCTTTCTCTAGGGCACTTTAACACCATTACTTAATCCATTTCCACCATAACATACTACATACATGATAGGTATATTTCACCTTCATCAATGCATCATATTCTAATTCTTTAACCATGAGATATGCAAACTACAACATTACTTATTCCTCATGATATGTATAATTTCGTCCCTACCAATGCATCTATGTGAATCATTCCTATTTACTAGATCCAATTAGCATCTTCTAACATATGCACTTATTAATCTACGAAGACTCCTTTTTAAGATTATTTAACACTCTAACTAGCCTCTAAACATTCCATGAAATAATACAACTAATTCATAATGCAATTTCATTTTGTTCTAACTATAACCACTTATTTCCATGATTCATAAGATCACATCTCTACAAAAACAATATACCTAAGTTCCAATTTCCAACTACAATTCAACTTACAAATACGAGTACATTAAATACATCATGAGAATAGCTCTTTCTACTACAAGAATCCATCTACTATATAAGGAATGTTACATCTCATACATTCCATCTTATTTATTACATAGATCTGCTACAAGTTACATCCATAGTACATCATGAAGAAGAATCCACACCCACGCAAGAAGAATCCAAGAGAACATCCCAATGGATAAAAAGCACCAACCTCCTGACCATGTGGAACCAAAGGAACCACTCCCCATGATAGGAGATGACACATGGTCCCAACGCATACTCTAAACCTAAGATGGCACCTATAACCAAGGAGACTAACCACACAAGGACACTCAAGCAATAACTCACACATACAACAAGAATGAACTCCCAAAGGCATAAAACTCATTAATACATAAATGCATCCAATAAGCATAAACATAAATCAATAAGGGGAAACACATGTAGGAGTGGAGTGTCATCACATGCCATCCTCACAACATAATAACATAATAACACAAGGCACTAGCCTGATGGACATGTGGAGCCATCTCAACCTATGAGAGACTAAGGGAGATTAGCTTACCGTCTTCATGACTTTCTCATGCTTATCCGAAAACATCCTCCCTAGGACTAATTCATGAGGCACAAATCAATTTATCATCTTATTAATTAATCTAACTATCCAACCCATCAATTATTAGGTTATCACTTATTTACAAATCACATAAAAATCCAATGTGCCCTGGTGGTCTAGACTTCATGCATCCTTACAAGGAACCTCATGCAAGCCTATCTCTCATGACCTCGGTCATCACAAGGAAGCCCACTCCTCCTAACATGGCCCAACAATAAATCACAAGAGGCTCTACCAACATAATTACATGAAAATAGTACTCAAAGAAGCCAACAACTTTCACATATACCCTTACAACATGAACAGGGCTACAACGGCATATACAACATCAATATAGAAAAATGAACCTCTTGGCTAGCAATAACAAAGGCATATCAAGCCATCAAATAAAGAATAACATCACATCAAGGCCTACTCACTTGCTGGTCCAAAACAACATAGAAAATATCTCAATCATCCATGGCCTATCCATATGGAAGAGATTCTATAATACTCACAATGCATAGAAGAACAAATATACTCAAACTATCAAAATGCATAAAAAATTGTCAAACCCAAAATTGGGAAACACTAAAAGACCTCAAATAAAGCCTCTGGTACAAAAATCATTTCAGGAAAATACTTCAAAACTGATCAAAACTGGGAAAATGCAAAACACAATCAGGTTAGTGCTTTTACCCCGCAGGACAGCACAAATGCAACATATGACAACGCTTTTGCATTCTAGAATCACACATATGCATTTTGAAATAACGCTTATGTTTCCAGATTCGCGCTTATGCATCCTAAGACAATGCTTATGCTACACAGAGCAGCACAAATGCATCACAGAATAGTACAAATGCAATATAGAACAATGCTTTTGCACAAAAATTATAGAAAACTCAGATAAATTTTGGGTAAAATAATAAATCAGAGACTTAACAAAAATGCTCGAAAAACATATGGAAAGAGATGCCCAGAAACAAAGAATACCTGGGTATAAACACATTAAGATATCTCAAACTGTAGACCAAGATTTAACCAAATATCTTCATGACAGAAAAAAGATAGAACTTCTTCAAAACTCACAGAGAATCAAATGAAGATAGTCTCGACATTCAAAACTAAAGGACTCACCAAGGAAGACCAATCTCATCTCATACAGAAGAGGATTAGTCAACCAAAGATTTCCACAACAAATTCACAGAGCCATGAAATGGCATACACAAGAAAAACCAATAAATCTCCCAACAACTATATAAAACCCAAATAATATTAAGCTTTACTTCCCAAATATTAACCTTCAGCAATAATAAAACTATAGAGTAAAATAACTTCTCATCCCGAACCCAAAACATTGCAGACACAAAGCATACACGGAGAAGCCACTAAAATAAAATGCAAAGTGAAAGAACTCCAACCTGCAACTTGAAGTAATGGCTTGAAGATGAAGAAGAGCTCCCACAACCCAAACCAAATCCAATCCAAGCTCTAGCCAAATCCAAGAGAGAAGAAAACCAAAACCAAGAAGAAAACTTGTTGGAGAAATCTTCCAGAGATGAGCCAACCAACCAAAAAAACTTCACATGAAAGAAAATAAAAACCAACAATAATCCAAAACTCTAGCCTCAATTTTGGCCAATCAAAATATTCCATTTTGGAGTATATTTTACCAACCCACCATATAATATAATTTATTCACCCATTTTGAATTTAACCAATGAGAGTTAAGGGTAGGTAAAGTAAATAAAATATACTTATTTAGCTAAGTGGGATTGTTTTATTTCTTTATTTAATTTAATGTGTTCACACACCCCACTTAGGAATAAAAGTTAAACTATTGAATAAATATAAGTTGTAAATAAATAATCCAAAAGGGGATTAAAATCAAAAAAACCAAAAGCTAATAAAATAAATTAAAGAACCAAATAAATGTAAGATATCAAATAAATAATTAAATAATCAAATACCATTAAAGATTAAATCACAAATATCAAATAAATATTAAACAACAATAAAACTCATCAAATAAATAATCATAAAATCAATAAACGTTAATTATCAAATAAATATAAATATCAAATAATTAAATATTCAAAAATAATAAATTAAATACATAAAAATAAACATTACCAAATATAAAACTACACGTCAAGAGCCACATAATTACTCTAACATAATCAAGTGAATCAACCGGCATACACTGAACTCACCAAACCAAAAGACCAAGCTTACTAATTGACATGGTGAATTATGCCAAGACGTCGACTACACATGATGAATAACTTAGACCTAGACTATGGGAGGGAAACTCATGCCATCTCCAAACCACATTAGCCATTGGAACTAAAGACACACTCAAACCTGTGAAGCCAGGTGGAGTTGATGTCTGGTACCTGCAAAATCCTGCAACCATAAAATGACAATACCACATATACATATACATATACATATATATAGAACAGACAAGTGATAGGGAATCATGACAACACATCTCACTCGCAATGAGTGATGTGGAATCATCTCTATCATGAAGACAATCAAACATTAGTCAAACACATCTCATAAACATCTCATCATATGTAATCATGAAGTAGGGTTAGCGTAATCATAATCATCATCAAAACCATTATATATCTAATCTATCAATAATCCATCACATAGTGAGCATATAAAATCCATCAAGTACATGTATCATCAAATCACATGATCAATCATGATAATACCAACATCCATATAGATAATCAAAGTACCATATGTCCAATAGTGTTTAACATCAATCATAAGTCACTGAAGTACATGACTAATCATCATCCAAATCATGAAAATATAGTGTAGATAAGTCTATCAAGCATAATATAAAAGTCAACTCTAGCCAAAATAAGTAAAATCAAGGGTGGACTACAAGTCATCAATAGAACCAAGCAATGGTTAGGCAAGAGGATAAGGCCCAGTGTCTCAAAGATGAAACAGAAGGAGTCCACTTCAGGCATACCTCAATCAAGGGGCCATAAAGAGTACGCTCGAAAGACAAGGTCAGCCTCAAGGCAAAATATGTCCACTGATCCAGATGAGGAGGACAAACCTCAAGAAAGTACTGAGAACTTAATCAAGAAACTCCAAGAAAAGATGAGGGAATCTGAATTGCTAAAGAAGGCATCGGACCTGGGAGTGACCGATGGATTGGGAGCGGTACCACTTGCCAAAGTTCTCCCACAAAGGATAGCTATAGGGAAGACTGCAGGAGAGGGTACCCAAGAGCAAGAGGAAGATATAGAAATTACTGAGGATATACCTACTCAACCACCTTCAATAGATGCCACACATGCTCCAAGCACCAACACCCCTATACCACCACTTGTCAATATTCCCATAAGGCAGCTTGGAGTGCAAGGCTTCAGGTCTACCACTGAAGGAATAAAACTTAGAAACATTGAGTCGGATTCAAATCGGGAGGAAGAAGATCTTGAGCAACAATGACCGCTAGAAGTTGAGCAAGAAGGGGATGAGGCAGAAGACCTATTGAATGAAAGACTAGTGCTAACCCCTCAAGATCAAGAGGGCCTCCTCAAGGATATAGCAGTCGGGGAAGGTGAGATAGAGGTAGGTGGGAAAGAGATAGCATTTAATGAGGAGGTCAGTGGAAAACTAGGAGAGTTGCATAAGAAACAGGCTCTCCAAACCAATCTAGCCCATCAAATTATCCCACCTCAAGACCTCGGGCAAACAAAAATAGAAGTGAGAGACGAAGAAGAAGAGTAGGCAGAGGTCCATGTTATGACTGCAGATATAGTGTCACATCAAGGTGACAAGGATGAAGATATACTGCAATGGTTGGAGTTTACCTTTGGGAAGAAAAAGAGGAAAGCAAAGCTCCCTAAGGTTACTCTACAACAAGTAATCACCGAGGAGCCACCAAAGGTTAAGAAGCTGAAAACTGTTTATCATCTATCAAAAAATAGTTCCGGTGAAGTGGTTGCAGATGTGGCAGTTCAATCTCAAGCCGAGGGACAAGCTTCCCCCAAATATCAAATATCCCAGATAAATTCGGGAAAACAAACCAAGTGGGGGGAGCTAGATACTTTGGAGTTAGCCACGAGCGTTGTTAGAGGGCATGTAGAGAAGGAGCATACTTCCAATATGGAACTCAAAGCGCAACTAGGGAAATATAAGTAGCTACTAATTGAAATGAGAAAACCCTTGGACTCATGCAAAGTTGATGACCTACCTTCTACCTCATCACTGCCAGAGGAAGAAGTAAAAGCATTAAGGGAGGTGAGACAGGTGGCCGCTGCAACCAAGTCATGGGCCCAAGTAAATACATCCAAGATAAGATTATTTTTGCAAAATACTATGGAGATATATCGCAAGGTGGTATAGGCAGGTAGAGCTTTGGCTTCCTGTTCTATGCAATGGGAATGGAAGTCGAACATTTTCAATAAACAATTCCAAATTTTGAAAAAGATATTGCAGCTAGGGGAAGAGACAGTAATGGAGGAGGACCTTTTAGGGGGTGACAATTATGAAAACTTGCAGTCATATGTGTACATACTAGAGCTAAAGATTGAAATGCTTCAACAATATATCAAGGATATGATGGAGATTTGGGACCCTCTCCTCAAGTAAATTTTGTCGTATGAGAGTTTTGTAAAGGATATGCTAGGACCTTTTGGCCTCGGATTAGCTAATACAGGAATAATGGAGCAGCAACAAGTTTTGGATCATTGGGATGCATATGAGGCACAACACCTAGGAACCTTGGCCCAATTTGATGTCACCCTCATGGACAGGTATACATATCTGATTACTCAGTGTCAGGAGGTGGCAAGCACGGTGAAGGAGTTAGAGAGGGGAGAATGCATGCAGATGAATTTTTGAAGAAATATAAATTTAGAGTTAAGCACGTAGTTGATCCTCCAGTTCAAGAAGTTGCATGTATAGTTGATAATTATAGAGCTTTTGCCAAGAAATAAGGGAAAACCAAATAATTGCTAAAGATGGCAAAGCTTTTTCATAAATCCTTAATCTTGTATTTTCCGCTGCAGCTCCTACTCAAGTTCTAATTTTGAGAGAAATTCTGCATGACTACAAAAATGTGGCGCACCCAGCATGGTATTTGTAGTGCTCATGCAGTCCCCATTTCATAGTTGTTAAGTGGAGTGTCAAGGCAGAAACTTGCAAGTTAACTGGGACTCCTAGTTTCAGTTCTTAATTTAAGGTAGGGTTATTTCCTAGATAATAGGGCTGAAAACTTCTATAAATTGAGAAGTTGGATTTATTTGTAAGGGTCCCAAATTGATGATTTGTGGCCCACTTAGAGATTTTAGAATATTTTGCAGATTTTTAAGAAGTTTGAGTTATTTTTGTTATACATTCATTAAGATTAATATGAGAAGCATCTTGTAGATTGCCCGATCTACATCTATATTCTACCAAATTATTCTATGTAATCTGGTAACATCTATTATTTGGAGTTAGCAACATGGTTTAATATTTTTGTTTATCATTTTATGAATCATATTGCACATGTCAGTGGTGTATGAGAATTATTGTGATAGGCCATATTGTTGATGATTTTATTTCCATAAATTTGTGAAATTGATGATTTTGTAGGTTTTCTGGAGGTCCGTTGTTGAATGCTAACTTGGATAATATTTGATAATTTCTTGGATTGCAGGGAACTAATTGAGTAGTTCATTAAGTTGTTATTATATTGGTTTTTATTATTATTTTCTTGTTCCCCTTTACGCTTTGCATTTTATTTCCCAAAGAATCTTAAACCATAAAAACACAAAAAGAAAGGAAGTGCATGTTGGCATATGTGCAGAGTATGTGGACATGATGATATTGTGTTGTCATTGATGTCAATATGCTGAAGAGTGAACCGGTAATATGATGAAGAGTGAACCGGTTTATTGAAGTTTATCAACTGGCAAAGTGAACTGGTATGTTGTTGAGAACCGATATATGTGAAATAGTGAACTGGCATGTTTTTTCATGTGAACCGGTATATTGAAAGGTGAACCAGTATATGGAATGTTTTCTATCAAGGTTTAATATGGCATGACTATCGGTTGGAAGTCTCAACTTCAAGGTTTCTGGTTGAAGTGTTTCGAGCCTATGTGATTCAACTGATGGCATTGTGTGATGAGTTAGCCATGTAATGGAGATTAGGTTATGTTGCCACATCATCCTAGTGCATGTGAAGGATCTTGCATGAATAAGATTGATCTTATCTACCTTGGGAATGTGCAAAGTCTTTGCAAATGGTGGAGAACGTGTGATGGGTTATTGTCTCCATGAAGCAGTGAAGAATGAATGATGGAGAATGTCTTGAGATTTGTTCAAGACCATTGTATTCAAATGCAAAGTGTTCAATGGTCAAGATTGAACCGACTGAATTGCTCAACCTAAATGTTTAGGGTTTAGGGTTTGTGTTACCGACCTATCTGTTTCCTATAAGGTCAATGTTGTGTTTCATGTTGAAGTTATTGGCAAATGTTGTGTGTGTATCTAAGTGCAAAGATACGTGATTATTGCAAGACCAGATAAGAGGGTTGATACCTGCAGAGTGTGTATGTAGAAGAAAGGAACTAAAGTGGATCTTCATTAGCATTGAGTGCTATTACCAAAGCATTGTAATACTTGTTGATCTCTAACCACTTCAACAGTTGGAAAATCCCCTAACAAGGTAGCTTTAACTAGCTTGTTGTAAATCCTTTAATAGGGTAACTCAATTCCATTGAGTTCATAAAATCCTCTAACAAGGTAACCTTTAACATGGTTTAACCCTTAACCGGGTATTCTAGCCATCCCTTAACCAGGTGATCCCTAACAGGATCGGTTCCTAAAAAAACCTGTTGTAACAGTCTTTAACTGGACTAGGCTCCTAATAGAGAGAAATTCTAAAGAGTTAAAGAACAACTTGTGGGTATTCATCCCCACCATGGTTTTTCCTAGTTGGGTTTCCACGTGAAAAATATATGTGTCATATGTGAGGTCTTTTTCATGTGATGCTTTGTTGTTTTCTATCAAGCAGTGAATCATGTTGATCTAGCATGTTATTATATTTCTGATGATAGATTACCTATTTATACACAAGGATAATGTGGGAATGAGGGTGTAGGTTGTGTGGAAAGATAAGTGTTTCCAATTTATATCTTTCACAATCTCTTTATGCTTAATCGGTAGTAATCTGGTTTATGATCGATGTTAGTGATTGCTAATCAAGTTCACTATTTGTAGTCAAACCGGTTCAAGAAATTTTTTTGTACCTGTACTGACTCACCACCCCCTCTCAGTACCGGTTTGGTACTCACTGTTCACCATTGTGTTATCAGTGCAGTTATCCATAACCAATGAGATTTAGTTCCAACCTATAGGCCCCTTTACAGGTAAAACCACATCAACCATTGGGCTGCCCATCACCATCATGACCCAACTATAGAGACCTTAGGGTAGTGAGTTTTCCCAAAATTCATTGCTTTTTAGGAGAGGTGGTGAGTGTTCACATTCGCTACCTGACTGTTGGCCAGTGTGTCAAAACAATCGTCAATAGTAACAATGGGTTGAAACTTCATCTATAATTGTAATAGTTCAGTTCCAAAATCTCCAAATAGTCTTGAAGATTCGCCAATTGAAATCCTTTTGATTATCTTCTCTTTCACCATAGTCACCTTCTCTGGACTAACTTTCTTCTCTTCTTTCTTCTTCTTAGATTTCTCTATCTTTTCTCCACTCTTTTATCCTTTAGTCTTCTCTTACTCTTCCTTCTCTTCTTCTTTCCTTTCCTTCTTTGAAACCACTTTCTCCTTCTCTTCTCCTAAAACATCCGAAATATCCACTACAATCTTCATCACATTTTGTTCTATATACAACCAATGATCTAGAATAGTCTCTAAACCAACATTATCCTTTCTCTTCTCTTCTCCATTTTCTTTTGGAATGACCATACTACTTGTTTCTCCTCTTTTAATGTTTATCTTATGTGAAGTTAAATACCAAGTAGCCTTCAATATTTCCATGGTTTTTTGTTGCTTCATATTTGGTTTTCTTTGTTATTCTCTTAATGTCTTCTGAATCACCTCCCATGATTAGGGTGACTCTTTCCTTCACCCAGAGTCTTGTATTTAACACCTTATTTATACCATCTCTCTCTTCTTTTGACAAAAAAATAGTAACCATATCAAGTGATTGTGTCCGTATGCTTGTTTCCTTTATTACTGTATCCTTCCTCTTCTTTGTTAAATACTTTCAATAGCTCCAAAGGTAACTTGTCTTGAATATCATCAATGGTTTTGTTATAAATAATCATTAATATGATTATTAATTTCTCAATTTTCTTCTTATTTATAGGAGGTGCACCCGGATACATCTAAATAGTGGCATCCAATAAATTATATTTATATATTGCATATATTAAGATATCCAGATCCAAAGGGTCATAATTTGGATAATCTTCAATTTCCTACTCCTTTTTCTCCTTAGGCGTCTTCTTGACTTATCTTCTTTTCTTTGTGGGGGTCACTTTTAGAGTGACCAATGGTCTCTGCCATCTAACTAGAAGCATTGTGTCCTCTTCCTCTTCCTCTACTTTGAATAATTGATCTCCTTTAGCTTGGCATCAATGTATTGTAAGCAAATTAAGTAGCAGAACAACTTCCTACACTAACCTTGAGAGGAGCATAATGCAAAACTTTTAGAGAACTTTATAATAGTTACAAAAACTTAACAAAAATAAACATAATATCATGCATACCACAACTCAATGACTTACATGGGGGAAACCTTTTCGAGACAAAAACACCACACTCCAAAACCCACCCATTATATTATTCAAAAATCAACAATTGATTACAATATACTTGAAGAGAAAGCTTCTCATAGGAGTATCACCAATGGAGATCCAAAGGTAACTCAACATATATCAAGATCTGATAATACATCACACTATTGGGATGATGTGAAAATATGTGTTTGGATTGACTGAGTGATGTATTGTCATTGTTGTCAATATATTCCTCTGTGTGTTGAAGTGTTGTAGTCAGATTAAGTGAGTTGGTTTGGCTAGTATGTTGCAGATGAGTTGTTATGGATTAAAGTATTTTGAGATCAGTATCTCTAATTGATTTAACTCAAGTTTCAGTGGTTCTCATGGATATTTGATCGAGTTGGGAGATCTGGTATTGCGGTTGGTTCTTCCGTTGTTCAGTGTTGATCAGTGTTTTGGATTTTTCTTCATATTTCTCTATGTTACAATATCTTGGTTTGCAGATTTGGTAGAGTGTTTGGGATATTCTGGTGTATCCTCAATTCAGATGGTTCATGATTTGGAGGTCTGCAAGTGAATCTTTTAGTTTGACAGTCATTGCAGTTAGTATTCTTGAAGTTCGATATATTGATGATGGAGATTCTAGTAAGTGATGTTGGTGTGGTTGTTTGTGGTAATTCATGATTCTTATGGATTTTTCTAGATCATGTCCTATTTGTGTTGGTGGTCTAAATTGATCGTTGTGCTCATTGTTGATGATTTTCCTTGATCTGGTGTTGTTCTTCATATTCTTGGCCGACATGATGATTGTAGCATGTTGTGGATGTTCAAGGCATAATTCTTGGAGGTGTTTCATGTTTGAGGTGTTGATTTAGGTCCATACTATGTCTTAGCCGACATTGTTTTGGTCCGTATATAATATTGTAGCATGTATGGTTATATCTTCTAAATTTGTGATGTGTGTTGAGTTGACCTTGAAAGATAGGTAGATGATATGTATAAATAAATGTAATTGTTTACTGCGGATGTATCTATGTGTGAATAATGCTTTGATCTTTTAGAAGTGTGAATAAAAGGCAACTTTAAAGTAATAATGTAAATATGAGATCTAATATGATGTAGATCTGAATCTCAATTTAGAGATATGAAAACAACATGAAATCATACCAAATCCTAAGGAAGAGGTATAAGCCAATCAAAATTTGATGATTCCCTTATCATTTTTCACTATCTCCTAAAGATTCCATAATTGATGTAAATATTGATGAAGACTTAATTGATGGATGAATTTTTTGATTTGATACTTCACACAAAGTTGCACTTTCACTTCATGAGGATCTCTTTTCAAATTATTTGATTAGGATCCCAAAATGAGGAAAGGAAAGGCTTTATATATGAAACCCTAATTTTAAATTTGATAAAAGGCCAACTTAGAAATGATAAAAAATGATGCCAAGAAGGATTTGAACATTATAATACTACTAAATTAAGCTCCCAAAATTTAGGGAAAAAAGTTTGAGACTAGGTAGTATACTGCTTGGTCCAATCATTTTTTATTTTATTTTCTAGGAATGCGAGATATCATGATTCTAATGTTAAATCCATTATGGTGGGTCAAACCAATACGTGTAGATATGTAAAATGTGCCTTGAAGATTGAAATTAGGACTTGATTAGGGTTAAATTAAGATAAAATAAAAAGGGGCGCACCTAGGGTTAAGGGCCCAATTTTTTATATGTGAATTGATGAGAGAGGACTTTAGATTTGATTAAATTCCTAAAGAATCCCTATAATGAAAAATAAAATGGGACATGCTAAGGTGGGTGCTAACCTAAGCGTGAAATTGGACAACCTTAATTAAAGGTGTACAATTTATGATGCTACAAAATCTAATTAATTTTAGAAAGATGCTGGATATATATCTCAGATGGCCCGTGGCTATGATGAAATTTAAAAATGAAATAAACTCTATTGAGTCTTATCTTACTAAGTTGGCCTTGACCTTCAATATTTATATAGATTTAAATGGTGCCATGAGAGCTAATGCTCAGGATTTTCATTCCCAATTGGACATGAGACAAAAGTGAATGGAAGACTATGTGAAGTTGTTTTGTGGACTGAAATATGTTATGGAATTGTGCTTGTTCCTTTTTTCTAATATGTTGAGTGATGCAGAAAAAGTTGAACACGGTGTGTTTAATTTTGATATCTTTGATGTTGCAATAAATTTGTGTGTTGACTGTGAGACTTAGAACAAGATGTTGCATACTAATATTCATGCTTGGAATTCATCCTTTTTTTGTTTGAAGAATCAATTCAAGGACATCCAACCTGGTAATGTCTGATTGGCATTTTCCTCTTTCTTATTTATTATTTATCTATTGAAGAAGATTGCAATTTTGGTTTTGTATGTTTTTCCTTTTAAAGGTGTTTACCCTTTATCACCATTATCAAAGGGGGGGAATGGAGAATTGGAGAAATGGTGTTAGGGGTAGTGAGAATATGATATCTTTTTGTTTTGCCATCAATGACAAAGGGGGAGGTTGTTACAAATTTGTATGTCATTGTTGTCACTGATGTCAAACCTTCATCAATCTCATATTTCCTTGGTTGTAATTGGTGATCTAGATATTGTATAGGATCTGTTGGTGGTTAGGATGTTTTTTTCTCTTGACATCATGTTGATAAGTAAATATGGAATGACATGTCAATTTGTTTTTGGAGGTCTGGTGTTCTTCACTTGTAGTAGGATCATCATAAACAACTCTGGTATCCTTTAACATCCACTTCATCCATACCACCCGAGTACAATTTTTAGCAACAACAATATAATCAACCTCTGCAGTAGATAAAGAAATAGCATTTTGCTTCTTACTCATCCAAGAAACCATTCTTTTTCCCAAGAAAAATGCACCACCACTAGTACTCTTTTGATCATCAACATCACTTGCCCAATCAGCCTTTGTAAAAGAAATCAAAGTAAAATCATCATCTTTAGGATACCACAAACCAAAATCAACTGTGCCTTTCAAATATCTGAAAATCCTCTTCACAACTACAACATGAGATTCCTTAGGATCAACTTGAAATCTAGCAACAAGACATACAACATTCATAATATTTGGCCTAGTCTGAGTTAAATATAGTAATCCACCAGTCATAGATTTATATCTATTTCAATTTTCTTTAGGGGATTCATCATCCTTTGTCAACTTACAAATGCTCATCATGGGGGTACGAGTTGGCTTTGAATCATCTAAACCAAACTTCTTCAACAATTCTTTTACATACTTGGACTGAGATATAAAAATACCTTTATCCAACTGAGTAATTTGCAATCCCAAAAAGAATTTCAACTCCCCAATCATAGACATCTCAAACTCATTCTGCATTTCATCAGTAAACTTCTTGCACAAACTATCATTCCCTCCAAAAATGATATCATCAACAAAAACTTCAACAATCAAAATGTTATCATGATCAATCTTGAAATATAGATTACTATCAGCAATACCTTTATTGAATCCAAGCTTCAGAAAATACTTATCCTATATAGCATAGCATGCTCTTGGGGCTTCTTTCAGTCCATACAATGCTTTCTTCAATCTACAAACTATATCTCCCTGATTTGTCAATTGAAACCCATTCAGCTGCTCAATATAAACTTCATCTTCCAACTCACCATTAAGAAAGGCTGACTTGGCATCCCTCTAATAAACTTCAAAATATTTGTAAGTGTAGACACCTAAAATTGTCCTGTCTAATTAAATAAATAATTTTATTTATTTAATTATTTTATCCTAATTCTTCTATTCATTAAATAAATCTTTATTTATTTAATTAATTCATTTATCCTTTTCTAAGCCTTTCCTCATTTAAATAAATATTTTTATTTATTTAAATTGTCCTTTTCCTAAATTAAATAAATACTTTTATTTATTTAATTGATCCCACTTCCTCTATTAATTAAATAAATCTTTATTCATTTAATTAATTCATTAACCTTTTCTACCCATGACACGTGTCATTCATCTCTTAATTCCTACACTACCTACCCCCTTTATTATTTTCTTATTTCTTCTACCTACCCTTTAACCTAGCCGACCATTTATCTTTTACACCTCTTAATCTTATCCCTCCATTTCTTATAGTGTCTTCTATATAAGAGGATGCTTCTCTCATTATCAATCCTCCTAAGAATTCTATGCATTCAAACTTTCATATGCAATCAAGCTATCAACCACATTTTCATTCTTTGTTGAGCTCTTGTGTACACATAAAATCTAAGAGCAAATATATCAAGCAAGATCAATGGAGATTCAAATCCTAGTGGAAATGTGATGGTATAATCTTTGTGATTTTGTTGATTTACATTATCTTAGGTAATATGCATATGTTATGGTGGATCTTTGTTGTTGTTAGGCTAGGGTTTTATGGTTGAATTCATTTACTCTTTCAATATTGTTGTTTCCATTATTCACTTTTCACCATACACGGTAAGCAACATAAGAAAGAAATAATATAACAACTTTAATTATTGTCATCGGAGAAAAAATCTCCTCAAAGTCAATTCCTTCCATCTGAGAATATCCCTTACAAACAAGTCTTGCCTTGTTCCTCACAACTTCACTTTGTTCATCCAATTTTTTTTGGAAGACCCATTTAGTTCCAATTACATTTTTCTCCTTAGGTCTGGGAACAAGAATCAATGTATTATTATTTTCAATCTAGTTCAATTCTTCTTCCATTGCTTTAACCCAATTTTCATCTTTGCATGCTTCATTAACATTTTTAGATTCAATCTTAGAAATCAAGCAATATTCTTCAACAATTCTTCTTCTAGTCATCACACCTTTATTCTTATCTCCTATGATCTAATTTTCCGAATGATTCAACCTCACATACCTAGGAGTCTTAGGATTTTCTTGATTTATAGACTCTTGAGTTCTTTCTTCTGCACTAGGACTAGTCTCTCCTTGATTTTCTATCTTTTTCAAAATAGTCTAAATTAGATTCAGGGTCTACACTTGCTTTCCTTTATCTAATTTGTCATTATAATCATCATAATCATATCCACAAGATCTGATCTATCTCTTATTGCTTTCATCAACTTTCACAATAGCATTTTCAACTATATTTCTCAATATCTTATTATAGCATTGGTAGCCCTTTCTCTTAGTAGAATAACCAAGAAAAATTCCTTCATCACATCTAGCATCAAACTTCCCTAGATCTTCATCTCTTTTGATATAGCATTTACTTCTATAAATTCTGAAATATCTAACTATAGGAACATGATCAAACCATAACTCATAAGGAGTTTTATCAATATCACCTTTGATATGCACCCGGTTAAGAGTGTATACAACAGTAGTCACAACTTCTCTCCAATAGATATGCGAAATGTTTCCTTCCAACATCATGGTTCTAGTAACTTCCTAAATTGTTCTATTTTTCTCTCCACAACGCCATTTTGTTGAGGAGTTCTAGGTGCAGATAATTGTCTCTTTACTCCATGCTCTTCACAAAATGCATTGAACTCACCGGAAATGAATTCACCACCTCTATCAGATCTCAGACACTTTAGCTTCAATCTTGTCTCAGTCTCAACCATGGATTTGAAAATCTTGAACTTCTCGAAGGCTTCATACTTCTCCCTTAATAAAGTAACCTGCATCATCCTTGAATAGTCATCAATTAGCAACATGAAATACTTATCTCCCTACAAGCTTCTCACTCCAGAAGGACCACACAAATTAGTATGCACAACATCCAATAATTAATTCGAACAATATTGTTTTCTTTTAAAAGTAACTCTTGTTTGCTTCCCTAACTGACATTCCTTGCATAGTGAATTAGTAGGCTTTACCAACTTAGAAAGATCACTCACTACTTGAGTAGAACTTATCTTAACCATGCAATCAAAATTCACATGACACATCCTCCTATGCCATAATCAACTTTCATCAATGTAAGCAATCAAACAACTTCCACCAGCATTCAAGTGAAAGATATTACCTTTAGTCTTTGTCCCCGATGCAATCTCAATTCTAGAACCACTTAAGATTCTACGCTTTCCATTCTTGAATTGTAAATCATATCCCTTGTCAACCATCTATCCAACATTAAAAAGATTATTCTTTAGACCTTCTACATACAACACATCATCAGTATTTTGTTTGCCATCAAGAGAAATAGAAACTCTACCATGGATTATAATAGCTTTGTCATCACCAAATCTTACTACACCACCATCATAATTTTCCATACTCATAAACTTACTCTTATCACTTGTCATATGATGACAACAACCATTGTTAATAACCCATTCATCTTTCTCTTCAACTTTAGCATCCAAAGCTTTCTCCTCATTAATGCAGCTAGCAGAATCAGTGGACACTAGATCATCTTCCTTCATAGAAATAAATACCCATTCATCATCACCTAAAATTCCTTTCTCAAATTCATCATTTGCCACACCTTCATTAGCAACATAATAACATTTCTTCTGAAATTTTGGCTTTTATTTCTTCCTAGGAACTCTTTCCCGACACCTTGAAGAAAAATGTTTTATTTTATTAAATGAAAAATATTTAAGAGGCAAATTTCCTTCATACTTACCGGCTCCTTTAGGCAATCTCCTAGCAATAAGGGCTTCAAGATCCTTATGTTCTTTTTCTTCTTCTTCCATCTCTTTCTCATATCTAGATACCCTTCTTGAAGAACTTTCTCTCGAATAATATCTCTATTTTTTTAAAAATAGTAGCTTTGAATGCAGATTCTATCTTAGGAAGAGAGTCACCAAACTCACTCAATTCAAAGGCAACAAGCTTTCCAATCAACACATCTCCAATCACAATAGTCATGATTTGGATCTCCTCAATAGAAGCATATTTGTGCTTGTAAGGAGGCGAGGATCTCAACACTTCAACAATAATCTTTGATTCTTCCAATACTCCACTGACACATCTAATATTGTACACAAGCTCATTCACTTTCTACATAAAAGGACTAATGTTCTCATCTTCACCCATCTTCAACAACTCGTACTTTACCTTCAAGCTTTGTAACTTGGCAATATTCACATGATTGTCACCTTCATATAAAGTTTCCAACTTCTTCTAGATCTCATGAGTAGTCTGGAAATCCATCACACTTGTCATTTCAAAATCAGTCAAGGCACTCAACAATTCTTCCTTACCTCTAATATTATATTCAACTTCCTTTATCTCATCCGAAGTTGTAAGACCATTCTGAGAAATGTCATACACATTTTTAGTAATTTTCCAGTAATCTTCACCAATGCATCTCAAGTGACACTCCATCTGAATTTTCCAAAGAGTGAAGTTTGTTCCATCAAATCTCGAACTATCCTTCTTATAAGTTGCCATCTTGAATCACCTCAAGCGATCAAGCTTCTTTAGAGGAACCTACTCTGATACCAATTGTTGGCAACAAGGCAGAAAAATTGAGAGGTGGGGGTGAATCAATTTTGTCAAAAAAAATTCTTAACTTTAACACAATTTCAGATCTGATAATTAACAATGAAAGTATAAATCAACACCACATCAATAACACACACAACACCAAAATTTTTGACATGGAAAAACCTGTTAAGGGAAAACCATGGTGGGAACCTACCCAAAATATGATGATATCCTATTAGAAGTATATAAAATATTACAATAGGGAATGCACATGCATTCAGGCACATTGCCTAGAGCTCAGTACTCAAAAACAACAAAGGGCAAAAACCTAGGGAAGACTCATTGTCTTAGAAACACATTCGGATTACATCTGGAAGATCATGAACTAAGAAAATAGCATCTCTTAATGGCTAGTTACAGTTCAAGTTAGGCACATATTCTGCTCTTTCACACTTCTTCACACTTCTTTGCACTACTTCACTGCTTCTAAAATATCAAAGCATTATTCAAACATGCAGATACATCCATAGCATACAATTACAAAGATATTGCATTAATTTATACATATCATCAACCTATTTTTCAAGGTCAACTCAACACACACCACAAATTACAATGATATAACCATACATGCTACAATATTATATACTGACAAAAACAATGTCAGCTAAGACATAGTACGTGTTGGCCATATGATGGAATTGATTATGTGTTGTATTAATGTTTTGTCATTGATCTCAACACTAGTTTTTATGGTTGTTTACCAGCTTTTGGTTGATGGATTGGATTGGGAAGATAATCAGTTGATTGTCACTAGTATGATCTAGTTGATGGAATAAGTTTGTATGGATGGTTCATATGCTTCTGAAGTAAGTTTCAATTAGTTATTGACTTGATGATCGAATGCTATCTTATGTTCTAGTAATCTTGCTTTATTGGTCTGGTAAGGGTTTCACTGACAGAGCTTTATTGAAGATATTTTATGTAATGCATAAGTGGTGTTGGTGCAGCTTCTAGAAGGCATTCAGGATGTTGATGGTGATTGTGTTCATGCCTCGACTAATTGGTGTCATTTCTTTGGCATGTGTAGATCTAATTTAGGTTTGGTGCTATCTAGGTTATGGACTAGTTTGCATGTAACGTGTTAGTGGATCGTTGGATGCACTTCCGGGATGGTTTATTGATTGGATGATATTTTTTTGGCCTTAGGCCAACATGTGTTATGAATTTATTTCAAGATTATATAATGGATCTATTTTATTATCATTTGTGTGGCTAACCCAATTGGTTAGGTCTCAAGTTGGTATAAATATATGTAAGATCTCAGTGTAGATCATATATGGGAATAGGCAAGGAGAGAATAATATAATAATCATTTATGTAGAGGATTTGGTCAATCATAAGTGATCAAGTTGGGTTTATGTAAGAGGTTTGAGACTTCTGGTATTGAGATTAACCGGAACTGTAATCTGACATGTTTAATGCTATCACCAACAGTTCTTCTCTCTAGATTGTAGTCCAAATATCTTGAGGTGGTTGACATCTCTATAGTCAATGAGACTCCATTGTGATGAGAAGTGCGCTCTAGGCAGTGTGCCTTCCTGCATGTTTAGGCCCCTATTGTAATCATATACTTTCTACAAAGGTATCATCTGACTATGGGTAGGGTTTCCCATCATGGTTTTTCCCTTTCTAGTTTTTCCACTTACAAATCATGGTATTATGTGTTATGGTTGCATGGTGATGATTCTCTGGTTTTCATTTATTCTTTAATGCTTAATCAGTTATTCTGGTATAAGGTTTTAAGTTCTTTAATTCACATAATATGTTAACAACCGATTCACCCCCCCTCTCACTTGTTCACCAATTATCCTAACAATTGGTATCAGAGCTTGGTCCTCTTTTTGCACAAGCTTAACCATTTGAGGAAGATCCTATGGTAAATAATAGTTCAACTCATGTTTTTCGAAAGGATAGCCCTAGGCTTGATGGAACAAACTATGGAGTATGGAAGATGGAGATGGAGACTCATTTAAGATGCATTGGAAAGGAAATTTGGGAAATAATTTAGAATGGTTACACTCCTCATAATCCGGCATCTAGCTTTCCTGTACCAAAAAACTTGGATAAGAACATTGAGAATGATTGTAGAGCTAGAGAAGCCCTCTTAAGCATCTTATTAGATCAGCAAATCATGGGACTATCAGAAAAATCATCGGCAAAAGCTATATGGGACAAGTTGGAGACTCTAAATGAAGGTGATCCTACTATTAAGATTATAAAACTTGAATGTTACCAAGTAAGATATGAAAGCTTGAAGATGGAGGAAGATGAAAGAATTTCTGCATTCATGGAAAGGGTTAATGAAATTGTATTGGGAATTCAGTGTTGTGGTGGATCTCTGAGTGAGGAAGAGATTGTTTCAAAAGTATTAAGGGTTTTTCCACTGGCATATAAGATGAAGGTAACTGCAATTAATGAGCTAAGAACCATGCCTAATTATTTCTTCAATAAAGATACTCTTGTTGGTAAGATATCTGCTTTTGAGCTTGAAGAATTTGGTCCTCCAGGAGCTGCAAAGATTGATACAGTATTTAAGAAACCTACATCATCAACCGGCAAGAAAGATTGGAAAGTTATGTATGCAAATGAATTGGAAGAGATTAGGAAAGAAGATGAAGAGCTTGAGCAACTTGAAGACCTATTTGTTATAAGGATACCTAAAGGTCCGACAAGAAGTAAGTATGAAAGAAAATCTCCTTTCAAATGTTTTGCATGTAATAAGATAGGTCATTTTGCATCTAGATGTCTTGAAAGGAATTCAAATCTGGAAGAAAGAGAAAGAAGATCTTTTAAGCCTAACCCTGAATATCAGATCAAGCATAAGTATAGGAAATACAAAAACAAATCATGCTACTATGCTAATGAGGAAGGAGTAACTGATGACTCAGAAGAAGAACCGGTAGAAGATTCAGCTAGTGGATCCGGCAATGGAAAAGACTGGGTATTTTATGCTATGATATCAAAAAAGAGGAAAGGGCCCTTGCAACAAAATTTGAAGAAAAATATGAATCAATAATAGATAGTGGATGTTCTCATCATATGAGAGGTGATAAAGGAAAGTTTCTAACCCTACAAGAATTTGATGGTGGTCAAGTCAGATTTGGTAATAACAATGCATGCATGATCAAAGGAAGAGGAACCATTTTATTGGATGGTAAGCATAATACTGATAATATCTATTATGTTGAAGGTATGAAGCATAATCTTTTGAGTATAGGACATTTGGTAGACAGAGGATTTCAATAACAATTCAAGGATGGAAAGTGCAAAATCATTAGCAAATTGGGATTGGAGATTGCAACTGGTACACAAATAAAAGGTAGCATCTTTCATTTGAACTGCAGTGAAAAGACATGTTTGATTGCACATATTGATGAAAATTGGCTATGGCATAAGAGGTTGTGTCATGTAATATTTGATCTCATTATAAAGACCAGTTCAACTAAGGTAGTTAGAGATTTACCTAGGATTGTGAAGCCTCATAATCCGGTATGTAAAGAATGTCAAATGGGTAAGCAAATCAGAACTTCTTGTAAGAGTATTCCTGATAAATCTAATGATATTCTTGATTTGATTCATACTAACCTATGTGGTCCTACCAATACAAGAATCTTTCAAGGAGATAGATATTTCATGTTAATTGAATTGATGACTATTCTAGAATGATGTGGGTTGCTTTTCTAAGGGAGAAATATGAAGCCTTTGAGAAATTCAAGATCTTTAAAGCTATGGTTGAGATAGAGACATGAATGAAAATCAAGTGTCTAAGATCAAATCAATGTGGTGAATTCACATCTGGTGAATTCAATAGCTATTGTGAGAAAAATGGCATTAGGAGATAGTTATTTGCACCCTGGACACCTCAACAGAATGGCATTGTGGAAAGAAAGAACATAACCATTTTGGATGCAGTCAGAAACATGATGACGGAAGCTAATTTGTCTCATATCTACTAGAGAGAAGAAATAAGAAAACCAATTTATACATTCAATAAAGTTCATAACAAGGGAGATACCGATAAGACACCTTATGAATTATGGTTTGGTCATTCTCCTACTCTTAAATATTTCAGAATCTTTGGAAGTAAGTGTTATATGAAAAGAGATGATTCCATTGGAAAGTTTGACCCTAGATGTGATGACAAAATATTTCTTGGTTATTCAACTAAAAGAAAAGCATATAGATGTTATAACAAAAGATTGTAGAGAATTATGGAGAGTGCTAATGGAAAAGTGGATGAGTAGTGCAAAGACCAATCTAAATCTTATGACAATGAACCGATAGTGTCTTTATCAAAATTGAATATTGAACCAGTTACCCTGGCATCATCAGAAAACTTAATTGTAACTAAAGAGCAGTACAGAGAACCTAAAAATCAGAAAACACTAAGGTATGTAAGGCTAAATCATTCTAAAAATCAGATCAATGGAGAAAAAAACATGGGAGTCATGACGAGGAGAAGATTGGAAAATCAAGAGGTGTGTTTCATTTCTCAGATTGAACTTGCATAAGTTATTGAAGCTTGTAAAGATGAATGTTGGATGAAAGCTATGGAAGATGAATTAGATCAGATGGAAAAGAACAATACTTGGACTTTGGTTCCCTGGCCTTAAAAATAAGAATGTTATTGGAACTAAATGGGTTTTTAGAAACAAACTGAATGAGGATGGACAAGTTGAAATAAACAAGGCTAGATTGGTCTGTAAAGGATATTCTCAGAAGGAAGGAATATATTATGGTCAAACTTTTGCACCGGTAGCTAGAATTGAAGCTATTAGACTATTTCTTGCTTATGCAGCCAATAAGAACTACAAGGTCTATCAGATGGATGTTAAGTGTGCATTTATGAATGGATAACTTTAAGAGGAAGTCTTTATTGAGTAACCAAATGGATTTTTTCTCATAGCTGACAAAAATATGGTTTGCAGATTAACAAAAGCCCTATATGGACTCAAACAGGCTCCTAGAGCTTGGTATGCAAGGTTGGATAAGTATCTTTTCAAGCTTGATTTTATAAAAGGTAATGCTGGCAGTAACCTATATTATAAGATCAATAATGATGATATTCTGATTATTGAAGTATTTGTTGATGATATAATTTTTGAAGGTGAATAAAAATTGTGCATGGAATTTTTTGATAATATGCAGAGTGAATTTGACATGTCTATGATTGGAGAAATAAGATTTTTTCTAGGTTTGCAGATTACTCAGACTGACAAAGGCATGTTTATCTATCAAACTAAGTATCTAAGGGAACTGTTGAAGAAATTTGGTATGGAAAATTCTAAACCGGTTAGTACTCCTATGGTTACAAGTGAAAATTTGTCAATTAAGGATGAATCCACCTTCAGTAAATTCTACAAGATATAAATCCATGATTGGTGGTTTGCTATATTTAACTCACACTAGACTGGATTTAATGAATGCAGTCAGTATTGTATCAAGATTTCAAAGTAATCCAAGAGAAAATCATGAAAGTGCAATAAAAAGGATATTCTAGTATTTGCAAGGTACAACTAAATATGGTTCATGGTACCCTAAAGATGATGAATTTACTTTATGTGCCTTTACAGATGTAGATTGGGAAGGTGATGTTGATGACCGAAAGAGAACATCCGGTGGAGCAGTCTCCCTTGGGAAGAAGTTGGTTTCATGGATTAGCAAGAAGCAGTCATGCATTTCTTTATCTACTTTTGAAGTTGATTATTTTGTAGCCACAACCAATTGTACTCAAGTTCTATGTATGAAGCAGATGTTGAAGGATATACAAGTGATTTGTATTGATCCGGTTGTTATCCATTGTGATAACTCTGCTTCTATAGACATATCAAAGAATCTGGTATTCCACTCTAAGACAAAAGACATATCTATCAAGTATAACTTTTTGAAGGAGAAGGTGGATGAAAATGAAGTTAGATTGGTTCATGTGAACACTAAAGAGAAAATTGCAGATATCTTCACTAAACCTTTACCTAAATAATCATTTGAGTACCTCAAAGATAGATTAGGAGTTTCTACCCCTATGGCAAAAAACTAATTGATACTATCTGGCATCAGTCTGTATGCATTATCAGAGATATTTTTCATTGTGGATTGATGTGTTGATGCTACTACTCAGGGGGAGTAGTTAGTCTTGTAATTCAATGGTTTATGATTTTTCTTTGATATTTATGTTGTTAGGATTCCCAAAGATACTGAGAGTGGGGGGGGTGAATCAGTATCTTGCTGGTTTATAGATTTTCTAATCTTATTAAACAAATTGCATTCCAAAATAGTGTACTAGTAAACCAAAGTTAATGCAGTAAATAAGAATAATAAGCACAACATAGAAAGCACACCATAACACAAGATTTTTAATGAGGAAACCCGGTGTGGGAAAAACCTTAGTGGGATTTGTCACCCACAATATTCACTCACTGGCCAATTAATGAATATTACTTACAATAGGGGCCTGCACATGCAAGAAGGCTATTTGCCTAAAGCTCACTGCTTAATTACAAAAGGGAAGTCTCAATGACTTACAAAATGGATTATGAAAATTCAATTTAATGTACTACTTCAGTTCAGCATCTACTATGCCAATTTCAGTACTGGTTTAAGCTCACAAAATAACCATAAACCTTACTCCAAAATCTGCCTTAATATTCGCATGTTCGCATCTGCCTATTCTTACTTACACAAATGGTATATAAGATCTCATACTTATATATGAGTCTTATTACAATTCGCCTTGTCAGCTTACAAAAAGATATTACAATTAAATACAAAATGCAATAAACAAAATCCTATCGGTTGGGGTGTCGGTAATCATCTTTGTCATTGCCGGTAAACTATCTACCAGTGTAGAGTCTACTGGTGTCGGTACCATAGGATTGCAAGGTTGTCATCAATGATAATACCTTCAATCACCTACAATTTCTTATTGGAGTGTGCAATGCCAATAATCTCCCCCTTTGGCATTGATGGCAACACCCATGAGAAAAATTCAAAATTGTATCCAAAAAATAAAAGTCCAAAAATCTTGCAAAAAACTATACCAGATGTGTGCTCCCCCTGACCAGATGATCTCTAAGTCATTGGATTTTTCTCATCCCAACTACTCCCCCTTTGACATCAATGACAAAGGTTGTCAAAAATGTCAACTGAGTGTACTTCTTAGCTGGATCCTTGTAACTGGTTGGTTACAATCTAAAATAGATCTACCAGTACAAAATTTAAGTTGTTAGTGAACCTTTCACTGTCCTTCAATGCTGCTTCTATCCTTTATATTGTACCAGTGAGTATGTGCATTTTTTCTTCTGGTCTCTTAAGTCCAAGAACAAGTGCCTCTGATATCTCTTTTCTCAAAGAGATGAGGATGTCAAGTTTCGAACCAAGTCTACATATTAGTTCCTTAGCCTTGAACTTTACTCTTTCCTTTTCTTTCTCCAATTTCTCAATTTTTCCCTCAAATTCTCCTATTTCCTTCTCTATTACTGATAAGGGTTCTGGTGAACCAATGATATTATCAGCAATATTATTTCTTTCTTTATGTGATTCACTAATTTTCTTGTCTATATCCATTGTCAAAACACCAGTCTTGCATGTATCCCTGTACAACTCCTTAAATTCCATTATTGTTTTTCCTAGTGTTGGTAATAAGGTATCAGTTTGTTCCTTGCATTTCTTTATTGTTTCATCAAAGAATCTTTCTTTCTCTTTATTCATTTTCTCACTGAATGTCTCCTCATTAATCTGATCAACTGTCAAAAGATTGCCGATGATATACTTAGACAATGTGTCTAGTTGACTCAAAGAATCTTTATTGTCCACATTGCTCTTGGGTGCTATCAATTTCAAAATAGGGATGGTATCATCAATTGCCTTATATGCCAGTGCATTACACTCTGTGATTTTCTTGATGGAATCCAATAATACCTCTGTCACATTTGTTGGTCTGAATTTTGTTAAGGAGGAACCAGAAGATTGTCCAACTACTTTAACAATCTGCATTCCGCCAGTGTGAGTAACCTCTTTGCTTATGGCGACCTCAGGTAGGTCAGTTTGAGTCTGAATCTCAACTAGCAAAGGTTTGGGTTTCTCAGTAGTTGTAGGTGGCACTGTCTCTATCAAAACCTTTTTCTCTTCATGTTTATCAGAATGTACCTCAGTATGTTTCTTTGTGTTTTCTTTTGTCGGTTTCTTTGATGAAGTCTCAGTATTTTCTACCAATTTCTTTGCGTGTACCTTTGAACTATCCATTTCCAATTTTTCTAACTCAATAGGTTTCTTAGTGTGTGCACCAGTGGTATTTGTCATGGTTTCAGTTCCAGGGGGGTCAATTGATTGTTCAGTATGTGTTTCAGCTCTAATCTCAACATTTCCAATTGTATCCTCAACATGTGTTTCTACAACAATATTCTCAATCGGTGGCTCAGTTGCCACATCTTTCTTCTCAGTGGTTTCCTTATCAACCACAATGTTAACCTCTTGTGTGTCAATATTCATAGTATATAACACCTCTGAATCAGGATTGGTGTCTTCATGTGTTGTCTCCATACTCTCAATATTATCAGTTATCGGTGGTGTATCAATAGTTTGTGCCAGTGAAGTATCAGAAGGAGGTGGGGGCAAATTGTCTATTACTTTTATGCTTGGAGGACCACCTACCTTGCCTTTACCTTTATCCTTATCCTTTTGATAAACTTTGAAAGCTTTGGGTCATTTAAGTTCTTCTTGTTTTTCCCTCTCTACAAAGAAGATATCCCATTTGTCTGATGTCTCTTCAGTGATCTCATTCATTCTGCCAGCCATTAAACCTACATGTCGGTGACCGGTGGAAAATACAGTCCTGTTAGCCTCACTTATCAGTTCATCAATTTCTTCTGCTGATTTCACTACGTGAACTGCAAGTAATTTTTCTACCTTTATGTTCTTATCTAATTCCACAATTGTTAATCTCTTTGCATCTAGCCTCCTTTACAAATCCCTTGGTAAATCATCTACAACTTCTATTAAAATTTTCTTGTAAATGTCTAAGTGTAGAATGGCATTATTTTCTATGCTTTCCTTTTCTTCATTGATAAAAGTATTATACAACTTTTTGACATTGGATAAGTTTCCTTCTTCAATGATTTCATTTACAAGATTTTCTAAAGGAGGAATAACTTGTTTTTCCTTTTTCTTCCTTGGTGTCATTTTCTTTGTCGAGGGCCTTATTTCCTGTTGTTTCCTTCTTGTTCTCTTGGGTGCAAGAGAGGGTACTAGTGAAGGTTTCCTTTTTCTTTCTACTCTCTGAAAATTTGTTGGTATTTCATTATCGGAGGAGATACCAACCGATGAAAGATGTGCTTCTGGTTGTAACCCTTCCAGGTCACTTTCCTTGATACCAGTCTTTTTCAACAAGTCTTCCTTGATTTCTTTTGCCTATTTAGTTACTTTTCAATTTTTTTGTTCTCTTCTCTTCCTTTATTTCATGGTTTGTACTTTTCTTTCAATGGTTTCAGCATTTCCAAATACTTCTTCTTCAAGTTCTCTAGGGGTTTTGAGGAGGGCTTTAGAATATATTTCTATTATGTTTTCATCTACCTCATAACCCATTTCAGTTACCCAAATTATTCTAGGAACCACTGCTTCCATCCAGATTTCATCCTTCTTTATAACAAAGCATATCTCCTTTTGGTATTTGTCAACTATGGTCTAAGATAGTCTTTCCCTAGTCTTCATTTTAGCCTTAAATTCTTGAAAGTATTCAATTATGTTCTTTTCCCTATCATCTCCCATGTTGGTAAAAATATCCAAAAGTTGGTTGCCTACTGATATGTCAAAACCAAATTCTTTTCTACCTACATCAGGAACTTCCTTAGTGATGTATCGCAATAGACATACAAGTAAGTTACCAAATCTAAACATTCCTTTCTTTTCACCCTTAGTTTTCTTCAGGTTGTCAATCAATTCATCCTTTAGCCATTCACATATGTCAATTTTAGTGTTACTGTTCACCATGTCGTAAGCATTCTTGATACATAAATTAGAAACAGAGTTTAATCTGTTAGCATGTGTAGTCTTGTATCCAAGTATCATGCTAATGAATATGACATTATCATCCTTTACATCATTTACTCTCAAGGATCTATTGTCATGGGTTGCACCGGTTAGGGTCATCATAGTGTTGTTTGGAACCTTCTTTCCCTTTTTTGGTCTACTACTGGTGGAAGGAAAGCCAATCACTGCCCTAACTGCTTCTCTTGTAATCATATGGATAGATTCAAGCCAAAATAATTCCCCATGAACTCTGCTAAGTACAATTCTTACAACTTCCTTGGGAAAATTAGGAATGCTAAGTATTTCAACAAAACCTAGGGTTTCAATTATCTTGTGTTCCAGTTTCACATTACCATTTTCATCACAAATTACAGTCCTATACATGTTCATTATCTCATCAGCACCAAGTTCATCAATATGACAATGTATGTATATCCTAGGGTTTTCAGCATAAGCAACTCCTTTGGGTATTTTAGAAAATGCTCCTAGGCTATCATCCTGCTTCGCTATTTTGGGTGTGATCTTAAATATGGGCCTAGGGTGTTTAACCACTTCAATTATAGTAGGGTTTGCAATGAATTCAGGTGTAGAGGAGGAAGCCATTGTATAAATATCTTAATCTACCTTTAGGTTTGAATGATTGAAAATATTTTGATTCACTTCTCGTTGTGGATGCCTTCGCTCGGGTTTTTCACGCTCTTAGGAAATTTGAATCCTCAATGAGTGAAAAAGAGTGAAAAACACTTTCTTTATAATGTCATTTTCTTTAGCTACCATAATAATGCCTATCGGTTAAGTAATAACTTAACTCATCTATTAGTAAAGAAGCATTTCATCTTCTTATCATCAACCGAGGGTAAACTAGCATGTTTTCACTTTGTTGCCATACCCCCAAGGGATTTATTTTCAGTTAGATGAAGAATCTCCTGGCAGTGGAGTGATACTTCATTCTACCAGTGAAGGAATAGCCTCATCAACATTCCGATCTATCTTTCTAATCCATTGTTTTGAAAATTCTTGCTTTACCTCATCAACCTTCTCTTTACCTTTCAAATTGGGTCCTTTGTTATTTGCCGATGATGCCTTACTTCTACAAAATTTTGCAATATGTCCAATCTTGTTACAAGCATAACAAGTCACATTATTTTTATGAATAGCTTTTCCATATCCTATGCCGGTATGTGTTCTGCATTGATTAGATAAGTGTCCAAATCTTCCACAAAAATAACATCTTACATTCATTCTACAATTTTCTGAATTATGACCAATTTTGTTACATTTAGAACATTGACCAGTGGGTGCATTAGTGTTCTGATAGTTTCTAGATCTACACTGATTTTCTCTATGACCATACTTATTATAGTTAAAGAATTTCCCATTAAATTTGAGGGCATTAGGTTGTCTTACTGGTTTTCTTTGATCATGATTGTTTGCAGTACCGGAGCTTTCACCAACTTCAAAGCCAAGACCATTAGTATCTCCATTAGGTTTCTAATTTTTTAGCATATCATCAAGTTCTTCTGAACTTTTCTTGAACTTCTCCTTATGTTGATTTGTAGTAGCCAACTCATTTTCCAAGAAATCTTTTTGTCTCATGAGTTCAGTTTTATCATGTTCCAAATGAATCAGATCTGTCTTTAACATATCATTTTCATGATTGAGTCTTAGATTTTCATTTTTAGAATCATTGATTCTCCTAGTCAAGTCATCTTCATTCTTCTTTCTATCTTTAGTGTCTTTACAAAATCTCATAGTCATATCTTGCATCTCATTCCTCAAGGTCATGTTTTCTTGCTTCAACTTGCTTACAAGATCATTAAGAGTTTCCTTTTCATCATCGTCACTCTATATCTTCTCATGAAATTCTCTTCTTTTGCTTCTAGCAATAGTAAGATTCTCCTAAAGTCCTTGAATCATTTCCTATGCAGCCTTCAGATTACCTTCAAGTTTGATATTCTTCAACCTTTTTGCATCATAATCTGCAAGAGTTGTTTCCAATTGCTTTCTCAAGTTATCCATCTGTACCGGTCTCAGAATCTCCCACAAGCTATTAGGCTTTTGAAAAAAGAGGACCAGGCTCTGATACCAGTTGTTAGGATTCCCAAAGATACTGAGAGGGGGGGTGAATCAGTATCTTGCTGGTTTACAGATTTTCTAATCTTATTAAACAAATTGCATTCCAAAATAGTGTACTGATAAAACAGAGTTAATGCAGTAAATAAGAACAATAAGAACAACATAGAAATCACACCATAACACAATATTTTTAACGAGGAAACCTAGTGTGGGAAAAACCTTGGTGGGATTTGTGACCCACAATATTCACTCACTGGCCAATAAATGAATATTACTTACAATAGGGGCCTGCACATGTAGGAAGGCCAACTGCCTAAAGCTCACTACTTAATTACAAAAGGGAAGTCTCACTGACGTACAAAATGGATTATGCAAATCCAATATAATTTACTACTTCGGTTCGACATCTGCTATGCCAGGTTCAGTATCGGTTTAAGCTCACAAAATAACCATAAACTTTACTCCAAAATATGTCGTAATATTCGCATGTTCGCATCTGCCTATTCTTACTTACACAAATGATCTATAAGATCTCATACTTATATATGAGTCCTATTACAATTCGCCTTGTCGTCTTACAAAAAGATATTACAATTAAATACAAAATACAATAAACAAAATCATGTCAGTTGGGGTGTCGATAATCATCTTTGCCACTATCAATAAACTATCTATTAGTGTAGAGTCTGTCAGTGCTGGTGCCATAGGATTGCAAGGTTTCCATCAATGACAATACCTTCAATCACCTAGAATTTCTCATTGGAGTGTGCAATGCCAGCATATGTTAGATATTTTGCATTGATGTCAAAGGGGGAGAGATATTCATGTGAAAAATTTAAGGGTTATATACATTAGGGGGAGAAATTTATAGAACGTAACTATGATATCATCTACAGGGAGAGTGTGGATCAGGACTTCATTTCTATATTCTTGTGTGGGAGATTTGTTTGGTATTTCTTGACACTTGGTTGTTTTTCACATTAGTGTTGCCATTAATGCCAAAGGAGGAGATTATTGGCCATTAGGAGGAATTTATTATATGTTGCATTGATATTTTGTCATTGATATCAACACTAGCTACTTTGGTTGTTTACCGTTATCCTTTTGGCCTCGGTAGGTTGTTTGGTTTCTGGTTGGTAAGATCATGATGATCTGGTATACTCCAATATGATTTGGCTTATGGAATTGACTTAGATCTACTACTCAAATACATTTTCAATCAGTTGGTTTTGATTTGGTGATTGGACACTTTCTTATATGCTGGTAAGCCTGGTTTGTTGATCCGGTGAGGGTTTCATTGACAAAGCTTGATTGAAGATCTTTTGACACTAGGCATATTCTACTGGAGTTTTAGGATGTTGATGGTTATCATGTTCATGTTCCAATTTATTGGTGGTGTTGTATTTAGAACTGGACCTATTATGTTCTATCTAGGTTTTGGACTGACTTAAAGTAATGTGTTGATTGGTCTTCTTGATGTTGTTATCACTATTTAAAAAATGGGTATTCTTTTCCCATAATTGGCTAAGTTTATGAATATTTTGAGTCTGGTATGGCCTTGTTACTTCTAATTGCTTTGGGTCCAAATAAGGGTTTAGGTTTTAAGTCTTAAATCACTCCTGTGTCTGAGAAAAACCCTTATAATTCTATTTCTGTGTTACTTTATTCACTTAAAGGAGGGTCCGTTGGTCGTGAAAAGTGTCCCCCCCCCCTTCTTTAATTTTTTCCTAGGCGGGTTTATCAGTGCATTATCCTTCTGTCTTTCCTAAAGTTTTAATTTCTTAATTGGGCTCCTAAAAGGTGAGCAGGTTCCTTTTGATCTAAAGGTGCGTGTGGTTTCGTTAAGCTAATATTCCCATGAGTTACCAATTGTGAAGTAGCGAAAGGCATAGGTGGGCCTGACCAGATGGATTGACCATCGGGTAAAAGAGTTGCATCTTGATTGTGATCCAATGGCTTGTGTTGATTCGCTAGCCCGAGATACACATGGTTTATGTTCTGCGAAGCAGCGAAAACACATGGTGGGTCCCAGAGACAAGCGGTCCTTCTTGGTTAAAGAGTGATAGGGTTGGAAAATGATCAATAGCTCATGTTGATTTGCGGCCAGGAGATATGCACGTTCTACCTTTCGCGAAGTAGCGAAAAGGTGGTGGGTCCTGCTAGAGGTGGTGGTAAAGGTTGTAGATCTAGCTGGCGATGACAGAGCAGTGATGGGGCACTCAGGTGGTGGTCTATAGTGGGCTTGGGCAAGGTTGCCATAGAAAGAGTAAACAACGAGCAAGTTCTTGAGATTTGATAGCTCATGTGGATTCGTGAAGTGGCGAAAAGGCTGGTGGGCCCAAGGGACAGGTAGGGCACGAAGTTAAAAGCCAATCAGGTCTATTTTGATCCAACGATCCTTGTGGTTTTGTGGCTGCAAGCCAAATGAAGATTAATGTTCACAAAATGGTGAAAGACAGGTGGAAATCACACAAAGGCATGACAGCTGCTACATTTCATAGAGCTTGATAGTGATGTTTTGAATTCCACATGGCTCTGAAGGGTAGTTGAGGGCCCGCCTAGGTTTAACCGGCAGTTATGTGGGAATAGAAAAGAGAACACGTGGTGGATTCAGGGTGGAACCAAGAGGAGTTTCCAAAGCTAATGGCCGACTACCATGTGGCATTTGTTAACTAGTGAATAAATAGAGTAATTGATTTCCAAATAAAGGGCCCACTTAAAAGGTTTGAAGCTTGTTAAAAAGTATTCATCTCATGGTTGATCCAACAGTTCTCATTGTTTCATGCCGTGAAGATGCCTACGGCATAACCTCTGCGAAATGGTGAAAACCGATAGCCATCAAGATGAGGCACGGTTAGTTAGTGAGATTGATGGTCCTAGTTAGAGTTAAAGACCAGGTGTTTTGAGCTTGGTCTAATGGTTGGCGTGGATTTGTGAAAGAAAAGTGCACGAGTGTTAAAGCCCGTGAAGTCGTGAAAAGGAGGTAGGGCCCGACACTAATCCAGAGAGATCAAATGGAGATAAAGACAATGTAAGTTCTCGTAATCCAATGGCTAGTGTTGCTTCGTGAAAGAAAGATGCCAAGGTTTTATGCACTGTGAAATAGTGAAAGATGAAAATAGAGAAGAGACTCAGAGGAAAGTTATGACCCGTTGGAGCCAGTTTGGAATTCAATTTGGTGAATTCAATTCTGAAAAGATAGCCTAAGCATGCAGAGTTAATTTCTAAAAATTCAATGCCAACTTGTCCTTTTGAGTCTGCATCAACTTGATTGTTAGTATTATTTCATTGAAGTTTGTTGCAGAGAAAATTGATGCGGAGTGATTCTCTTCAAGCGAATAATTAGGTTTTTTGAGCTTTTCTTGATAATTTTGGTCTGTTCCCAAATATTGTTGTGTGAATTATTTTGTTAGAGGTCTATGCTAGTTTCTAGTGGTATAGTTGCTTGTTTAGAATGGCACCAAGAAGAGAGTTGATAGGAAAAGTCAATTATCAGGAAAGGAACATCTGTGACAATTTCTTAGAGCAATTAACCATGTCTACCAATGTCGGGGATAAGGCCAAAGAATTGGTACCAAAGAACCCTCGTCTGAAAATTGGGGATGGCCTATATGATAAAGGCAATTGGTCAAGGGACCCTAAAATAGGAATATCAGGTTTAGGACTGTTCAAAGTTAGTTTTGGACGGAGACATTCCCCAGCTCCTTTGAATAGCATATGGGAATTGGATATAGGAAACCTTGTGGTCCTAGGTGTTTTCATGGATGTAGATCTGTTGACCCTAATTGCATAGAATTATGACCCTGTGGCAAGATGCATCAGGAATATAAAGGGATCAGTCCTGATTGATATAAATGAAGATAAATTCAGGAAAGTGTTTAAACTTAGTGAGGCCTCCAATTTGTTAGAGCCTATTGACTTTCAGTCATTAGCCCACGTTTACAATGCACAGAGGGATCATCTTAGGAGTGGCCCATTGAAAGAATTCTTTGTTAAGATAGGGGGGTTAATAGTTGTAGGCCCCAGAATAATGGAACCATTCTCCCTCAATTTATTCACTCTAAGAGCTAAGGGTATGTATTGGGCATTATGTCAGATCTTTGGAGAGGATGGTGAAAAGAACATGCCAACCCATTACATGTTAATGATTGCACAAATTCTAAACCCCTCCTTGGCAATAACATTTGATTATGCCCCATACCTTACTGATGCAATTCATAAAGGGCTAGTACGGATAGAAAATGGTAAGGTGGATAGGCCGTTTGGATAGTATTCCATGTTAATGCACATGTTCTTGTTCAAATGTGCGGATTACTTTGCAAAGGAAATGGACTTGATCAAGGTAAAGGATAACGAAGAGATGCATGTTCATCTTTGGATCACTCTTTTATCCTGGGATAGAGAAGATGCCAGTTTTTTGAAATTTGATAGATGCTTTGCATCTAAAATTAGAATTCTTTTATGCAGAGAAAACCCTAGATTTCCTAAGGCTCTTTTGGAATTCCTCAGACCTAAGGAGTTTGCAGAGGATATTAAGATTGTTCACAATTTGGGAGACATGTATTTGTACCCTATGTGTACTATTTTCAGAGTTTATGGATTTAGAGGTACCCCCTATTTACTACCCTATCAGGTCCCATTAAAGATAGGGATTGTAGAAGTATTGAGACAAATTGGAGGAGTGCAAGAGGCAGAGCTAACCAATAGGGGTAAAGGGACCATTTTCCCAACTATTACCATGGCCCACCATTTTGTAATCACTAAGGGTGGATGGAAATATTTTGAAGAATTATTTAAGCTATATAGGTTGTCAACTGCAGTTTCAAGATGTGCAGACCCTGAGGACTTTTTCAATGGAATGTTTAGAAAAATAGCAGTGTGTAGAGGTAGGCCCCACCAATTTCAGTTCCCTGAAGATTTAATTAGGAAGGAGTTCAACTTAGATGAGTAAGAACTAAGGAAGGAGAAATGGGTTGCATGTAAGAAGGCACTTGATTTTATCCATCAATTTGAGAGTAGCTATGACCCTCTTTCTAGCTTCAACCCTTTTGAGGAGAAAATCAAATTCTTGATTCTCTATTTTGAAGACCTCATGCAGACCTTAAAAGAAAAGAGGGAGGCTATAATGTAGAATGATCCTAATAAGATTAAGTTGGTCTTGGCTAAGCCTGCCTTTGCTAAGGCTATCCCACCTGGTGACTATGTAATGCACAAGAAGTCAAAGTACACTATGATGATGCCAGTGACAGGTGAGCCTTCCACTTCAAAAGGGAAAAGGAAAATTGAAGATGTCATTGACATTCAGGATTCCCCTAAAATGCAAAGAGTGGGAAAGGAAATTGAAACTGATGAACCTCAATATTCTCCATATCAGTCCCCTATCCACATTGGAGATGAGCAAGTAGTGGCTGAACAATTATTACAGTTAGGGAGTCTCAGTGAGATTGCCTATACTTATGAGGAGACCCAAGAGGGAATGCCTGAAGAGCCACCTAGTGCTGAAATGAATTTGATTGATGGTGAGCTAAAAGGCCAAGAATTGGACCTTACTGTTAAGCAAGCTAGTGAAGAATTCTTGGCTGACAGTAACTTCGTCACAACAGGAGATTTCATGCAATTTGTATGGAAGCAAAACATGGAGAAATTCAAGGTCAGATGTGAACAGAGGATTAGTGAACAACCTCTTAGAGATACAACTCAAGTGGAGGAAGGGATAAAGAAAGAGATGATGGAAGAATTTAAAACTATCACCCCTGAGAAAGGAAGAGAAATGGTAGCAAAGGCTGGTGTGTTGATTCTCCTTGAATGGGATATAGATGATGCTCTAGTGCTTGATGTAGTAAGGAAGGAAACAAAGCCTATGGAAGGAGTGACATTCAGTAAGGATAATGTTGCTCTTGTCATGTGGTCATTAAAGAACGATGAGAACAAAAGGAGGAAAAATGCATCAGATTCTAGCCTCTTAGGAGGCATGATTGTTAAGAGAGTCCAAGATACAGAGGTAGTGGAATTTGAAAGCATAGTTTTGGAAATTGCAAAGTTCAATGTGGCAGTAGCAAAGAAAGAGGCACAAGAAAGAGCTAATCTCCAATTGAAGTCAGAGACTATCTAAAAGGCTTACAATGAGGCTAAAGAAAGAATAGCGAACAGGGATAGCATCATTACTAGACTCCAGAGTCAGTTGGCTGGTCAGCACCATCTAGGTGAATCCTCTACACTCACGATAGCCTTCTCTCCAACAAGACCCCCTCCTACTAGGCCCATTATAGAATACCCCCCTTCTCCTATGCCTTCTGGTTCCCAATCACCTTAAAATGTCCAACATGAGTTGGAAAGGTTGAAACAAGTTAAAGCCTTGTTTGCAAACAAATATGAAGAGAAGGTGAAAGCCTAAATCTTGAAGTTTGCTAAATCAGTCAAGGCCCCCATTGTATACATAAATATGAAAAGGATTCTAGATGTTATGACCAAATTCAGAGAAGATGAGGCCACTTTGGAACCAATCCTTAATAAGTGGATGCCCAGAGGTAAGGAATTGGAGCTCATGTGCTCATCCCATGCAAATGTAGAGGAGAATGACCTTCTAAGATCCACCAGTGAGTTTATAAAAGAGATGAATATTCTCTCAGAGGAAAGGGCAGGTATAAAAAGAAAAGCCCAACTTTATAGAAAAGAATATTCAGATCATAAATTTGAATTGTTTCCAAGAGGTTTTATTGGTCCAATTCAGTTGAAAGAAGAGAAGACCTGGTTGAAAGAGGTGGACCACAATTTGTCCCTAAGGATCAATCAAATAATCAAAACTGATGACACCTCCCTATTTGTCCAAACAATTGAAGAAATTGAAAAGGTGAAATCTCATTACGGTTTCATAGAAACAGAAATTGAACATTTAAGAGTCACTTGGAAAAGGCTAGAAGACATGAAACAGAAGGTTGTTAGTTTTGCTTGGGCAAGTGATGATGTTTTTTAGGAATGGAAGGACAATTATGTGGGACAAAAAGAAGATGCTCCAAAGTAGTTAGAAGAGGTTGCGACAGAACAAAAGGTGCAAGAAGCTATAGATGTTGAAAAGAACATGTAACCATTTCTTGGAGAGTAATTCGGTTTGTAACAAACTTTCTCAAAAGGGTCTGAAGCTTGTATGCATCCATGCTTTTATAAATGGATACCAGGACTAAAAAAAGGGTATCACAAGAATTTGTAAAGAAACTCTGCAGAAATTTATCTACGTTTTTCTAGTGTTTCACATATAGTTATCTAAGTTTTTGTAAGATTTTCCAAAATTAAATATAAGTATACAGGCCATCAACTTTGAGCCATAAATTCATGTTGTCTTCTGGTATGCTTTCAAATATTCTACTGGTTTCATTTGGATAATCTAGGGTTATTTTAATTGAACAGGGATTGTAATGTAATCTTCATAGATATGTTTCTTAGCTTTCTTCTTCAGGAGGGGAATTAAATATGCGAGAAATATCTTTATTAGTAGGTTATTTGTTGGGAACTTTGAATTTAATAAACATTGTTTAGTATAATAAGGGAGGATTCTTATACATGTCAGGCATGTATGGAATTGGTAGAAGCCAAGGTGATTGGGATGCATGGATATGTTTGATTCTAAAGTTCTTGTTTAACATAGATGACTCTGTAGCCTAGATAAGGCACTGGTATCTGTTAATTTTTTTCTTTTCTAAATCTCTTGAGGATCAACACTGAAAATGAGCCTAAGTTTTCCTATATTTTTTAGTTTTTGTTTAAGGCAATAAGATCCACTGGTTTTTGGACAATGGTTACTGTGGATTTTATTAAAAAGTGTGAAAGTATTCACATAAGGTATACCCGCCTGAACTTTGGATAAGTTCGAAGTGTAGAAGGTTATTAAAACCTTGTCATATGTTGCTCTAAGGTTCTTGTTCCTTGATTTATCCATTCATAAATAGAGTTATTGTTTTTCATCAAAAGGGATACAGAGGGAATCAGAATTTGAGAACAAAAAAAGTGGTTACTCTGCTAGGGAAAGCCATGGTGTGTCTGTGTTGTAGATTGTTGCTTCAATGAACTATGAATATTGTCTAGATATCTATTTTTAGAGATTTTCACGATCTTTGATTGGTGTTCCCTCTTTCTCTAAAAAATCTTAGTGATTTTGGTTTGAAGATTGGCAAATATTTTTATTTAGAGATTATTTTCATATTTTCCCATAGTCTTTGTGGGTGGCAACTCTGTTAGTCTTAACCAGTCCTTTTGGAAATAAGTAAAACTCTGAAAAGAAAACAAGTGCAATGCAAGGAGGAAAGAATACTAGATCTTTCATGAAAAAGAATCCTCATGAGACGTTGCAGGAAGGATTACCTGAACAGTCACAAAGAGGTCAAAAAAGGTCAGTAGTCAAATTCTTCTTCATGAGAATCTGAAAATGATGTTTTGGGTTTCCATTCTAGTTTATTTGGAAATATAGAATATTTTCATGTTTTAAATCAAGATATATCTCATACTAGTTTTTTTGGAAGAGATAGAAGTAGTTCAAATGTAGTCAGAAATTTTGTACCTAGAACAGTTGATGGAAATATTAGCTTAATTGATATTGACCAAGTTAACATATCCAACTTTGAATAAATCTTACCTGATGAAGATAAAGTATCCTAGGAAATAGAGGACTTGAATAGAAGGGTTCATCATTTGATCTCCTTAAGAGCCCAAAAGGAAGAAAATAGGGAGAAGGAAGTTAAGGCAAAATTGATGGAGAGAGATATGTTGGCAATATTACATTATAAGGATATTGAGAAGGTTGTTGATGATTATGGACATAACTAATTAAAGATGTTTTACTATCTTGATATTATTATTTTGTCATTGATGTCAAGAAATTGATTTTCTAATTCAGTATGATGTTGCCATATCTTGAGAAATATGATATGAAGATTATAAAGGAGTCGATAAAGACACAGGAAAGAATATGATGAATAAGGGGATAAGTTATTCAATGGGCAACTCTACCGAGTCAGACAATGATGAGATCTTGATGTTTTAGATTGTTTTAACATCATACATATGTTGTAAAATGTAAAGGTTAATACTATACTATGTTATCAAGCAAAGAACCTAGTCGGTAAACCCTAAGGTTATCACAGTCGGTTAATGAAGACAGAATGTCTACCGAGTGAAGTTTAGTATTCACCAAGTTGTAACCAAGCTATAATAGAATGTGTAGTCACATAAATCTGTCCACTTAATTAAATGAATACTTAGTATTTATTTGATTATTTAACCATCAATTAATAATTAATTAAATTAATATTTAATTAATTCATCTTAACCCCATTCTCCTATTAATTAAATAAATTATTCAATTTATTTGATTTAATTCACTTAACCAAATTCATACCATTAATTAAATAAATAAATCATATTTGTTTAATTAAATCTTCTCTCACATTTAAATAAATTAATATTTATTTAAATCCCCCAAAATCCCACCTCTCACATTTAAATAAATTAATATTTATTTAAATCCCCCAAAATCCCACCTCTCACATTTAAATAAATAAATCATTTCTTTAAATCACCTTTATCCTCCACCCACTTGTATTTTCCTACAAATACAAGTTGCACAATTATTTTAAATAAATAATTTATTTAAATCACCTTTATCCTCCACCCACTTGTATTTTCCTACAAAAGCAAGTTGCACAACTATTTTAAATAAATTATTTATTTAAAATCCTATTTATCCTCACCCACTTGAAACCTTTAATGGTTTCCCTTAAAGTAGTCAAACTTGATGGCTTTAAAGTCTTCAAACTTGATGGCTTCCTTCTATAGTCTTCTTAAGACTTTAATGGTTTTCCTTAAAGTCTTCAAGCCTTTAATGGTTTCCCTCAAAGTCTTCAAGCATTTTAATGCTTTATCTTCATTTTTCTCATTTAAATAAATTAATATTTATTTGAATATTTATCCAAATGCAAATTACACCATTTAATTGAAATAAATGATTTTATTTTAATTGAAAATACCAAAATTTCTCCCACTTGCATTTTCCTACAAAATCCACTTGTATGCCTAAACCCCTTCTAGATTCTTCTAAACCCTTCCTAATTAGCCTAATCCATCCCCTAAATATTGTCACATTCCTAAGCAAATTGGAGTCACTTCTCAAAGACTCCAAAGTCTTTGAAAAGCAATTAATGCTTTGTGTGTTCAACAAATTAACCCTCAAAGTCTTGGATAACCTTTGAAAGCTTCCAACCTTCAACCACTAAATGGCTCAAAGTCTTTGATAACCATTGAAGGCTTTCAACCTTCAACCACTTAATCCCCAAAGTCTCCAATAACCATTAATGGTTACCTCAAACCCTCCCACATGGTTAAAACATTTGTTTTGACTCAACCTCTACCCAACCCAAAGGTCTCATCAAGCCTTTAATGCTTTGACCATGATTATCTCTTAATCATTTGCACAAAGGTTTATCCTTGGATTAACTCTTAATCCAATGGGTAATCTTAATTTAGACTTGACCCTTACCTTCTAGATAACCATGAGGTCTTCTCAGGCCTTTAATGCCTCCAACCTCTTCTCTCAACCCAATCCTATGTTGACACTTGTCACCATTTTATTGGTGCCAATTGTGCACATGGATCCCCAACTTTCAAACTTGGCCCTTGATTAAACCATTCAATCTTAACCCTTCATTTCCCCATTTCTTCTATAAATAGAACCCTTCTCCTCAAGCAAAGAGAAGCATTTAGAGTATTGTTGTTATACTGGCATTAGCATAGAGCTTTTTCATAGCATCACTATCTACTCTAGCATAGTATTTAGCTTTTCATTTCATATTTGAAGCTTAGTATTAAATCTCAATCCTCCATAAGCATCCATAGTGCAAAAAGCTACTGAGAGCTACACTCATTTGGGACTTGGAGAGGAGAGGAACAAGGGAGGAGCAACTATGAGCATCTTGATTAGCTATTTCATTTTATGTTTATATGCTTTCTATTTCATGCTTAATATCTCTCTTGATATGCCTGTTTAGGATAATCTTTTGTTGCTAACACTAACGTTTGTTTCTTGTGCTCTTGTGTGTGTTTCCATCAAACAGGTTTTCTAATCCTTTTTGCAGAGCATCAGAATGCATTAAATGTTTACATGTGATATTTAATGAAAGAAGCTGATGAGCTGGAGCAGATCAATGATTGGCAAGTCATGGAAGAAGTTTGTTAAATGAATCTAAGGCAAAGGAAAGTCGGCAAGAAGATCTACAGCTCAGATTGAACCGCATTACCCTAACACAAGTTCCAAGGTGAATGTGCAAGTTCCAAGGTGGGGTAAAACATTTTCAGATCGAAAGATACAATGAACATGGACAAGATCAAAGATCTGATGGCTATGATTGATCATGGGAAATGTGATCAAGGAGATTAAGCGGTTAGAAGATTGTTTATAAATAGGAAACTGTTGATAAACAATGTATGTGGGCAAGTGTATGGACAGGGATGCTACATAGTGATTACCGAGCATAAAAGCTTGAAGACCTGTTAGAATAATAGAGTATTGATGCCCAGTAAATAGACAAGATTAGTTCTATGTCTAGATTGTATTGAACAAATAGGAATCTGCTTTAGCATTTTAGATGTGAAGTTGCAGATAGATTGTATTACTGTTATTTTGTGAAAGTGATAGAAAATCTCTTAACCGAGTGGACTTAACATTCTTATATGTAAATCCTCTAACAAGGTGACATTCTGTTTGAGTGTTTGAAATCCTTTGACAAGGTCACTTCTAACAAAGTGAAGATCCTAACAGATCTGAGGGAAATCCCTTAACTGGGTCACATCTAGCAATGTGTTTGTAATCTTTAATAGGATTTTCTTTTAATCGAGCATACCCTAGAAGAGTATATTTATTAGTGGGTCCGAAATCCCACAGTGGTTTTTCCCTATTTGAGTTTCCATGTTAAATCTGGTGTTATGAGGTTTATATTGTTCATATGCTTTTGAGTTTGCATGTTTGACAGTTTTTGGTTATATGACTGATATATATGTTACTGAGGTTGAATCTGATGTTTTTATGGATGATTAAGTTTGTATGATTCACCCCCCCCTCTCATCTTGTTGGCTATTGGATTTGTACTTATATTAAGTATTAGAACTATCAATTGGTATCAGAGCTTTGGACTCTGAAAGGAAAGTTTAAAGTCACTTGAGTTAAAGATCCAAAGATGTATAAGAGGGATGCACCTAAGTTGAATAAGTCAAGTTTCTCTACATGACAGAAAAGGATGAAGCTACATCTATCAAGAATTGCAGAATATGCTATATACTATCTGGAGAATGATTTTGTTGCACCGAGCACCTATCCATTGACTATGGAAGAGATAAAGGTGAAACAAGAACATATTTAAGCAATGATTGAAATAACATCTGCATTGACTAATTCTGAGTTTAATGATCTAGAAGGCTGCAATGATGCAAAGGCAATGTGGACTAAGCTCATATTTGTATATGGAGGAGATGAACATGTTCAAAGAGAAAAAGTTAATAGTTTAAGAGGACAACTTGAATATATGAGGATGAATGAAGGTGAAAACATAACCTAGTATAGTACAAGACTAAAGGAGATTGTAAATCAAATCAAAGGAACAGGAGGAACTATTGAAGAAAAGGATGTGACAAGTAATTTTTTAAGAACCCTTCTACCTGCCTATGCAATCTAAGTCTCTGCAATCAATGAATTGAGGTCTATACCTAATATGCTAGTTTCCTTGGATTCTACTATTGGTAAGCTACATGCATTTGAGTTAAGTAATTTTGATAACAGTGGGTCATCAGTAAATAAAGTTGAATCTACATTTAGTTCTTTTTATCTAAATAAATCTAATGATTACAATGAAAGAAAGTATAAGTACTCTGAAGGAGATCAGAGTGGAGCAAGTGAAAGATTTCAGAAGAACATGGAGGAGGTACACAAACTGTATGAAGAAATCAGAAAGCAAGAAGAGTTTGAAGCACTATTGGCCAAAAGGTTATCGAGATGCAAAGGTAAGTATAAAGGAAAACTACCTTTGAAATGTTTCAATTGTGATAAGATTGGACATATGGCTTCTAACTATCCTGACAAAGATTTTACTGAAAAGAGAGATTACCGAGATGACAGACAGAAAGATAATCATTACAGAGGACACCGATACTTCAGAAGAAGAGATAGAAAGACATGCTTAATTGCTGATGAGGAATCTGAAGATGATAAATCAGATGAGACTGATATAGAGGAAGTTGTTTATGTGGCTATCAAGGATGGATCAGATGAAGAAAGGTATGAAGAAAAAGCCCTAATATCTCACATAAACACTAATGATTCCTTGATTATAGATAGTGGATGCTCACATCATATGACAGGAGATAAACACAAGTTTGTTATGTTAGAAGATTATGATGGAGGCTATGTTAGATTTGGTAATGATGCACCATGTCCGGTAAAAGGTAAAGGATCCATAACACTTCTTGATAATGCAACATGCAATGATGTTTATTAGGTTGAAGGTTTGAAATATAATTTGTTGAGTGTAGCACAACTAAACAACACAGGTTACCAAATAGAATTTCAGAAAGGAATTGTCAAAGTTCATGACAAGAATGGAAAGTTAGCTGCTACCGAGACACAAACAAAAGGTAATACATTTCACCTTGACTCAACTCACAATAAGTGTTTGCATGCAAAGATTGATAATACCTAGTTATGGCATAAAAGGTTTTGTCATGTTAATTTTGATAATCAAATCAAGATAAGTAAGAAGCACAGAGTAAGAGGTCTACCGAGTCTTGAAAAACCTAAGAATACTATGTGTCAAGGATGCCAAATGGGTAAAATGACAAGATCAAGCTTTACAAGTAAGTCCTATACTTCTAAGGGAATTTTAGATCTTGTGCACACTGATCTTTGTGGTCCTATGAAAGTTCAAAGTTATTATGGTGATAAGTATTTCATATTATTTATGGATGACTATTCAAGGATGATGTCAGTAATGTTTTTAAAAGAAAAATCAGAAGCTTTTCAAATGTTTAAGTGGTACAAGGATAGAGTTGAAAATGAAACAGGAAGACAACTGAAATGTCTTAGATCAGATAGAAGTAAGTCCTACACTTCTAAGGGAATTTTAGATCTTGTGCACACTGATCTTTGTGGTCCTATGAAAGTTCAAAGTTATTATGGTGATAAGTATTTCATATTATTTGTGGATGACTATTCAAGGATGATGTCAGTAATGTTTTTAAAAGAAAAATTAGAAGCTTTTCAAATGTTTAAGTGGTACAAGGCTAGAGTTGAAAATGAAACAAGAAGACAACTAAAATGTCTTAGATTAGATAGAGGAGGAGAGTTCACATCTGATGAGTTCAACCTATTTTGCAATGATCATGGTATTAAAAGACAAGTCTCTACACCAAGAACTCCACAGTAGAATGGAATAGCTGAAAGAAGAAATAGATCTATTGTGGATTGTGCTAGAACACTAATGATTGAGAAGAAGGTTCCACAAACATTTTGGAGAGAAGCAATAAGCACAACCATTTACACCTTGAACCAAGTTCAATTGAAGAAAGGTAATTTGAAGACACCTTATGAAATCTAGTATGGCAAGAAACCTAATGTAAGTTATTTTAAGATCTTTGGAAGTAAATGCTATATTCATAAAGATGATAGAAATGGAAAGTTTGATTAGAAAAGGGAAGAAGGAACATTTCTAGGATATTCTTCTAGAAGCAAAGCATTTAAATGTCTGATCAAATCATCTAACAAAATAGTAGAAAGTGCAAATGTGAAAATTGATTAATTTGCAGAAAGAACTGATGAAGGGAATTCCAAAGAACCGGAAGACTATGATGAATTTGTCTATGTGCAACCGAGAAGTCCTACCGAGATAACTGTTGAAGAAAATGTAGAAAATATCTAGTTACCGAGTGATGAAGAAGATCATACAGAACCTACCAAGCCTGTATCAACCAAGAGTATGTCAGAAGACACCATGCACCAAGTCAGATTATAGGAGATAAGGATGATCAAGTGATGACAAGGAACAAACTGAGATAGAACACATGTTTGATATCTAAATGTGAACCAAGAATTGTGAAAGAGGCATTTAATAGTGAAGATTGGATAAATGCTATGACTGAAGAGATTAATCAAATCAAGAAGAATGACACATGGACACTGGTCCCAAGACTGAAGGACAAAAATGTAATCGATACAAAGTGGATCTTCAAAAACAAGCTAAATGAAAAAGGTGAGGTCATTCAGAACAAAGCAAGATTAGTTTGCAAAGGTTATGCCCAAGAAGAAGGAATTGATTATGGTGAGACTTTTGCACTTGTTGCTAGACTTGAAGGAGTTAGAACATTTTTGGCATATGCTGCTTTCAAAAACTTCAAGGTATATCAAATGGATGTCAAATCTACATTTCTGAATGGAATATTAGAAGAAGAAGTTTTCATTGAACAACCTGAAGGATTTGTTGAAGACAATGATAAAGATTAGGTATGTAAATTGAACAAAGCTTTATATGGTCTGAAACAAGCACCAAGAGCATGGTATGAGAGATTGCACTCTTATTTGATTAAGATTGGTTTTATAAGGACAAGTGAGAATAGCAACATGTACATGAAGAATGATGAAAATGGAATACTAATCTCAGCCATATTTGTTGATGATATTATATTTTGTGGAAATGACTCTTTATGCAAGAACTTTGGAAATAAAATGAGCAAATAATTTGAGATGTCATTAATCGGTGAGATAAAGTATTTTATAGGCTTACAGATATTGCAAATGAAAAATGAGATTTTCATTACTCAATCCAAGTACATAAAGGAAATCTTGAAGAAATTTGGAATGGAGGATTCAAAACCAGTAAGTACTCCTATGACTACCAACTGCAAACTATCAAAGAATGATGAATCTGCATCTATTGATGAGACACTTTACCGATCTATGATTAGAAAGTTGCAATATGTTGTTCACAACAAGCCAAATATAGCACATGCAGTAGGTATTGTTGCAAGATTCTCTGCAGATCCTAAGGAAATCCACATGATAGCAATCAAAAGAATTTTTAGATACTTGAAAGGCACTGAAGATTATGGCTTAGTATATCAGAAAGGAAATGATTTTGATTTAAAAGTTTATACTGATGCTGATTGGGCAGGCAACATTGATGATAGAAAAAGCACAAGTGGAGGAGCTTTTTTCTTAGGAGAAAGACTAGTGAGTTGGCTTAGCAAGAAACAAGGATGTGTTTCTCAGTCAACAGCCAAAGTTGAATATGTTGCAGCAACACTTAATTGTACCAACATTGCATGGATCAAACAACTGTTGGAAGGTATAAATGAGAAAGTTACTGAGCCAGTAACTATATTCTGTGACAATACTAGTGCCATTAATATTTCAAAGAATCCTGTTATGCACTCTAAGACAAAGCACATATCTATCAAATATCATTATCTTAGAGAAGAAGCTCAAGAGAAGAAAGTGGTGTTGGAATATGTTAACACAAAGGAGAAAATAGCTGATATCTTCACCAAGCCACTACCAAAGGACACTTTTGAATATCTCAAAAGTAAGTTAGGGGTCCTACCCCTATCTTTTACTCACTGGCCGAGTTCGGTGAAAGCATCACTTCGATGACTCTATTAAATATCTTTCGAGGAGTTGATGCTGGATTGATACACTTTAGAATATTTTTATGAAAGTGTACTAGAATTAATACTAGGATAATATAGAGAATGATATAGGGAACAAGAATTGAAGACAAATGCTCTGACTGAGATGTAGTTGATACACAACAACAAGCAATAACTTCTTACAAAAAGAAATTATGTTTTAGTTCTTTTTCTTTTTGGCATTGTTGTCAAAGGGGGAGAAGACCTAAAGGGGAGAAGACCTACAAAAGGGGAGAAGACTAAGAAGACCTACAAAAGGGGAGAAAACTGAGAAAAGACAACAAATTGAAATAAAGACTGAAAACAGAAGAAAAAATAGAAGAGAAGTCTAATGAATGGGGGAAAGCATTTCAGCATTTCAGAATCACAGCAATCCAAATTTTTTTAAAGATCAAATAAATTGGTTTTGCCATCAATGCCAAAGGGGGAGATTGTTGGCAATATTACATTATAAGGATATTGAGAAGGTTGTTGATGATTATGGACATAACTGAATAAAGATGTTTTACTATCTTGATATTATTATTTTGTCACTGATGTCAAGAAATTGATTTTCTAATTCAGTATTATGTTGCCATATCTTGAAAAATATGATATGAAGATTATAAAGGAGTCAGTAAAGACATAGGAAATAATATGATGAATAAGGGGATAAGTTATTCAATGGGCAACTCTACTGAGTCAAACAATGATGAGATCTTGATGTTTTAGATTGTTTTAACATCATACATATGTTGCAAAATGTAAAGGTTAATACTATACTATGTTATCAAGCAAAGAACCTAGTCGGTAAACCCTAAGGAACCTAGTCAGTAAACCCTAAGGTTATCACAGTTAGTTAATGAAGATAGAATGTCTACCGAGTGAAGTTTAGTATTCACTGAGTTGTAACCGAGCTATAATAGAATGCATTAAATGTTTACATGTGATATTTAATGAAAGAAGCTGATGAGCTGGAGCGGATCAATGATTGGCAAGCCATGGAAGAAGTTTGTTAAACGAATCTAAGGCAATGGAAAGTTGGCAAGAAGATCTATAGCTCAGATTGAACCGCATTACCCTAACACAAGTTCCAAGGTGAATGTGCAAGTTCCAAGGTGGGGTAAAATGTTTTCAAATCGAAAGATACAATGAACCTGGACAAGATTGAAGATCTGATGGCTATGATTGATCATGGGAAATATGATCAAGGAGATTAAGCAGTTAGAAGATTGTTTATAAATAGGAAACTATTGATAAATAATGTATGCGAGCAAGTGTATGCACAAGGATGCTACATAGTGATTACCGAGCATAGAAGCTTGAAGACATGTTAGAATAACAAAGTATTGATGCCCAACAGATAGACAAGATTAGTTCTATGTCTAGATTGTATTGAACAAATAGGAATCCGCTTTAGCATTTTAGATGTGAAGTTGTAGATAGATTGTATTACTATTATTTTGTGAAAGTGATAGGAAATATCTTAACCAAGTGGACTTAATAGTCTTATATGTAAATCCTCTAACAAAGTGACATTTTGATTGAGTGTTTGAAATCCTTTGACAAGGTCACTTCTAACAAAGTGAAGATCCTAACAGATCTGAGGGAAATCCCTTAACCGGGTCACATCTAGCAATGTGTTTGTAATCTTTAACAGGATTTGCTTTTAACCAAGCATACTCTAGAAGAGTATATTTCTTAGTGGGTCTAAAATCCCACAGTGGTTTTTCCCTATTTGTGTTTCCACGTTAAATATGGTGTTATGAGGTTTATATTATTCATATGCTTTTGAGTTTGCATGTTTGACAGTTTTTGGTTATATGACTGATATATATGTTACCAAGGTTGAATCTGATGTTTTTATGGATGATTAAGTTTGTATGATTCAACCCCCCCTCTCATCTTGTTGGCTATTGGATTTGTACTTATATTAAGTATTAGAACTATCAAGATAGACTCCTAAGATAGATTGTTGATCTTGAGTTGCTTGCCCAAGAAAAGGCCAAAAGTGAAGATGAAGGTCCTGTGATTAGAGAGATTCTAATTCCCAAATCCAAACTAGCATATAAGTCAGTAATCCAACCAAATAAGGAGGTTTTTAGTGACCCACAACCTGTTAGAAATGAGGTTGATAAAGGAAAAAAAAATGCATGGAAGGCGGGTCAGGATCAAAGACTAGGTCAGGATCAAAGACTACAGTGGAGATCTCCCATAGATTATCACCACATGAAAGGGAGATGGAAAGGATAAGGAAAGAGAAAGACGATTTACAAATGGAGTTGTAGAAAGCTGAGTTAGAGGTAGCTAACCAAGAAGTTAAAAGAAAAATTGGTTATTTAAAAGCTCCCCCCACCATCTTTCCATTAGAAGATCTAAATAAACCTGTTCCTCAGCAAGTTTCCCTCCGTCCTGTTAAAATTCAGCCAACTTTGCCTGTTAATATAGAAACAACCAGTCAAGCCCCTGTTATTGATGAAAATAACCAGATCTCTCAAACTCAAATCCCCAATGTAAGAATGAACATGGGTAATAACCATGCCGTTAACCCATTCCAGAGAAGACCTATCAACCTAGAACTATATGGGCAGCTATTTTTTGATGGAATCCCTAGATATCCTAACCATGTTCCAACCGAGTTAAGAGATAGACTTCATAAGTTTTTTGGGAACAATGTAATCAGTGCAGAAGAGAATTTGAAGTCCTTTGGTGATTTGATTAATGATTATGAGATCATAAATGAAGATGACATAATGAAATTATTTGTTCAATCTCTAATAGAAGATGCAAGAGACTAGTATAAGGGTCTTCCTATTAATAGCATTGGATCTTGGGAAGATTTTAAAAATTGCTTTCAAGAACAGTATGGTGACAAAACAAATGTGAGCTTCGTGCTCAATGAGTTCAACAATATTAGAAAATCTGATAATGAACTGGTCATAAATTTTAATGCTAGATTTCATAAAGCAATGCATATATTATTTCAGGTAATGAGATTAGATGATAACATGTGCCTGAATACTTACTACAATGCCTTTGATTCTAAAATGACATATATTCTAAGGGATAAAAACCCACATGGCCTGAGAGATGTATTCAGAATTGATATCAATGTAAAGAGCAATAGAAAGGCATCTAGAAAATTAGGAAGAAGAACTGATGGTAGGCTATGGCAAGAAACAAAACAACAACCAAACAAAGTTGCTAAGGAAGAAGATAAAATAGAAAAGTTAGTGACCACCATGAAGGATCTCACTGTCAAAGTGAACAAAAATGATAAACCTCATTATAATTGGCAAGATAGACCTCCTAGACTGCATGATATGCCTTACAACACCAATTGGAAGGATGGTAAGCCTTAGAATGAGAAGCCTAAGAATGTTCAGAGCCAAGACACCCCTGATCCCTTAAAAGGAAAAAATGTTTATAACATAGAAAATACTCCTTGGTGTGTAGCTTGTGATGGACCACACTCTCCTCATCAATGTGCAGTAGCTCAAGCCCTGGAAGAATACATGAGACAAGAGGATGAGCCTGATATAAACATGTTTGAAACTATTATAGAAAGTGATGAGGAGTCTCTACAGAGTGAATTTAGTGATTGTGATGTGCTGGATAGTAAAAGGTCCTACCAAGGACAATTAACACTTGATTGGCATCCTACTCTAAATGTGGTAACCATTGAGGATGAAGAATTTCATCTTAGAAGGCCTAGTGAGGAAGAAGTAAAAAATATCACTAAGACAGCTATAGCTAAATCCAAGCACAATTATAATCTGAGGAGTACCAAAAGAGATCGTGATCAAGGTGAACCTAGTTATATGTTTATAAAAGAGGTATCCTAGAAGAAAGTAGCAAATAGGGCTATTTTGCCTCAAGTTGGTCAAGAGAAGAAACAAGTTAAAGAAGTGCCCAAGGATATAGATAATAAAGCTACTAATGATATCCAAGGAGCTGCCACAACAAAGAAGGCAAGTGAGCCTAAGGCAGAAAGGGCTAGAGCTAATATCGAGTTAAGCAGTAATTCCACATTTGATATGGCTCGGGCTCTTACCCAAATGAAAGTTACTATCCCATTGATAGAATTATTGAAAATAAAAGAACATAGAGAAGTTGCTTTGTCTTTATTTTCTAACATATATGACAATAACATAGTTTTACCTACCAGTTCAATTAAAGATGAAAAGGATCAGGAGTTCCAAACCCTAGAGGTGTATGTTGGAACAACTATTACTCAAGAACACTCACAAGTAGATCTTTTTTATGTTACTTTGTTAGTGAATAACCAATTGATAAAGAATCGCATGATAGATTCTGGTGTAGCTACAAATATAATGCCTTATGGTGTTATGGAGGAACTAGGATTATCAGTGAATATAGTGTATGGGAAATGTTATGCTATGGATAGTAGAGAAGTGCCTGTGATAGGTACAATGAAAGATGTTGAAGTTAAAATAGTAGCCTTCCCTGAGGCAACATATAAAATGGATTTCATTGTAACTGACACAAAACCCCATTATGGCATGTTGTTATCTAGGCAGTGGGCCGCAACAGTGGGTGGAAATGTTCAGTTGGATTTATCATATGCTACCATCCCCATTAATGGAAATCAAGTAAAGTTGTATAGAGAGCCACATGCCCCTAGGGTAATTGAAAAAGTAGACCCTAGTATGCTAAATTGTATGATTGAAGTGGATCTTGATAACTTTAGACTACAACCAATTCTGCCTCCATTGAAAAATACTAATAGTATTGTGACTGAATTGAAGTTTCAACAGAATGCTTTGTGGCACATGTACTTTGATGGAGCTTGTTCTAAAGAAGGATCTAGGGTAGGAGTTCTCTTTGTGTCCCCTTCAGGTACTACTTTCAAATATTCATTTTTGTTAGCTTTTCAATGTACCAACAATATTGCAAAATATGAAGCCTTGTTATTGGGGCTTGAAGTGGCAAAAAGGCAAGGGATACAAATGTTAAGAGTGTTGGGAGATTCGGAGCTAGTTGTTTCTGTTAGGGTTCCCACAGATACTGAGAGGGGGGGGTGAATCAATATCTAACCGGTAATAAGAATTTCTTAAGTTGAAACATGCAAAACATAATATAACAGTGTGCCGGTATGCAAGAAATAATGCAATAAACATAATCAAGAATATCCACATGAAAATTACACCATAACACAAGATGTTTAACGAGGAAACCCAGTGTGGGAAAAACCTTAGTGGGATTTGTGACCCACAATATTCACTCACTGGCCAATAAGAGAATATTACTTACAATAGGGGCCTACACATGAAGGAAGGCCAACTACCTAGAGCTCATTGCTCAAATGGGAAGTCTCACTGACTTACAATGTGGATTAAACAAATCCAATAACTTGTACTGCTTTACAATAGCATCATCAATGCTAGATTCAGTACCGATTCTTGCTCTGTTCTTTACATATACCCTTGACCTATAATTTGCACATTAGGTTTGCCTAATAATTTTCTTTTATGCTTCTTACCTCCCTTCTTTAAATGTCTACAATGATCTCCTTTATATACAAGAGTAATTTTACAATTTGCCAAGTCGGCTTACAATAATAAACAAAATATTACATAACAAAAATCCTGTCGGCCTCTATGCTGGTATACATCTTTTCTTCTATGCCAGTGCTGGTGTCCTTGTTGATGCCGATGCACTATCTTACCTGTGTAATACTTGTCGGTATGATGTCTTTCTGGTGCCATAAGATTGCAAGGTTGCCTATGTAATCCTTTGTAGGTATGATGTCTTGTCGGTGCCATAGGATTGAAAGGTTGCCATCAATGACAAAACCTTGAATCACATACAATGTCTCAATGGAGTGTCCATATGCCAACAATCTCCCCCTTTGGCATTGATGGCAACACTCATGAGAAATTTCAAAAAGTATCCAAAATGTGTAGTCCAAAAAAAATGTTACCAAAAATATGAGAGCTCCCCCTGAGCATATGATTCCTGTGTTTTGAACTTTCTCATCCCACTACTCCCCCTTTGGCATCAATGACAAAGGTTGTCAAGATGTCAGTAGAGTTTGTAGTTTCATCTATCCATATCCTCAACCCTGTAGCTGGGTAGTTATTATCTGAAAAAGATCTCCCAAAATTAAGTTTAAACTATCCATAAATTTCTTACTATCTTTTATTGTTGTCTCAGTTCTTTTTACTGTACCGATGAGATGTTGTAAATGCTCTGCCAGTGTTTTGTTGCCTTGTGTTAATGCCTTTGAGATTTCTTTCCACAGAGATGCTAAATAGTCCAATCTTGGACTCAGTTTAGATCTCAAATGCTTTGCCTTGTTTATTATTCTCTCTTTCTCTCTTTCCAGTTTGAGTAGTTCTTCTTCAAAATTTGCTATCTTGTTTTCAAAAACTGATAATGAATCCGACGAGTTTATAAAATTGTCTGCAAGCTTATTTATCTCATCATGTGTCTTGCTTAATTTCTTGTCAATATCTACAGTCAAAAAGTTTTTTTTACATGTATCTTTATACATATTTTTGTATTCTTTCAACAAACTACATAGTTCCGGTAGAAGTGTGTCAAAATCTCTGTTACACTTCTTTATTTCCTCATCAAATAATTTATGTTTCTCTTTCTCTACCTTATCCTTTACTGATTCTTCCTTTATTTTCTCAATGTTTTCAGAAATATATTTACACAATGTATCCAATTGTCCTAAAAAATCTTTATTATCTATGTTACAGTTTGGAGCTATTACCTTCAAAATTGGTATAGAATCATCTATTGCTTTATAAGCCTATGAACTATAGTCAATTATTTTCTTAATGGAGTCAAGTAGTACCTTAGTCACATTTGTTGACTTAAATGTTGATGATGATCCAATAATTTGAGTACCGGTGGAAGTAACCATGCTTGTATTGACCTCTGGCAGGTCAGTTTGTGTCTGCATTTCTTTTAGCATTGGTTTTCCCACTTCACTACTTACCGGTGGCACTATTTCCTTATGAACCTATTCCAAAGCCTTTAGCTCTATTGGTTTCTTTGTATGTTGTGTTGTCTCTATCTGTGCCTCAGTCTCGACCTTTTTCTCTATGTCCTCTGTCGGTTTCTCTATTTCCCCTGCTACCGGAGGCTCTTTAGCCATATCTGACTGGTCAGTTGTATCTTTATCAACTATTATGTTGATCTTTTGGATATCAACATTTATAGTATATAGGACTTCAGAATAAGGATTGCTATCCTCTACATCCATACTTTTTTCTGCCCGTTGATCTTCAGTAGTTGTAATTTTCACAGGTGGGGGTAGGTTGTCTTTAACTTTTATGCTTGGTGGTCCACCAACTTTGCCTTTCCCCTTGTCCCTATCCTTCTGATATACCTTTATAGGCTTAGGTTTCCTATATTCTTCTTGTTTTTCCTTGTCAACCAAGAATATATCCCAACCATCTTCTGTTTCCTCTATTACTTCAGTAACTCTTCCTGCCATTAGTGAAATATGTCGGTGTGTAGTAGAGAATACTAACCGGTTTGCCTGAGCAATCAAATCATCAATTTCTTTGGCAGAGTTTACTGGATATACAACAAGTAGTTTCTCTATTTTTATTTTATTATCTAATTCTATCACTGCTTGTCTTTTGGCCTCAAGTCTTTTGAATAAATCATTAGGAATTTCATTTGCTACTTCCATAAAAAATTTCTTGTACATGTCCATATGCAGTATCACACTTTCCTCAACTTGCTCTTTCTCATCAACAGATAGAGTGTCATAAATTTTTCTTATGTTTTTTAGTTTTCCTTCCTATGTGATTTCATTTAACAATATATCTAGAGGTGCCAAGTCACTATTTGTCCTTTTCTTTTTCTTTGGTGTCAGCTTCTTCTTGGGTGTGACCTTTCTAACCGGAGGTCTCACTGCTTGTTTCTTTTGCCTTGTCTTTCTAGGTGAAGGAGTGGTTGCCAATGAGGGATTTCTTTTTCTAACAACTCTTTTAAAAGTTGCTGACATGTCACCTTCCGAAGAAGTACCTACCGGTGATAGATGAGCTTCAGGTAGTGGAGCTACCAACTCATCTTCTATTATGCCAGTTTTCTTTAGTACATCTTCCTTAATGGCCTTTGCTTGCCTGGATCCTTTCCTTACAAATGCCTCAACCTTCTTTACTCTTTTCTTTGATTGTATTTGGCTTTCTATAGTCTTAGCACTACCAAATACTTCTTCTTTTGGTTCTCTGGGGGCTTCTAGAAGTGCTTTGGCATATATTTCAACTATGTGATCATCTGTTTCATATCCCATCTCAGTTACCCAAATTGTCCTTGGGATGACCGCTTCCATCCAGATTTCATCTTTCTTAATAACAAAGCATATATCATCTTTGTATTTGTCTACTATTTTCTGGGATAACCTTATTCTTTGCTTCATTTTGGTCTTCAATGCTTGGAAAAAGTCATGAATATTGTTCTCCTTGTTCTCACCCATGGTATTGAATAGTTATGTCAATTGCTTTCCTACTGGTATGTCATATCCAAGTTCTTTATAACCTATACCGGGAACCTGTTTTGTTATGTGTAGCATTAGGCATACTAACAGATTTCCAAATTTGAAAGTTCCTTTCTTGTCCTTCTTTATCTTTCCAAGGTTTTCTATTAATTCATCTTTTAACCATTCACAGATGTCAATTTTTGCATTGTCTGTTACCATATCATACTTATGAATCTCACATTGATATCTTTTACATCATTAACCCTTCGAGATCTCTTATCGAATGTTGCACCAGTTAGTTTTGTAACTAGGTCATTTGGAACCTTCTTGGTTTTGTTTGGTCTCTTACTGGTGGTTGGTAACCCTATGACAGCTTTCACAGCTTCCTTGGTGATCTTATGGATTGTATCTAACTAGAAAAATTCTCCATGAACTCTGCTTAACACTATCCTAATCACATCCTTAGGGAATTCGGGAATGCTAAGGATTTTTGTGAATCCTAGGGTTTCAATAATCTTGTGTTCAGCTTTAATATTGCCGGTATCATCACATATCACGGTTTTATACATGGTTTTGATTTCCTCATCTCCTAAATCTTCAATGTTGCAGTGGATGTACATTCTAGGGTCTTCAGCATATACAACACCTTTAGGGATTTGAGAAAATGCACCTAAGGTATCATCCTTTTTTGCTATCTCAAGGACTAACTGAAATATGGGCCTAGGTCTTTTAATTACTTCAACAACAGTAGGGTTTGCTATGTATTCAATTGTAGAGGTGGATTCCATGATTAAATACCTTTTACTGCCTTGGATGGATGATTTCTTGGAGTGTGCTTGCTTCTTGCTCGAAATGCCTTAGCTCAGAGTCTTCGTGCTCTTTGAAAGTTTGAAATCACGATGAAATGAAATAGAGCCAAAACCTTATTTTTATAATGTCTTTTCGCCATCTACCACATTAATTGCATGCTGGTTAAGTATTCACTTAACATTGTCTGTCGGTAATGAATAATTTTTTCAATTTTTTGTCTCTAACCGAGGGAATAATTAGCATGTGTCATTTGATTGCCAAACCCTCAAGTAAATTTTCTTCAATTAGATGTAGAACTTCCTGCCAGTGGAGCACTACTCTATCCTGCCGGTGAAGCATCATTTTGTCCTACCGGTGAAGCATTGGTTGGTTCTACTAGTGGAGAATTATTCCCAATATTTAGATTAGCTTTTCTAATCCATTGCTTTGAGAATTCTTGCTTAACCTCTTCAACCTTTTCTTTACCTTTCAAGCTAGCACTTTTGTTGTCTACTGGTGTTCCTTTATTTCTACAAAATTTAGCAATATGCCCAATCTTGTTACATGCATAACAAGTTACATTATTCTTCTGAATAGCTTTCCCATAACCTATGCCAGTTTGTGTTCTGCATTGATTAGATAAATGTCCAAATCTTCCACAAACATAACATCTCACATTCATTCTACAGTTTTCAGAGTTATGACCAACTTTGTTGCATTTTGAACATTGACCGGTGGGTGTATTGATATTCTTATAATTTCTAGATCTACATTCATTTGCTCTATGACCATACTTATTCCAGTTAAAGCATCTTCCATTGAATTTATAAGCATAAGGTTGTCTTACCGGTTTGCTGTGATCCTGAGTATTTGTAGTACTAAAGCTTTCACCAACTTCAAAGCCAATTCTAGAAGTGTCACCTTTAGGTTTTTGATTCTTCAGCAAGGTACCAAGTTCCTCTAAGCTTTTCTTGAATTTTTCTTTGTGTAGATTTGCAGTTTCCAGTTCTTTTTCCAAGATTTCTTTTTGTCTCATTAGTTCATTTGAGTCATTCTAAGTATGCATCAAATCTATCTTCAACTTGTCATTTTCATAGCTAAGTCTTGTGTTCTCATTTGCTGCATCACTTAGTCTTTTGGTCAATTCTTCTTCATTCTTCTTCCTATCTTCAATCTCTTTGCAAAATCTCATAGTCATATCCTGCATCTCATTCTTTGTTGTAATGTTCTCCAGTTTTAGCTTGCTTATCTCATCATTAAGTAATTCCTTTTCATCATTCTCATTTTGCAATTTTTCACATAATTCTCTTCTCTTATTTCTTGCAACAGTAAAATTTTCTTGAAGTGCCTGAATGATATCCCGAGCTGCTCTTAAATCATCTTCTAATTTGATATTTTTCAATTTCTCTGCATCATAGTTTGTAAGAGCTCCTTCAAGTTGCTTCATTAGATTTTCCATCTTTACCGGTGTCAAGATCTTCCTCAACCTGTTAGGCTTCTGAAAATAGAGGACCAAGCTCTGATACCAATTGTTAGGGTTCCCACAGATACTGAGAGGGGGGGGTGAATCAGTATCTAACCAGTAATAAGAATTTCTTAAGTTGAAACAGGTAGAACATAATATAACAGTGTACCGGTATGCAAGAAATAATGCAATAAATAGAATCAAGAATATCCACATGAATAGTACACCATAACACAAGATGTTTAATGAGGAAACCTAGTGTGGGAAAAACCTTGGTGGGATTTGTGACCCACAATATTCACTCATTGGCCAATAAGAAAATATTACTTACAATAGGGGCCTGCACATGCAAGAAGGCCAACTACCTAGAGCTCACTGCTCAAATGGGAAGTCTCACTGACTTACAATGTGGATTAAACAAATTCAATAACTTGTACTACTCTACAATAGCATCATCAATGCCAGATTCAGTATCGGTTCTTGCTTTGTTCTTTACATATACCCTTGACCTATAATTCGCACATTAGGTCTACCTAATAATTTTCAATTATGCTTCTTACCTCCCTTCTTTAAATGTCTACAATGATCTCCTTTATATACAAGAGTCATTTTATAATTTTCCAAGTTGGCTTACAATAATAAACAAAATATTACATAACAAAAATCTTGTTGGCCTCTGTGCCAGTGTCGGTGTCCTTGTTGATATCGGTGCACTATCTTGCCTGTGTAATACTTGCCGGTATGATGTCTTGCTAGTGCCATAGGATTGCAAGGTTGCCTGTGTAATGCTTTGCCGGTATGATGTCTTGTCAGTGCCATAGGATTGCAAGTTGCCATCAATGAAAAAACCTTCAATCACATACAATGTCTCATTGGAGTGTCCATATGCCAATAGTTTCTCAAGTTAGGGCTAAATATGCATCTAAGAATGAGAGACTGAAACGATATAAGCATGCAGTGTGGGATGTAATTGAATATTTCAGTTCATTCTCTATCAATTGGATAGAAAGGCCCAAGAATATCATGGCTGATTTTTTAGCAAATGTTGCATTGAAGAATGATGATGTAACACTAACAGGTGTATCCACAATAGAGATAAAAGCTAGGCTCGCTATCCCTGACAATGTTTATAACTGGAAAGTGTTTGAGGATGATGAAGATATCCTTAGGTTTATACAATGCATAGATGATTATGACAGACAAAAAATTGATTGCAATGCATTGGTAGAAGTGGTTGATAATAGAGAAACAGTATTTGGAAATGACTTGGTCCAGCTAGAAACAAATGAGATACCTAAGGGGTTAGTATAACTTGAAGGTATGTTTAGCTACAATGACAATCATCTGCACCAGCAGTCAACCACTAAGTTAGAAGAACTAGAGGAGGTAAACTTAGGGACTGAATCATCCCCTAAGTTGGTTTATATTAGAAAGAACTTGCCTCCTCATGTCAGGATTAATCTTATTAACTTATTAAAGAAGTACAAGCATGTTTTTGCTTGGTCTTATGAAGACCTAAAGGCGTATAGACAAGATTTGTTTTAGCATGAAGTTCCTTTGCTTCTAGATGCTAAGCCTTTCAGACAAAAGCAGAGACCTATTAATCCCCTGTTGGAAACTAAGATGCAGCAAGAATTGACCAAGCTAAGAGAAGGGGAGATCATTAAGCCTATAAGGTATTCTTCATGGGTCTCCAATTTGGTCCTAGTTAGAAAGAAAAATGGAGACATAAGGCTCTGTGTCAACTTCAGAAACTTGAATATTGCTTCCCTGAAAGATAATTATTCATCTCCAAATATGGAAGCTATGTTGCAAAGGGTGACTGGTTGTGATTTACCGTCTATGATGGATGGATTCTCGGGATACAACCAGGTACTAGTGAAAGAATCAGAACAATTCAATACAGCTTTCACCACCCCTTGGGGAACTTATGTTTATGTCAGAATGCCTTTTGGTTTAAAAAATCTAGGAGCTACCTTCCAGAGGGCAATGGATGTAGCGTTCAAAGAATTCGTAAATATCATCATGGTAGTATACCAAGATGATTTGACATGTTTCTCCAAGAGGATATATGACCACTATAGGCATCTAGAAAAGGTTTTCAATAAGGCTTTGGAATTCGGAGTATCTTTGAATCCTAAGAAGTGTTATTTTGCTATTACTGAAGGGAAGCTGCTAGGGCATATTGTCTCCAAAGAAGGAGTTAGGATAGATCCTGAAAGAATTGAAGCCATAGAAAATGTATCAAAATCCACAAGTGTGAAAGGTATTCAGTCCTTCTTGGGTAAAGTGAATTTTGTAAGAAGGCTTATTGCAAATTTTGTAGAAATTATCAAGCCCATTGTAAGACTACTCAAGAAGGATACCAAGAAGCTTCAAAGGCTTTTGATGAGATAAAAAGGGCTATCCAGGAAGCACTAGTGTTAAAATCCCTTGATTATAGTAAGCCTTTCTCTTTGTTCTCTTTTGCATCATATCACACAGTGGTTGTCATGCTTTTACAAAAGGATAATGAAGGGTATGAGCATCCCATAGCTTTCTATAGTAAATCTTTGCAGGCTGCAGAGTTAAAGTATGAGATCATGGAAAAGCAAGCATATGCTTTGGTCAAGGTTGTCAAATCTTTTAGGCCATATCTGGTAAATGCACAAATAGTTGCTTATGTTCCACATGCTGCAGTCAAAGACATTTTATCCCAATCTGAGGTCACAATTAAAAGGTGCAGATGGATAAACAGAATTCAAGAGTTTGATTTAGAGATAAAGATTACTAAATTGGTAAGAGGTTTAGGCCTTGCAAAGCTCATGACTGAATCAAATCTTCTTAATGTGGAAGTAAATAATGTTGAAGTTGATAACAATATGATCACCAGTATTGAAAGGCAACCCTGGTATTCAAAGATAGTGCATTTCTTAAGAGATGCAACATTTTCAGAAAGGATGACCCATAATTAGAGAAGAACTCTGAAACTCAAGTCACAAAAATATGTTCTCATTCAAGGTGATTTGTTTTGGAGAAATAGAGATGGGGAACTGCTAATGTGTTTGGATGAATCTTAGGCTAAGAAAGTGCTGACTAAAATGCATGATGGAGTGTGTCGAGGTCATTACTCTGCTAAAACAATTGCTGGCAAGATAGTCTGAGCTGGGTATTACTGGCCTACTTTATTTAAAGATGCCCATGAACATGTCTATAAATGTGACCCATGTCAGAAGTTTTCATCCAAATTAAAGTATGAAGGAGCTTTACCCCTAAATCCGGTCACAGTGGAAGCCCCTTTTGTCCAATGGGGCATTGATTTTATTGGAGAAATTGTTTAGAGATTAGGAAGAGGTCACAGGTGGATCATAGCAGTGACTGATTATTTTACCAAATGGATTGAAGCTATTCCCACCAGAAGAGCTACAAGTAAAATTGTCATTGATTTCCTGATGGATAATGTTATAACTAGATTTGGAGTCCCTAAAAAATTAGTAATGATAATGCCATGAGCTTCAGGTCAGAATAGTTTTTTGAATTCTGCACTAGTCATTGAATAATCATGTCTTACTCTTCACCTTATCATCCTCAAGGAAATGGACAAGCTGAATCTAGTAATAAAAGCCTCTTGAACATTATCAAGAAAATCCTGGAAGAAAACAAGAGGTCTTGGGATCAAAAGTTGAAATTGGCTTTGTGGGCTGATAGAGTTACTATCAAAAAGGCTATTGGAGTTTCACCTTTTGAATTGGTTTATGGTACACAAGCTAGAGTACCAGTAAATAATCTTCTTCCAGTATATAAGTTCCTGCAAGCTAAAGACATAGAATTGTCTGAACCTATGGAGGACCGAATGATTTAGATAGTAGAAGTGGAAGAATTCAGAAGTCTAGCTCACAAATGAAATTTAAAGATCCAATTGCAATCCAAGTACCTATTTGACAAGAGAACCTCACTGAGAAAATTCCAAATAGGGGATGTTGTTCTTCAATGGAATGCAAAAGGACAAGATAAGGGAAAGCATAAAAAATTTGAGACATTGTGGATTGGCCCCTCTGTGGTCTATGATCTAAATGGAAAGGACTCATATTTTTTGAAGAATATGAATGATGGAGTATAGGAATTTCTAGTGCATGGACAATTCTTGAAACATTATTTCTCTTGAAGTCCATGCACAGTAGGTCCTTGTTTGTATATACTTAGGTTTTCTTTAGTTGTTGTTTTTGGGCTTTTTTTTTTTGTCTATTTCTCCAGAGTTTTTTGAGTTCTTGTGTTGATCTTGCGATCAACCATTCCTAGTCAGAGTCGCTGTTATCACTGTTTAAAAAATGGGTATTCTTTTCCCATAATTGGCTAAGTTTATGAAAATTTTGAAATTGGTTTGGGTCCAAATAAGGGTTTAGGGTTTAAGTCTTAAATCTCTTGTGTCTGAGAAAAACCCTTATAATTCTATTTTCGTGTTACTTTATTCACTTAAAGGAGGGTCCGTTGGTCGTGAAAAGTGTCCCTCCCCCTTCTTTAATTTTTTCCTAGGCGGGTTTATCAGTGCATTATCCTTCTATGTCTTTCCTAAAGTTTTAATTTCTTAATTAGGATCCTAAAAGGTGAGTAGGTTCCTTTTGATCTAAAGGTGCATGTGGTTTTGTTAAGCTAATATGCCTGTGAGTTATCGATCGTGAAGTAGCAAAAGGCATAGGTGGGCCCGACCAGATGGATTGACCGTCGGGTAAAAGAGTTGCATCTTGATTATGATCCAATGAATCGCGCTAATTCGCTAGCCCGAGATACACGTGGTTTATGTTCTGCGAAGTAGTGAAAACACGTGGTGGGTCCCAGAGACAAGCGGTCTTCCTTGGTTAAAGAGTGATCAGGTTGGAAAAGGATCAATGGCTCGCATTGATTAGCGATCGGGAGATACACATGTTCTACCTTTCGTGAAGTAGCGAAAAGGTGGCGGGTCCCGCTAGAGGTGGCAGTAAAGGTGCTAGATCTAGCTGGCAATGACAGAGAAGTGATAGGGTGCTCAGTTGGTGGTCTGCAGTGGGCCCAGGCAAGGTTGCCTTAGAAAGAGTAAACAACGAGAAAGTTCCTAAGATCTGACGGCTCACATGGATTCGCGAAGGTAAGATGCTAGTAAGTTAGTCATTGCAAAATGGTGAAAAGGCCGGTGGGCCCAAGGGATAGGCAGGGCATGAAGTTAAAAGCTAATCAGGTCTGTTTTGATCCAATGATCCTCATGGTTTCGTGGCCGCAAGCCAAACGAAGATTAATGTTTGTGAAATGGCGAAAGATAGGTGGAAATCACACAAAGGCATGACGTGGCATGACACCTGTTGCATTTCATAGAGCTTGATAGTGATGTGTCAAATGCCACGTGGCTCTGAAGGGTAGTTGAGGGCCCGCCTAGGTGTAACCGATAGTTATGTGGGAATAGTAAAGAGAACACATGGCGGATTTAGGGTGGAACCAAGAGGAGTTTCCAAAGCTAATGGCCGACTGCCATGTGGAATTTGTTAACTGATGAATAAATAGAGTAAGTGATATTCGAATAAAGGGCCCACTTAAAAGGTTTGAAACTTTTTTAAAAGTATTCATCTCGTGGTCGATCCAACGATTCTCGTTGTTTTGTGGCTCGAAGATGCCTACGGCTTAACCTCTATGAAATGGCAAAAACTGTTAGCCATCAAGATGAGGCGCGGTTAGTTAGTGAGATTGACAGTCCTAGTTAGAGTTAAAGACCGGGTGTTTTGAGCTTGATCAAATGGTTGGCATGGCTTCACAAAAGAAAAGTGCATGAGTTGTTAAAGCCCACGAAGTCATGAAAAGGAGGTAGGGCTCGGAACAAATGCAGAGAGATCAAACGGAGATAAAGACAATGTAAGTTCTCATAATCCAATGGCCAGCGTTGCTTCACAAAAGAAAGATGCCAAGGTTTTATGCACTGCGAAATAGTGAAAGACCGAAACAGAGAAGAGACTCAGAGGAAAGTTATGACCCATTGGAGCCAGTTTTGAATTCAATTTGGTGAATTCAATTCTGAAAAGATAGCCTAAGCATGCGGAGTTAATTTCTAAAAATTCAATGCCAACTAGTCCTTTTGAGTCCGCATCAACTTGATTGTTAGTATTGTTTCATTGAAGTTTGTTGTAGAGAAAATTGATGCGGAGTGATTCTCTTTAGGCGAATAATCAAGTTTTTTGAGCTTTTCTTGATAATTCTAGTTTGTTCCCAAATATTGTTGTGTGAACTATTTCATTAGAGGTTTTGTGCTAGTTTCTAGTGGTATAGTTGCTTGTTCAGAATGGCACCAAGAAGAGAGTTGACAGGAAAAGTCAATTATCAGGACAGGAACATCTATGATGATTTCTTAGAGAAATTAACCATGTCTACCAATGTCGAGGCTAAGGCCAAAGAGTTGGTACCAAAGAACCCTCGTCTGAAAATTGGGGATGGCCTATATGATAAAGGCAATTGGTTAAGAGACCCTGAAATAGGAATATCAGGTTTAGGACTGTTCAAAGTCAGTTTTGGGCAGAGACATTCCTTAGCTTCTTTGAATAGCATATGGGAACTGGATGTAGGAAAGCTTGTGGTCCTAGGTGTTTTCATGGATGTAGATCTGTTGACCCTAATTGCACAGAATTATGACCCTGTGGCAAGATGCATCAAGAATATAAAGGGATCAGTCCTAATAGAAATAAATGAAGATGAATTTAGGAAAGTGTTTAAACTCAGTGAGGCCTCCAATTTGTTAGAGCCTATTGACTTTGAGTCATTAGCCTAGGTTTACAATGCACAGAGGGATCATCTTAGGAGTGGCCCATTGAAATAATTCTTTGTTAAGATAGCGGGTTAATAGTTGTAGGCCCCAACACAATGGAACCATTCTCCCTCAATTTATTCACTCTGAGAGCTAAGGGTATGTATTGGGCATTATGTCAGATCTTTGGAGAGGATGCTGAAAAGAACATGCCAACCCATTACATGTTAATGATTGCACAAATTCTAAACCCCTCCTTGGCAATAACATTTGATTATGCCCCATACCTTACTGAAGCAGTTCATAAAGGGCTAATAGGGATAAAAAATGGTAAGGTGGATAGGCTATTTGGATGGTATTCCATGTTAATGCACAAGTTCTTGTTCAAAGGTGTTGATTACTTTGCAAAGGAAATGGACTTGATCAAGGCAAAGGATAAGGAAGAGATGCCTCTTCAGCTTTGGAGCACTCTTTTATATTGGGATAGAGAAGATGCCAGTTTTTTAAATTTTGATAGATGCTTTGCATCTAAAATTAGAATTCTTTTATGCAGAGAAAACCCTAGAATTCCTAAGGCTCTTTTGGAATTCCTCAGGCCTAAGGAGTTTGTAGAGGATATTAAGATTGTTCACAATTGGGGAGACATGTATTTGTACCCTATGTCTACTATTTTCAGATTGTATGGATTTAGAGGTACCCCCTATTTACTACCCTATCAGGTCCCATTAAAGATAGGGATTCGAGAAGTATTGAGACAAATTGGAGGAGTGTAATAGGTAGAGCTAACCAATAGGGGTAAAGGGACCATTTTCCCAACTATTACCATGGCCCACCATTTTGTAATCACTAAGGGTCGATGTAAATATTTTGAAGAATTATTTAAGCTTTATAGGTTGTCAACTGCAATTTCAAGATGTGCAAACCTTGAGGACTTTTTCAATGGCATGTTCAGAAAAAGAGCAGTGTGTAGAGGTAGGCCCCACCAATTTCAGTTCCCCAAAGATTTAATTAGGAATGAATTCAGCTTAGATGAGCAGGAACTAAGGGAGGAGAAGTGGGTTGCATATAAGAAGGCACTTGATTTTATCCATCAATTTGACAGTAGCTATGACCCTCTTTCTAGCTTCAACCCTTTAGAGGAGAAAATCAAATTCTTGATTCTCTATTTTGAAGACCTCATGCAGACCTTAAAAGAAAAGAGGAAGGCTATAATGCAAAATGATCCTGATAAGGTTAAGTTGGTCTTGGCTAAGCCTGCCTTTGCTAAGGCTATCCCACTTGGTGAATATGTAATGCACAAGAAGTCGAATTACACTATGATGATGCCAGTGATAGGTGAGCCTTCCACTTCAAAAGGGAAAAGGAAAATTGAAGATGTCATTGACATTCAAGATTCCCCTAAAAGGCAAAGAGTGGGAAAGGAAATTGAATCTGATGAACCTCAATATTCTCCATCTCAATCCCCTATCCACATTGGAGATGAGCAAGCAGTGGCTGAACAATTATTACAGTTAGGGAGTCTCGGTGAGATTGCCTATACTTATGAGGAGACCCAAGAGGGAATGCCTGAAGAGCCACCTAGTGCTGAAATGAATTTGACTGATGGTGAGCTAAAAGGCCAAGAATTGGACCTTACTGTTAAGCAAGCTAGTGAAGAATTCTTGGCTGACAGTAACTTTGTCACAATAGGAGCTTTCATGCAATTTGTATGGAAGCAAAACATGGAGAAATTCAAGGTTAGATGTAAACAGAGGTGGAGGAAGAGATAAATCAAGAGATGATGGAAGAATTTAAAACTATCACCCCTAAGAAATGAAGAGAAATGGTAGCAAAGGCTGGTGTGTTGATTCTCCCTAAATGGGATATAGTTGATGCTCTAGTGCTTGATGTAGTAAGGAAGGAAACAAAGCCTATGGAAGGAGTGGCATTCAACAAGGATAATGTTGCTCTTGTCATGTGGTCATTAAAGAAGGATGAGAACAAAAGGAGGAAAAATGCATCAGATTCTAGCCTCTTAGGAGGCATGATTGTTAAGAGAGTCCAAGATACAAGGGTAGTCAAAGCTGCAAGCAGAGTTTTGGAAACTGCAAAGTTCAATGTGGCAGTAGCAGAGAAAGAGGCACAAGAAAGAGCTAATCTCCAATTGAAGTTGGAGACTTTTTTAAAGGCTTACAATGGGGCTAAAGAAGGAATAGCCAACAGGGACAACATCATTACTAGACTCTAGAGTCAGTTGGCTGGTTAGCACCATCTAGGTGAATCCTTTACACTCATGATAGCCTCCTCTCCAGCAAGACCACCCCCTACTATTCCCATTATAGAATACCCCCCTTCTCCTATGCCTTCTATTTCCCATTCACCTGAAAATGTCCAACATGAGTTGGGAAGATTGAAACAAGTTGAAGCCTTGTTTGCAAACAAATATGAAGAGAAGGTGAAAGCCACAATGTTGAAGTTTGCTAACTTAGTCAAGGCCCCCATTGTATACATAAATATGAAAAGGATTCTAGATGTTATGATCAAATTCAGAGAAGATGAGGCCACTTTAGAACCAATCCTTAATAAGTGGATGCCCAGAGGTAAGCAATTGGAGATCATGTGTTCATCCCATGCAGATGCAGAGGAGGATGACCTTCTAAGATCCACAAGTGAGTTTATAAAAGAGATGAATATTCTCTCAAAGGAAAGGGCAGGTATAAAAAGAAAAGCCCAACTTTATAGAAAAGAATATTTGGATCATAAATTTGAATTGTTTCCAGGAGGTTTTATTGGTCCAATTTAGTTGAAAGAAGAGAAGACCTAGTTGAAAGAGATGGACCACAATTTGTCCCTATGGATCAATCAAATTATCAAAACTGATGACACCTCCCTATTTGTCCAAACAATTAAAGAAATTGAAAAGGTGAAATCTCGTTACGGTTTCATAGAAACAGAAATTGGACATTTAAGAGTCACTTGGAAAAGGCTAGAAGACATGAAATAGAAGGTTGTTAGTTTCGCTTGGCCAAGTGATGATGTTTTTCAGGAATGGAAGGACAATTATGTGGGACAAAAAGAAGATGCTCCAAAGCAGTTAGAATAGGTTGTGACAGAACAAAAGGTGCAAGAAGTTGTAGATGTTGAAAATAACATGTAACCGTTTCTTGGAGAGTAATTCGGTTTGTAACAATATTTCTCAAAAGGGTCCAAAGGTTGTATGCATCCATGCTTCTTCTTTTTTTATTGATAATGGACCGAAGCCGATAAAGTGTATATACCCTACCCCCTTGTAGGATTTGAACTTGTGACCTCTCTTTGAAGAAAACTAGTTCTCCACCACTAGGCCAACTCAGGTTGTACTATGCATCCATGCTTTTATAAATGGATACCAAGACTAAAAAAAAGGGGATCACAAGAATTTGTAAAGAAACTCTGCAGAAATTTATTTGCGTTTTTCTAGTGTTTCATAGATAGTTATCTAATCTTTTGTAAGATTTTCCAAAATTAAATATAAGTATACAGAACGTCAACTTTGAGCCATAAATTTGTGTTGTCTTCTGGTATGCTTTCAAATATTCTACTGGTTTCATTTGGATAATCTAGGGTTATTTCAATTGAACAGGGATTGTAATGCAATCTTCATAGATATGTTTCTTAGCTTTCTTCTTCACGAGGGGAATTAAATACATGAGAAATATCTTTATTAGTAGGTTATTTGTTGGGAAATTTGAATTTGATAGACACTATTTAGTATAATAAGGGAGGATTCTTATACATGTCAGGCATGTATGGAATTGGTAGAAGCCAAGGTGATTGAGATGCATGGATATGTTTGATTCTAAAGTTCTTGTTTAACATAGATGACTCTGTAGCCTGGATAAGGCATTGGTATCTATTAATGTTTTTCTTTTCTAAATCTCTTGAGGATCAACACTAAAAAATGAGCCTAAGTTTTCCTATATTTTTTAGTTTTTGTTTAAGGCAATAAGATCCACTGGTTTTTGGACAATGGTTACTGTTGATTTTATTTAAAAGTGTGAAAGTATTCACATAAGGTATACCTGCCTAAACTTTGGATAAGTTCAAAGTGTAGAAGGTTATTAAAACCTTGTCATATGTTTCTCTAAGGTTCTTGTTCCTTGATTTCTCCATTCATAAACAAAGTTATTCTTTTTCATCAAAAGGGATATGGAGGGAATCAGAATTTGAGAATAACAGATGTGTTTCCAAGATGATTTATGGGTTGGATATTATTTGTTTGGTCTCGGGCCGATATTTTTTATAATTATGTAATATGTTTTATTATCTGGTGGCCAACCTATTTGTTTAAGGTTGAGGGTTTGTATATTTATATGTAAGATCTCATAGTAGATCATGATATGGAATGGATATGGTATGCAAGCGAATAATTTATTAATCATTCATGTAGAGGATTTGATTGATCATTGGTGATCGATTTGGGTTTATGCAAGAGGATTAAGTCCTCTAGTATTGAGCTTAACTAGAACTGTACTCGGGCATAGGAGATGCTATTATTGCATTTCATTCTTCCTTCCAGATTGTAGTCTGGATTTTTATGTAGTCAGTGAGACTCCTTTTGTAATGAGTAGTGTTCTCTAGGATGTTGGCCTTCCTACAAGTGCAAGCAACTAAATTTGTAATCACATACTTACTACAGAAGTATTATCTGACTATGGGAAGGATTCCCACCATGTTTTTTCCCTTTATCGGGTTTTCCACGTACAAATCTTGGTGTCATGTGGATGGTCTTTATTCTCTAATTATTGGTTGTGCTTAATTGATATATTTGTTATTTTGATAATTGTTTATGTATCCCTGTATTGATCTTATGTGTTCTAGTAACAATGTTTTAATTTCTTAAGGTTCTAGTAATCTGGTGAAAAGTGATTCACCCCCCCCTCTTAGTTGTCTTCTGGTTATTTGAACTGTCTAACAATTGGTATTAGAGCTCTAGTCCTCTCTGTAGAAGCTTAACCACTTGAGAAAGATCCTATGGCAACTAACAGTTCAAGTTTATCTAGTTCATCTGCAGCTATCTTTAGGAGAGAAATTCTTAGGCTTGATGGAACAAATTACAGAGTATGGAAGATTCAGATGGAGACTCATTTGAGATGTCTTGGTACGGAATTTGGGATATCATAGAGAATGGTATAACTCCTTTTAATCTAGCATCTGGAAATCCTCCTTCAGAAAACTTGGACAAGGAGCTTGAGAAATAGTTTCTAAAGTTCTAAGAGATTTACCACCAGATTATAAGATGAAGGTTACTGCAATTAATGAATTGAGAACAATGGCAAATACTTCTGTCAATAGGGATATTGGGAAAATATCTTCTTTTGAGCTTGAAGAATTTGGACCTTCTAGAGTTGGGAAGTTTGAACCTGCTTTTCATGCATTTACATCATCAACCAACAAGCAAGATTGGAAAGATTTGTATGCAAAGGAATTGGACAATATGAAGAGAGAAGATAAAGAATTTGAGCAACTTGAAGCTCTATTTGATAGAAGAGTACCTAAAGGACCGGTAGGAAGTAAGTATGAAGGAAAATTACCTTTTAAATGTTTTGCATGTAATCAGATAGACCATTTTGCATCTAGATGTCCTGAGAGGAATTCAAGATTTGAAGAAAGAGCTATAAGATCATTTAAGCCTAACCTTGGATATCAGAACAAGCATAAGTATATAAAAACCAAAGATAAATCATGTTACTTTGCAGATGAGGAAGGTGTGACTGATTCTGACGATGAACCAACACAAGACTCTGCTAGTGGTTCTGGCAATGAAAAAGAATGGGTGTTCCTAGCTATCAAGGAAGATGATCCGACACTGGAAGAGAATGTACCTGAAGAAAAGACCCTTGCTGCTAAAATTGAAGATAAGGATAAATGGGTAATTGACAGTGGATGTTCACATCATCTAACTGGAGATAAAAGGAAGTTTCTATCTTTGCAAGAATTTGATAGCAGTCTGGTTAGATTTGGAGATGACAAAGCAAGCATGATCAAAGGAAAAGGAACTATATCATTAGATGGTAAGCACAATACTGATAATGTTTATTGTGTTGAAGGTTTAAGGCATAATCTTCTGAGTGTAGGACAGTTGGTGGATAAGGGATTTCAATTACAATTCAAGGATGGAAAATGCAAGATCATTATTAGATTTAGATTAAAGATTGCAATCGACACTCAACAAAAGGTAATATATTTCATTTGAATTATGGTGAGAAGACATGTTTGATTGCACAAATTGACAAGAGTTGGCTTTGGTATAAAAGGCTATGTCATGTGATTTTTGATTGCATGGTAAAGATCAGTTCAACTAAGGTAGTTAGAGATACATGTAAGATTGTGAAGCCCTATAATCCAGTATGTAAAGAATGTCAAATGGGAAAATAGGTCAAAACCTCTTTTAGGAGTATACAAGAAAAATCTAATGATTTTCTTGATCTTATTCATACTGATTTGTGTGGTCTTGCTAGAATCAAAAAATTTCAAGGTGATAGATATTTTATGCTAATCATTGATGATTATTCTAGAATGATGTGGGTTACTTTTCTAAGGGAGAAATCAGAGGCTTTTGAAAAGTTTAAAATCTTAAAAGATAAAGTTGAAACTGAGACAGGATTGAAGATTAAGCTATTAAGGCCAGATCATGGTGGAGAATTCACATCTGGTGAGTTTAACAACTTTTGTGAGAAGCATGGCATAAGGAGACAATTTTCAGCTCCCTGAACACTTCAGCAGAATGGAGTTGTGGAAAAAAAGAATAGAACTATCTTGGATGCTGCTAGAACTATGATGATAGAAGCTAATCTACCTCATATCTACTAGAGAGAAGTAGTGAGCACAACAGTTTATACATTCAACAGAGTTCATATCAAAGGAGAAACCAATAAGACACCTTATGAATTATGGTTTGACAATACATCTACAATTAAGTACTTCAGAATCTTTGGTAGTAAATGTTAAATCATGAGAGATAATTTCATTGGCAAGTTTGATCCTAGATGTGATCAAGGAATATTTCTTGGTTATTCTAATGATAGAAAAGCATATACATGTTATAACAAAAGATTACAAAGAATTGTGGAATGCGCTAATGTCAAGGTGGATGAGCAAAATAGAAGTCAAATCAGAATTTATGAGCAAGAACTGGTAGTGGAAATAATGATAATTGAACCAGTAACACCTTTATCAGAACAAAATGTTGAACTAGTTACTCTGGCAGTATCAGAAAAATTAATAGTATTTGAAGATTAGGAAAGAGGAACAAGGAATCAAAAGACTCCTAGGTATGTAAGGTTGAATCATTCAGAAGATCGGATCATTCAGGATAAGAACAATGAAGTGATGACAAGAAGATTGGTAGCTAATGAGGTATGTTTAATTTCTCAAGTTGAACCATTATCAGCAACTGAAACATGTAAAGATAAATGTTGGATGAAAGCTATGGAAGAAGAATTAGATCTGATAGAAAAGAATAACACATGGATTTTAGTTCCCCTACCTAAAAATAAGAATGTTACTAGAACTAAATAGGTTGTTAGGAATAAAATAAATAAACATGGACAAGTTGTGAGGAATAAAGCTAGATTGGTTTGTAAAGGATATTCTCATAAGGAATTAATTATGGTGAAACTTTTGCACCTATAGCTAGGATTGAAGTTGTGCTTTTCTGAATGGGGATCTTGATGAGGATGTTTATATTGAGAAACCTAATGGCTTTTCACTTTTAGGTGATAAAAACATAGTTTATATACATTAGGGGGATAAATTTGTAGAACGTAATTGTGATATCATCTATAGGGAGAGTGTGGATCAGGACTTCATTGCTATAATCTTGTCTGGGAGATTTGTTTGGTATTTCTTGGCACTTGGATGTTTTTCACATCTAGTGTTGCCATCAATTCCAAAGGGGGAGATTGTTGGCCATTTGGAGGAATTGATTATATGTTGCATTGATGTTTTGTCATTTATGTCAACACTAGTTGCTTTGGTTGTTTACCAATATCCTTTTGGTCTTGGTAGGTTGTTTGGTTTTTGGTTGGTAAGATCATAATGATTTGGTATACTTTGGTATGGTTTGTCTTATGGAATTGGCTTAGATCTACTACTCATGCTACTTAGATACATGTTCAATCAGTTGGTTTTGATTTGGTGATCAGATGCTTTCTTATATGCTGGTAAGTCTAGTTTGTTGATCTAGTGAGGGTTTCATCAACAGAGCTTGATTGAAGATCTTTTAATGTTATGCATAAGTAGTATTGGTGCAGCTTCTAGTGGAGTTTCAGAATGCTAATGGTTATCATGTTCATGTTCTAGTTGTTTGGTGGTGTTGCATTCAAAACCGAACCTATTCTATTCTATCTAGGTTTTGGACCGACTTAATGTAACGTGTTGATTGCTCTTCTCGATGTGTTCCAGAGATGACTTATGGGTTGGATATTATTTGTTTGGTCTTAGGCTAACATGTTTTATAATTATGTAATATGTTTTATTGTCTATTGGCCGACCTATTTATTTAAGATCAAGGGTTTGTATATATATGTGTAAGATCTCATAGTAGATCGTGATATGGGATTGATATGGTATGCAAGTGAATAATGTATTAATCATTCATGTAGAGGATTTGATTGATCATTGGTGATCGAGTTGTGTTTATGCAAGAGGATTAAGTCCTTTAGTATTGAGCTTAACCGAAATTGTACTTAGGCATAGGAGATGCTATTATTGCAGTTCATTCTTCCTTCCAGATTGTAGTTTAGATTTTTATGTAGTCAGTGAGACTCCTTTTGTAATGAGTAGTGTGCTCTAGGATTTTGGCCTTCCTGCAAGTTTAGGCCCCTTAATTATTTATAATCACATACTTACTGTAGAAGTATTATTTGACTGTGGGTAGACTTCCCACCATGGTTTTTCCCTTTACTAGGTTTTCCACATACAAATATTGGTGTCATGTGGATGTATTTATTCTCTAATTGTTGGTTGTGCGTAATTGATATATCTGCTATTTCGTAATTGGTTTATGTATTCCAGTATTGATCTTATATGTTTCGGTAACAATATTTAATTGCTTAAGGTTTTAGTAATCTTGTGACAACTGATTCAAACCTCCCTCTGAGTTGTCTTCTGGTTATTTGAACTATCTAACATTATGTTCTAGTAAGCTTTCTTTATTGGTTTGGTAAGGGTTTCACCGTCAGAGCTTTATTGAAGATCTTTTATGTAATGCATAAATGGTGTTGGTGCAGCTTCTAGAAGGGATTTAGGATGCTGATTGTTATTGTGTTCAAGCTTCGATTTATTGGTGTCATTGCTTTGGCGTGTGTGGATCTAATTTAGGTCCAATGCTATCTAGCTTATAGACGGGTTTGCATGTAACATGTTGGTGGATCCTCGGATGTGCTTACAGGATGTTTTATTGATTGGATGATATTTGTTTGGCCTTAGGCCAACATGTGTTATGATTTTATTTTAGGATTATGTAATGGATCTATTGCATTATCATTTGTGTGGCCGACCTAATTGGTTAGGTCCCGGGTTGGTATAAATATATGTAAGATCTCATTGTAGATCATATATGGGAATAGGCAAGGAGCGAATAATGTAATAATCATTTATGTAGAGGATTTGGTCGATCATAGGTGATCAATTTTGGTTTATGTGAGAGGTTTAGACCTCCGGTATTGAGCTTAACCAGAACTATAATCTAGCATGTTTGATGCTATCACCGATAGTTCTTCTCTATGGATTGTAGTCCAAATATCTTTAGGTGGTTGACATCTCTGTAGTCAATGAGAGTCCATTGTGTTGAGCAGTGTACTCTAGGTAGTGTGCCTTCCTGCATGTGCAAGCCCATTTGTAATCATATACTTGTTGTAGAAGTTGTTGTCAATTGACACTCAATTGTTTGGTTTCACTATGTTGTCATTGATGGCAACATGGTATTGTGTTTCAACTTCATGTTAAATGCTATGCATGTGGAAATTTTGGACATATGGCTAATCAGTGCTAGTCAAGCAATTTCACTAGTTTTAGCAAAGCAATTAAAAGGAATAATGTTACATGTTATTCATGTAATGAGGTTGGACATATTGCTAAATTTTATAGAAGAAGAAATCTACCAGTTGGTAATGGAGGATCATATGAGAAAGGGAAAGCGAGGGTTAGTGAAATCTAATAAGATTATACTCAGAGATGGGTTAGGAAGACTGAAGAACAATCATCAGATGGAAATAAACTGGTTACTTATCTGATAGAGGAGGTTTCTCCTGCACCGATAGGTAGCTCATCTAGTAACTAAGGCATATGCCTTAGGGGTAGGCAAAATTCATGAAGATGTTGCATATGCCCTAGGAAGAGGTTCTGGAAGATGTTCCAAACATTGAAGATGCTTATCTAGCATGGATATGTTCTGTTCAAGATCCGATATCTTTCACTGGCAGTCATTTATGTCAATGAAAGATTAGGGCTTTTCTCAGAGGTTAAAAGGTTGAATTCACTTCATTATTGATCACCTTGCATTCAGATTGATTTCAGAGTGATTAAGAGAGATCAAAGGAATTTCAGAGCAATCAAATTTCTTTTTGAGTGATTTCACCAATGACTAGAAGAATTTGTTAAGGGTTTTCACCAAAAGTGATCAACAGGTATTTATCTTTAAACATGGAAGTGGGATCATCATCTATTCCTATCTTTGTTGTAAACTCAACTGTAGTAGAGGTCAAGAACCACCCCGGGCTAATTTTCAAGTGGTATCCACATGTGGCTACCCTGGAAGATTCGGTTGGAGCATTTTCTCATGTTCCGAAAGGAGTTGTCTATGTTGAAGATGTTAGGGCATACATACACTGTCATATAGAGGACTTGGGAACATTTCAAATAAAAGGTTTGCACATGAGAGAGCTGATGGGAGAACGATCAAACTGACATACAAGCACATTGAAGACTTAGGGTTTACTGACATTCAGGACATCACAAAATTTGAAGATGAGATAATTAGGTATGTTTTGAGAAAAGTAAATGGGGAGTTTATCTGGCTAGATAGACCTTACAAAATTACGAAGGAAGTCATCCAGGAAATCATTGGTTTACCATCGACTGAGTATTATCCAGATAAAAAGGTTTTGAATGATTTCATCAACAAAATAATCAGTGCGACATCTAACAAGAGATCTATGAGAATAAGCACTATTACCAACATGGACATCAAATTCGGTAGCATGATCATCAAGTATAAGGTAACTCAGTCAAACCAATTGAGTTTTGTTTCCATTTCTTGCATTTTAGCTACATACAAAATGATGAGAGAAAATGTGAAATTGGATCTATGCGATTGGATTTTAGATGAGTTGTTGATAAACCTAGAAAAGATTAAGGGAGAAAAGAAGGGAACTTTTCTGTATGGAAACTTAATAGTCTTCTTAATGTTATTTTTCGTGAATGATGATTAATAATGATGAACAGTAAATACCCAATAGGTACTGAGAGGGGGGGCGAATCAGTACACACAAAAACTTCTTAAACAACTTAAACTGCAAAGACTGTACTAACTGGTAAATAGCATCACTGATCTAAATCAAGGCAATACCGGTAAAACACAGTATGACTATGAAAGACATAAACTGGTAACACTTACATCTTCACAAAACCTAATATCTCATTTCCACTTCACCCATATGCTTGAACAAGTAATACATCAGAAATATAATGACCATTAGATCAGCTTGCATTACCGCTTAATAGAAAACACTAAAACATCACATGAATAAGCATCACACATAACACACTTATTTTTTCATGTGGAAACCCAAATGGGAAAAACCATGGTGTGAATGAATACCCACAAGTTGTTCTTGAACTCTTTTGAAGTTCACTCTGTTAGGAGCCTAGTTTGGTTAAGGACTTTACAACAGGTTCTGCTAGGAACTGATCTTGTTAGGGATCACCCGGTTAAGGGATGGCTAAATACCCAGTTAGAGGTTAAAACCCTGTTAAAGGTTACCTTATCAGAGGATTTAAAGAACTCAATGAATTTGAGTCACCCTGCTAAAGGATTTACAAAAACCATGTTAAAGCTACCCGGTAAAGGGATTTTCCAACTGCTCAAATGGTTAGAAGTCAATAGGTAGTACATTGATCTGATAACAATACTTAATACCAAGGCAGATCCGCTTCAGTTCCTTTACATTTGCAATCACACTCCACAGATCTCTACTCACTGCACCGATCTGGCAAGAATCACTTCACACACATTCATTTGCCAACAACTTCAAATGAGAATCATCATCGACCTTATAGACAAAGATTAGGTCGGTAGCCAAAACCCAAAACCCTAAGCATCTAGGTTAACAATACAGTCGGTCCAATCCTGACCGTTTAATCACATTACATAAGGTAAAACAATCTTGAAAAAATCTTAAGATGTTCTCCATCATCCGTTCTTCATCACTTCTAGAAGCTAATAACCCATCACACGCTCTCCACCATTTACTAAGATTTTTGCACATTTCTGAGGTAGATGGAATTGATCTTCTTCATTCAAGATCCTCAAGGAGATTCTTCACGCACACAAGGCTGACATGGCAACACGATCTGATCTTCATTTCAATGCTAAATTATCATAGGATGTCATCGGTTGAATCACACAGACCTGGAATGCATCAACCAAAAACCCTAAAGCTGAGACTACCAACTAGTGGTCATATCAAATGAAACCCCAATACAAACTTTGTATATATCGGTTCACATTCCAACATACCAGTTCACCTTTTCACATATATCAGTTCACATCATCATACCGTTTCACTTTATACCATCGTACTGGTTCTCTTGCCAGTTTTATTTCTTCAATATATCGGTTCATACTTCAGCATATTGACATCAATGACAACATACAATCCTATCATGTCATCAAACTCTGCACATATGCCAACAAATGATACACCCAATTTTGGTAAGAGGCAATGGGCATTTGACATCCTGGTAGGAAGATGATTGAAACAGTCAATTGTTGCTTTAGATAATTAGATAGATGATAAGGTATGGGGATATTTCAAAGCATTCCAGAAATGTATGAAGTCTAGGGTAAGGGTTCCTAAGCATATTGTAGAAAAGTATTCAACTAACATATGCTTCATGGTAAATAAGGATGAAACACTTATGGAAGTGGTTAAGCCCCAAAATATTTGGATTGAGGAAATGGTCTATGAAGTGGATGCACAGATTCTTGATGCTTATACAAAAATTTTGATCAATGCACCTATTGATGAGGCAGAGAATCCCTATGGTACTACACAATAGAAAACACATGAGGTTGAAACATAGTTCAACCAGAAGAAGAGAGAGAAACAAGAAGGAAAGGCTATAAAAATTGTTGAGAAGGTCTCACAGGACATTAAGGCATTAATTGATGTTGTCTCAAAGAAAGTCGGGAAGAGGAAGTATCCAAAAGTACACATTGATCCTATTACAACAGAGTTTGAATCTAAGGATGACACACCTCTGGCATTCAAGAGGGTTGTAAGGAAGAAAATAGAGGAAGAAAAGGTAGAAACTAAAAAGCAATCGGCTAGGAAGATTACATTCAAAATACTGGCATAGAAGCAAGCACCAAAGACAACACTTTCAGCTGCATCCAATACTACAAAGAGGGAGAATAAGAATGACACTGATACAGATATTCAAACTAGTAATGTTCCACCTAAAACTTGTGCAGAATTAGTAGATGAAATAACTAAGGATGGCATGTTAAAGAATGTATAGTTTTACTATGATTATTTAGAGGATGATGAGCAAAGAGAAGTAGAGGAAGTAGTCTTATTATACTTGGATATTTATAAGAAAGCCTTAATAGAAATTGAAAATCAAATACCAGTAGAATTGTATAATATGTTAGATGCTAGGAGACTGTCAGCTATGCAAGAAGATAAGTATATTAAAATTCAAGAGTTATTACCTATTTGTGTTACTATTTCTTCATAGGAAATGGAAAGGACATTTTAGGTGGTAGATAGAAAAGTTTTTAATAGAAAACATAGAATAACCAGTCTAATGCTAGGAAGGGTAAATGAAATAATAAAGGAGACTCAGAAAGCATGGGTTAAGTTCTTTGGAGAGAACAAAGGATTCTTTACTTCACCGGGATTAAAGAAAGACACTGTAGACACTCCAGTTGAAGGAAAAGGAAAAGGGATTATGGGTACTCCACCGTCAATTTTGAAAAATATTAAGATAGTGGAAATCTAGCCCCCGGTAGATACAAATGTACAAACAAATATTGAGATACCGGTTAACACATAGAATGAAAAAGTTAATATGTAGATGATACTAATATTGAGGATAATAGTCCTTTGGATACAAATGTACAAGTTAAGGTTATAGTTCCTACAAAGGAACCAACAGTTACAAAGACTGCACCAAGTGGCGAAGCCACCAATGCAAGTGAGGAGGTTAAAGGATAAATCATCAGAGGAAAAGAAAGGGGAAATTGGCAACATCATTTTTGTCAATTGACACCTCACAGGTTTAGAAGAAAAACATAATAGAGATGAGTCCTACTGAACTCATGATGATGGTTGCACAAAAACTAATGAAGGAGGGACCTACAAATAAAGGGATTGTTGATCAATCAATCATTGTTTTACACAGACTAGTCCCGGAGTGTAAGATTGACAATGAAGCAATCTCATCTAGCAAGCTTAAGAAAATTACTAAACATATTTCAAAGTACTTTCAATCCTTACAGTAGATTTCAAACTGAAAAGCATTGGAGAGGTTCACTAAGGCTAAGAGAGTTGCATTTGATCATGTAATTGAATCTAAGAAGAAGAACATTGATGAAAAGCTGAAACTGATAGATAATTCTTTGAAGCCATGTACCAATATTTATAGGGTATGTTATAACACTGATATACTTATAGTTAATGTGGATAAATAGATAAAAGAATTTCAAGAGAAAATTGCAAATATAGCTAATTCTTTTGATGGATTGACTTCATTGACTACATCCATTGATGGTCAAATTTTGATTTTGGAAGCCCAAATTTTTGTTCTTGAGAAGGAAAGAGACAAAATTATAATAAGAGCCAGAAGTCTGAGAGGCTTGGTGAGTCCCTAATTGGATTCACTCAGTGTACATAAGAGATAATGTATGGATATGGTGGGAAAGCCGACACTGACAAAGGTAAATGAGAAAGAGTCATTTGTGATGAATACTAAGAGGGGGGGGTGAATTAGTATGCCAAAAACTATTGCACTAAAACACTTACACAGTCTAAAGATAAACCAGTAAAGCAGTCTGACAATCAAACTGGTTACCACACATGCAAACCAAAATGCAAATAAAGCATTCACCTACAAAAGAAATACAACCATAACATAGGATATTTGACATGGAAACCCAACTGGGAAAAACCATGGTGAGATGGAACTCACAAGTCACTATCTATAGAATAGAAACCAGACCAGTTAAGGTCAAACCGATTAAGGTCTTGCAATGTTCTTCACCAAAATAGATCCTATTAGGAATCTCAATCTCTGTTAGGAGATAAGTCCGATTAAAGACTACCTTGTTAGAGGATTTTAGATTCACATGTGTGAACCACCTTGTTAGAGGATTTTATAAAGGCTTTGAGGCCTACCCGGTTAAGGGATACAGACTTGTCAAAGATGTGAGTAATCAACAAGTGTTTGATCTATCTAATAGCACAAACTACTTGGTTAGATCCAGTATTGCTCACAGCTAATGCATTCCAGCATTACTTTAGTCTTCTCTCTCTCACACATAGTTACAACTTGATCTTCTCCGATAAGATCGTTCTTCACTTCCACCTCAAACCCTAGCTCAACATTAACCCTTTTCAGCAACAACTTAAAACCCTAGACATGATTTCCTTTTAAAGGAATCTAATTTCATGTCGGTCCAATAGGATTACATTACAATTTCCTAGGTTCAATGAATCTAGACATACTCAGTAACACGACACAAGAATCACCGTCAATGTGTCGACACCGTCAAACAATCGGTGGATTGGTAACTCATCACAAAATGCCTGTTGGTAACTCATCACAGAGTATTACCGGTTCATACAAAATACCGGTTGCTGGTTTGTCACAAATGAAGACTGGTAAGAATGTGTTGTGCCACTTTGCTCCCTCGTACCGCTTGTAATCTGTGAACCGCTTGGGGTCGACATGCCGCTTCAGATCGGGAAACACATTCTACAAAATCACTAGTCTAGAGACTAGTATGCAATATACCGGTTGCAACAAATACTAGTTGAGCATGAGCTCATACATAGAAAGGGGATCTCAATACAAGTCTGTGTCCATCAATGACAATCACAACATAAACATAAAAAATGCCAACAATTTGTACATATTTTAAGTGGACTTGTATCTATTTCCAACACATTCAAAACTTGTTGGGATACCTATCTTAAGCTACTGGAGAAGGCTTATCTGAAAATTTTGAAATTTGTTAAGCTTTGGTAAGATATTTTTGGGATATTCTTTGTACAATTTTTTTTCTTTGACATTCTTTTTAGAATTTTTGATGGCATTGATGTCAAAGGGGGAGTGATATAGATGTGAAAAAGAATAGGAGTTGTATACATTAGGGGGAGATATTGATATATGGAGATATGGAGATGTGGAGTATTTTACATTAATGAATATTCAACTCAGGGGGAGCAGGAAAGATGAAACCAACAGATGAAACCTTGACCATTTTTATATTGGCATTCTACACTCTAATGAGAAATGATGGTGTTATCATTGATGGTAACCTACTGGAAACCTACTGACAACCTACTAGCAACCTACTGGCAACCTTCTGGCTGTTGACAATTGCACACTCCAATGAGAAATTATAGGTGATTGAAGGTTTTGTCATTGATGGAAACCTTTCAATCATATGATACCGGAAAGACAATATACCAGCACTGGCAACAACAGACTCTACACTGGCACACAGGTCACCGACAGACAAAGGAAGGATACCGGTACCTTGGCCAACAAGAATTTTGTTTATAATATATTTTGTAATTAATTGTAAAATCATTGTAAGCCAACATGGTGAGTTGTAATATGACTCATATATGTATGAGATTATTGTAGAACATTTTTGAAATTGTAAGGAAGAAATAATGTGATAGGCGAAATAAGGCAGACCTATTATGTGAATTATAGGATAAGGGTTTATGTATGAAGCAGAGCTAAAACCGGTACTAGATCTGGCATAGCAGATGCTATTTTGAAGCAGTACTAGACATTGGATTTGTATAATCCATTATGTAAGTTAGTGTGACTTCTTATTTTGTATTTGAGCAGTGAGCTCTAGGCACTTGGCCTTCCTGCATGTGCAGGCCCCTATTGTAGCAGTAATAATCCCTTATTGGCTAGTAAGTGAATATTATGGGTCACAAATCCTACTGAGGTTTTTCCCACACCGGGTTTCTTCATTAAACTACTGTGTTATGGTGTGCTTTACATGTGGTTTTTGTTATCTTTGTTTATTGCATTACTTTCGGTTTACCGGTATACAGTATTGATATGCTTTACATGTCTTAAATCAAGAAAATTATTTAACCGGTTAGATACTCATTCAAACCCCCCCTCTCAGTATCTTTGGGAATCCTAACACTGACAACCACCTGACATTCATCTGGTAAAGACACCGACAGGCATCAACACCGACAGACACTTCATCGACAATGACAACAATGCTACCGGCACTCCAACCAATAGTAATAAACTTTTGTTTATTGTATTTAATTGTAATTATCTTTTGTAAATCTAACATGGCATATTGCAATAGACTCATATATATATGAGATCTTGTAAATCATTTAGATATGAGATATGGGATAGGAATGAGCGAATAAGAAGGAAGATATAAGTGGATGCATAGGGCAGATTTTGTATAAGGTTTATGGTTATAGTATGATCTTAAACCAATACTAAACCTGGCATAGTTGATGTTGATTTGAAGTAGTACATTGTATTTGTATTTTCATAATCCATTTTGTAAGTTAGTGAGACTTCTATTGTGTAGATTGAGCAGTGAACTCTAGGCAGTTGGAATTCTTGCATGTGCAGGCCCCTCATTGTAAGTAATATTTATTCATTGGCCAGTGAGTGAATATTGTGGGTTAAAAATCCCACCGAGGTTTTTCCCACACCAGGTTTCCTCGTTAAACATCTTGTGTTATGGTGTTTTTTCTATGTTATCATTATTGTTTCTATTTAGTGCATTAATTCTTATTTACCGGTACACTGTTCTGGAATGCAAAATACTTAATAAGGTTAAAGAATCTATTAACCGATTAGACACTATTTCACTTGTTAGTGTAGGTTTTTTTATTTTCCTTATGTTAGGGGGTATTTATTTTTCCTACACATATATTATTAAGCTTGCTTAGGTTATTAGGTGTGGTTAATATGAGGACACGTGGTGGAATACATTAGCTACATGTGTAACTCTCCACCTCACATGGGTAGTTGAGTTACACACCCTCTTTTGGCTTGTTGTGCCACCTCTCATAACCACTATTTTGTCATTTCCTAAGTGGGTTATGGGGTAGTTGGGTTTCTCACCCTCTTTTGGCCTTATGTGCCACCTCTTATAACTCCTTTTTTTGTTTTCATGTAAGGAGGTTATGCCACATATTTTGACATTTACCAAGTAGGTAAAAACCTCCCACCTTTTATGGGGTAGTAGGTAAAACCTCCCACTTTTTATGGAGGTGGGAGTTAATGCACCTCTTGGTTGTATATGCTATTATTTTTCTATATAATAAGCAATATACTCTCACCTTCACAAGTTAAGTGATAGCTCGGTGAGAGTCTTCTCTAAATTCTCTTCTTTATCTCTATTTTTCTCTCATATCAGATTTATCTTCATTTAGCTATTTTGATCTTCGATCATGCGTTGCTTGGAGTTGCATGTGATCTATGACCGACATCAGATCCTGGCTCAATTCTGGCTTCTCATAGAATTTAACATGGTATCAGAGTCATGTTGTCTGGTATAGCTCATTGCTTTTTTGATTTATTTGAGAGATTTGAGATTGTTAGATAGCTAATATTTTTCTTAAAAACCAAGTATGCTCTTCTCCTGCATTTTCGTGTGATCTGGAGAATCAGAACAGTTTAAAGGAAAATAAGCTTCTAGTTAAATCTGGTTTTATATATGTGTTCTTTGAGATCTGGGTGATTGCAGCATTTTTGGTAATATTGGAGGCTTCTTTAGCATTTCCAGAGTGTCCAGAAGGCTTGTGAAAATCATAAGTGACTTTTATTTCACCAAATTCAGAGTTTGGAGAACACAGTAAAAAAAATCAGAGTACTTGACGGAAAGCTGGAAATGAGCACTCTTCATAATTGCAGGTCTTATTGAAATATTCTACCCTTCTTTGTTAGATATTGCAGGTTGAATCAGCTGCATTTTTTTTCCCTTCTATAGATCATATCTTTCTTCTCACAACTCTATTTTACAAAAATGAATAGTTGTTGGAAAGGTATTAAGATACATTGAGCAGCTATAAGGCTAATTTTTTTCAAATTTTGTGTTAAATTTATATGTATTTAAACTTTCTATTTTGGCCATTAAAGCCTTAGAGAGCATTGTAATCTGATAAAAGCCTTGTAAATGCACTAATTATAAAGTGCCAACCTTGTAATATTTGGGGGGGGGTGATTTCAAGGACTAGTGAAAAGGGGGGGTGTCGCTTGTGTCTTCTTTCTTGCACTCTTCTTGACTCTTTGCAATCTTCTTTTCTGCTATCATGGATGCATCTACAGTACCACTTTTAACACCATATAATTACTTTGAATGGAAATCTAAGATGATAATATATCTGAAAAGACATGGATATCATCGTATTACTATGGGACTTGAAACTGAACCTCAAGATGCTGCAGAAAAGATTAAATGGTTTAATAAATGTGATGAAGCTTTTGGTACATTGTGCATGTCAGTCTCTCCTGACCTTCTTTTTCACATTGAATCTGCTACTACACCAAATGCAGTATGGACTACTTTGGGAAACCTCTTTGGTAAGCAGGATGAACTAAGAGGTCATCAATTGGAGAATGAACTCATAGGGTTGAATCCAACCAATTTTGATACTATACAAGACTTCTTCACTAAACTTAAGTCTATAAGATTGCAGTTGGAACAGTGTGGAACTAAGAAAGATGATAAGCAACTGATCTTGAGTATTCTTTCTAAGCTTGGTCCTAATTATTCAGTGTTTGTTTCTACATTCTATGCTACCAAATGTGCCCTAGGTACCACATTCAAAATGCCTTCTTTAGATGATTTTGTTGCAGAACTCACTAGGGAGCAGGACAAATTGGTTCAAATGGGTACAATAAAGCCCTCTAAGTCACATGCCTTAGTTGTAAATCAAGGCACAAAAGAACATAAAGGGTCTATTAAGCAAGATAAGAAACAAAAGAACCAAGGAGAGAAGAAGAAAGATCAGAAATCTGCTACTTCAAAAGCAGACAATGAGACCTCTTTATCAAAAGGTGAACAACCTAAGAAGGAGAAGGTCAAGTGTTCTTATTGTAAGAGGCCTGGTCATGATGAACATAAGTGTTTAAGGAAACAAATTGATCACCTTTCAAATCTTCTTGAAAAGAATAATATCAAGGTTCCTAATTCAGTCAAACAGAGTTCATCGGAAGGATCTTCTAAGGACATAGATAAGAGTAAGGGGAAAGGAAAGGGTAAGGCCCTAGTTGCTATTGCTTCACAACCAAATTCTTGGATAATTGACTCAGGTGATTCACACCACATGGCTTCTTCAGAAGATGATTTCACATCTTTAGAGCCATGTTCTATGCCTTCCATCCTAATGGGTGATGACACTCCTGTTGAAGTGCATGGGAGAGGGTCTGTTGATGTGGGTGAAGGAACATTTCAAGATGTCCTTTGTGTTCCATCTTTATCAACTAATCTCCTATCTGTTTATCAGATCACTCACACTGGTTCTGGCAAGCGAGTTGAGTTCACATCAAATGCAGTGGTAATCAGTGAAATGCATAATGGGTCTACTGTTGCTGTGGGAAAAGTAGATCATCATTCTAGATTATATCAGTTTTCTCACTTTGTTCCTGACTATCCTTCGACAGTTTTACTCACTCATGCAGATGAGGTGAGTTGTTTATGGCATCAACAATTTGGCCACTTGAACTACCGTTACTTGCAACAACTCAGTCAACAAGAAATGGTTTCAGGGTTGCCTTCTATTCGATTTTCTAATGGAGTTTGCCAGGGGTGCATTCTTGGTAAGCATCTAGAGGAGAAGTATGATAAAGGTAAAGCTTGGAGAGATACACAACTATTGGAGTTGGTACATAGTGACTTGGCAGGACCATTTCCACAACCATCTTTCAGCAAGGCTAGATATGTCTTGACATTTATTGATGACTTTTCTAGATATACATGGGTTTACTTTCTCAAACAAAAGTCTGAAGTCTTTGAAAATTTTCTAGATTTCAAAGCTTTTGCAGAGAAACAATCTAGGAAGTTCATCAAGATTCTGCGTACAGATAATGGGGGTGAATATGTTAATAATTAGTTTGAATAGTTTTGTGCTTCAGAAGGTATCAACATGCAGCACACAGTTCCATACAGTCCTCAACAAAATGGTGTAGCAGAACGAAAAAATAGGTCCTTGAAGGAGATGGCTAATTGTATGATTCACTCCAAGTCTTTGGCACCTCAGTATTGGGTAGAGGCCATCAACTGTGCGAGTTACATCCAGAATCGAGTTCCTCATAAAGTTGTGAAGGGGGTAACTCCCTTTCAAGCTTGGACTAGTCGAAAACCCACAGTTAAACACTTTAGAGTGTTTGGTTCTCTTGCATGGGCCCACATTCCAGCTGAAAAACGCAAGGCTATGGATCCACAGAGTAATCCTTGCATATTTGTTGGATATCCAGATGATGTCAAAGGGTATAGGCTTCTCCATCCCACTACTCATGAGTTGTTCATTGAGAGGAGTGTTCGTTTTGAGGAGAGTTCTTCTAGTTCTTCTCATACCACCTCTCCATCCAATATCACATTGGAGAAATTGCATTATGATGACAGTTCTTCAGAGGATCTTAATCCTCCTAATCTTGGTGAGGAGTCTTCTTCCTCTACTTCAGATGGTGACAGTGATGATGAGGATTCACATTCCTCTCATAGTCATCATTCAGAGGCTGATGATTCTCCCCCAGACTCTCCAGCCTCAGTGCCTCTTTGGGCTCGACAAACATTTGAGTCAGCAGGAGATTGGCTTGGTGATCCATTAGATACTAGAAGAACAAGGTCACAATTTCAGCAAGCTCCACATCTCTTCATTGCTTCAACTTCTGATCCACAGTCCTTTCGAGAAGCTTTAGGTGTTCCTGAGTGGGATGCTGTAATGCAAGAAGAGTTCAATTCCTTGGAAAGGAATCACACATGGGATTTAGTTCCTCTTCCTAAGGGAAGGAAACTTGTTCGATGCAAGTGGATCTATCGAACAAAATTTGCAGCGGATGGGTCGGTTGATAAGTATAAGGCTCGCTTGGTAGCAAAATGTTTTTCCCAAGTTCCAGGGGTTGATTACTCTGAGACTTTTACTCCAGTTGCTAAGATGAATTCCATCCAACTTGTTCTTGCTATAGCTGCAGCCCATCATTGGGAAGTTCATCAGATGGATGTGAAGAGTGCATTTCTTCATGGTGACCTTCAGGAGGAAATCTACATGGAGCAACCACAGGGGTTTGTTCAAGATCCTTCACTTGTGTGTCGACTTCAAAAGTCTCTCTATGGACTCAAACAGGCTCCTCGAGCTTGGTATGCCAAGATGGACTCATTCCTTCTGACAGTTGGTTTCACTCGGTGCCATTTTGATTTGAACGTATACATTCTGCAACAGGATGAAACTCTCACATTTCTAGTTCTCTATGTTGATGACTTGTTACTCACAGGGAGTCACTCATCCACCATCAAAGCAGTGAAAATTGCTCTACATGATAGATTTTTGATGTCAGACTTGGGTCTTCTGCATTACTTCTTAGGAATTGAGATCACTCAATCATCTTCAGGAATATTCCTTGGACAACCCAAGTATGCACTTGATATGCTCTCCAGATTTCACATGGCTGATTGTAAGCCTGCACCTACTCCATTTTTGTTAGGGGTCAAACTTGAGGCTAAGTGCTCTTCACCCTTGGTTGATGGCACTTTATATCGACAGCTTGTTGGAAGCCTCATTTATTTGACTCATACGAGACCCGACATTTCTTATGCTGTGGGCATGGTCTCTAGATTCATGCAGGAGCCACATGAGTTGCATTGGAAAGAAGCTAAGCGGATCCTCCACTACATTTAGGGTACTCACAATTATGGAATTCAGTATGTAGCAGGTGTGGATATTGACTTGGTAGGATATACAGATTCAAATTGGGCAGGTGATTCTCAGGATCGCAAGTCTACTTCTGGGTATTGCTTCTCACTTGGTTCTGGTCCAGTTTGCTGGTCAAGCAAGAAGCAGTCTGCAATTGCTCTTTCATCGACAGAGGCCGAGTATCAAGGGGTAGTCAATGCCACCACTGAGGCTCTTTGGCTTCAGAATATTCTTACTGAGTTTGGTATTCCAGTCAGAAAGCCTACCATCATCTTTTGTGATAATCAAAGTGCTATACAGATCTCAAGAAATCCAGTTCATCATCAGAGGACGAAACACATTGAGATACATATGCACTATATTCGGGAGCTCATTCAGGAAGGCATCATTGATCTTAAGTATTGTTCTACATCGGAGCAAACTGCGGACATCTTCACCAAACCTTTCACCGAAAGCAAGTTCCTTCATTTGCGATCTTTGCTTGGGATGCAAAAGGTGTCTACTTCAGGAGGGGCTTCTTAGTCCTTCATTCTTTCTCTCTCTATTTTGGGGGGGTCTATTCCTCTTATGGGGGGCTTCTTCTTTTGGGGGGGTATTTATGTACATGGGTACCTAACATGGCCTCATTTGCTGGGACCCATCTTTTCACCCACCTAAGCTACGCTTAAGGGGGGGTGTTAGTGTAGGTTTTTTTATTTTCCTTATGTTAGGGGGTATTTATTTTTCCTACACATATATTATTAAGCTTGCTTAGGTTATTAGGTGTGGTTAATATGAGGACACATGGTGGAATACATTAGCTACATGTGTAACTCTCCACCTCACATGGGTAGTTGAGTTACACACCCTCTTTTGGCTTGTTGTGCCACCTCTCATAACCACTATTTTGTCATTTCCTAAGTGGGTTATGGGGTAGTTGGGTTTCTCACCCTCTTTTGGCCTTATGTGCCACCTCTTATAACTCCTTTTTTTGTTTTCATGTAAGGAGGTTATGCCACATATTTTGACATTTACCAAGTAGGTAAAAACCTCCCACCTTTTATGGGGTAGTAGGTAAAACCTCCCACTTTTTATGGAGGTGGGAGTTAATGCACCTATTGGTTGTATATGCTATTATTTTTCTATATAATAAGCAATATACTCTCACCTTCACAAGTTAAGTGATAGCTCGGTGAGAGTCTTCTCTAAATTCTCTTCTTTATCTCTATTTTTCTCTCATATCAGATTTATCTTCATTCAGCTATTTTGATCTTCGATCATCCGTTGCTTGGAGTTGCATGTGATCTATGACCGACATCAGATCCTGGCTCAATTTTGGCTTCTCATAGAATTTAACATCACTCACCCCCCTCTCAGTATCAATGGGGCTATCATTAATCCTAATAATCGGTATTAGAGCCTGGTCCTCTATTTTCAAAAGCCTAACAACTTGAGGAACATTATGACACTGGTACGGATGGAGAACTTAAGAAAACAATTGGAAGGAGCTCTTGTAGACTATGATTCAAAGAAGTTGAAGAATATCAAACTTGAAGATGATCTGAGGACTCCACAAGAATTCATTCAAGGACTTTGGGAGAATCTTACTATTGCTAGAAATAAATGAAAAGAACTTCATGAGAAGATGCAAAATGATAATGATGAAAAGGAAACTCTTAATGAGCTTGTAAACAAATTGAGGCAAGAAAACATGACTATGAGGAATGAAATGCAAGATCTAATAATGATATTTTGTAAAGACATTGAATACAGAAAGAAGAATGAAGATGATTTGACTAGGAGACTCAATGATGTTGGAAATGAAAATCTAAGACTCAGTCATGAAAATGATATGTTGAAGACAGATCTGATTCACATGCAACATGATAAAACTGAACTTATGAGACAAATGGGAATTCTGGAAAATGAGTTGGCTAATGCAAATCAACATAAAGAGAAATTCAAGAAAAGTTCAGAAGAACTTGATGATATGCTGAAAAGTCAGAAAACTAACGGAGATACTAATGGACATGGATTTGAAGTTGGTGAAAGTTCTGGTACTACAAACAATCATGATCATAGTAAACTGGTAAGACAACCTAATGCTTACAAATTTAATGGGAAATACTTTAACTGTAACAAGTATGGTCATAGAGAAAATTAGTGTAGATTTAGAAACAATCAGAACACTAATGCTCCCACCGGTCAATGTTCCAAATGCAACAAAGTTGGTCATAATTCAGAAAACTGCACAATGAATGTGAGATGTTATGTTTGTGGAAAATTTGGGCACTTATCTAATCAATGCAGAACACAAACTGGCATATGATATGGAAAGGCTATTCAGAAGAATAATGTGACTTGTTATGCTTGTAAAAAGATTGGACATATTGAATTTTTTTGTAGAAGTAAGACTTCACCGACAAATAATAAAGGACTCAGTTTGAAAGGCAAAGAGAAGGTAGATGAGGTAAAGAAAGAATTTTCAAAACAATGGATTAGAAAGACAGATCAGAATGTTGATGAGACTATTTCTTCACTAGTAGAACAAAGTATTACTCCATTGGCAGGATATTCTTCATCCAACTGAGAAGTAACCCTTTGGGGGTATTGCAGCAAGCTGAATATCATGCAGATTACCCTCGGTAGATGGTGAGAAGATAGATTTCTTCTTTACTGGCAGATATGTTAAGTTTCATTTAACTGGCGAGCATTTATTGTGGTTGTTGAAAGAAATTTCATTATAAATCATCGGTTTTCCCTCTTTTTTGATTCACCGAGCATTCAAACTAGCAGAGAGCATGAAAATCTGAGTGAAGGCATTCAAGGTGAAAAAGTGATGTGATTTCTTTCAAGCACTCAAACATTATTAGGCAGATTAAGGTATTTTTCAAATGGCTTCCTCTTCTACTCCCGAAATTATTGCAAACCCTACTATTGTGGAAATTGTAAAATCCCTAGGCCTATTTTTAAAATTATTCCTGAGATAGCTAAGCAAGATAATTCCATAGGTGAATTTTAAAAAAATTCTAAAGGTGTAGCTTATGCTGAAGACCCTAGGATTTATATTCACTGCAATATTGAAGAATTAGGTTATGAGGAAGTATTAAAGATGTTTAAAACCGTAATTTGTGATGAAAATGGAAATGTCAAACCTGAGCACAAGATTATTGAGACTTTAGGTTTTGTGGAAATCTTGAACATCCCTAAATTTCTGAAGTAAGTAGTGAGAATTGTCCTAAGTAGGGCACATGGAGAATTTCTTTGGTTAGATTCAGTCTACAAATTCACCCGACAAGAAATTAGGGCATTAACAGGTTTACCCTTAACTGGAAGAAGACCAGACAAAACAAAGAAGGTACCTAACAACACAGTCATGACCTTAACCAGAGCAACATTTGATAGTAGATCTCTGAGAGTAAATGACATCAAGGATATCAATGTGAGATTCATAAGTATGATTTTAGGTTACAAGACTACACATGTAAACATACTGTAGACACCTAAAAATGGTCAACGCTTGCGGAAGTCATACTTTAACATTTGCGCATTGCCTCATTTTAGGTTTTTGCGTCGCATTAACATTTCTCCTATGTCACACACTTGATCTTTATCATTTGCGAGCATCAAGTCATTCTTCTGCATTCTTCATCTGTTTCGCTTTTGAATTAGGTCTTGTCGATAACAATCTTTAATCATGATTTTGGTCGATCTTTGTCCTTGTCAATCTTGTCATATTGTGATCGATTCGTCATCGATCCTTGTCCTTTCCAATCATATCAATTTGGTCAATTTGTCATTGATTTTTGTCAACCAATCTTAGTCAAATCATTTATCAACACTGGTCATTTATCAATTCAAAATCATGATTAAATCAATATCAATTATCTTCAATCAAGACCTAATTGTCATTCTCGCATTGCTAATTCATCTTCCAAGGTTTTATGATTTATTCATTTAATCTTGTTTGGCATTTTCCCTCTAGGTTAAATAATTTATTTATTTATCCTAAGTCTTCTTGTCACAATTAAATGTTCATTTAATTGGCTAATTATTCCTCCTATTTTTGTAAATTAATTAATGAATGAGAAATTATTAATTAATTTACCTATTTTTCATCAATTTTCTAATTTCCAAGTCATCATTTCCAACCTAATTTTCTAATTTCTCCTAAATTCCTAAATGTCTATTTCTATTTCAAATTCTTGTCATAAATCTTTGCATAACAATTTGTCATTTCAATTTGTCATAAATTGTCATAATTGATAATCAATCAATTTTGACATAGAATGTGTCATAATTTGTCATCAATCATCAATCAATCAAATTGTGCATGGAAAGTGCATAATTTGTCATAATTTGTCATATTGATTTGCAATTTCCATTTGAATTGCATCATGCTAATCTTGTCATTTATCCAATTCTTCTATAAATTGGATGATTTTCAATCAAAGCTAATCCCGAATCCCGAATCCCTAATCAAACTATCGAACTTATGCTTCTAGTACTCTTGACCAATAATCAACATCAATCTTGCTTTCAATTGTATGTTCACTTGTAGGTGAGATCCACAAATCCATTTGAAGAGGAAAGAAGAAAAATGGAGCCACATGGAAGAAGCATCCAAATCATCATCTGGTTTGCATGATATTTGCTTTTGAATGCTTTGTTTTTATGTCTCTATTGAGTGTGCTTAGGATTAGATCATTGCAATGTGTGATTGAGCTAATAATGAATAATATGTCCTTTTATATATTGCTTTGATGATTCCTAATTTCGATGCTACATTAATTGGTGAACCTGACGTGAATACTAACCTTCTAACCCCTTTACTGTGTTTTGGAGTGCTTCTAAGTTGATTTTGTAGGTCAAAAACCCAAAAACAGGGCCGTGCAGGGTATTCTGGACACTTCTGCGCTTGTGTCAGACATCTTGCGCTTGTGTCATGCATCTTGCGCTTGTGTAGGTGACATCTTGCGCTTGTGTCAGACATCTTGCACCTGTGTCATGAGTTCTGCGCTTGTGTAAAGTCCAGAACAGAGGTGAAAAATGCAGTGTTTACTTGAAATTTTTGGTGTTTTTGCATTCTGTTTTCTGTGCTTTGGATTTTGGTACTAATTGTTTGTGCAGAATCTTGGCATATGCATGGCAAAGACTACAAATCAAACTACTAACATGTTTTGTGCAGATTTGATAGTCAAAGACAACAAATCAAACCTCTAACTTGGGTTTTGCAGGTTGCCTTGGAGAAACAACCAAACTTTGTGTTTGCATTTAATTTTTAGGCACTTAGTGATTTTTAAATAGGTTGGAATAAACATTTGTTTGCTTTGATTGTTGAGTATGACATTGGAGTAGGAGAGTATGCTCTCATCCTTCTTAGGGTGATCAAAAATCCAGATCTTCGATACCATGCTTTTGTCTTTGATTGTGTGTCTCCTTTAGAGGGCCTGCCTTCCCGACCACTTTGCTTTTGCAAGCAAGTGATAATCATGAGAAGGGAATGACCCAAAGTGAGTACGGCTAGAATACCTTGGCATTCTAACTCACTATAAACAAATACCTGATGGATGAAAGCTTTGAAGGAAGTGTTACGTGGGAACTGCAGTTACTTGGGAAGTGATGACCCTTGGACTCTTTCTCATATCAACATCTAAGTAGGGCCTCTTGGTCTAAATCGTGCTTGCGTGACTACATTTGTTTGGTATCTTGATGGGCTTAATGTCTCAATCACGCTTGCGTGACATCAAGGAGTAATGCTTAACAGAAATCCTTACTAAACACCTTGTTTTAGAGGCCAAAAACCCTTCTAGTTGCTTGAGAAGGACAAGTTCGGATACTTGGAAGAGATACTAAGTTCGCCATGGGGAGATTTCCATGGGGACTGATGCTTGGCTGCCCTGAGAAGTGAGTGCTGTGGAGGGGAGCTCGTGGGGTCAAGCATCTATGTATTCTCCTTGAATCCCATAATGAGTCTACCTCTCAAGTACCTAATGTCCTTGCCTACCATAAGAAATGTATGAATGAGCATGACTGTCTTGAGTCTAAGTGGTAATATCTTGTATTCTTTGCTTGTCAAAAGTTGAAATTGTATCTCATTTCAAAACAAGGCAAATTGATCCAACATAAGATTTAAACACAAGAGACATTCATCCAACAAAGGTCCAACAAATCTTCAAAGCTCACCTTCAAACATGGTTGTGAAACATTGTTCAAAAATCTTGTCTCAACATTCATGTCACTTACATTTAGGTTCATCCTAGCTTGCATTTTGCAAAGTTCATTGTCAAGTACCAAGGTTAGGTTTCACCTAAGTCATACTCCTTTGCATATCAATAAGGGTCATCCATTTGCATATGTCCTCTTGCATTAGAGTAATATCTTTGTCATACATTCATATTTGCATACCCTAGGTATCTTCATTAAGCTTAGTTCATTATCATATCATATTAGAGTCATTTGCATATTAATTGTCCCTTTGCATATAGTTTCAAAGCTAGGTCTTGTCATACTTGAGTAATCCAAATCTTTGATAAACCCTAAGTCATTGTTAAGAAGTCTAGACCTTATCAAATCTTTTGTCCTTTTGTCATCAATATCATTTCGTCAAACCTAGCTTAGTATCCAAGCGTATAGGGGAGACATTGTCATCTTGTCCTTTTTTTTATTAAGTCCTTTTGTCCTTTGAGGTCTAGACATCATTTCAATTTCCTAAAGGTCTCTCTTAGATTTGCATTCCAAAAGTTTGTCAAAATCTTCAAAAAACAACCAAAAACATAGATTGCACTCTTGCCATAGATTGCATTTTCATCTATTTAGTTTGCATTTAGTTGCATGTCATATATTATCCTTGAAAAATTCCAAAAATATTGCATTTGCATAAGTGACATGTCTATTGAAACAAGGTTCCAAGAACCAATGATGCAACAAAGTTTGACATATCAACCGACAATGCAATCAGATTTTAATCCAAGGCAATCACAATTCTATCCAACCCAAAAACAAGGTAATATTGGTCAAACTTTTCATGATGATGTAAATGTCCAAATACAAAAACTAGAGGAGAAACTAGCTCAAGAAAATGAGATGTTGGAACAAAGACTGAAAAACATTGTGAAGAATAGATCACAAATGTCCAAAATGTTTCAGAAATTTCCAGGTCGAAATCCAAATATCGAGCCAATTGATGTAAGATCTCTTCTTGAACGATCAGACATACCAGCTCTCCTCTCCCAAATAGAGATGATGAAACAATTTCAAGAAAGGAGACAACATCAATTTCAACATTATGTGCCTCCACAACAAGAACAAGGTGTTTACTATCAATCAGATTTTCAACCATCACAACAAATTGTTCAACATATACAACCAATACAACCTATGGTCCAATTTCAACAATATGTCCAACCAACTATACAATGTCAACAAATGGTTCAACCAATGGTGGAATATCAACAAGTTCAATCAACATATCAATGTCAACAATTAGAACCAAACATTCAAAAACAAAGGTTGCAGCACACACCAACCCAAGTTTCAAACATGTCAGAACAATTGAATGAAGTCCAATATCAAAACATGACATCAAACCAAATTATTGCCAAACAAGTTCAAATTCCAGATACAACCATGTCAAAACCTCGAAAGAAAGGTGGCTTTATTGTAATGCTCTTAAGGAAACGACCAAGTGAGTTCTTTGAGGAAGATCAAGATAATACAATTATGTCTAGCAATGCCTCATCCCCTCACAAATGAATTGACTCTCCAGTGGCATCTATCCCTATACCTTTAGAAGTTTCCCAAGAACCTTCCATGTTGTCCTCATCAAATAATACACCCAAGGATGCAATTATCCAAGAGCTATCCATAATTGATTGCCAAGATAATCCAATTCATGATGCACATCCTTGTCATGTTTCAGATATACAAGACCCAATGCCACCATGCACTTTATTGCCATTACCTATTTTAGAGGACCCCATTCGAAGTCCCTCTTCCTCATGTTCAAGAATTGATTCCTTGCCAGAATCCATCACAAATGTTCAAAGTGCATCCCCTTCATCCCAAAACATTGAGCCCTTGCCAAAATCCCTCATGCATATCCAAAGTCCAACCCCATGTCAAGAGGATAATTTGGAGCATGAAGAAACATGTCTTAAAACAGATCAAGATCAAGATCCTGAAACCTTATCATCCCATCCAATTGTTGACCAAGATCCCATCTTCCTAGACACTCATGATGATTCCCCTATTCTTGTCCATCCTATCCAAAGTCCTATTGACACTCCATTCCCCGAGCAAGATCAAGATATCCCAGTCCATCCAATCCCAAATGATCCCCTTCCATTCCAAGAAAAAAATGTCCTTTCAAATCCCATTGACATTCCAAATATCCCTTCCATCCTTTCCGATGATCCCATTAAAAGTCAAGAGCAAAGCAATTTTAAAGAGGAATCCAATGATCTTCCTCCTTGTCAAGGTCAAAGTATCCTTCCAAATTCATTTCCAACACAAGACCCTATCATTCCTTTAGATCCTCCACAAGATCCACTTGTTCCTCCATCTCCTTGTCCTAATCCAACATATACACTCCAAGATCACATTTCTTGTGATGATCCCATTATGTCTCCCATTCCATCTCTTGAAGAGCCTGTCATTGAACCATGTCCACTACACAATCCTAGTCCCCCTCATGATCCTAAACCCCCTCATGATTCTAACGTGTCAGTGCAAGATGTTCATGAACCCTCGACATGCATAATGGGTTCTTCCACTTTGGTGCAATCCGATCCACTTCAAGATCTCATTATTTCTCTCATATCATATCCACCTCATAATGGACTCGCGTCTTCGTCCCAAAGAAAAGAGTATCCTACAAGTCAAGGTATTCATAAAGGCAAAGGAGTAGACCTCCATGAGCAAGAACCCCTTCATATCAAAGAATATACTAATGGTCATGGCTACAGAGCTCACACTCAAGGCGTTGGTATCCCTTCAAAGTCAAAATCCAAATGTCCACCTTCCCCATCATCCCTTCCATCCATTCTAGGTCCCTATATCCCTCCATCTCCTATGCAACATCAGCAAAGGCACACATCCTTGAGAAAATTCCATCCATCCCACATGCCTCCATATCATTCCCATCCACATCGACATTCATTCCCTCTTCCAAGCAATTTGGATGCCAAGTATAAAAGTCATAAGTTTAGAAATCCACATGTATTCAAGGATCAACATGTCTAATATAATCGACATGTCAAAACAAAGAAAAATATGATCTATAAAGAAAAAGAAATATCCAAAAGGCCACAAAGGCCCACTGAGCAAAATAAATCAAAGTCAAAATATATATGGGTTCCTAAATCCCTTGTGCAAGCAATGCACTCCAAGGAACCACAAAAGCATGAAAAATCAAAAACCATGTGGATCCCTAAGAAGCTTCTTGAAGCACAAAAAGAAAAATTCAACTTGGCATCCAAAATTGCTATTCCTCCATCCATCCCTCTCAAATTTGTTCCTCCATCACCTTCTTCATCCATTTTCGGCCCTTATGTCCCAAAATCCCAAGCTATTCCTCCATCCAAATCTCACAATCTGAGATCCATTTTTCCTCCATTAGTCCATCACCCCTCAAGGTGTGTGCCAATGTCGATCTTGCCAACATTTCCATCCACTAAAGCCCAGTTCTTCCAATACCCTATCTATTATCCAATGCATGTTTTCCATCCTTCGATCCCTTTGGTCCAATCCTTTGCATAAATCCTTGCCTTAGTTTCATCTCATTTTCCATGTCCTTATCCTACCAACGTCTTTGAGCATACTTTTAAAGGTCATGGTCCATTTATTTCAAGGCTACTATCCAAAAAAAAACAAGATGCTTGAGTCCTTCTTCCATCCCCTATCATGTGTCCATCTTCTATTGAGAAAGTCAAAATACAAAAAAAAAAGTGAAAAAAAAAGAAGACAAGAAAAAAAAAATAAAGCAAAAATAATTCGTCCACTGGTGAAAACCTGGCAAACAGGCGCCTTGGGAAAGTACCATGATGAAAACCTGGCAAACAGGCGTCATGCATAATTTATGAACTTCTTGCACAATCACACTTGGGGGCAGTTTTCCTCCTTCATATCCTATTGCCCTTCGTTATCCTATCATACCATGTCATTACCCTTCCTTGTCCTATCATCCCTCATGTCCATTTTCCCTTTCCACATTTGATCTTGACAAGGCTGACGATCGTCATGAGCATCATGTATCTTGTTTGCAGCTTTTAGTCTATCATAGCTTTTGGTCATTTATCCATTTGCTTATTATAATTTTTCATCCATATTCCCTGTCTTATTGCAACTTTCTGCCACTATCCCATATCCTATCCCGACCTTCAGTCCATGTCCCTTATCCATTCTTGGTCTTGCTTATCCTATCCATATCTTATCACTATCCATACACTCTTTTTCATTCCTTGATCTTGATCTGACATAAGGACGCAAAATTTAAACATGGTTTCAAACACCTCTTGACATGTCCCTCATGCCATGTTCCTACTTTACATTGTCATATCCAGTCTCTTGTCCCATCATGCCATAGCCCTTGGAAATTGCATCCGTATTGTCTCCACGATAAAAGGCCTTTGTCTTCCCTCTATCCACCATCATTTCAGCAAGCCTATTTATTCACCTATCATATTCCTTGCCTTGCTAGACACTGGGGGCAAAGTCATTAAAAACTAAAAACAAAAAAAATTTAAAATGTCTTGAAAAAAATTCAAAAAAAAAAAAATCAAATAAAGTCCTGAAATAATCCAAAAAAATCGAATAATGTCCTGAAAAAATATCTAAAAAAAATAAAAAATGAAAATCCCTAAAAATCATTAAAAAGTCCTGAAAAAATGAATGCAAAAACATTTCAAAACATTAAAATCCAAAAAACACGCATTTTGCAATAAATATCCTCTTGGTGCATAAGACAGATCACTGAGCATCCATCCAATGCCTCGCAATCAATCAAACATTGTGCTTTAATGAAATCACGCTTAAACAGATGAACTTTTTCACTCAAACCAAACATTCAAACTGATCACAATTGTCATCTCAATCGAACATTAGTATCCAAATCATTTGTCCTTGTCTCTACTATCATGGGTCTTATATAGGGTGTGGTATACTTGAAACCAGACTGTGTCCTATCTTAGATGGGGTACCGCATGTCCTGAAACCAGACAGCATGATTGTCCTATCAGCACTTTAAACTTTTGACAATGAAGATCAAGATGTTTGTTTGATTTGTTGGAATTTGTGCATCTTATCTTTTTATTGATTTATATTTGGCTTTGATCATGTTCCTATGTTGCTTGATGATGTCACTGAGTGATTTAGAGTGACTGGGATGGTTCATGATCCTTTTCTTTTTTGATTGTGAGTGTTGCTTGTCTATGATGTGTCTGTCTTTTGCAAAAAGGGTTGCATTTTAGCTCTGGCCTTCAATGCCATGAAGCTACGCATCCATTTTGCTACATAAAAATAAAGGTTCTCACCTACAAAGTGCATTACTGAAAGCAAGTTTTTTCTTCATCTCTAACTGTCCTCTGTCTCATTTTCTTCTTACTAACATTTCTTCCATCCGGTTGGATAGTCAGTTTGGTCTAGTGCTCCGATCTCCACACATACATGCTGCATCCTACATCCATTTGGTTAGTACATTTGCATCACATCGAGCATCATATCAAGCATTTTATCCATTTCATATTATAAATGCATCAAAAAACACAAAAAAATGCATCCACACATGTTCCACAATGGTACATAAACAAGTACATAAGTCATCCATACATGCAAAATAACTACAAATCATAACACATTGCATCCCATCATATCGATGCATTTCATATCACATATCATAATAATATCGGAATACAAAATCGGACTGTCTGTCCTAAGTATGGCCCACAAGCTGACTACAAAATGTCAAACTACATAATGTCCATCTATCTGTCATAAGGAGCATGTGCCTCTGTCGCTGGGTGCTCCCTCTATCCTCCTTATCCCTGCCATGTCTCAAGTCCTGCTAAAGTATCTCTCTCTGTGCTCCTGAGTCTATGTCGTAGCATGAAACAATCTGGTCGATTCTCCCGTGTGATCAACGGATACTGTCGACTCTGCATCACAATTGGGGCAAATTTTGTCAGTTTTAGGGTTTGCTCCTACGGGTTGCATTTCCTCATTTTCATGTCTAATCAGGGTGTTTTTCATCTACATTGACCTATCCTACCCTTATCCCACCTTTTTCCGATCATTTGCATGTCATTTTGACCAAAACTAGGGTTTTCATGCACTCTTGCGCCTGTGTCAGAGAACCTGTGCCTGTGTCAGGTAAATTGCGCTTGTGTCTTCCTACACAAGCCCAGAAGACCTCACACAAGCGCAGAAGTCATGACACAAGTGCAGAAGACCCTACACAAGCGCAGAAGTCAGTTTCTGCATCCTCTGTGGGCCCCGCAATGTCCCGCAAGCAAGTCAAATTCATGAAATTGAAAACATGGGTTTTTGAGATCCATATCACTGCTCCCACATCATCTGGTCATTTGTACATGTGTACACATTCTCTGAGGCGATCTACCATTTGAATGTTCGCCAGCTCTCTGCAAGTGTCCTTTTCCAGAGCAACAAATCCTCTTCTTGGGCTAGTGCAAATGAGCAATTTTCACCCTCTTGGTCTCATTTATAGCTCTTTGTCATTGCATAGATGGACGTGCGTCCTCTCCATCTTATGTTGGTTGCGGTCTTGTGCACCTTACATTGCTTGTCCTTCATGCATCTGATATCCGATTGTCAGTCCGTTCGATCCTATCATTTTTATCGATCAATTGGCCTCTTTTCCGCATGTTTCCGGCCAATTCCTCGAGGGGGCATGCATATGTCATTATTATTGTTTGGGTAATTTTCATTATCATTCTTTGAAACAACGCTTAAAATCGCATTGTCTCAAAGAGGGGCAAAATGTAGACACCTAAAAATGGTCAACGCTTGCAGAAGTCATACTTTAACATTTGCGCATTGCCTCATTTTAGGTTTTTGCGTTGCATTAACATTTCTCCTATGTCACGCACTTGATCTTTATCATTTGCGAGCATCGAGTCATTCTTCTGTATTCTTCATCTGTTTCGCTTTTGAATTAGGTCTTGTCGATAACAATCTTTAATCATGATTTTGGTCGATCTTTGTCCTTGTCAATCTTGTCATATTGTGATCGATTCGTCATCGATCCTTGTCCTTTCCAATCATATCAGTTTGGTCAATTTGTCATTGATTTTTGTCAACCAATCTTAGTCAAATCATTTATCAACACTGGTCATTTATCAATTCAAAATCATGATTAAATCAATATCAATTATCTTCAATCAAGACCTAATTGTCATTCTCGCATTGCTAATTCATCTTCCAAGGTTTTATGATTTATTCATTTAATCTTGTTTGGAATTTTCCCTCTAGGTTAAATAATTTATTTATTTATCCTAAGTCTTCTTGTCACAATTAAATGTTCATTTAATTGGCTAATTATTCCTCCTATTTTTGTAAATTAATTAATGAATGAGAAATTATTAATTAATTTACCTATTTTTCATCAATTTTCTAATTTCCAAGTCATCATTTCCAACCTAATTTTCTAATTTCTCCTAAATTCCTAAATGTCTATTTCTATTTCAAATTCTTGTCATAAATCTTTGCATAGCAATTTGTCATTTCAATTTGTCATAAATTGTCATAATTGATAATCAATCAATTTTGACATAGAATGTGTCATAATTTGTCATCAATTATCAATCAATCAAATTGTGCATGGAAAGTGCATAATTTGTCATAATTTGTCATATTGATTTGCAATTTCCATTTGAATTGCATCATGCTAATCTTGTCATTTATCCAATTCTTCTATAAATTGGATGCTTTTCAATCAAAGCTAATCCCGAATCTCGAATCCCTAATCAAACTACCGAACTTATGCTTCTAGTACTCTTGACCAATAATCAACATCAATCTTGCTTTCAATTGTATGTTCACTTGTAGGTGAGATCCACAAATCCATTTGAAGAGGAAAGAATAACAATGGAGCCGCATGGAAGAAGCATCCAAATCGTCATCTGGTTTGCATGATATTTGCTTTTGAATGCTTTGTTTTTATGTCTCTATTGAGTGTGCTTAGGATTAGATCATTGCAATGTGTGATTGAGCTGATAATGAATAATATGTCCTTTTATATATTGCTTTGATGATTCCTAATTCCGATGCTACACATACTTAATTCAGTTTCCAAACTTTGCATTAAAAGTGCTTATGATATGGTAAATAACGGTGCAAAAATAGATGTGTGAATGGCTGGAGGATGAACTTGTAGATAACTTGAAAAAGATAAAAGGTGATAAGAAAGGGACATTTTGTTTTGGTAATCTTTTGGTATGCCTTATTTTGTATTTCTCAAAAGAAATCCTCGGTATTGGATAGAAATATTTTTGATATGACATACCTATTAGGATTCCCAAAGATACTGAGAGGGTGGGGGGGGGGGGGGGTGAATCAGTATCTTCCCAGTTAATAGATTTTATCTCCTTATTAAATAAATTGCATTCGAAAATAGTGTATCGGTAAACAAAAATTAATGCAGTAAATATGAATAATAAGCACAACATAGAAAGTACACCATAACACAAGATTTTTAATGAGGAAACCCGGTGTGGGAAAAAACTTGGTGGGATTTGTAACCCACAATATTCACTCATTGGCCAATGAATGGATATTACTTACAATAGGGGCCTGCACATGCAGGAAGGTCAACTACCTAAAGCTCACTGCTTAATTACAAAAGGGAAGTCTCACTGACTTACAAAATGGATTAGCAAATCCAATATAATGTACTGCTTTAGTTCAACATCTTCTATTCCAAGTTCAGTACCGGTTTAAGCTCGTACAATAACCATAAACCTTACTCCAAAATCTGCCTTAATATTTGCATGTTACTTCTGCAATAATCTTCCCATGTTTGCATCTATAAATGATCTACAAGATCTCATACTTATATATGAGTCTTATTATAATACACCTTGTCAACTTACAAAAAGATATTACAATTAAATACAGAATACAATAAACAAAATCATGTCGGCTAGGGTATCGGTAATCATCTTTGTTGCTACTGGTAAACTATCTATCGGTGTAGAGTCTATCTGTGTCATAGGATTGTAAGGTTTCCATCAATGACAATACCTTCAATCACCTACAATTTCTCATTGGAGTGTGCAATGCCAATAATCTCCCCCTTTGGCATTGATGGCAACACCCATGAGAAAAATTAAAAAATGTATCCAAAATTTGAAGTCCAAAAAGTCTTACCAAAAATGTGCTCTCCTTGAGCAGATGATCTCTTTTGTCCATCATTTTTCTCATCTCTACTACTCCCCCTTTGGTATCAATGACAAAGGCTGTCAAAAATGTCAACTGAGTGTAGTTCTTAGCTAGAACCCTGTAACCGGTTGGTTACAATCTAAAAAAGTTCTACTAATACAAAATTTAGGCCCTCAGTGAACCTTTCACTATCCTTAAATGTTGCTTCAGTCCTTTGAATTGTACTAGTGAGGATGTGCATTTTCTCTTCTGGTGTCTTTAGTCCTGGAACAAGTGCCTCTGAGATCTCTTTTCTCAAAGAGATGAAGTTGTCAAGTTTTAGACCAAGTCTGCACTTAAGCTCTTTAGCCTTGAACTTTATTCTTTCCTTCTCTTTTTCAAATTTTTCAATTTTCTCCTCAAAACCTGTTATCTCCTATTCTATAACCGATATGGGTTCTGATGAACCACTGATATTATTAGCAATATCATTTATTTCTTTGTGCACATTACTGATTTTATTGTCTATATCCATTATCAAAGTATCAGTCTTACATGTGTCTCTATACAACTCTTGAAATTCTATTATTGTTTTGTTTAGTGATGGTAATAGGGTATCAATGTGTCCCATGCACTTCTTTATTATCTCATCAAAGAATTTTTCCTTTTCCTTATTCATTTTCTCACTGAATGTTTCCTCATTAATCTGATCAACTATTAATAGTTTGTCGGTGATATACTTATACAATGTATCTAATTGGCTCAAAGAATATTTATTGTCCATATTGCACTTGGGTGCAATCAATTTTAATAAAGGAATTGTATCATCAATAGATTTGCATGCAAGTGCATTACAATCTGTTATTTTCTTGATGGAATCCAATAGTACCTCTATCACATTAGTTGGTCTGAATTCTGTCATGGAAGAACCAAATGATTGTCCAACTACCTTAACAATCTGCATTCTGTTGGTGTGAGTAACCTCTTTGCTTGTGTTGACCTCTGATAGGTTAGTTTGTGTCTGCATCTCAACTAGAAAAGGATTGGGTTTCTCATCAGTTATCAGTGGCACTATCTCAATATGAACTTGTACCTCAACCTTTTTCTCCTCTTGTTTCTCAGTGTGTACCTCAGTTTGTTTCTCTGTGCTTTCTACTATCGGTTTCTTTGATGAAGTCTCAGTATTCACTGTCGGTTTCTCTAACTCTGTGGGTTTTTCAATGTGTGCACTAGTATCAGTCACCATTCCAAAATCCAGGGGATCAACTAATTGTTTACTATGTGTCTCAACCCCAATTTCAATATTTTCAACCATTTTCTCTACGTGTTTCCATTGCAATATTCTCAGCTGGTGGCACAATTTCCATGTCTTTCTTTTCACTAGTGGTTTCCTTATCAACCACAATATTTACCTCTTGTGTATCAATATTCATTTTATACAAAACTTCTGAATTAGGATTGATGTCCTCATGTGTGGATTCCAACTCAATATTATCAGTAGCCAGTGGTGTATCAACAGTCTCAACCGGTGGAGTATCAGAAGAAGATGGGGGCAAGTTGTCTATCACTTTTATGCTTGGAGGTCCACCTACCTTGCCTTTACCTTTGTCCTTATCCTTTTGGTAAAATCTAAAAGTTTTGTGTCGTTTGAGCTCTTCTTGCTTTTATTTTTCCACAAAGAAGATATCCCATTTATCCATTGTCTCTTCAGAGATTTCATTCACTCTTCCAGCCATTAAACCTACATGTTGGTGTTCACTAAAAAATATTGTCTTATTTGCCTCACTTATTAACTCATCAATTTCTTCTACTAATTTAACTAGGTGTACAACAAGTAGCTTTTCAACTTTTATCTTCTTATCCAATTCCATAATAGCTAGTCTCTTTGCATCAAGTCTCCTATACAAGTCACTCAGTAAATCATCTACAACTTCTATCAAAAATTTCTTGTAAATGTCTAAGTGTAGAATGATACTATTTTTTATGCTTTCCTTTTCTTCATTAGTAAAAGTATCATACAATTTAATGATATTAGACAAGTTTCCATCATCCGTTATTTCATTCAAAAGATTGTCTAAAGGAGGAATAACCTATTTTTCCTTCTTCCTTGGTGTCATTTTCTTTGCTGGGGGCCTTACTTCATGTTGTTTCCTTCTTGTTCTCTTAGGTGGGGGAGAGGGTGTCGGTGAAGGTTTTCTTTTCCTTTCTACTCTCTTAAACTTAGTTGGGATTTCACTGTCAGATGAAGTTCCAACCAGTGAAATATGAGCTTCTGGTTGTATCCCTTCCAGGTCACTTTCCTTAATACCAGTGATATTCAATATGTTTTCCTTGATCTCTTTGGCATGTTTTGTTTCTTTCTTGATAGATTGATATCTTTTCTTCCTCCGTTTAAGGGTTTGTACCTTTCTCTCAATGGTTTCATCATTTCCAAATATTTCCTCTTCAGGTTCTCTAGGGGCTTCAAGTAGGGCTTTAGCATATGTCTCTATTATGTTTTCATCTGCCTCATAACCCATTTCTGTTACCCAAACAATTCTAGGAACTATTTTCTTCCATCCAAATTTCATCTTTCTTTATAACAAAACATATTTCTTTCTAATATTTGTCAACTATGCTCTGAGATAACCTTTCCCTTATTTTCATTCTAGCCTTAAATATTTGGAAGTATTCAATTATGTTGTTTTCCCTTTCATCTCCCATGCCGGTAAAGATATCCAAAAGTTGTTTGCCTACCAGTATGTCAAAACCAAATTCTTTCCTACCTATACCAGGAACTTCCTTAGTAATGTATAGCATCAGGCACACAAGTAGATTACCAAATCTGAAAGTACCTTTCTTATAACCTTTTATTTTCTTCAGATTGTCAATCAATTCATCCTTTAGCCATTCACATATGTCAATATTAGTGTTACTGTTCACCATGTCATAAGCACTCTTGATACATAAACTAGAAATAGAGTTTAATCTATTAGCATGTGTATTTTTGTATCCTAGTATCATGCTAATGAATTTGACATTTATATCTTTCACATCATTGACTCTCAAGGATTTTTTGTCATGGGTTGCACCAGTTAATGTCATCACAGTGTTGTTTGGAACTTTCTTAGTTTTGTCAGGCCTACTACCAGTGGAAGGTAAGCCAGTCACTGGCCTAACTGCTTCTCTTATGATCTTGTGGATGGATTCAAGCCAAAATAATTCCCCATGAACTCTACTTAACAAAATTCTCATAAATTCCTTAGGAAAATCAGGAATACTAAGTATTTCCACAAAACCTAGGGTTTCTATTATCTTATGTTTCAGTTTCACAATACCATTCTCATCACAAATTATAGTCCTATACATGTTCATAATTTCATCAGCACCAAGTTCCTCAGTATGACAATGTATGTATATCCTAGGGTCTTCTACATAAGCAACTCCTTTGGGTATTTTAGAGAATGCTCCTAGGGTATCATTCTGCTTCTCTACTTCGGGTATGATTTTAAATACAGGCCTAGGGCATTTAACCACTTCAACAACAATAGGGTTTGCAATGAATTCAGGTGCAGAGGAGGGAGCCATTTGATAAATACCTTAACCTGCCTTTAGGTTTTGGATGCTTGAAATATTTTGCTTCACTTTTCACTGTGGATGCCTTCGCTCGGGTTTTTCACACTCTTAAGAAATTTGAATGCTCGGTGACTAAAAAAGAGTGAAAAACACTTTCTTTATAATGTCATTTCGTTTAGCTACCATAATAAATGCCTATTGGTTAAGTGAAAAATTAACACATATGCCGGTAAAGAAGCAATTCATCTTCTTGCCATCAACCGAGGGTAAACTAGCATGATTTTCAATTAGTTGCCATACCCCCCAAAAGGTTTCTTTTCAGTTAGATGAAGAATCTCATGTTGGTGGAGTGATACTTTGTTCTATCGGTGAAGGAATAACTTCATTAACATTTTGATCTGACTTTCTAATCCATTATTTTGAAAATTATTGCTTTACCTCATCAACCTTCTTTTTATCTTTCAAACTAGGTCTTTTATTATTTGCCGATGATGTCTTACTTCTACAAAATTTTGCAATATGTCCAATCTTGTTACAAGCATAAAAAGTCACATTATTTTTTTGAATAGCTTTTCCATATTCTATGTCAGTATTTGTTCTGCATTGATTAGATAAGTGTCCAAATCTATCACAAACATAACATCTTATATTCATTTTGCAATTTTCTAAATTATGACCAATTTTGTTGCATTTAGAACATTGACCAGTGGGTGCATTAGTGTTTTGATAGTTTCTAGATCTACACTGATTTTCTCTATGACCATACTTGTTACATTTAAAGCATTTCTTATTAAATTTGTGGGCATTAGGTTGTCTTACTGATTTACTGTGATCATGATTGTTTGCAGTACCAAAGCTTTCACCAATTTCAAAGCCAAGTCCATTAGTATCTCCATTAGGTTTTTTATTTTTCAACATGTCATCAAGTTCTTCTGAAATTTTCTTTAATTTCTCTTTATGTTGATTTGCAGTAGCCAACTCATTTTCCAAGAAATCCTTTTGTCTCATGAGTTCAATTTTATCATGTTCCAAGTGAATCAGATCTATCTTTAACATATCATTTTCATGACTAAGTCTTAGATTTTCATTTCCAGCATCATTGATTCTCCTAGTCAAGTCATCTTCATTTTTCTTTCTGTCCTCAGTGTCTTTACAAAATCTCATAGTCATATCTTGTACCTCATTCCTCAAGGTCATGTTTTCTTGCTTCATCTTGCTTACAAGATCATTAAGAGTTTCCTTTTCATCATCATCACTCTGTATCTTCTCATGAAGTTCTCTTTTATTGTTTCTAGAAATAGTAAGATTCTCCTGAAGTCCTTAAATGATTTCCTATGCAGCCTTCAGATCATCTTCAAGCTTGATATTTTTCAACTTCTCTGCATCATAATCTGCAAGAGTTGTTTCCAATTGCTTTCTCAAGTTATCCATCTGTACTGGTGTCAGAATCTCCCTCAAGCTTTTAGGCTTTTGAAAAAAGAGGACTAGGCTCTGATACCAATTGTTAGGATTCCCAAAGATACTAAGAGGGGGGGGGGGGTGAATCAGTATCTTCCCAGTTAATAGATTTTATCTCCTTATTAAATAAATTGCATTCTAAATCAGTGTACCGGTAAATAAGAATTAATGTAGTAAATATGAACAATAAGCACAACACAATAAGCACAACATAGAAATCATACCATAACACAAGATTTTTAACGAGGAAACCCAATGTGGGAAAAACCTGGGTGCGATTTGTGACCCACAATATTCACTCACTGGCCAATGAATGGATATTATTTACAATAGGGGTTTGCACATGCGCACATGCAAGAAGGCCAACTACCTAAAGCTCACTACTTAATAACAAAAGGGAAGTCTCACTGACTTAAAAAATGGATTATGCAAATCCAATATAATGTACTGCTTTAGTTCAACATCTTCTATGCCAGGTTCAGTACCGGTTCAAGCTCATACAATAACCATAAACCTTACTCCAAAATCTACCTTAATATTTGCATGTTACTTCTGTAATAATCTTCCCATGTTCGCATCTATAAATGATCTACAAGATCTCATACTTATATATGAGTCTTATTACAATACGCCTTGTTAGCTTACAAAAAGATATTACAATTAAATACAAAATACAATAAACAAAATCATGTCGGCTAGGGTGTCGGTAATCATCTTTGTCGCTGCCGGTAAACTATTTTCCGATGTAGAGTCTGTTGGTGCCATAGGATTGCAAGGTTTCCATCAATGACAATACCTTCAATCACCTACAATTTCTCATTGGAGTGTACAATTCCAACAATACCGGTAGGAAAACAATTGCAAGAACCCTTCACCGGCATGGGTACTACTAAGGAAAACAACATAACTGAGTATTTCAAATCTTTCCAAGCCAAAATGAAAACCAGAGAGAGACTACCACTGAGTATAGTAGATAAATATGATGAGTAAATCTGTTTTGTGATTAAGAAAGATGAAATATGGATTGAAGCAATTCTTCCTAGAACTGTATGGGTAACTAAAATGGGGTATGAGGTTGATGTGAATATTACTGAGACTTATGCTAAAGCCCTGTTGGAGGAACCTAGAGAACTAGCAAAAAAGGTTTTTGGTAGTGCAGAAACAATTGAGAGTGGTGTACAAACAATGAAACAAAGAAAGAAAAGAGAAAAGTATATAAGGAATTCATCAAAATAGGTAAAGGAAATAAAACATATATTTTGAACATTAATGGAATAAAGGAAAGTGAACTGGAAGGATTGCAACTGGAGGCACATATTTCATCAGTTGGTACATCATCTGACAGTGAAATACCTATTGAATTTAAGAGAGTTGATAGGAAGAGAAAACCTTCACTAGTACCCTCTCCTCCACCCAAGAAAACAAGAACTCTGAGAAACAAGCAACAAGCGGTAAGACAACTAGTAAAGAAGTTAACACCCAAGAAGAAATAGAAATAGGTTAGAATACCTTTGGATAACTTATTGAATGCAATCACTGATGACGGTAACTTGGGAAATGTGAGCAAGTTGTATAACACATTCACTGATTCAGAAAAGGAAAGTATTGAAAATGGTATTATTCTACATCTGGGCATATACAAGAAAGTGTTAATTGAAGTTGTAGATGACTTACCAAATGATCTATATAGAAGGTTGGATGCAAAGAGGATTGCAGTAATGGAGTTGGACAAGAAACTTAAGGTTGAAAAAATCCTATCTATACATCCAGTTAACTCGAAAGAGGAGATTGATGAATTAATCTGTGAAGCTAACAGATCAGTTTTTGCTAGTGGTCACCAACAAGTAAGCTTAATGGTTGGTAGAGTTAATGAAATTGCAAAGGAAACGACTGATAAATGGGATATCTTTTTTGTAGAAAAGGAAAAATAGGAAGAATTGAACAGACCTAAGAAAACATTCAAAGTATATCAGAAGGACAAGGACAAAGGGAAAGGTAAATTTAGTGGAATACCAAACATCAAAATAACTGACAACTTACCACCACCCTTGGATACTACACCGGTACATACTGATACTACACCGACTACTGAAAATGTGGACATAACACATGATGACACTAACCCTAAATCAAAAATTATATTTACCATGAATGTTGATACTCAGGAAATGAACATTGTTGTGGACAAGGACAACTCAGAGGTACAAAATGATATTGCTGACAATGGAAACATTGTTGAGCAACCAGCAAAAAATGTTGAGGTTGAAATATAAATAGAGAAAATAGAGCATACTGAGCAACCTTTGGATAGTGGAATAAATATTGGTAGTATAGATGTTGGCACTGAGAAAATTACAGAGACAACAATAGAGATATTGGCAGCTGATAACACAAAGAAACTGACAGAAGCATAGGTACATATTGAGACAGTGAAACTGGTAATCACTGGGAAACCCAAACCATTGCTAATAGAAATGGAAACTCAAACTGATCCACTAGCGGTTGATACAAGCAGATTGGTTACTAACACTGGAAGCACTAAAATAATAAAGGTAGTTGATCAGACATCCGAATTCAGACCTACTAATGTGACAAAGGTACTTTTGGACTCTATTAAGAAGATAACTAACTGTAATGCATTGTCCTACAAGGCAATTGATGATACAATACCTATTCTTAAAATGATTGCACCAAAATGCAATGTAGATCATGTAAAGGATTCTCTAGGTCAGTTAGACACATTGTCTAAATTCAATGCTGAAAATGTAATAACAATTGATAAAGTAAACAAGGATACATTCAAAGAGAAACTGGAAAAAGAAAAAGAAAAATTCTTTGAGGATGCAATAAAGAAGTGCATTGAACATATTAACACACTTTTACCAGCACTGAATACAACAATTTTGGAGTATAAGGAACTGTACAGAGAAACATACAAGCCACATCTGTTGACCAAGGACATTGAGAAAGAAATAAGCAGAGTACAAAAGGAAATTGATGATATAGTTGATAACATTATTGGTTCATCCAAATCTATATCAATTATTGAGCAATAAATAGTAGGATTTGAGGAAAATTTGGAGAAATTTGAGAAGGAAAAAGCAAGGATCAAGGAAAATGCCAGAGAGTTGAAGTATAAACTTAATCCTAAATTAGATAACCTTATCTCTCTGAGAAATGAGATCTCAAAGGCATTAATTTAAGGGGAAAGATCATTGGAGGAGCATATACATCATCTCACCAGCACAATCCAATGAACTGAGGCAACCATGAATGATAGCAAATGATTCATGCAGAGTTTAAATTTGGTTTTGGCTGAGGGTGAACTCACAATATTGGTTCCCACTTTTTGACCAACTTTGACACTTATATGAATATTTTGAAAAAAACCTTCACTTTCTGACACCTATAACTTTTAAACTGTTAAGAAGTTGAAGATGATATAAACTAGTGATTTTTAACATCTTGTTTGTAGATTCTAAATATATTTTTTTCAAATTTGTTTGAATAAAATTTTATTGATTTTTCCATCTCCCTCAAAAAGTAGTTTTTTATAGCAAACAACATTTTTTAAGAGTGATGTGTATCCCGAAACGCATGCAGTTGGTTTGATACTGATATGTTGAATATTTTTCATTTAATTAAGTTTTGAAATTTGACTAATTATAATTTAGATATAGGTGTACGTTTGAAGACATAACTTGCTATATATATATCAAAATTCAATTTTATTTTTTTTGTTAGAAAGAAAACATCAATACCTAGTGCATAGATATTTTTCAGAAATTTTTTGAATTAGTTTACTATTTTTCCCAATGCATTCAACAAAGAAGTTTATGTTCGGTGTAAAACCTACATTCATAAGAAATAAAATAAAAATATATTAATTGTTATACTATTTGGAAATCTTATAACAAGGACTAAATACTTTTAAAAAAAAAACTTTTAAATGAATTAATTTGACCCCCCAATAGCTAATGTAAAATTGGTTTTTTATCAGTATTTGATAGATGCAAAGGAGACTCCATTGCAAGTATGATTTAGAAGTAGAAAGGTTCTATCCAAGAAATTTTGATCTAAGAGCCTTTGATTTAACTCTCTTCAATTAATTACTTAAAATGAGACCTCTTAAAGCTTAAATTATTATATTTTTTTAAAAATGTATGATTTCAGCAAAAATCAAGACGTAACAAAAAGTGGGAACCAACTTTGTGAGTTCACCCTTGATATATTTCAGATTGTAACCAACCAGTTACAAACCTTAAGATGAAATTTTGCACTCGTTTGACAAAATTTTGACAACCTTTGTCAATGATGTCAAAGGGGGAGTAGTGGATAGAGAAAAATGGCTATTCAGAGGAGATCATCTGCTTAGGGGGAGCACATATTTTTGGTAAATTTTTGGACTTCACTTTTTGGAACAGTTTTGGATTTTTCTCATGAGTGTTGCCATCAATGCCAAAGGGGGAGATTGTTGGCAATCTACACTCTAATGAGAAATGATGGTGTTGTCATTGGTGGCAACCTACTGGAAGCCTTATGGCAACCACCTGACATTCATTTGGTAAAGACACCAGCAAACACCGGCACTGGCAGACACTTCACTAGCAGTGGCAACAATGCTACCGACACTCCAGCCGATAGGAATAAGCTTTTGTTTATTGTATTTAATTGTAATTATCTTTTGTAAAGATGACATGGCATATTGTAATAGACTCATCTATGTATAAGATCTTGTAAATCATTTAGATATGAGATATGGGATAGGAATGAGCGAATAATAAGGAAGATATATGTGAATGCATAGGGCAGATTTTGTATAAGGTTTATGGTTATAGTATGAGCTTAAACCAGTACTAAACCTGGCATAGTTGATGCTGATTTGAAGCAGTACATTGTATTGGATTTTCATAATCCATTTTGTAAGTCAGTGAGACTTCTATTTTGTAGATTGAGCAGTGAGCTCTAGGCAGTTGGCCTTCCTGCATGTGCAGGCCCCTCATTGTAAGTAATATTTATTTATTGGATAGTGAGTGAATATTATGGGTCACAAATCCCACTGAGGTTTTTCCCACACTGAGTTTCCTCGTTAAACATCTTGTGTTATGGTGTGTTTTCTATGATGTCATTATTGTTTCAGTGTACTACATTAATTCTTATTTACTGTACACTATTCTGGAATGCAAAATACTTAATAAGGTTAAAGAATCTTTTAACCGGTTAGATACTAATTCACTCCCCCCCTCTCAGTATCTTTTGGACTATCATTAATCCTAACATTTTCACATGAGTGTTGCCATCAATGCCAAAGGAGGAGATTGTTGGCAATTGACACTCAATTGGTTGGTTTCACCATGTTTTCATTGATGGCAACATGGTATTGTGTTCTAACTTCATGTTTTGGTTCATTTGTGTACCAGCAGGCACTTCACAGACACTACACTGGCACCAGCACCAGCAAGATAGAAGGATTTCCTTACTTACCAACAATGCAGGCCGATATGGTTTAGAATATGGTTATCAATATTGGACGTTGACATCTCTTGGATCTAGCATCATTAATTATTTTTTATGCATTTATGTTATCTAGTCGACATGTAATTTGATATTGTAATTATCTTTGTAAGCTGACATAAGGTATGATAATTTGTATAAGGTATATAGGTCAGTTTGAGAGATCATTTTGAGATAACATTGTATGCAGGAAAAGCGGGTCAATGAAACTTAAAATGCGAAAAGTGAAGCCCAAAGAGACTTGTCCACACACCCACAAGACTTCTTGGTGCAAGCTATGGAGTCATGAAGGATGACTCAACTTCCCAAGGTTCGTTCCATGGTTATCTATCTCACAAGGTCCCTCAAACCAATGCCTTTTCTCTTAGATCAATGAGCAAAGTGGTTTAGGGATGACAAATGCAAGAATGAGGGATGATTTTGATTTATTTTAACATGAGAATGCATTCTATCTATGCATGATTCTTATAAATGCAATAAACTAGATTATAAGATGACAAGATTAGTAGTAATACTATCCTAACATGATATACTATTTATATGATTTAAGCTAATGATAAAGGAAGTAGTCTAAAATGCTTATTAGATTTGTTCCTATAACAAAAAGAAGCTAGATGTGCTAAAATTGAGCATAATGAGATTGCATGGATATTAGATAATAGATTTCTTAGATTCATGTATCCACAAAATGGAGGAAGGAGAGCTCTATTTATAGCAAAAATAGGGCAATGGATGGCCAGGATTGAAAGAGTTAATCAAGGGTCAAATTTGAAAATTGATCAATCCATGTTCACAATTTTCACTAATGAAATGGTGACAATTGTCAACATAACGTTGGTTGAGAGGAGATGTAAGAAGCATTAAATGCTTGAGAAGACCTCATGGATACCTTAGGAGGTAAGAGTTAAGGTTAGGTTAAGGTTATCCATTGGATAAAGATTTTACCGAAGGGGTAAACTCTTGTGCAAAGGATAAAAGAATAACTATGGTCAAAGCAATAAATGCTTGATGAGACCCTTGGGTTAGGTGGAGGTTAAGTTAGGCAAAAAGTATCTAACCATGCCACTAAGGGTTAGTTCACCATTAATGGTTTGAAGACTTTGCGGACAAATTTGTAAGAGTCCTTCCAAATTTGGGGGCATTCAACAAGTTATCTTGTTGAATGGATAAAGGTTTTAATACATTTTGAAAACTTTACTCCAAATTTGAGAAGTGACCTCCTCAAATTTAGAAAGGGGATAATGAATGGTTTTGGGTTAATTGATTAGGATTAGATGGATCTAGAAGAATTTAGGAAGGGGGTTAGGATGCAAGTGGGAGATGTAGGAAAATGCAAGTGGGTGAGGGAAAATAGAATTTAATCAAAATAAAATTAATTTATTTCAATTTGGTTGCAATTTGGGAATTTGAATAAATTAGATTTATTCAATTTGGGGTGAACTATTTAATTAAATGTAAATTTAATTAAAAGTGGAGAGAAAGGGATTTAATTAAATAAAATGATTTATTCAATTAAATAATGCAATAGGTTTTAGTGACTTTAACTAAATAAATTGAATAATTTACTTAATTAAATAGAGGAATGTGGGTGATTTAATTAAATTGGATTTAATTAAATAGAGGAATGAACATAAAATGTTCATTTGGGAATATGGTCATTTTTATACGTCTACATTTTGCCCCTCTTTGAAGTGACGTGTGTACACATGTTGATTCAAAGAAAATGATGTGTCGTCCTGATTTAGTTATGATCAATTTCTATGCCGTTTTGAGGTTTTTATGTCATGCCCTAGATTTGATAATCGATGCCCCAGATTTGATAAAATGATGTTGATAATGCCCCCTCAGGAGATGGATCAAAAATTTTGAAAATTTGATTTGATTTGGATAATAGCATTTTAAATTTTGGTCTATGTTGAATGCAAAAATTGATTCATCTCTCAATAATGATGTTGGGTAGGTTTGCATGAGACACCACGAGCAATTTTTGCGTTCTTCCATGCAACCCTAATTTCAATTTACCCTATAAAAGGGAAAAAGTGATTTCTTTTATCTCATTTGTGCTTGTTGACTCTGGAGATAGTGACATTTGGAGTGAAGTCAACATACTGATTATGTATTCTTCTCATCGATTATGGACCACCGGTAAGTCAACATTTTTGATCCTTGTTTGGTTTTTGATTTTGTCATTTTTGGTCATTTTTTGAATTTTTTATGCAGATTTTTACGTTTTAGCGCGTTGGGTAGAAAGGGTAGCACATAAGAAAAATTTTGTAGCGTGTAGGGTTTGTTGAATAGGGTAGTGTCCAAAAATTTCAGGCTAGTACATTGTTAGGTTAGGGTAGTGTGTTAGATTAGGTTAGCGCACCAGGGGTACAGGGTAGCATGTTGGGTAAAACGAGTAGTGCATAGAAAATATCCAGTGCAAAGGGATTCTAGGGGGTCGCATGGGTAGGTCAAGATAATGCATAGGGTGGTTTAGAGGGCGTATTCAAAGAAAAGGGTAGCACATAGGGTCGATCGGATGGCACGTAGAGAAAATAGGTTAGCGCATAAGAACCAGTTTAGCACTTAGACAAGATGTTTTAGTGCATATAGGAAAATTTTTGATAAAGTGGGATTTGTGAATGAGAAAAGTTTGCAGGTTGATGTCAGGTCTGCTGGGATAAGTGTATTTTTGCTAGTCGTCGTGTCTGTTGTCATTGATGTGATAAGTGTATCTAATATGAGTTCTGAGAGAACTTGATTTGATTTGCAATGTTTCAAGTTGATATAGATTGGATGTGATTTTGATATGATGTGGAACTTGATTTAAATTCATTCAAAGTTTTCAATTTTTGGATATGAATGTGTTTGATATGAATTATGGAGCTTGAGTTGTGTTACAAGATCCATTGATTGTGGAACTTGAGTTGTGTTACAAGTTGATATGGAACTTGAGTTGTTTTACAAGTTGATATGTTTGTGGAACTTGAGTTGTGTTACAAGTTGATATGGAACTTGAGTTGTTTTACAAGTTGATATGTTTGTGGAACTTGAGTTGTGTTACAAGTTGATATGATTTGAAACTTGAGTTGTATTACAAGTTGATATGATTTGATGAATTGATATGATGTGAAACTTGATTTAGATTTGTTCAAAATTTTCAAGTTGTTGAGATGATTTTGATTTTGATATCCATGTATTGATGAGGGAACTAATATTGGACTTGTGTTGTTTTTGATAGGAGCGTCTTGGAGTAGTACAGTCGTGTGAGCAATTTTCAAAACCGTGGTCATTGATACCATGATTGACATAGGGAGACATAGACATTATTGATAGATGTGGTCTGACTTCTTTGTTAGAGATGCCTCAATTTATAGTAAACCAGGGTTTATTGATAGCATTGGCAGAGAGGTGGCATAGCGATATGAACACCTTTCATTTGGCGATAGGCGAGATTATAGTGATGCCTAAGGATTATTATCAGATTCTATGGATTCCCGTAGTAGGTGCACTACTACCCTACGAGTAGATGGAGGAGGGTGGGACTGAGGCACTTCACCATATTTTTCAGGATGACACTATTTGCGGGTATGAGATCCCCTAGCAAGAGTTTTTGGATTTGGATTATGCTCCTCTGCCTTCAGTTCTAGCAGGTTTTATAGGTGGGTTCTTATGTCCCAACCGGAGGTCAAAGGGACTATCAGTGGGATGGGGATTGGTGTTGGAGGACATGGTGACGTAGGGTCATCGGTTTGCATGGGGATCAGCGATGTTAGCTCATTTATATAGGGATTTGCACGAGGTAGTGTACTTGGGATACAACAGTTTATCAGCTGGAGTGACATTGCTATAGGTATGGGCATGGGAGCATATCCCCACGGCTAGGCCATTGGCAGATAGAGACAGGCCTGTTGGAGGCGCATACGCATATGGATATAGAGGGATAGTTTTCCAGCGTAAGCTGGGCAAACTAGAGCATTGGAGGAGAGTGCTGGATGATATTGATACGATCATCTGGCGACCGTATACAGGTTGTGAGGTATGGGATGAGGATGGGATGAAGATGCCTCATGTTTTCAGTTCCACATATATGATAGGGCGGATGCCCTTTGTGATAGAGAGGTTTTTGCATGCTCGGGTGTTGCGGCAATATGGTCAACAACAGGGGATACCATAGGGAGCATGCTTTTATGCTCGACGGAGACATGACATCCTAGATTGGGGGCCTATGATTGACAGCACGATGGTAGTGGAGGAGTTCTTTCACTTAGCTAGCCAGATTTGGGATTATGCTCCTGAGATCATGGATGTAGGGATGACTGACGAGTTTGTAGCACTCTTCACAACATGTGCAGTGGCTAGGATATCTGATCCAACTGAGATGATTCCCGCGTTTGATGATGATGAGGAGGTAGATGAGGAAGGCGGTGATGGAGGAGGAGGGGATGGTGGAGGAGGTGGAGGAGGTGGCCGAGGTCGGTGAGGAGTTAGAGGGAGATTGAAGTTGGGTGTCATGCCCAAACTTTTGGGCACGAACAGGATAATTTCTTTTTTAAAATCACAACTTAAAACATTAAATTTGCTAACATGAAATGCACTTAGCAAGTTTGTCTCAACTAAGTGTGAGTTAACCCTAACCACTAACTCAAATAAGTGATATTAATTTAAATCAAAAGTGGAACACTAAAAGAATTATTTATTATCTCATCGATTTTTAATCAATAAATTAATCTAGTCAATTAATTGGCGTAGATAAAATTAATCTCCAATAACCATTAATTGTTTTTAGGCAATAAATAAATTAGTCCTAGCACTTAGTTTATAATGACTAAAATTTATTTTAATAATAATTAAAATATGATTACACTAGATCGACATAGGGTCAATTAAATTCATAACGAAATTCGCCCTATAAGGTTTAATCTCCAAAATCTATATCAGATTAAACTACAAAAATAATAATAAAATATTAAACATCATTTTAAAATATACCCTTATGTTTATCAAAAACATATATTTTCCCATATGTTTATTATAAACATATATATAGATTAAAAACACTTAATAAAATATTTAATCTAAAATTTGCCCTACCCCTTCATATTTTAACTATATATATATATATATATATATATATATATATATATATATATATATATATATATATATATATATATATATATATATATATATGTTTTCACTTTATTATAAGTTATCCATGCAAATCCTAACTTTATTATTATAAGAATAAACCCTCTTATATTTTTTTTTCATTTCTTAATTCATACTATGATTTTTCGAACACCCTAACCCAAACTGGGTTAGGGTTTCGAATTTCTTTATTGTTGCAGGGGCCGAGCAAATCTGAGTGGCAGAGGGTGGCCAGGTTTTTTTTAAAGAGGGAGAGAGACGATAGCGGCCATGAAGGGGGGCAGCCACTACGGAGCCTGTGGGTCGCGTCCCACAGAGGTAGCCTAGGTCGTCGCTATGGGACGCGGCACGCAGCCCCAACAGCGCTGTCATTGTGGGGCGCCGCCCATAGTGGGGGTCGAAGCCTCCCACTATGGGTTGCGGCCCACAGTGGTGGCTGCGGTCACCGCTGGGGGTCCGACGCCCACTGTGCAGGGGGGGTCGAGCCCTTCCCATGGGTTTTCAGAAATATATTTTAAAAAAAAAAATTGTTTGTAATTTTTTTAAAAAATAAAATTATATATATTCTGGATACTCATTAGATTTAGGGCTAAATTTTCTTTTAAGCAACCATATATTAATTTTTTTTGTTTTAAATCCCAAGTTGCTATAATCTGAAATAATTTATTTAACCTTAGATTAATGACATAAATAAAAATTTAAATCAATGTATATATTTCTTTTTATTTTAAATGCCATGCAGCTAAAAATAAAATCAGATAGTTTACTTAATCCTTAGATTTATTTCTACAAATAATTAGAATTGACAGAAGTAAATAAGTTTAAACAACAACTATGTAAATCTAGATATTATTAAAATAAACCTTAAAGATAGACATGATATTTTTTTATTGATTTATTTTCTACGAAAAAATAGAATGACAGTTTCCAATAAAATTAAACAGTAACTTTATTTATCTAGATTCATTAGAATTTAACCTTAGTGATATGCAATAAGAAAATAGACTGGACATTTATTTTTAGAATTAACATGCAAATTAAATTTTCATTTTCAAAACTGACATGCATACTGAAATATAATTTCAGTAACTATAGGGAACTTAATCCAAGATAAACATATTTCTTTTGTAACAAAATAATACTTAACAAAAATAATGCCTTTCTTTAGAGTACATTTAAAATACATTTTAGCCATCAATACAAATGGAATCTCTCATTTCTATTAAATGAGGGCCTTTAATTAAAATAAATACATTTTCTTTTCAAAGTATCTACAACATATAGTTTTCCATTCACACTGTTGCAACTTTTAAAATATAAACTATCCTATTTCCGATTCTTTTTCTGCAACACATAAGTCAAGCAACTTCTACTTGTCTATTTCTTTTCTTTCAACAACCTGCAAATAAATCATAGGCTATGACCATGGAGTGCTCACCTCCCAGCCTAGGCTAACTAGTAGCCACCCCCAAGCTTGGAGAACCAAGCCCTAGACAAGTCACACACATGCAAACACAACAAGTAGGGGAAAACAATCACAAACATATTCCCAACCAAGGCTACACTGCACCACACAATGTGATGATTTTACACGGGTGGTAGTGGACCAAATACCCTAAGGAGACTGCAAGTATGGTAAAACACAAAGCCACCTCATGGCAAACAAAGATATATCATAAGTATAACAACCCCACATCCTTATGCCCCCCAAGGCATTCATGCCTTATTTCCCTCCTTATGACCCCAAATTGCATAAACAAGCCATGCAGCAAGGGTCACATAGATATCCCTTGAGATAACTCTCATAATGAGAGCCTCTTACTTGAGGGTTGTCAAACTTTCACCACCCACAAGACCATCCTTTCTCCCAAGAGTAGGAGGTCTTGGTTACTCCCAAAACATAGAATGCATACAAGAAATATAAGACATAACGCGTAATAATTTTCACAAAATAAAATGCAAGAGAATAACTTTTTCCCACACAAACAATCTTTCCAAAATAACATGCAACATAAAGAAACAAGAAGAAGTTAAACCAACCTTCAAAATGCCCAAAGGTATGCTAGACTAATTGAGGATGAGTAACCCAATTCAACAATCTTTGTTTCTCTACACTTAGCCAAAATCCTATACTAAATCTATCTTTCTTTTCAAAATTGCATTGTCTCCAAAAATGGAGAGTGGGTGATTACTCACAAAATCTCACATTCTTGCCTAAGAAGACCTCAGTGAGAGTTCTCACAGGTTTCTAAAATTGAAAAAGGAAAAAGTATGAAAAAGATCAAAAGGGATCTCTCATCAAAAAGGAAAGTTAACTAACCTAGATGATGCCTTCTAAATTCAATTTTCGCACATCTTAGAAAACTCACTTTTTGGGATGACTAAATAGTCACATGGGAGTTGTCACATGCCTAAAATTACTCCTAACCCTTAGGCAAGCCTTATGGGCTTTAGGAAACACCTTTAAACTACCCCTATGAGTCCATTTAACCCTTTTTAAACCCATCTGAAGTTAATTTTCGGGTCAAACCTAAGTTGACCACCCCAAATATTCTCTACCCAAGGAAAAATATAAAACCACATTAAATTATTTGAAAAATCTATGGTTAAAAACAACTCCCTCCGAGAGACAATTCAAAAATCAAGACATAAATCAACACGTGTCAAGTGACACAATAAAAATACTTTTATAAAATTACACATGAAATTTTATCTCTTGTTGGATTTACACAATTTAATAAATCCAATTTAACACACATGCCACATTCACTTTCACAAATAAAATATGATACAAATGGGGTGTTGTCTCTCCAAATAGACAAACCCTGGTTTTACTAACGTACATAGGTCTAGGTTTGGTTCTCCATAATGTTTCCATGGTCACATGGATAATTTTCCTGCGCATCTCAATTACACATTAGTAATTTCAAATAACCTCATATAATATAAAACACATGAATAAGAATACACATCAAACACTCTGCATACAATATACTTTTAAACAAATCAATATATCTTACATCCAAATAATCCACATAAGCAATTATCATAATCCCCATAAATTTAATCCATACATATAACATGCATCATATTTCTATCATCATAGTAAAGTCCTGCAATTCCAATAATGACATATATCATCTCAAAGTAATCCTATTCTAGAATCATGCATAGAAATGAAGCATCAATATATATCAATGTTATCCAAATCATGAAATCATATAAGTTCCAAAACCATAATGTATAAAAATAAAGCAACCATAATAGTCTCAACATGAAAAATACTGAAATGCTAGGATGAGTCGGGGTAGGGCCTCACACCCTCCCCCTCTAGGCATGAACTTCCTCCTGGAGCTCATCAGAAAGATGGGGGTACTGTGATCTCATACGTGCTGCATCCTCCCATGAAGTCGTAACCTCATCATAGTAATCCCACTGGACCTTAACTTGGTCTAGCTCTCAACCTCGAAGGGCCAGCGTCTGGCATGCCAAAATGCGAATGGGCTCCAAAGCTAGCTGCCCATCTGACTCCACCTACAAGGCATCCCAATCTAAAATATGAGACTCATCATAGATATATTTCCTCAAAACTGATACATGAAACACATCGTGGATGCGTGATAGGATAGGTGGCAATGCTAAACGATAGGTAACTGGTCCTATCCTCTCAAAGATCTCAAATGGTCCTACAAAGCGAGGTGCGAGCTTAGAACCCTTTCCATAATGGATTGGACTCTTATGTGGTCGCACTCTCAAGAAAACTCTGTCTCCAACCAAGTAGCTACGATCTATCCTCTTCTCATCTTCATATTTCTTTTGTCTATCATGTGCCTCTCTAAGATGCTCCCTAATCAAATCCACCTGTTGTTCCATATCTTGAACTACCTTAGGACCAATAGCAACTCTATCCTCTATGCGGTCCCAACTCAATGATGTCCTACAAGGCCCACCATAGAATGCTTGATAGAGTGGCATCCCCAAAGAAGTATGATGCCCATTGTTATAGGCAAACTCCACTAAGGGAAGGTACTCCTCCCATCTGGTATGATGATCCATGACGTACATGTGAAGCATATCCTCTAACATCTGGTTAACCCTCTCTATCTGACCATCCATTTTCAGATGATAGGTTGTACTGAAGTTGAGCTTAGTGCCCATAGCTACCTGTGATGCCTTTCAAAAGGAAGAAGTGAAGAGGGAATCCCTGTCAGAAATAATCTTGTTTGGAATGCCATGAAGTCTAACAATGTCTCGCAAGAACACCTGTGCCACTACTGGTGCTGTGAAGGTAGTCTGAACTGGTGAAAAGTGGGCCACTTTGTTCAACTTGTCAACTGTCACCAAGATGGCATCATGGCAATGAGATGACATAGGAAGACCGATGATGAAATCCATGGATATAGTATCCCACTTCGACTTTGGTATAGCATGATACTGGAGCAACCCACCTAGATGGCGGTGCTCCACCTTGACTCTCTGACACTCAAGGCATCGGGTTACTAACTTAGCAATGAGCTGTCGCATTCTTGGCCAATGATATAATTGTCTCAAGTTAGCATGCATCTTCTTAACTCCAGGATGTGCTGCCTAAGGAGCTCTATGAACTTCCATAACAATGAACTCTCACAAACCCCCAGAAGAAGGTACATAGATGTGCCCTCTATGGCGTAATAGTCCATCGGACTCCAAGGAATAATCCACATATTTCCCTTCTAGAGTATCCTAAGATCGTATTACCTAACAAACCTCTAAATACCATCCATCCTCTGGCAACTACTGCAATATCTGATCTCTCAAATCCGTGCCCATAGATATGGTGTATACCTCATGACGTCTCCTACTCAAAGCATCTGCAACTACGTTTTCTTTCCCTTTGATGTAGTGAATGTCAAAATCATACTCGCACAAGAACTCCATCCATCTCCTCTGACATACATTAAGGTTCGGCTGAGTGAATATGTACTGAAGACTCTGATGGTCTGAATGAAGCTCAAAATGATGGCCCAAAAGGAAGTGTATCCACTTCACAAGTACATGCACTACTGCTGCAAGCTCAAGGTCATGAGTAGGGTAGTTAAACACATGAGTCTTAAGTTTCCTAGACTCAAAAGCTATAGCCCTACCATCTTGCATAAGGACTACTCCTAAACCCTCTAGGGAAGCATTTGTGCAAACCATGAAGTCAGCTGAGGGATCCGGTACTCCAAAGATAGGTGTGCTAGTAAGTGCCTTCTTGAGTTCCTGAAAGGCCCTCTCGCACTTCTCTATCCACTCAAATTTCTTCCCTTTGTTAGGTCCTGGGGACAACTGAGACCGGGGGGGTGAATCAATTGTCTAAAACTTTAAACTAAAAACAACTTAATCAATTTCTTCTTTAATACTGCTGAGAGAGTTTGTTATACCGGTGGACAGATTTAACAGATAAATGCAATACCGGTAAAGATTAATGCATGAAAAAAGAAGATAAAATCATCCACAACACATGACACCAATATTTGTACGTGGAAACCCTTTAAGGGGAAAAACCATAGTGGGAAACCTCACCCACAATCAGATGATACTACTGCAGATAGTAAGTGTACATAAATGGGATCTTCACATGCAGAAAGGCCAAGTGCCTAGAGCTCACTGCTCAAACACAAATGGGAGTCACACTGACTACAATTGGATGGTTAAATCCAATAAGAATGTACTGCTTAAAATAGTATCTTCATATGCTCGATTCAGTATTGGTGTAATGCTAATATGCCTTCACAAAAACCTAGCTTCACCTTCAAATGATGTCTTTGTGTATAGTTCTGCTTAATCTCACATATCCCTTCATAATATCCCTTCTCACATTCCACATTTGATCTTACAATTAAGACCTTACATTTATACCATAACCTAAGACCAATTTTAGTAGGTCAGCTCTACAAGATATTACAATAAAACCATTTTACAAACAATATAATATCCGATGCAATAACCGATTGAACATGTCAGCTTAATGCATTTACAACATTAATTAATCATCTCCATAGCGTGCCATGCTGATCTGGAAAAGATAAACTTGTAGGTGTAACCCTGGATAACCCTAGACCTATTTGCCGGTAAAAGAAAATATGCAAATATGAATATACCCATGATCAATTCTCCAAGATAAGATGTCCACACGATGTCTTCGACATTACCAAGTGTCTTCCATGCCATTCCAAGTGTCGGTGATCATTATATCCTGCCAGTGTACCATATACCAGTAACTATGCAATAGTTACTTGCTTGCCGGTGAATGTTTGTTGGATCTCCAAAGTGCTTTTAGTAGGTGTTGACATCAATGAAAAAACCATACCAAAATACCAACAATCTCCCCCTTTGGCATTGATGGCAACACAAGATGGAAAAACCATCAAAGTGCCAAAACATAAATGCCAAGTATAAAAACCAATAATCTTCTCAAAGTAACAATCTCTCCCCTGAGAGTAACATGAGTTTCTTTATGTTTTTTCTATACCAAGATGATGTGTTTTTCCATAGATATATCTCCCCCTTTGACATCAAATTCCAAAGTTACAACATACCAATTGTTACATACAAAATACCAACCAATTTCACTAACCAACTACTCCCCCTAAGAAGTAGCTTCCTCATCAAAGTTGGAGTAAGAATATATCTCTGATAATTCTACCAGTTGATGACAAACATCAACTCTCTAAGTATCTACCGGTGGGGGTATGACCCCAAGGTGTTCTCTAAAATACTCAAAAGTCTCCTTAGGCAAAGGTTTAGTGAAAATATCTGCAAGTTGTTCTTTAGTGTTCACATAAACTAGTTGTATTTCGTTTGCTTCAACTTTTTGCCTTTGAAAATTCAATTTGATAGAGACATGTTTTGTTTTAGAATGTAATACCAGATTCTTAGATATATCAATTTCTGTTGTGTTATCACAATAGATAGTTATAGGTTCCTTGCATTTTACCTTCAAGTCTTTCAACATTTTTTTAAGCCAAATTACCTGTGTACAGTTAGTTGTTGCTGCAACATATTTTGATTCTGCTATTGATAAAGATGTACAACTCTGTTTCTTACTCAACCAAGAAACTAATATGTTTCCAAGAAAAAAAGCTCCTCTGGTGGTGCTTTTTTTGTCATTCACATCTCCTACCCAATTTGCATCTATGTATTCACATAGGTCAAAGTTTTTCATTTCTAGGATACCATAATCCAAGATTTGTAGTGCCTTTTAAGTACCAAAAAATCCTTTTTACAGCTAATTCATGATTTTCTCTAGGATTACTCTGAAATCTTGAAACAATACATAGTGCATTCATGATATCAGGTATTGTTTGTGTTAAATACAGTAAACCTCCTATCATGGATTTGTACCTTGTTGGATTAACTGGTGTAGATTCATCTCTTAAAGATAGTTTGTCATTTGTAGTCATAGGTGTCCTTACCGGTTTAGAGTTCTCCATCCCAAATTTCTTAAGTAACTCTTTTAATTATTTTGATTGACTCAAAAATATATGTTTTTCAGTCTGTGAAATCTGCAATCCTAAAAAGAATCTTATTTCACCAATCATAGACATTTCAAATTCTTGCTGCATTTTGATAGAAAAGTCTTTACACAATCCATCTTCTCCTCCAAATACTATATCATCAACAAAAACTTCTATAGCTAAGATGTCATCATCAGTCACTTTGTAGTATAAGTTACTGTCAGCATTACCTTTAGAAAAACCAATTTTCAAAAGATACTTATCAAATCTTGCATACCAAGCTCTTGGGGCTTACTTTAATCCATACAAAGCTTTCTTTAACCTGCAAACCATATCTTTGTCATCTGTCAAAGAGAATCCATCAGGTTGTTCAATGTAAACTTCCTCCTCAAGATCTCCATTCAGAAATGCACATTTAATATCCATTTGATATACTTTGTAGTTCTTATGTGCTGAAAAGGCCAAAAACAATCTAACTGCCTCAACTCTAGCTACCGGTGCAAAGGTCTCATTATAGTCAATTTCTTCCTCTTGAGAATATCCCTTACACACTAGTCTTTCTTTATTTCTGATAATTTTCCCATCTTCATTAAGTTTGTTTCTAAATACCCATTTTGTTCCAATTACATTTTTGTCTTTAGGCCAGGAACTAATGTCCAAGTGTTATTTTTCTCAATTGCTCTAATTCTTCTTCCATAGCTTTAGGCCAATATTTATCTTCACATGCTTCATTAATTGATGATGGTTCAATTTGAGAAATAAGACATATCTCTTCATTTTTCAATCTCCCTCTTGTCATAACTCCTTTGTATTTATTTCCAATTATCTGATCTTCAGAATGATTCAATTTTATATACCGGGGTGTCTTTGTTTGTTGTTGTTCCTCAGTTACAGTGGAATTTTTAGATGATACAGGTGTAAATGGATCTTCACTCTATACTGATGGATTCAGTGTAGGTCATTTATTAGAATTTCTATTGCCAGTTCAGAATCTATGTACCATGAAGTTCCTCTAAATTGTTCATCAATCTTTACATTTGTACTTTCAACAATTTTCTGCAATCTCTTGTTAAAACATCTATATGCTTTACTCTTAGATGAATAACCAAGAAATATACCTTCATCACTTCTAGGATCAAATTTCCCAATATACTCATCTCTTCTAATGTAGCATTTGCTTCCAAATATTTTGAAATATTTAAGAGTAGGAGTGATACCAAACCATAGTCCATGAGGGGTCTTACTGGTTTCACCTTTGATGTGAACTTTGTTGAATGTATAGACCGCTGTACTTACTACCTCTCTCCAATATACATGTGGTAGATTTGCTTATGATAAAATACTTCTAGTAGCATCCAAGATAGTTTTTTTTTTCCTTTCAACAACTCCATTTTGCTGAGGTGTCTGGGGTGCTGATAGCTATCCTCTAATTCCATTCACTTCATAGAATGTATTAAACTCCTTAGATGTGAATTCTTCTCCTTGATCTAATCTTAAACATTAGATTTTCTTACCAGTTTCATTTTCAACCATTGCTTTGAACAGTTTGAACTTTCCAAGTGCTTCTAATTTTTCTCTGAGAAAAGTAACCCAACACATTCTATAATAGTCATCAATGATTAGCATGAAATATCTATCACCTTGTAAGCTTTTAGTTCTAGCTGGACCACATAAATCAATGTGAATTAAATTAAGAGCATTATTAGATTTTTTTGGAATACTTTTGAAACTAGCTCTAACCTGTTTTCCAAATTGACATTCTTTACATACTGTATTGTGAGGTTTGACAATTTTAGGTAAATCTCTAACTGCCTTAGTAGTACTGATTTTTACCATGCAATCAAAGTTTACATGACAGAGTCTTGTATGTCATAGCTAACTTTCATCTATATGTGAAATCAAACAAATCTTCTAATTGTTATTCAAATGAAAGATATTACCTCTAGTTTGATTACCGGTTGCAATTTCTAAGCCAGTTTTGTTCATGATTTTGCATTTTCCATTCTTAAATTGTAACTGAAATCCTTTTTCAACTAGTTGACCAACACTCAAAAGATTATGCTTTAATCCTTCAACAAAGTAGACATTGTCAGTGTTATGTTTACCATCAAGAGATATTAAATCCTTACCTTTGATCTGACAAGCTTTGTCATCTCCAAATCTTACTAAACTGCCATTGTATTCTTGAAAGTTCAAGAATTTTCCTTTGTCTCCTGTCATATGATGTGAGCGTCCAGAATCAATGATCCATTCATCCTTTACCTCAATTTTAGCTACCAAGGCCTGTTCTACCGGTTGCATTGCAGGTGCCAGTTGATCTTCTGTTATAGCAACAAAAACCCATCCATTGTTTGCCGGATCTTCATCACAATCATCAGCTACTCCTTCATCAGCAATATAACAAGATTTGTCCTTATTCTTCTTAAATCTGTATCTCTGATATTCAAGGTTAGGCTTGTATGTCCTTCTAGCTTCTTCTCTTAGTCTAGCATGTCTATCAGGGCATCTTGAAGCCATATGACCAATCTTATTGTAGTTAAAATAGTTAAAAGGTGCTTTACCTTCATACTTACTTCCAACTAGACCTTTAGGCATTTTTTTTGCAAATAGTGCTTCAAGTTCTTCAAGTTATTTCTTGCTTTCCTCAAGTTCTCTTGCATAAAAGGCTTTCCAATCAGATTTGTCAAATGATGATGCAGATGATGTTGATGCTTTGAAAGCTAAATCTGTTTTTATAGTAGCAATAGGACCAAATTCCTTAATTTCAAAGGCTGAAAGTTTTCTAATCAATGCATCCCTAGTTACTGATGTATTAGGCATTGTTTTTAATTCATTTATAGTAGTAACCTTCATTTTGTATGTCGGTGGCAATCCTCTTAAAACTTTTGAAACAATTTCATCTTCACTTAAGGTTCCTCCACAACATTTTATACCCAAAACAATTTCATTTACTCTTTCCATAAAAGCAAAAAAATTTTCATCTTCGTCCATTTTCAGATTTTCATACTTGACCTGGAAGCTTTCAAGTTTTGCAATTTTGACTGTGGAATCTCCTTCATTCAATGTTTCCAAATGATCCCAAATAGCTTTATCAGTAGACCTATCTAATAGTCCCATGATTTGTTGATCTGATAATGCGCTCAAAAGTGCTTCTTTTGCTTTGCAATCATTTTCTTCATCTTTAGTCAAGTTAGTAGGAGCAGGCTGACCTGGAGTAGCAGCTATATAACCACTCTTTGTAACATCCCAGATGTCCTTTCCAATGCAATTTAGATGTGTCTCCATTCTGATCTTCCATATCCCATAGTTGGATCCATCAAGTTTAGGACTGTCCTTCCTGAAATAGTTAGTAGACATTGGATCTCCTCAAGTTGTTAAACTTCTGCAAAAGAGGACTTGGCTCTGATACCAATTGTTAGGTCCCGAGGACAACTAAGAGGGGGGGGCTGAATCAGTTGTCTAAAACTTTAAACTAAAAATAACTTAATCAATTTTTGCTTTAATACCGGTGAGACAGTCTATTATACCAGTGGATAGATTTAACAGATAAATTCAATATCGATAAAGAGTAATGCATGAAACAAAAAGATAAAATCATCCACAACACATGACACCAATATTTGTATGTGGAAACCCTAAAAGGGGAAAAACCATGGTGGGAAACCTTATCCACAATCAGATGATACTATTGCAGATAGTAAGTGTACATAAATGGGGTCTGCACATGCAGAAAGGCCAAGCACCTAGAGCTCACTGCTCAAACACAAATGGGAGTCACACTGACTACAATTGAATGGTTAAATCCAATAAGAATGTACTACTTAAAATAGCATCTTCATATGCTGGATTCAGTATTGGTGTAATGCTAATATGCCTTCACAAAAACCTAGCTTCACCTTCAAATGATGTCTTCGTGTATAGCTCTGCTTAATCTCGCATATCCCTTCACAATATACCTTCCTCGCATTCCACATTCAATCTTACAATTAAGACCTTACATTTATACCATAACCTAAGACCAATTTTAGTAGGTCGGCTCTACAAGATATTACAATAAAACCATTTTACAAAAAATATAATATCCGATGCAATAACCGATTGAACATGTCGGCTTAATGCATTTACAACATTAATTAATCATCTCCATAGCATGCCATGCTGATCTGGAAAAGATAAACCTGTTGATGTAACCCTGGATAACCCTAGACCTATTTGCCGGTAAAAGAAAATATGCAAATATGAATATACCCATGATCAATTCTCCAAGATAAGATGTCCACATGATGTCTTCAACATTACCAAGTGTCGGTGATCATTATATCTTGCCAGTGTACCATATACCAGTAACTGTGCAATAGTTACTTGCTTTCCAATGAATGTTTGTTGGATCTCCAAAGTGCTTTTAGTAGGTGTTGACATCAATGAAAAAACCATACCAAAATACCAACACCCTTTATGCTGAAGAGAAGTAATAGGATGTGCAACTCTAGAGAATCCCTCAACAAAGCGTCGGTAATAACCGCTAAGCCCATGAAGCTCCTAACCTCTGATACATTAGTTGGCACTGGTCAATCCATAATAGCTCTGATCTTGGATGGGTCTACTGAGATCCCATCACTGGAAATAACATGCCCAAGGTACTTGACCTCTGACTGAAAGAAATCACACTTTGACAAACTTCCAAACAATTGATTGTTCCTCAAACACTGCAAAACTTGCCTCAAGTGCTCCTCATGCTCCTCATTTCGAGCATATATCAATATATCATCAAGGAACACAATCACAAAATAGTCAAGAAATGTGCGGAATACCCCATTCATGAGGCTCATGAAAATAGCTGGAGCATTCGTAAGACCGAATGGGACCACAGTGAACTCATAGTGGCCATATCTAGTGCAAAATGCAGTCTTGTGGATATCGCTTTCAACTATCCTCAACTGATGGTATCCTGACTTCAAATCAATTTTGGAAAATACTTTGGCACCCTAAAGTTGGTCGAACAAATCATCGATTCTGGGAAAGGGATATCAGTTCTTGATGGTTACTTTGTTCATCTGATGATAATCCATGCATAATCAAAGAGATCTGTCCTTCTTCTTCACGAAGATGACTGGTGCACCCCAAGGGGATACACTAGGACGAATGTGACCCTTCTCTAGGAGTTCCTCAAGTTGCATCTTGAGCTCATTAAGCTCATTTGTGGTCATTCTATAAGGTACTCTTGAAACTGGCTCAACTCCTAGTACAAGGTCTATATGAAAGTCAATCTCTCTACGGGGCAGCATTCCAGGCAGCTCTGAAGGAAACACGTCTGAATATCCTTTAAGGATAAGATGGTCATCTATCGATGGTTCCTTTTCATCCTCTTCCTCTCTATCACTAATAGTGATGGCAAATAGCTAACATCCCTTTTGCATGCTCTGCTTAAGTTGCATTGCAGAAATCATACGAAGAGACACGGGTCTCTGAATCCCTGTGATTACTATGGGTGAACCCTAATCATCCTCACACTCGATTTCTTTCCGATGGCAATCCATCTTGGCTCTATGGGTATAAAGCCAATCCATGCCAAGTACGATACCATATGATCCAAGTGGTGTAACTCTAAGGTCTACTAAGGTGGTGGTATTGCCAATTTAAAGCTGAAATGCCTTAACCTCTGATTCCACTGACACTCTAGCCCTTGAAGCTAACTCCACTTCCCATTGACACCTTGTCTAGTTGCCACTAGCCCGTAATACTCCACAACCAATGGAGATATAAAGGAGTCAGTAGCTCCTGAATCAAATAATATAGATACATTGTTACCTCTGATCATACCTGTAGCCTCAATGACTGTGGCCTGGTGCTTTTCCTGGTGGTTGTCAACTGCTGCAAAGACTCTATGGGACTTGTCCATATCTCCAACTGTAGGCTCTGATGCTACCATCCTTTGATTCCCTACCATCTGACTCTGAGGACAATCTCTCGCCATGTTCCCCATGGCTCCACAGGTGAAACAAGCACCGCGTGCCTGAAACTGGACGCCCTGAGGGCTAGAGAAAGACTGTCCCCCTGTCCTACTAGAACCACTGTACTCACCCCTGGAGGGTTACTGGGTCCTTGCTGGAGGTGTGTAAGGAACTTGAGATCATTGATCTTGCCTCTAATCCTGAGACTACCACTACTTGGGCTTTGTACCCTACTGATTCTACGGAGGCCTCTACCTCTGGTTCTATTATGACTGTTGTGGAGGAGGGGGTTTGGAGAACCCCTGTGTGTTTTTTTTATTTCCCTTCCAATGGGGTTTCTGAAATCTATATGTCTGGGGTGTAGGGTTTCAATTCTGGAACCGATCCCTTGTATCATGTGGCCTAACTTGAATCTCCTCTGCTATCAGTGCCTTCTCCACGGCAACCCAAAGGCTCCCTAGAGCGGACATCCTCACTGGTCCTGCTATGCCGACATTCAACCCTCTGATAAAATGGTTGATGAGAAGTTTCTCATCTTTTAGGTACTCCACATATGGCAAGAGCTCAAAGAATTTGCTCTCGTACTGGGTCACTAAGAGACCCTTTTGTTGGAGGTCATGGAACTCATCTATCCTACACCATCTGTAATGTTCTGACAAGTACCTCTCCCGGAACCTCTCTGTAAATATCTCCCATGTGAGAGTATCAGGAACTAAACCACACTTGTATTCCTCCTGTCTCCACCATGTGGAGGTCATTCCTCTCAATAGATGAACTACTACACGTGCCTTTAGATTGCTCTTGTAAGAGCGCAATGCAAAGCACCTCTCAAGGCTCAAAAGCCAAGCCTCAGCTTCTACCCCATCGGTAGATCCCCCAAAAGATGGTGGTTGGAGGCACATAACGTCCCTAATAAGATCCCCTGGTTTCCAACGTGCTCTCTCATAAAACACTGGCTCTGCCACTGGAGGTGGTCCTGGTAGGTGCATAGACTCAGGATCATTCCCACCCCGACTCTCTATGGGAATAGGAGGTGGACTCCTACTCCGTTCCCTATCTGTCGATCTATGACTCCCTGAGTTCTGATTTTCAACATGATGACCCTCTGCTAGAAACCTATCCTGGACTATACCAATCAAGTTTTGGAGTGCTTCTAAGATGTTTCGGTTTGGGTCAAATGGTTGTTTGGGAGGAGCCTCTGGGTTCACTTACGGAACCAATTCCTCCCTATTGATCTCTTCACATGCCATGCGTACACGCCTAGGACCCCTTTTGTGCTTGCGAGCTTGTCGCGTAGTTGGAGGCATCCTTAAGAGAAAAATAAAATAAAATAACTAATTTATTTGAAAAAATATTTAATTAATTAAATTTAAATATCCTAGAAAATTAATATAATAAAATTAATTAAATATTTAAAGCGAAATGTAATGGAGAAAGGTTCCTAGTATTGGAAACCTTGCTCTAATACCAAAATGTCATGCCCAAACTTTTGGGTACGAACGAGAATTTTTTTTTTTTTAAATCACAACTTAAAACATTAAATTTGCTAACATGAAATGCACTTAGCAAGTTTGTCTCAACTAAGTGTGAGTTAACCCTAACCACTAACTCAAATAAGTGACATTAATTTAAATCAAAAGCGGAACACTAAAAGAATTATTTATTATCTCATCAATTTTTAATCAATAAATTAATCTAGTCAATTAATTGGTGTAGATAAAATTAATCTCCAATAACCATTAATTGTTTTTAGGCACTAAATAAATTAGTCCTAGCACTTAGTTTATAATGACTAAAATTTATTTTAATAATAATTAAAAAATGATTACACTAGATCAACATAGGGTCGATTAAATTCATAATGAAAATCGCCCTATAAGGTTTAATCTCCAAAATCTATATCAGATTAAACTACAAAAATAATAATAAAATATTAAACATAATTTTAAAATATACCCTTATGTTTATCAAAAACATATATTTTCCCATATGTTTATTATAAACATATATATAGATTAAAAACACTTAATAAAATATTTAATCTAAAATTTGTCCTACCCCTTCTCTCTCTCTCTCTCTCTATATATATATATATATGTGTGTATTTATATTAATAATAAATATGTTTTCACTTTATTATAAGTTATCCATGCAAATCCTAACTTTATTATTATAAGAATAAACCCTCTTATATTTTTTTTTATTTCTTAATTCATACTATGATTTTTTGAACACCCTAACCCAAACTGGGTTAGGGTTTCAAATTTCTTTATTGTTGCAGGGGCCGAGCAAATCTAGGTGGCGGAGGGCGGCCGAGTTTTTTTTTAAGAGGGAGGGAGGCAGCGGCAGCCATGAAGGGGGGCTCCCCGCAGGGGCGGCCACTGTTGAGCCTGCGGGTCGCGTCCCACAGAGAAGGCCTAGGTCGCCACTATGGGATGCGGCCCGCAGCCCCAGCGGCGCCGTCGCTATGGGGCGCCGCCCACAGTGGGGGCCGAAGCCTCCCATTATGGGTTGCGGCCCACAGTGACGGTTGCGGCCGCCGCAGGGGGGGTTCGCCGCCCACTGTGTGGGGGGGCCCAAGCCCTTCCCATAGGTTTTCAAAAGTATATATTTTTTAAAAAAAAAATTGTTTGTAATTTAAAAAACATAAAAAATAAATAAAATTATATATATGTATATATATATAATTATATTATATTATATTTTATATATATATATATATATTTATATACATATATCCAGAATATAAATATAAATATATATATATATATATATATATATATATATATATATATTTATTTATATACATATATTTTGGATACTCATTAGATTTAGAGCTAAATTTTCTTTTAAGCAACCATATATATATATTTTTTGTTTTAAATCCCAAGTTGCTATAATCTGAAATAATTTATTTAACTTTAGATTAATGACAGAAATCAGAATTTAAATCAATGTATATATTTCTTTTTATTTTAAATGTCATGCAGCTAAAAATAAAATCAGATAGCTTACTTAATCCTTAGATTTATTTCTGCAAATAATTAGAATTGACAGAAGTAAATAAGTTTAAACAGCAACTATGTAAATCTAGATACTATTAAAATAAACCTTAAAGATAGACATGATATTTTTTATTTATTTATTTTCTGCAATTAAATAGAATGACAGTTTCCAATTAAATTAAACAACAACTTTATTTATCTAGATTCATTAGAATTTAACCTTAGTGATATGCAATAAGGAAATAGTCTGAACATTTATTTTAAGAATTAGCATGCAAATTAAATTTTCATTTTCAAAACTAACATGCATACTACAATATAATTTCAGTAACTATAGGGAACTTAATCCAAGATAAACATATTTCTTTTGCAACAAAATAATACTTAACAAAAATAATGCCTTTCTTTAGAGTACATTTAAAATACATTTTAGCCATGAATACAAATGGAATCTCTCATTTCTATTAAATGAGGACCTTTAATTAAAATAAATACATTTTCTTTTCAAAGTATCTACAACATATAGTTTTCCATTCACACTGCTGCAACTTTTAAAATATAAACTATCCTATTTCCGATTCTTTTTCTGCAACACATAAGTCCAGCAACTTCTACTTATTTGTTTCTTTTCTTTCAACAACTTGCAAATAAATCATAGGCTATGACCATGGAGTGCTCACCTCCCAGCCTAGGCTAACTAGTAGCCACCCCCGAGCTTGGAGAACCAACCCCTAGATAGGTTACACACATGCAAACACAACAAGCAGGAGAAAACAATCACAAACATATTCCCAACCAAGGCTACACTACACCACACAATGTAATGATTTTACACGGGTGGTAGTGGACCAAATACCCTGAGGAGACTGCAAGTATGGTAAAACACAGAGCCACCTCATGGAAAACAAAGATATATCATAAGTATAACAACCCCACATCCTTATGCCCCCCAAGGCATTCATGCCTTATTTCCCTCCTTATGACCCCCAATTGCATAAACAAGTCATGCAACAAGCGTCACATAGATATTCCTTGAGATCACTCTCATAACAAAAGCCTCTCACTCGAGGGTTGTCAAACTTCCACCACCCACAAGACCATCCTCTCTCCCAAGAGTAGGAGGTCTTGGTTACTCCCAAAACACATAATGCATACAAGAAATATAAGACATAATGCGTAATAATTTTCACAAAATAAAATGCAAGAGAACAACTTTTTCCCACACAAACAATCTTTCCAAAATACATGCAACATAAAGAAACAAGAAGAAGTTAAACCAACCTTCAAACTACCCAAGGTATGCTAGATTAATTGAGGATGAGCAGCCCAATTCCACAATCTTTGTTTCTCTACACTTAGCCAAAATCCTATGCCAAATCTATCTTTCTTTTCAAAATTGCATTGTCTCAAAAAATGGAGAGTGGGTGATTACCCGCAAAATCTCACATTCTTGCCTAAGAAGACCTCAGTGAGAGTTCTCACAGGTTTCTAAAATTGAAAAAGGAAAAAGTATGAAAAAGATCAAAAGGGTTCTCTCATCAAAAAAGAAAGTTAACTAACCTAGATGATGCCTTCTAAATTCAATTTTCGCACATCTTAGAAAACTCACTTTTTGGGATGACTAAACAGTCACATGGGAGTTGTCACATGCCTAAAATTACTCCTAACCCTTAGGTATACCTTATGGGCTTTAGGAAATACCTTTAAACTACCCCTATGAGTCCATTTAACCCTTTTTAAACCCATCTGAAGTTAATTTTCGGGTCAAACCTAAGTTGACCACCCCAAAGATTCTCTACCCAAGGAAAAATATAGAACCACATTAAATTATTTGAAAAAGCTATGGTTAAAAATAACTCCCTCCCAGAGACAATTAAAAAATCAAGACATAAATCAACACATGTGTCAAGTGACACAATAAAAATACTTTTACAAAATTACACATGAAATTTTGTCTCTTGTTGGATTTACACAATTTAATAAATTCAATTTAACACACATGCCACATTCACTTTCACAAATAAAATATGATACAAACGGGGTGTTGTCTCTCCAAATAGACAAACCTTAGTTTTACGAACGTACATAGGTCTAGGTTTGGTTCTCCATAATGTTTCCATGGTCACATGGTTAATTTTCCTGCTCATCTCAATTACACATTAGTAATTTCAAATAACCTCATACAATATAAAACACATGAATAAGAATAAACATCAAACACTCTGTATACAATATACTTTTAAACAAATCAATATATCTTACATCCAAATAATCCACATAAGCAATTATCATAATCCCCATAAATTTAATCCATACGTAAAACATGCATCCTATTTCTAACATCATAGTAAAGTCCTACAATTCCAATAATGACATATATCATCTCAAAGTAATCCTATTCTAGAATCATGCATAGAAATGAAGCATCAATATATATCAATGTTATCCAAATAATGAAATCATATAAGTTCCAAAACCATAATGTATAAAAATAAAGCAACCATAATAGTCTCAACATGAAAAATACTGAAATGCTAGGATGAGTCAGGGTAGCACCTCACATTGGGGAGTGGAGGAGATAGGGGTGGAGATAGGGGGTTACTAAGAGAGAGAGTTGTGCGGTGGGTGGGAATGGATAGAGGAAGAGGAGGTTTGGTGATTAGAGTTGGAGGGGAGGAGTAGGTTGGGGAGGTGATAGCGGCGGTGGGAGGGTATGAGGATGTGTGACGACCGGCCCAGAGGAGGAGGTTAGATGTGTTACCTCCACCAACACCGAGGATAGGTAGGGGGATAGAGGGTACCCCTTCACAGGTACCCCTGCAGATGCGGATTCCTATGCATGTGGAGGATGCATAGATTAGATCGCTGCAGATGTCAGTGTAGCATTTGTAGACATAGATGTTGGCACATCAACATCAGATTACATAGCTGACCACAGAGCAAAATACTACTTTGGTGCGGTTGGGTCGAGCCAAGGCTCGAGCAGAGGTTTTGGAGAGAGTAGCAATAGGTGGCCCAATGAGAGACACCTTGAGAGAGTTGGATTTAAGATCCAAGGAGGCAGAGTATTATAGGAGACATTACGAGGATGCGGTGCCTAGGGAGCACCGAGTGCAAAGTTTTACTTGGTCGAGATCTAGTCAATCCCGAGAGACGGGATTGAGGATGGAGAGCAAAGGCATGACAGGGCCTCATAGACAAGATCCACCTAGAGATCTAGGTGCTAGGACATCTGTAGTGAGACCATCATCTTCAGGAGATAGTCATACCTGAGAGATGTTGTCTCCATTGTATTTTGATCATTGTATTGTACTTGGTACAGACATGACATATTTTGTATATTAATCATTTGTCAAGATATATATGACACCATTTTCTTTGATCTTCATGTGATTTATTATGGATGATGTGTTCTATATTCTTTTGTTTATTCTATGATGATGCAATGCTTAGATAGATGTATGTGATGTGATATTTGATGAATATGATGTGATAATGCATGATCCTGTGAGATGTATCTTGAAAAGGAGATGTATGATATGATATGCTGTGAGATGTATCTTGAAAGTGAGATGTATGAAATGATATGCTATGAGATGTATTTTGAAAATGAGATGTATGATATGATATGCAATCTATTGTAAAATGATGTGTAGCTAATTGTAAAATGATATGCAACTAATTGTAAAATGATATGCAACTAATTGTTTTTAAGCATCCTCATTCTGCATTTGTCATCCCGGTATAGCCACATGTTGTTTGCTTTCTATGTATGTATCATCATTGAGCATTGATTTGTTTTGGGATATGTTGAAAATTTATACAAGCATAATGGTATAATTGAACCATAATGACCTGAGAAAAATTTACATGATGTTTAATTTTGCAAGATAGCACAAGTGTCAAGGTATAATTGAACCAGGATGACCTGAGTGCAGATTGCATATAAACAGACAAGATTAAACCATTTGTATGCGTAAAGTGGAATCATGTCTTGAGACAAGTAGTTACATAGTACAAATGATCGACTCACGGATAGAAAACTAAGAAAATATTGGAGTTTCCCGATGTTCTCTAGCTTTGAAGCATTGTGGAGAAAATTCAAAGTATCCAATAATGTAACAAGTTCAAGTGAAAAGTAGTCAAAACTTTATGCAAGATGCAACATTTGATACTTCAGAAAATCATCCATCGTATTTTGTGAATCTTGTTAAGCGATCAATGTTTTTGCTTTGTGATTGTGTGAGCTTTTGGTTGCTAGATATGATGTTCTGAGTTTGCTTCTAGTTTTTGACGGATTGAACGTGCTGTAATTTCTGATGAGTATTGCCCCTAGCTAAGTGTACCTCTTGATGTGGATATGTACAGTGATTACCAAGCCATGGTGAGATGTGGTGAAAGGATATACAGATAAATCAGGATAGTGACTACGCTAAGTATGTCCTGAATGGATTTTGTGATAAAAATGTTGGGCGATGGCCAATAGTGCTTTACTATGGGTATAATGATATGGATATAGATAGAGGAGCCATCCTTTTACAATAGCACCTGTTGCCAGGTTTTCACCAATCGCTTTTATTGTACCCTTTTATTTGCTTTTTCTTGATTTTTTTATGTTTTTAATTTTTTGACTTTTCCGTGCATTAGACATCTTAAGTGTAGTATTTCTTTAGATGGATGTTGTTAGTTGGTTCATCTAGCACATCTCCTTCTCAAGTTGTTAGCTGATAAGAACCTGATCCATAGGCTGATATGATGACATAGGGATCCAACCAGTTAGGTTCAAATTTCCCTTTCTTTTCTCGATCTTGCTGATTTTTAGGATTTTCCTTAAGTAGTAGGTCACCAATTTTAAAAATTTGAGGAATGACCTTGTGGTTGTAGCTTCTGCACATGCATTGTTGATATGCTTTGAGATGAGTGTAGGCACGCTGGCATCTTTCATCTAATATTTCAAGTTCTTATAGCTGGTTAACGCAATACTCTTCATCTGAAATTAAGCTTTTTAGATAGACTCTGAGAGATGGAATTTCTACCTCCATGGGTAAAATAGCTTCTGATCCATATACCAAGGAATATGGTGTAGCTCCTATAGGTGTGTGGATGCTAGTTCTGTATGCCCAAAGTGTTGGATTGAGTTGGACATGCCAATCTTTTCCAGCATTATTCACTATTTTCTTTAGGATTTTCAATATTGTCTTGTTGGATGCTTCTGCTTGACCATTCCCCTGTGGGTAGTAAGGTGTAGAAAAATGATGTCGGATTTTGAATTTTTCACATAGTTCTTGTACATCTTGGTTCTTGAAAGGTCATCCATTATCTGTGATGATGGAACTCAGAATACCATATCTACAGATTAGATAATTAAGGATAAAAGAGGCAATTTGTTTCCCAGTCACTGTGGTCATGGGGACTACTTCAATCCATTTGGTAAAGTATTATGTTGCAGTTATAATGAACTTGTGTCTATTTGAAGATGAAGAATGAATTTTGTCAACCAAGTCTAGTCCCCACTGACAAAAGGGCCAAGATGTTGTGAATGGCTACAGTTCCTATGCTGGTGCATGTATCAGGTTGCCATGGATCTGACATTTAGGACACTTCTTTGCAAAGTGATAAGAGTCTTTTTCCATTATAGGCCAGTAATATCCCATTCTCAGGATCTTTTTAGCAAGAGTAGTACCACTTGAATGTGTGTCATAGATACCTTTGTGAAGCTCGTGTAAAGTGGAGTCAGATTCATTATGATCAAGGAAACAAAGAAGAGTACCATCTAGACCTCAATGGTACAAAGTATCAGTAGTAAGGGTATAATGGGTGACTTGTCGGATAAAGTTACGTTTTTGGTTTCAGGATAGGTCAATGGGTAGGATGTTGTTCTTAAGATAGTCGTATATCAGTCCATATAGTGGAGAATTCGAACTGGTCAAGGAAAAGATAACATGGGATTCAGAGTGGTCATAGGTTGGGCAAAATAGTTGCTCTACCATAAACTCATAACAGCTCTGTTGCTCTGGAATTTGCAGTAATGAAGCGAGAGCAGCCATTTCATTGGCTGCTTTGTTGTCCAACCTTGGTATTTGCTCGAAGGTGATGTGTACAAAGTATTGCTTGAAATCATCCACCATTCACTTTTACGGTAGCAGCTTGTCATCCTTTGTTTGATAGTCATTGTTGATTTGATTGACGACTAGTTGTGAGTCTCTATAGACCTTTAACTCTGTGATTCTCCATTCTATGGCCATTTTGATCCCTATAACCAATGCCTCATATTCAGTCGCATTATTTTTGCATGGAAACATAAGCCTATATGATCTTGGTATAGTGTTTCCGTCACAAGTGATGAGCAGAATGCCATCGCCTAAGCCATGATGTGTGTAGGACCCATCAAAGTACAAGGTCCATTGTTTGGTAGAAATAGCCAGTACATCCCTATCTGAAAATTTGATCTCCATAGTTTGTTTTCCAGGTAGTGGTGCTTCAACCAGTTGATCTGCAATTGCTTGTCTTTTGATAGCTCTTCGTTTTGTGTAGTGGATATCAAATTCACTAAGAATCATGACCCATTTAGCCAATTGGCTTGTAAGAGTGGCTTTTCTAAGTAGGTATTTGAGAGGATCATTTTTTGCAACTAGCTTAATTATGTGTGCTAGCATATAATGTTGGAACTTTTGAGAGGTGAATACTACTGTTAGACAAGCCTTCTCAATGAATGAATAGTTTAATTCATATCTGTTCAATGTCCTGTTGATGTAGTATATAGCTCGTTCCTTTCCTTGGTGATCTTCTTGTGCTAACAATGCCCCCAGTGATACATCTATTGTTGAAATATATAGAATAAGTGGCTTTCCTGCTATTGGTGGTACTAGAACTAGTGGGTTCATCAAGTATTACTTGATTTGATAAAATGATTTTGCAAATTTGGTTTTCCATTTGAATGGTACATTCTTATGTAGTAGATGATTGAATGGTAGACTTTTATCTACTAGTTGAGTGATAAATCACCTGATTGATTGGAGTCATCCTTGTAGAAATCTAAGCTGACTGATATTCTTTGGTGGTGGCATCTCCATAATGGCTTGTACCTTTGCTAGATCCACTTCAATACCCTCAGGTGAAACTATGTAGCCTAGTAACTTACCTGATGTAACCCCGAAGAAACACTTCTTACGGTTGAGCCTGACTTGGAATTTCTCTAATTGATCAAAAATCTTTTCTAAGATGCTTAGGTGTTCTACTCTGGTGAAGGATTTAGCTAGTAAATCATCCACATAGTCTTCCATGAAGGTGTGCATCATGTCATAAAAGATTGTCGTCATTGCTCGTTGATAAGTAGCTCTTGCATTCTTTAAGCCAAAAGGCATAACATTCCAACAATATGTTCCCCAAGGACAGGTAAACGTTGTTCTATCTTGATCTTCCAAGGCTATCTTTATTTGATTATAGCTTGAAAAACCATCCATTAGGGATAGCATTGCATGTCTTACTGTGAGGTCTACAATGATGTCAATACTAGGCAAAGGAAAGTTGTCCTTTGGATAGGCATTGTTGACATCTCTAAAATTAGTGCATATTCTAATACTACCATTTGGTTTTGATACTGGCACGATGTTGGAAATCCATTCACCATAATCGATAGGTCAAATGAATCCGACATCTAGTAGTTTCTTTAGTTCAGCTTTGACCATGAGTGCCACATGTGGATTCATCTTTCACAGTTTTTGCTTAACTGGCTTAGCTCCTAGAGTAATGGACAAGTGATGCATGATTAATTATGGATCAATCCTAGGCATATCAACATATGACCAAGCAAAGTTGATTTTCTTTTCTTTAAATTTTTTTATAAATTCTGATCTTTCTTCCTCTGTTAGAGATTCTGCCAGATGTATGTTTTTGGTTGCTTCTGTAGTACCAATGTTGATGGATTGAGTGGGCTCAATCAATATGGGTGATTGCTCATGGTAATGCTCCAAAAGAGTGTCAAGTCTCCCATCTTTAGGTGCTTGAAAAAGGTTTTCACCCTCAGATGCGTCCTTTATTTTTACTTTTTTGTGATCTATTGCTGCCATTGACTAGTTTTCAGCAATAGATCCTTTATTTGGTTCATTTTTGCGACTGAGAGACTTGGCACTCCCTGGATTGTAGACGTCGTTACTTTGTTTGCTGGTAGAGTCTATTTCTGGATTAATGGTACATAAGTAATAGATAATGGATTCATCATTTGGGAAAATTGTTATATCATGTATTTCAGGTTCGTCCCAGTCTATGAGGTTAGGAAAGACAAGTGGTAAGTAGTCATTTGGTGGATCAAGTTCTGCTGTTGTAAGTGTTAGGATGGAGGTATCTTTGTGATTGGTCTAGGTGTTAAAAAAGTTGAAGATTTCGTTGAGGTCTTCAATGGTATTATCTTTTGTATAGACTTGTTCATAATAACACTACTCATTTTCCTTGGCATCATAGATATTTTGTGGACTAAATTAAGTGGTCTATATTCTGTGTCGAGTGCTTCTTGAGAAATGGGTGTATGACTACTATTTTTAGCAACATCTTTAGTAATATTAGAACAACTAACCCATTCATATTCATTAGAATCATTCTCAGAGGTATCATCCCAGATTCTATCAATGTTGTGAACTGGTATGTTGTATGGTGAGAATAGGTCTATGATGATTGATACAAGTCTGATAGTTTTCTCTGATTCTGTGTCAGATCCTACTTCTACCTTTTGTATTTGTTCATATATTGTCCCTCCTTGGGGAGGAATGATGTTATTAGGAGGTGATTCTATTTTGTTGGATATTGGTTCGTGAATACGATCTACTTATGTAGATGTTGTCTTCTTTTGCATGATGGGCTTCTCTTGATGTTCACGTTCCTTACGGATTGTCTCTGCTGACTCAAATAGTGCTTCTTGCCAGGATTCTTCCTTGTACTTCTACTTTGCTTTCCACTGAGTTTTTTGATATTTTTGTGGTACCTTCTTCAATAGTAGAGTGAGTTCAAAACCCAATCCCTTTTTGTCTTTACTGAATTGTGAAGGAGGATCCAATGGTTCTGTGACACCTTCCTGACATTTTCCAATAGGTCCTTTACCATCGTATCCCATCTGTTGCATGATGAAGTAACCTTTCCCATATAAGTGGGTTGGTATAGCTACTTCCACAATAGCTACTCTATCTTCTTCTTCTTCATCCTTGTATAACCAGCTAAGGATGCCCCTTTCCTCTGATTCATGTGCTAGAGTGCCGAGTTGGATGAATGTACCATCAAACTTGGTGATGGGCTGAGTTGCTTGATGTGTTGATCCTGCAGGTAATCCATGAGATCTAGGTGATGTTGGTAAGCTGGCCAAACACATGGGTTCCAAAGAGTATTCCCCCATGCCTTGCTCTTTGATTTTTAGTTTTTGTTTGAAATCTCTAGACTTTTCCTGTTGAAGATGTGGTGTTAAGGAATTTTTCTTTTCTCTATTATGTGGAACCAGGCTATCTTGGGCTGCCCCCATTGCATTACAATGTTGAAATGGATTATGATCAACTGATATAGAAACCTCCTAGCCATTATAGGGAAATTTGACACACTAGTGATACGTAGAAGGCACTGCTTGCATTTCATGTATTCAGGGTCGACCTAATAAGATATTGTATGTGAGGTCTATGTCTAAGACCTGGCACATAGTATCTTTTTGTATCGGTCCTACCTAAATAGGCAACATCATGGTTCCTTTAGATGATCTTTCTTCATCATCATATGCCTTTATGGTGATCTTCTTGCATGGATCAATAGACTGTTCAGAAAAGCCTAATGCACAGATAAGTTTTAAGGTACAAATATTAAGTCTAGCTCCTCCATCTATTAATACTCATTTTACTTGGTGTTTATAGACTAAGACTTCAATATGGAGAGGAGTATTATGTGGATGGCTCAATGAGATATTATCATGCTCAGAAAAAGTGAGATTATGAGGCACTGTCATATGAGTAACCATGGCTTGGAATTTGTCAGCATCCAAATCTTGAGGTACATTTGTTTCTAATAACACTTGTTCCAATATGTCTTTGTGTTTTGGCGAAAGTTTTAGCAACTCCATAATAGATATTTGAGCAAGACATATTTTTGAGCTCTGGTTGTTACGTTGACAGATTCATGATCATGCTGATCTTAGATTGTGATGATGTTTACTTGATTGTCTACAACTGATATATGATTGATAGTGTTATTGTAGATGTGATTGATACGAGCCCCACATGTATCGTTTGAGGTTGAAGCTCTATCCTTGTTGTAGTTTGGAAGAGGATTCTTAAAGGCTCCATGGTCACTATTTGTCTTGAGACCATCCACCATTAAATCACCTCTATCAATCATGTCCTGGACAATGTTTTTCAATCTCATGCAATCATTTGTTTGATGACCTTTGTTATGATGAAAATCACAAAAGTGCGAGTCATTCCACCAAGGTGTTTTGATTTGTAGTTCATAGTTGCTGATTGCTGGTAAAGAGATAATTTTATTTGCTAGGAGTTCTCTAAATGCTGACTCCAATGATTGTCCCAATGGTGTGTAGACACGTTTTTGAAAATTGTTGGTGTTACCTCATGAATTGCTATTAGGCCCTTGATTTGTGTGATTGTTTTAAGCATTGTTGGTGTTGTTGGTGTTGTGTTGACCTTGATTGGTATTCAATGCGTAAGTGTTAGTGTCTGGGTTAGCACCTTTGGGGTTCTTTGTAGCTTGGGTATTTCCTGATAATGCAAGCACGGGCTGCTTAGATTTTGGATCATGTGATTCATTGCCTCCTTCTTTTCCATTGTTTTTGTTTCTAGTCCAAAATCTAGATTTGTCCAAGTTATTGTTGTTTTGGTTATTGTAATTTGATGAACTTGTTCCTTCTTTGAAGAATTTTAGCATTCCTTTCTTGACACATGCTTTTTCTACTTGAATGCCATTTTCAACCAATTTAGCGAAAGATGGTATGCATTGGAGTTTGAGCCTGTAACTCATCTCACCATTCAAGTTGTCGATGAAAATTTCCATTTTCTCCTTTTCAGGGATATCTTGAAACCATACGCCACCAATGTTGAAGAAATACCATGAATGTTTCATTGTTTTTCTGTTTGGTGTTACAGACGTCTAGCATGGTGATAGCATGTTGAATGTTATAGGAATATGTAGTTATGAATTTGTTGACTAGTTCATCAAATGATCAGACAAGAGGTGTGATTTTGGATAACCATTCCATTGTTTGTCCCCCCAAGCTTCTTGGGAATAACCTCATCAAATAGGTGTCATCATGAGCAAATTCAAGACTCATTGTGCAGAATTCTTGAACATGATCATGGGGATCGCTTTTCCTATCGTACTTGTCAAATTTGGGAATGTCTGAGTTTGGAGGAAAAGGCACCATGTTCAATCTTCGGTCAAATAGATAAGGACAAATTTCATTTAATGAATATCATACTGCTGTCCCTTGTTGCATGTCTTGCATTTGTCTTTGTAACATTTACATTTGTTGAGTAAGGGAAATCAAAGGCACATTATTTTGCCAAGGGAAGCATTCTTCCCTTGCATTAATTCTAGGTTGAAATGGTGTATGGAATGGTATGTTTTGCTTGGGGATATTTTACTCTGGGATGTTTTGCTCTGGTAGATTTTGTTTAGGAATATCTTGCTCAGGGTTAGGTGCGTCTTCCTCGCTTTTTCATTCTTGATATTCATAATGTTGAGATCTTGTTCGAAAAATGTTTGTATCAAAGTCCTTCGGAATTTTAACTCCTTTTCTTGTGAGCATGAGTAGGTATTTTTCTTTGTCATTTTCCATGAGCCTTTCCACAAGTTTTTGAAATGAAGCACTTTCTTGACATTCTTGAAGAAGTTCTTCAAAAATTTTGGTATCCTCTATTTCGGACCTTCGAAAGGATTAAATAACCTTTGATTCATGCTTGATTCTAGTGGGGTGTCGCTTTGTTTGTTTTGTTGAGAGCGAGTGACAATTGGCATTTTAGAAATATTTGGGGATTGGTGGTGGTAACCTTGGGAAGTTATAGGTGATGCACTCATCAGGAAAGAATGCTGGATTGATCTTTCCTCCATGATTTATGAGTTGAATGAACGTGGATTTTTGATAGAATTCTCTAGTCTTCAAAGGTTCCTTGTCAAATTCATTTGATTTGTTCTGAATATAGAGTCATACATGATGAAGGAATGTTTGATGAGATTTGAAGAGTTGACAATTGATGTATAAAAATTTATTTCTTTTGGCAAATTTTGAAGAACTTGGTTGCTGTTTCTTCAACTTAGTATTATGATAAATATTCTTTCTTCTCAGAATATGAGGATTAGTCATGCACAAGAGATCAATGGTTTCCTTTGAGTTGTTTTGGATTCAGTTTATCTTGTTTTGGAAACTCAAGTTTTACTTTATCCAAGTGAAGGTTTAGATGTCCCCTCATGACAAAGTGTGTCAAATGATATGGATAAAGTCTCCTGATATGGAAACTTGATTAGACAACTTGGAGTTTTAAACAAGTGTGTTTTTGGGATAAAATCTGTGAGATAAAAAGGACCTATTTGCCACTTGTGATGATGTTTCCTTATTTTGATAGGATAGATATGTTTATTGTGTGACCAGTTTTAGATGTTTGGACAACTTTTGTTTGATAAGAAACTTGCTTTAGAAATAGCTTTGGATACTTTGTTTTTGGTATTCTAATTTGACGAAGTGCAGGTTGATGAAAGGAGGTTTCCGAAAATGTTTTCAAAATTTTCCAAATTTACCTCTTTTTTGCCCTCTGTTTTTCTGGTTTTGACCACGTGCTAAAATAGAGACTCTATGCACTATAAAATGTTCTCAAAGCGCTAAGAAAAAGACCCCACGCACTATGTTATTTTCTGGATGTGCTGCTAACTATTTTCATTGGTTAAATTTGTTTCAGCTTTGGTTTAAAAGATCATGCACTAACATGGGCCGTTGACGCGCTAATGATTATACTCTACACGCTAAAGTTTGACTTCCACGTGCTAAGTTATTTCTTCCATGCACTAAGCTTTTTTCAAAATGCGCTAACTATTACTGCTGATTCTAAATTTTGATGAAGTGCTATTGTTAATATTTTACGTGCTAAGGACAAGGCTTGATACGCTAAAGTATGATTGTGTAGAGCCCCTCCCCAATCAAGCTCCGGTTAACTCAGTTGACTATGGTTGACCTTACTAATAAATGTTATAACTCAATAGGATGGGCTATGTTAGATGGATAGATTGGTGAGAAAAGTAATTGAACCAGGTTACGGAATCATTTCACCTTGAGGTGTACATTTTGATGTGTAATGGATACATAACTTTATATGATTCTAGAATAGGATAACGTTGAGATGATGTATGTCATTATTGGATTTGCAGGACTTTACTATGATGATAGAAATAGGATGCATGTCTTATGTATGGATCAAAATTATGAGGATTATGATAATTGCTTATGTGGATTTATTTTGATATAAGATATATTGATTTTGTTTAATGTCAATTGTATGTAGAGTGTTTGATGTGTATTCTTATTCATGTGTTTAATTTTATATGAGGTTATTGGGAATTACTAATGTGTGATTGAGATGCATAGGAAAATTATCCATGTGACCATGGAAACATTATGGAGAACCAAACCTGGACCTATGTACGTTCGTAAAGCCAGGGGTTGTCTATTTGGAGAGACAACACCCCGTATGTATCATATTTTATTTGTAATAGTAAATGATGCATGTGTGTTAAATTTATTATTGATTTATTTAAATCCAACAAGAGACAATTTCCATGTGTAATTTTGTAATGTATTTTATTGTGTCACTTGACACATGTTGATTTATGTCTTGAATTTTGACTTGTCTCTTGAAGGGAGTTGTTCAACTATAGCTTTTTCAAACATTTGAATGTGGTTCTAAAATTTCCTTGGGTAGAGAGTCTTTGGAGTGGTCAACTCAGGTTTGACCCAGAAGTTAACTTCAGATGGATTTATAAGGGGTCAAATGGACTTCTAGGGGTAATTTAAAGATGTTTCCTAAAGCCCATAAGGTATACCTATGAGTTAGGATTGTTTTTAGGCATGTGTCTACTCCCATGTGACTGTTTAGTCATCCCAAAAAGTGGGTTTTCTAAGATGTGCGAAAATTCAAAATTAGAAGGTGCCATCTAGGTTAGATAACCTTCCCTTTTGATGAGAGATCCTTTTTGATCTTTTTATTACTTTTTCCTTTTTCAGTTTTAGAAACCTGTGAGAACTCTCACTGAGGTCTTCTTAGGCAAGAATGACAGATTTTGTGGGTAATCACCCACTCTCCATTTTCGGAGACTATGCATTTTGAAAAGTCAGTTTTTGGATTCAAAATTTGGCTAAGTGTAGAAGGAAGAATTGTGGAATGGAGTTGCTCATCCTCAAACTAGTTCTAGCAAACCTTTGGGTAGATTGATGGTTGGTTAATCTTCTCCTTTTTGTTTCTTTTTACATTGCATGTTTATGTTGGAAAGATTGTTTGAATGAAAAAAGTTGTTGTCTTGTATTTTCCTTTGTAAAAATTATTATGCGACCTTTCTTTTATTCTTTTATGCATTTCTTGTGATTTGGGAGTAACCAAGGCCTTCTACTCTTGGGAGAGTAGGATGGTCCTATGGATGGTAGAATTTTGATAGCCCTCGAGTGAGAGACTCTCTTTATGAGAGCGAACTCAAGGGGTGTATATGTGACCCTTGTTGCATGGCCTGGTTTGTGCATTTAGGGGTCATAAGGGGAGAAAGTATGGTATGAATGCCTTGGGGGGCATAAGGAATGTGGGGTTAATGAACTTATGAAATATCTTTGTTTGCCATGAGGTGGCATTGAGATCTACCATTCTTGAAATCTCCTCAGAGTATTTGGTCCACTATCACCATGTAAAATCATCACATTTTGTGATGGAGTGTAGCCTTGGTTGGGAAAGTGTTTGCTATATGTTTTTCCCTTGCTTGTTGTGTTTGCATGTGTGTAACCTGTCTAGGGCTTGGTTCTCCAAGCTTGGGGGTGGCTTCTAGTAAGCCTAGGCTAGAAGGTGAGCACTCCATGGTCATAGCCTTGTGATTTATTTGTAGGTTGCTTGGAAGAGAAGGGAAGTAGAAGACTTTGAGTGGATCATAAATTTGTTTGTATTTTAGTAGCAAAATGTACCTATTTGTGAAGCCCTCATTTAGTAGAAATGAGAGGCTAAGTTTGAGATCTATCCATTGTAAAAGTTATCAAATGTATTAAATGTATTTACTTGTCTCAGTTTTTAATTAAGAAATAAATATGTAAATTTTACTTGAGCACATTCTAGCAAAGAAAGAAATAAAGAAATAGAGTTATCTCCTTATAGATGTAGAGATAATGTTTATGTTTACTTGTTGCAATATATTAGGCAAGAAATTTATTTATGCCTTATTAAGTTTTCGAATAAGAAATGATATTGATTTATATTTGCAGTTTAAACTTAAAGAAAGCATGAGCATATATTTTAGGGTTATTACTGAAAATACATTATACCTTGTTGTTTATTGATTTAAAAATATTTAAAGAGAAGTTAGTTGTAGATTAAAATAAATTCATTTATGTCATATTATCTAATGCTAAAAATACATGTATAGAAGGAAATAAATAAATCTAGTTATAACTTTTTAAACCCAAAAGATAGCTAAATAGATATAGACAATGGAAAGAAAGAAAAAAATACACTGTAATGAATATGCCCAATGTTTTAAATCTACATCCAAACTGTGGTATTTATTGCAAAGAGAAGAAAATAAATTTATCCTAATCTGTTATTTTTAAATAACCTGCTTTAATGCTTGAAAGAAATGGACTTGACATGTTGTCAATACATTGTTAATTGTTGCATAAATTAGGAAGCAAAGAAAGATATATTCATATTTATGCAACATTAAAAATCTACTCCTAAAATATATATATATATATGTATGTATATATGTATGGATCTACATATTTTATTTAATAATGCTCTCTGCTTGTGGAACTGTTTTATTTAAAGCTTTACAATCACAGAAAAATATATATATTTATATATAAATAGATATATATACTTATATATACATATATGTATATATATATATATATATTTAGTATTTATTTATATCAAAAAATAATAATAAATAAAATAATAAATAAAAAAAATTAAAATTGGGGACCCTAACCCTACCCCCCAAGGGGACCCGAAGCCGAGGCTCCCATGGGCCCCCTCGGGTGGCGCAGGCTCTCTGTGAGCTGCGACCCGCAGAGACACCACTGCGGGCCATGATCCATAGAGGCGTCGCAGCGCCGCTGTGGGCTACACCTCGCAGAGGTGACCGTGGTCGCCGCTACGGGCCGCGTCCTACAGGGATGTTGCGGTGTCGACGGTGCTGTTGTAGCGGCCGTGTCCTCCAAACGCCACCCCCCTGTGTGAAACCCCCACCCAAAAACTCCTCCGCCTAGCAAATTTGGCCTCTTCCCTGCACAACAAAAAAAGATAAAAACCCTAACCCGAAACGGTTCAGGTTAGGGTAGCTTGAAAAGTAATAAAAAAAAAGAGATTAGAATGAAGGGTTAAGTTATATCAAAAAATTAGGTTATCATTTTATTTATTTATATTTGGTTTTATTTTTATTGTAGAACCCTAATTCTTATATATATATATATGAATGTATAGGTCTATTGTTGATTAACTATTTTATTAGGTGTTTATATTTTATATATGTTTTAATAAACATATGGACATGTAAATATTCGATTATGATGTTTTAAATTTTAAATATCTTTTAGAGTTTAATTTGTTAGGATTTTATAGTGAGCTTTGTAAGTTATTTGGCTAAAGGGGGATTATTATAGTCCACCTAAATTTAGGCTTGACAAGATTAATCTTTATAGGGCAAATTTTTATTGTGGACTTAATTAGCCCTTTAGTCCAATTTTTGACATAATACAATTATTGTTAAAATAAATCATGGGATTTAAAAATCTAAGTGCTAGAGTTAATTTAATTAATTCCCATAACGATTAAAAGATTAAATGAGATTGTTAATATTTCTTGTCAATTTAATTAGAGATCTTTGCATAACTAAATTTATTTATTTATCAAATGGTAAGATAATAATAATTTCTTTGGAAGAGGTTATTGGGGTGGAATTATATATATTCGAAATAAGTCCAAGACCTTGTTCTTACGAGCTCATTTAGCCTAGATGGAATCTTATACTAAATAAAGCAGTTAACATTTTAACGTTGGACACTTCAAACTTCAAATGCTTGATTAATTAATATTATTACGTTAAAATCATAATTAATAATTAATTTATAGATGCAAGATTTAATCAAGTTATAAAGGAAGGATGTATTATCACGGATGGAGGAAACTTGTTCGGAGGTAAATAATTATTATTAAATCAAGTAATCATATTTATGTCTATTTAGTAGAAGTCGATCTAATTAAGAATTATAATTTGTAACCGTATTAAAAGGGACATTTGATGTGAATTTATTATTGACCCTTCAAAAATCATTTTATTTCGTTTGATTATAGGAGTTATCGTAAACTGTTATGTTAGGAATATCTTGACTTTGTCGTATAGGAGTTTTATAGAAACCTAAGGCTTCTAGATAATTTTGTTCTAATCATCGCTTATGTTAGAAAAATGTTTTCTTATAATTTAAGATTCCACTTGGAACAACCTGTTAAGTTGTCACATCTAATTAAGCATAGTTTGCATATAATTAAGTGTATCAAAAAAAAATCATTGTGTGTGTATTTGCCCAAAAGTTTGGGCATGACAAATTGCCACGCACTAAGATGTTCTTCTTACGTGCTAAACTTCCCTAACTTAATTGTTTTCTGCAATTTTTGAAGTTTTGCCTTGAGTTTTTAAGGTTGATAGATGATTTTATGAAGTAACCAATGAAAGCATGGCACCAAAGAGATGACCATTTTGTCTAATCTAAACAATAAGTGTATGTTCTGCGAGGACATGTTCAAATCCCCAATGTTTCAACAGGTTTAAATACAACATGCATTTCAAACAGACTCTTTATTCAAAGGTCATAAGCAATATCATAGCCCACTAGTCTCGATACTCCGTCACCTCAAACAACCTTGTCACCCCCTAGAGGGCACCCATTTTTTTGCCTTTTGCTAGAAATTAACTCAAAGTGAATTGCTTCACAATTGAGTAGTTATCTTGGGAGATATATGGTGAGTGATCTTGGAGGTTGATTCTTCCCCACCCTTGTACTATGATATTACAAATGTCTGGGAACTGACTTGGCTCAAAGTTTTTATGCCAAGGTTCATAATCAAGCTTGTTGTTTGGCCGTCAGTGATAAACTCCCTTAGGAGGCTTCCCAACCTTTAGAACAAAGGTTTTATGTATCTTAAGGATACTGGGGGAAGGCTAATCGTTGCGCGCAACCATTGAAAAGGACTTTCATCACTTTCCACATTTGATTATAGTGGGTTGGAACACTTTGCTTCAAAGTTATTTCCCACTTAGGTCATTCCCTTCACACCGGCCAAAAATTGCTTTAAGAGTTTTTCAACCCCTCGGGAAGGTAGGCCTGCTAAAGGATTTAAATGTTGTATGACTGAAAGCGTAAGAGTAGTTTGGCTTTTTGATCACCCAGTTAAGGGGAGAGAATATACCTTCTACTTTCAAGACAAGGCAAACAAGGTTCTTTTTACCTTTCAAGTCAATGATTTTCTAAGATCTATATGGAGATGTTGCTCCACGAAAACATGGTGTTTCTTTTATTTTCTTCAAAGCAATGATTTTCTAATCTAGGAAAAGAACCAGGTCAACAAAGCAAACTTCGATGTTTGGTCAACAAAAGAAATCGATCCAAAGGGGAAGACCTTCCCTCTTTGATTGTGAACAAAAATTTAAAGCGTGGTTCCTTTTCCTTGCAAAAAAATAAAAATTGATCATTTTATGCACCAAAGGATGGTGAGGTTCTTTTTAGGCTTTGCTTGCAAAAATAAAAGATTGTCTTGTTCCTTTTAATAACCCAAAAAGAAAAGTTTTCTCCTACAAAAGAAAGAAATATTTTCATTGTGATTCTTTTTAGGTATCCCAAATGAAATGTGAATTCATTTTTAAGAAAATTTAAAAGAGGTTCAATTTTTAACTAACTTATCTAAGTTAGTAAAAATTCCAAACTATCTTAATGATCCTAAAAATGGAGCTCCTATCTACAAGAAAATTGTTAGAAACTTGCAAAATATCAAGAAAAACCATTAGACAAATGTGGACTTCAACAAGTCTAATTTTGCACTCGGTTACAACTCTTAATTTTTGCCTTTGTCTATGATGTGCTACAAAACAAATTGTACGTGCTATAATGTAATCTGGATGTGCTATCGGGCAGATTAGATGCGCTAAACTATTTTTCAAATGCGCTACTCTGTTTTTCTCCCGCGTTGATACCTACAGGAAAAGATTAGTGGGAGTTATGCGCTAAGGTACAGACTTTACGTGCTGAGTATAGACCCCACGTGCTAAACAGTGTGCTGGATGCAATGTACTATTAACCAGATGCACTAAGGGATTTTCCCCACGTGCTGATTCCTGTTTCTCGCATACCTACAAAAGTGTTTACTTTTGAAAACCGATTTGATTAATGGGGTAGAGCCGCACTGTGGGTGCCAGAAATGTATGTGAGAAAAGCAGGTCGAGGAAACTTAAAATGCGAAAAGTGAAGCCCAAAGAGACTTGTCCACACACCCATAGGACTTCTTGGTGCAAGTTATGGAGTCATGAAGGATGACTCAACTTCCCAAGGTTCTCTATCTCACAAGGTCCCTCAAACCAATGTCTTTTCTCTCATATCACTGAGAAAAGTGGTTTAGGCATGACAAATACAAGAACGAGGGATGCTTTTGATTGATTTTAACATGAGAATGCATCCTATCTATGCATGATTCTTATAAATGCAATAAACTAGATTATAAGATGACAAGATCAATAGTAATACTATCCTAACATGATATACTAGTTATATGATTTAAGCTAATGATAAAGGAAGTAGTCTAAAATGCTTATTAGATTTGTTCCTATAACAAAAAGAAGCTATATGTGCTAAAATTGAGCATAAATTGGATACTAAGTGTAGATAGGAATTTGGAAATCATCAAAGCAAGTAGCAAATTAGACTAGCTCAATCACGAAAGCTAAATTGCAATGACAAGAATCCTAAAAACATTCAATAGAGATATTGAAAATAAAACATTCAAACAAAATGCAAACCATTACAAATGCGAATGTCTTCTCTAGAATTCTCCATTGTCCTTCTTTCTCCTTCAAATTGCTTTGTTTGTGGATCTCACCTACAAATGCAAAGGTATAGCATGAAAGCAAGATTGACAAGACGAGATGATAGCGTAAGGATACTAGAAGCATGATTGATTGATCAGGGGGGGGCCATGATTGAAGAAATTCATCCAATTTATAGACAAATTGGAGAGATGACAAGATTCGCATTAAGAGATTTGAAAGGAAATTTCAAATCAAGAATGACAAATATGACAAATTATGACAAAATTGACACTTTCTATGCAAAATTGATTGATTGACAAATTATGACAAATTGCTATGTCAAAATTGATTGATTGACAAATTATGACAAATTGACAAGATTGCTATGTCATTCCCATGAAATTAGAGGAAATATTAGAAAAATAGGGGAAAATAGAAAATTAGATGAATTGGAAATTAGGAAATTAGAAATTGATGGAATTTAGGAAATTAGGAATTAGGAGAAATTAGTAAATTGGAAAATTAGGTAAATTAATTAATAATTTTTCATTCATTAATTAATTCACAAAAAGAGGGAGGAATTAATTAGCCAATTAAATAAATATTTAATTGTGACAAGAAGACTTAGGATAAATAAATAAATTATTTAACCTAGAGGGAAAATGACAAACAAGATTAAATGAATAAATCATAAAACCCTAGAAGATGAATTAGAAATGCAAGGACGACAATTAGGTCTTGACAAAAGATAATTGATGCAGGGTCGATTTGATCATGATTCAGACTGACAAAGGACCAATGCTGATAAATGATTGAGATTGGTTGACAAATTGACCAAGATTGATAAAGAGATCAAATTGATAGGCACCAATTGACAAGGAACAATGACTAATTGATCCAAATTGACATGATTGAAAAGGACAAGGATCAATGACAAATCAATCGCAAAATGACAAGACTGGTTAGGACAAGGATCGATGACGAATCGATCACAAAATGACAAGATTGACAAGGATGAGGATCGATGACAAATCGATTGCAAGATGACAAGATTGACAAGAGGACAAAACCCTAATTCTATCATCGATTAGGATTGATGATGTCCAAAATGGTGATAAATGAGCACGCACCATGATGCGACAGGATAAGATCGACCAAAATCATGACTGAAGATTGCTATCGATAAGACCTAATTCAAAAGCGAGAAAAATGAGGAATGCAAAAGAAGGAATCGGTGCTCGCAAATGAGAAAGACCAAGTGCGCAACATAGAAGAAATTTTAATGTGACTCAAGAACCCTAAAATAAGGCAATGCGTAAATGTTAAAGTATGACTCCACAAGTGTTGACCAGTTTTAGATGTCTACACTAAGAGCTTGCATGGATATTAGATAATAGATTTCTTAGATTCATGGATCCACAAAATGGAGGAAGGAGAGCTCTATTTAAAGAAAAAATAGGGCAATGGATGGCCAGGATTGAAAGAGTTAATCAAGGGTGAAGTTTGAAAATTGATCAATCCATGTTCACAATTTTCACCAATGAAATGGTGACAATTGTCAACATAAGGTTGGTTGAGAGGAGATGTAAGAAGCATTAAATGTTTGAGAAGACCTCATGGTTACCTTAAGAGGTAAGAGTTAAGGTTAGGTTAAGGTTATCCATTGGATAAAGCTTTTACCCAAGGGGTAAACTCTTGTGCAAAGGATCAAAGAATAACTATGGTCAAAGTAATAAATGCTTGATGAGACCCTTGGGTTAGGTTGAGGTTAAGTTAGGCAAAAAGTATCTAACTATGCCACTAAGGGTTAGTTAACCATTAATGATTTGAAGACTTTGGGGATAAATTTGTAAGAGTCCTTCCAAATTTGGGGGCATTCAACAAGTTATCTTGTTGAATGGATAAAGGCTTTAATTCATTTTGAAGACTTTACTCCAAATTTGAGAAGTAACCTCCTCAAATTTAGGGAAAGGGGATAATGAATGATTTTGGGTTAATTGATTAGGATTAGATGGATCTAGAAGAATTTAGGAAGGGGGTTAGGATGCAAGTGGGAGATGTAGAAAAATGCAAGTGGGTGAGGGAAAATAGAATTTAATCAAAATAAAATTAATTTATTTCAATTTGGTTGCAATTTGGGAATTTGAATAAATTAGATTTATTCAATTTGGGGTGAACTATTTAATTAAATGTAAATTTAATTAAAAGTAGAGAGAAAGGGATTTAATTAAATAAAATGATTTATTCAATTAAATAATGCAACAGGTTTTAGTGAATTTAACTAAAAAAATTGAATAATTTACTTAATTAAATAGAGGAATGTGGGCGATTTAATTAAATTGGATTTAATTAAATAGAGGTACGAACATAGAATGTTCATTTGGGAATATGGTCATTTTTATATGTCTACAAACATTATCAATCATCATGGGAATATATAATTGGAAGGAGATGTGAAATATATTAGAGAGATTATGTATGTGAGGCTATTTATGTAAGGGTTATTTCAATAAAGGGTTTAGGGTTATAGACCAGAATAGACAGAGCTTAAACAGGAACTGTATTCTAGCATAGAAGATGCTATCTTAGCAGTTCAACACTTCTTTGGATTATAGTCAGGATTTATATGTAGTCAGTGAGGCTCCTTTTGTGATTGAGAAGTGTTCTCTAGGCTATAAGCCTTCCTGCAAGTGCAGGCCCCTCATATTTTGTAATATCTCTTCATATGACTAGTGGATTGATATTTTGGGTCAAAAATCCCACCGTGGTTTTTCCTCTTTGAGGTTTCCACATATAAATATGTGTTATGATTCTCATTTATGTGATTGGCTTATTGGTTGCTTTACTTCTTTCAATTTTGTATGTATCGGTATACCAGTTGGTGTATGCATGTTTTAATAAGGCTAAAATTGAACATTTCGGTATAACATTGATTCACCCCCCCTCTCAGTATTATTGGATTCCAACAGAAGTATTATCTGACTGTGGGTAGGGTTTCCCACCATGGTTTTTCCCTTTCTAGGTTTTCCATGTACAAATCATGGTGTTATGTGTTATGGTTGCATGGTGTTGATTCTCTAGTTTTCATTTAATCTTTAATGCTTAATCAGTTATTTTGGTATAAGGTTTTAAGTGCTTTAATTCACATAATCTATTAACAACTGATTCACCCCCCCACTCAGTTGTTCACCGGTTATCCCAACAATATGGACCTAAATCAACACCTCGAACATGAAACATCTCCAATAATTATGTCTCGAACATCCACAACATGCTACAATCATCATGTCGGCCAAGAACATGAAGAACACCACTAGATCAAGGAAAATCATCAATAACAAGCACAACAGTCAATGTGGACCAACAACACAAATAGGACACAATCAAGAAACATCCACAAGCAACATGAATTACCACAGAAAGAACCGCACCAACATCACTTACTACAATCTTCATCATCATTATACTGAACTCCAAGAACACTAGCTACAATGACTGTCAAACTAAAAGATTCACTTGCGGACCTCCAAATCATGAACCATCTGAATTGAGGACACACCAGAATATCTCAAACACTCTGTCAAATCTGCAAACCAAGATATTGCAATGTAGAGTAGAATCCAAAACACTGAACAACTGAAGAACCAACCACAATACCAGATCTCCTAGCTTGATCAAATCTCCATGCGAACCACTAAAACTTGAGTTGAATCTACTAGAGATACTAATCTCAAAACTATTTAATCCACAACAACTCATCTATAACATACTAGCCAAACCAACTCACTTAATCTGACTGCAACACTACAACACATAGAGGAATATCATGACAACAATGACAATACATCACTCAATCAATCCAAACACATATTTGCATATTATCCCAATATATTTCACTTATACATTCAGATAAAGTTCTATGTGCATCATTATATTTCTCCAATATATTTTGTATATAATCTACTTCTACCTTTGAATCATCTTTTTCTTTCTCTACAACCTCCAACTCTTCTTCAACCAATGGAGACTCCAAATCATCTAACTCAATTACATCTTCCTATTTGAGTTATTTCTTCTTCTTCTCAAATTCTATAGAACTAGAAATCACAATATCCTTCAACTTCCTCTTCTAGAGGCCAAACTCTCCATAGTATAACTAGTAGCAGGGGATATCAGATTGATACACCAGACCTCTTGAAATGTCTTAAAGTAAACTTCACATGCTTCAACTCTCTTTTCCTAGCAATCTAGATACTGATAGATTTGTTTAGCAATTAGAACTTGGGATTTCCATAACACATTTTCTTTCACCAGAAAATATCCTAGAAAATATATTGGTAAACATATAAGCAACGATCCAAAGCAGAAGGGGTAGCCTTGATTTTTTGTCATTTTGATGTTTTCTAATATCTGATTTTTCAACAATTCATATAAATCAAAAATTGCATCTTCCATAGCAAGCTTATGCGCAACATATATAGTACTGGCTAATGTAGAACCTTCCCTATATCTAAAATAATTTTTATAAGAGATATTGTATGCAACATACCTCACCACGAGATTAACAATTTTGTTAATCAACAACTCTATCTGATCTCTTGTCACTCTAGTTAGGGTTTCAACTTCCTTGTTCTTTAGAGTCTTATTTACCAGAACATTCCCTTTGTCACATAGACTACTGACAACTGAAATGATGCCCTTCATAATTGGATATGATTTATCCAATATAATGCAATCATTTTGTACTCAACTCAAGAAAAGCTTGATCAAATCTTCATTATCAAACCATGGAAATTCACTCCATAAATCCAATCCTTTATGTCCTAACTCTTTAACCTTTTGGAAATCTACTTCATTCAAATTGATTTCCATCTTTCTAATCCTTTTAGTATGAAATTAATCCAATCCTACCTTTTCCAAATATTGAAATTCTCTGCTGCTTGATTCTCGCCGATCATCTTGGATTCCATGATGTTAACACTTTCTCTACTTTTCCTCTCTTCAACTATTGCTCTGCTCTTTAGACTCTTTTCTTTGCATAATGTAGAAAATGATCTCAAATTCCCATTTTATCTTGCTAATAACTTCTAGGGTTTACCTACCAAAAAGAGTGTCTTGTCAATGATGTCAGCATATTCATCAAATTACCAAATTACATATCCAACACAGTCATGTCAAACCCACAACATGAACTACTTTGAAAAGGTGGGATGAAATATTTTCCTTGATAGCTCCCCCTGAGCTAAAGCGATAAGCTCAGTTATCAAAGGAAGAGCTATTTGCGCTAGATTCTGGTACACCGGGCTTGCTTTCATTATTTACCTCTTTCTTTCTCCAAATCATGGCTTCCTTTTTCTTTGATTCACCAGTCTTGACCACTTTCATCTCCATAGACTTCTCTATACCAACCACATTTCTTCATTTATGAGCATAATGTTTAGATTGTTTGCACTTGTAACATTTGATGTTCCTCTGCACTGAATTTGTTGAATGTGTTCTAGATCTACACTGATTACCTTTGTGACCATAACCATTGCATAAATGATAATATCCATAAAAAATTCTATTCATACTATTCATTCCAACTCGATAATGATTCTAACTCACAAGATGATTCCTATAGTAATTTTATTTGTGACCAAACTTCTTGCAATTGTAACATTGAATGCTTCTACAATCTACAGCCTTATGACCAAATTTATTGCATTGAAAACAATAACAATTAAATGGTGGGTACCTTTTTGCATTCAGTTGACTAACTAATGGTCTTCTTGCAATAAATCTCTAATTCTGGATTGTTATTGCATCTTCAAGTTTCTTTTCTTCTTCTACCTTTACTTCTTTGCCTTTTTCTTTATCATTTTGATTTGAACATTCACCAATCTGAAATCCTAGTCAAGTCTTGTCTACATGAGAATTTTCATGTTAATCAAATCTTCCAGTAGTTTGTTTCTTTCAAGAACTTTAGTTTCTGCCTTCAACTTATTCACTTATTATTCCAATTTTTCACATTCTTTAGTCTTTAGCTTAATCAAATCTTTTAGGGTTTCTTCCACATTGTTCTTCTCCTCAATTTTGCAGTATCAAATCTTTAACGATTTCATTTGCTTGCTTTAACTAATTTTTAACTTCCTTATGTCACAACTTGAACTTCCAGATTTATCCTTGCAGTTTCACTACACATTCATTTTCTTATTTGATGTTTTCTTTCAATTCCTCATTCTTAGATTCCACAATTTCTAGAAACTCAAGAGTTGTCTTCATTTCTTCATCCAAGTGATATTTTCAGTCATATTCATCAGTGCCATGATTCAACCAACAAGGATTTCCCTCAAGCGGCTAAGATAGCTAACAAGGGACCAGACTCTGATGCCAAATGTTGAATGGTTGAATGGACCAAAATCCTGAGGGGGGTGAATCAGTATTCCTACAATAATAAAAGTTCTAGTGATATTTTAACCTTAGCAATCAATCTCATCAATATGAATCAACAAATGTAGAAATTTTTTGTAACAATTTACAAAAATTGGAAATGGAGGGAACAATGCAAGTAGAGGGGGGAAATTTGAATTCTAGAAATGGAGGGAATAGCGAGGGTGGGTCCTCTGGTTCTGCTGCCTCTGCAGCTCAAGGACAAGTGATGGATGATGAGGATGGGAGACCAGATGGGGACCCATAGCAACGAGACCCTCCTCCCAGCCGCAAAAAGATGATAGATTCTCCAAAATCGGGTCCTGAGGTTGTGAAAATTGACTCAGAAAAGATCACGGAGGTGAAAGCCCTTAAACCCTAGAGTAGTCTTTTTGCAAATAAAACAACTGCAAAACCGACTATAAAATCATCATTTCTCTTTGTGGAAGACATCTCTGATAGAAAAATGGGTAAACTTTCTATTGCGGTTCCAGATTTGGTTATCAATCATAGCATTTCTTTAATGGCTTTCTCTCTGGTGGGGAAGTTTGCTGGACCATGACACAATATTGAGGATGTTAGGTCTTTTGTTAAGAGAAAATGGAAGATGAAAGGTCAAGTTGGTGTTTCTGCCCTGTCCAGAGGTTTTTTCATTTTTTCCTTCTCTTGTGGGGAAGATATGGAAGCAGCATTAAGCGGTGGTCCTTGGATGTTTGGTAAATCTTCCCTATTTATGAGAAAATGGTCTCCTAATATGAAACTCAATGACTCTTTCTTTGAATCTACTTCAGTTTGGGTAAGGTTGCCTGGCTTGCCACTGGAGTTCTGGGTTGAGGATTTTTTCTCAGGAATTGCAAACTCCTTTGGGGAGCTTGTTGCGATAGATCTAATGACTGCAGCTCGAAGGAGGTTGTTTTATGCACGCATTTGTGTCAATATTTTGCAAAAGATGGATCTTCCTAGTTCTATTGATATAAGTTCCAAACTTGGATTATGGGAACAGACAATAGAGTTCAAGTCCCTCCCCTTTGTGTTCTTTTCTTGTAAAAATGTTGGTCACTGGGCTAAGGCTTGCCTTAGTAACCCTAAAAAACTTGTGACGATTAACAATCCCCATAAACAGGTTTGGAAAGAAAAGAATAATAATAAGGAAGTTAGTAAAGTCGAAGGAAGAAGTGGAATTCTTGATAACATACTAGACTTATAAGAAAGAGATAGAAATGACCCTCTTAAGACTCCCCCATTGAAGGAAGATAAAAATAATGAAATCAGTGAGTTTGAGATCAAAACAGTTAATACTTTTGAGGTTCTACGGGCTTAGGAGGAAGAGAATGCTATCAGTGAAGAGATTCTTGAAGAAGGTGAGATTGAGAATGTTACTAAATCTCATCATGAGGCCCCTCAAGTTTCAGCAACAAAAAGAGATGAAGAGTGCCTAAATGAATTTGAAGGACATGAAATTAAACTTGGAAGGAAGAACAAGTTTGGATCACCTAAGGTTAATCTAAATGCGTTATTCCATAATATTAGAGTTGATACACCCACATCATCCCAAAAAAGAGGAGAACTATGGAGTATCATGCAAGATGAGCCCGGAGATGAGCATGAGGGAGAAATAACAGGGAATGGAAAAAAGAAAAACAAGAAGGCAAGATGCCCTAATGGAGTGAAAACTAGGACCAGGTCCAAGGCTGATATTGGTGTCTCCAAATCTCTGCAGGGACATAAAACCATGAAATGGAACAAGGATCAGGAGAGCAAGCAAAACATAGCTGATGGAAGGTAGTGAACTATACATGAATCTTGCCCCCAGGTTTCCAAATGAAGGTAATATCATGGAACATCAGAGGCCTAAATGGTCTCAATAAATAGGATATATTATGGAATCTCATTCGAGACCATAAGCCAGATATTATCCTGGTTCAGTAAACCAAAATGAGTAAAAGGAGAAAGTGGAGAATTTAAACTTCTTTAAAAATGGAGGGTTCTGTGGTAGCAGCTCGAATAGGGCATCTGGTGGGGTGGCTATTTTCTAGAACAAGAAAAATTATTTTAGGACAAATGATTGATGAAGATGGTAACATTATATCCATGAAAGTTAAAAGTATCTATGAAGGAAAGGAATGGGTGGTCACAAATATCTATGCCCCTAATTCCAAATCTACTAGGAGCAAATTTTGGGATAAAATCCAGCAGAAAGGAAGATCTTTCCCTAAGAAAAGCTGATTGTTGATGGGAGATTTCAATACTCCTCTGCAAGGTACTGGTAAATCTAGAGGAACTCAAGCCCAACTAGAAAATAGATCTGATTTGATGGACTTCATAAATGTCAATGCTCTTATTGATATGGATCTAACTGGAGCTTCTTACACCTGGTCTAATTGCAGGGATGGTGAAGACCTCATTCAGGTAAGACTTGATAGATCCCTTGTTACTAATGATTGGATTCTTTCTCATAGATGCTCCCTATCAGTTGTCAATAGAATTGGTTCAGATCATTATCCCATTGCCTTTGTTGCTGAGTCCATTAAGAGTAAACAGAGTTTCCCTTTCCGGTTTGAGAAAATGTGGATTTCTCAACCCTCTCTTGAAAAATCCATTGCCAACTGGTGGAATATTGATGTGAATGGAACAACCATGTATAAAGTTGCTACAAAAAGTTAGAAACATCAAAGATAACATTAAGATATGGAACAAGAAGGTCTTTGGTGATATTTTTGACTCAAAGAAAAAGCTGAAGGAGGAATTAGAATAGATACAAAACTCTATACAGAAAGATGGCTATAAAAAGTACCCCAAAGCTAAGAAAGATGATATATTAGTCAAACTTCACAACATCATCTCTAGGGAGGAAATCTATTGGAGGCAGAGATCTAGGGCTATTTGGCTGGAGGCTGGGGACAGAAACACTAAATTTTTTCACATGACCTCTTTGAAACATAAAGTTGTGAACAAAATTTCTAGATTAATTGCCCAGGATAAAATTCTTCTTAATGAGGATGATATTAGGGATGAAGTTGTTAGTTTCTTTTCTCAGCTCCTCACCAGTAGCAAGGATATTGATTATACCCAACAACAAGATCTGGTTGACATCATCCCCAAGATTATTAATCCTAATCAGAATAAGGTCCTTTCGGTTATCCCCTCTACTAGGGAAATTAAAAAAGTTGTCTTGTCCTTTCAAGGGGATAAGGCTCTAGGACCTGATGGCTTCCCTATGTTTTTCTTCCAGGAATTTTGGCATATTGTTGGAAAAGACATGGTCAATGCGGTAAAATAATTTTTTGGTTTAAAAAGAATCCTTAAGGAAATCAACTCCACTTTTATTGCCTTAATTCCTAAGGTGGCTGGGGCGGATTCAATGGGAAAATTTAGGCCTATAAGTCTATGTAACTCCTTCTATACGATCATATCTAAAGTTTTGACTTCTAGAATTTTAGCTATCCTCCCCTCCATCATCTCTGAGGAGCAAAAGGTTTTAATCCTGGCAGAAAAATTTTGGACTCTTATCATTCTTGTGCATGAGAATATTGACTCCCTCAATGTTGCCAATAAAGAAGGATTTCTGATAAAGTTGGATCTGGCAAAAGCTTATGATAGAGTGGATTGGCAAGTTCTTTTCAGAATCATGGAGGCTTTTGGATTTGATGAGAAGATAATCAAAATTATCAGAGAGTTGATCTCCACTCCTATGTTTTCAATTCTCATTAATGGATCTCCTACTAAATTCTTTAAATCGTTGAGGGGGCTTAGACAAGGAGATCCCATATCTCCTATTCTTTTCACCATCTTGGTGTAGAGCATGAGTAGATTGATCCAAAAAATGAAAGTGAATAAAATTATCAAAGGTCTTCAACCTTCCTCTACTAATATTTTTTGTTCTCACCAATAGTTTGTTGATGACACTATCTTAATGGGATATTCTTCTATTGGGGAGGCTGTTGCCTTTAAAAGCACTCTTAATTCTTATTCTTTGGCTACTGGCCAGCATGTCAATTGGGACAAATCAGCTATATACTTCATGAACACTCCTATTATAAGATAACAGAGAATTGCTAAAATTATTGGTTGTAAGGTGGAAATGCTCCCCTCCACTTATCTGGGTCTCCCCTTGGGATTAGCTCCCCCAAATTCCTTCTAGAATATGCTAATTGACAAACTCAACAAAAAAATTACTAGCTGGAAAGTTGCAACTTCTTCAAGATACTCTCCAAAATCTCCCTATATATGCTCTCAGTCTATTTGGTATCCCGGCTAAATTTGCTGAAGCACTAGAAAGAATCCAGAAGAGATTTCTCTGGTCAGGGGTTGAAGAAAAAAAGAGACTATCCTTGGTTGCTTGGGACAAAGTATGTAAACCAAAGAGCAAAGGATGGCTTGGTATTAAAGCTCTAAAAACTTTTAATAAAGCTCTCCTTTCTAAACAAATATGGAGAGCTTATGACATTAAGAAAGATTGGAACTGGATCTGGTTTGACAAATATATTCAAAATCAGCTTCTCCATGATCTCCTCAACTCTGAAGACATCCTTGTTGGGTCCTTCATTTGGAATAGTATTATCAAATCCATAAAAGTGGCCAAAGTTAGAGCTAGATGGGTCCTTGGAAAAGGTGACAAAATAAGGTTCTGGGAGGATCCTTCGATGAATAATGAACCTCTCTTTGATCAAGGCAGTAGTCAATTTATTGAGGAATGTAAAAGGAGGTTTGGGCCTATGGTGTGTGACTACTGGAAGGAGAACAAATGGGTTATGCTTGATGTTATATATGTTGGATTTTCCCTGCTCCAGTAGGAGTTGTTGTCCTTTTCTATTAACAAAGATTATGATGATGTTTTCCTCTGGAAGAGTAATCCAAGAGGTGACTTTACGGTTGCTTCTACCTACAAAAACACTTTCACTCAGATCAGTAACCCTATATGGGGCAAAGTTTGGAACATAATTCTTATCCCTAAAGTCAATATGTTCCTTTGTCTTGCTACTCACAATAGGATCCTTACTATTGACAACTTGGTCCGAAGAGGTTTTATGTTCCCTAACAAGTGTGAGCTATGCCAGAAAGAGAAAGAATCACTTGATCATCTATTTTCCCATTGCTCCTTCACTTGGGAAATCTGGAGTAAGTTTTGGGTGAATTGGAAAGTTGATTGGGTCATGCACAAGAGTCTCAAGGAAATTATTTAGCAATGGACCTTCCTCGCCAAATTTTCTCTAATAAAGAACCTTTGGTCCCTGATCCTCCCCATGACTTGCTGGGGAATCTGGAAAGAGAGAAATAACAGAATATTTAGGGAAGCTAAGTGCACCTCTCGAGTGGTCTTTGAAAATTTTTACAAGGCTATAAAAGAAAACATAAATATTCCTCACAGGAACAATAAACAATATTTTTTTACTGATATGAATGAAATTGAAAAAGGCATCCTTATTGAATGGAACTTAATCCACAAAGTTTGCAGATTTGACAATAAGAATAGGAGAGATAATATTGTTTGGCAATTTTCTGATCATGAATGGATAAAGGTGAATTTTGATGGGGTAGCGAAAGGCAACCCTGGGAAGTCCGGTGGTGGAGGAGTCGTCAAAAATGATCAAGGTGTCTATATTGCTGCTATTAGTTCTCCTTTTAGGGTCAAAAATAATCATGTGGCTGAAGCTCAGGCTATGCTAAAAAGCCTCCAGCTTGCTCAGGGATTCCAATTTTAAAAAAATTGGCTGGAAGGGGACTCCCTCAACATCATCCAGGCTCTTAAAGGTACCAGTTCTGTATCTTGGAATATTACTAATTTAGTTGAAAGTGCTAAAAAGTTATTAAATGACTATGTTAGTATTTTCATAACTCACACTCTAAGAGAAGGCAATAAGGTTGCAGATCTCTTAGCTAATGAAGGGGTCAATTTAGAGGTGGAGGTTAAATATATCAGAGAGACCCATTGTAAAAGGGATTTTAGAGAGAAATTATTATTTGATCGCATCAATGGGTCAATTTAAAATCATGATTATCTTTTGGGGTCCGCATATCAAAGATAGAGTTTGGAGGCAAATGAACTGTCAGTTAATGATTGCTTTTAGGCATTGGTTTTATGATCATATGTGTGATGGGGATTATAACAATAAGTGTCAGTTTTGTGCAGCCATTATTATTATCTTTAAAACCATGGATGGGACTCTATTCTGTTATTCTAGAATTTTGTACAAGAACTTGTGGTTAAATCTATAGATTGTGAGATACACCTTTGGGTACTTCAACTTGTTGTTCAATATGGGAGGTAACTTAAATAGGAATGAACCCTCTAGTTGCGAAAATTGGAAGAGTGGGTGGAAAGTGTGGAGGAGGCTTCATAGATATGGATTCACCGACTATATGGAAAAGCTGCATGGAAGCAAAAATTCTGTGTCTCATGGCTTTGCTAGGGGCTAGAACAACAACAAAGTCGCCTTGTTTGGGGAGACCTAGAATATTGATGAGGATCTGGTTGCGGAGGTCATGGGTCTTCAGAAGGAGGGCACTAAATTCTATAGAGACCAGAAGTATGTTGTTGAAGTGTTTAAAAACTTCCTGAAATCTAAGGATGAGAAGGCTCAGCTTGCCAAGAAAGACAACATCTCCTACTACCTACCCTAGCAGGTAAAGTCTTTTTGGCAGAAAGTGTTAAGGGTTTTGATGGAATTCTTTACTGTTGATGGTAGATTTACTAAAATATATAACTATCATTTTTCAATTCTTAATCATTTCCGCCATGGGGTTAGGATTTCCCTGCCCTTTTACTTAGCTTCTTCTCTGAATGAGAGTATGGTTGACCATGCCAAAAAGCCCAATTCTTACCCCATAGCCCATCAGGGGCTTATTTTTCTCATTTACGAATACCTAAAGGAAAAAGCTAAGGCTAGTAAGGATGATTACCTAGTAACTAATGCACATGTTTCTAAGAGATGTAATGATTCTAAGTCTGATGATGACCAGTCTAATGTCCCTACCCATAAAAAATGGAGAGCTGATATTGATAATGTGGAAATGGAGGTACATTATGATTTGGAGGAGGAAAAGGGGAAGGATATTGAGACAAAAATGGAGAGTGAGAAGGAAGAGAACACTGGAGAAGAGGAGGAAGGGAAAAAAGATGTTAATTCTGAAAAACCCTTATTCTAACCCTATGGGTTCGGATAGCAAGAATGTCGCCCCGAACTCTATGGAAAAAGACAAACCTAAATCCGTGAGCACTAAGCAGGGTAGGGATTTGGTGAATACTATTTTGAATACTTCCCAAAATTGCACACTGGAGTCTTTCAATCTCCAGAAGTGGGTTATTGACAACATAACAAGCATTCAAAGCAAACAAAGGGACCTAGAAAATAAGATACACAATTTTATTAAGGAAACAAATTCAGGAAAAAAGAGTGAGGAGATGTAAACCAGTGAAGCTGAGGAGGAAATTGAGATGCAGGACTGGTCAGAAAAAGACTTGATTAAAGGGGATTTGAAACATCTAGAGGATGTTATCAGAATTATGAAAGAAAAGGCTGAGGCAGATAAAGATAACATCATCACTTGGGTTGCTCAAACTGAGAAGGCTTTGAAAAGATTCATGAACCACAGTCTTGAGGTTTTAAGAGTTTTGTCACATAATATGAACTCTTTGGTGGATCACTTAGAGAGGAAAAATCAGGATAAGAACTTGGTAATCATTGAAGATGTACCGACCTCCAACTCCACCCATAAAATCTCCAGGTGAAGGACCAACCAAACCACCACTGATATGGAGACCAAAATGAAAGACATCCAGCTGAAACATGAGAGCAATGATCTAAGAGAAGTCGTTAAGGCCATGATTCTTTTGGTTCAAAATGCTGAGGAGTCTATAAAAGTTTTCATTTGAAATGTAATGTTGGGTTTTGGATGCCAATTTCTTGTTGGCTCCTTACTGTCCTTTTGTCCTAGCTGTTGGTTTTTGTGCTGGTCTTTTGTAGCTGTTTTATCTTGGTCCTATCTTCTCTTGTTTATTTCTTGCTCATCTTTCATGTTGTAAGCAGGTTTTGGGTCCCTTAAAACCTGATTTTCCTTAATAAAAAACAAATACAGAATAAATGAAAAACACAATCACAAGATAGACACCAAATTTTATACATGGAAAACACAAATGGGAAAAACCATGGAGAGGGTTAACTCTCAAGATAATATAACTAGTTATATGGTATTTACAGAAAGGGTAGCTCACTACAAGATGGCTCACTGCCTAATTACAATTTGGCTCATTGACAGAATGTTCACTGTAATAGAAATCAGTGAAATGAGGAAAATTGAATCTTCAAATGCATGAGGTTAGTTCCAAGATAAGATCATATAACAAAATTATAACTCATAGCTGATCTGATAAGGGATCTCTCCAACCTATCCACAACAGCCTACATCAGATCTGGTAAGGGATTACTACAACACTGTTTGAAATCACACTTTCCGCATACACCTTCTCTCTTATACACACATCATTCTCCACTATTCACACTGCACACTTCTTGCATACACTTTGTCCATCTGTCTTTCCACTTTGCTTAAATCCCACGTGAACTGCTACTACTCACTTTACTTGCACACCTTGCATACCACTACTATGCCACTTGCACATTCCATACACTATCATACATACACATCTATATGTCATATATATATACTAGTAAGTACATACACCAAGATAATATGTTACCCAAACATAAAAGGTTCATACAATAAAGCATTTCTTAGATCAACAAGTTACCAAAATATGTTTTGGCCAAAAAATAGAGCAACCAAGTCGACCTTCACTGATCTTCTATATGATTCCTTTGCATGCTTAAATTACCATAATAAAACAAAGGTCTATTGGGCCCATAAGCATAAATTCCAAGCATAACAACTTCCAACTTCAAGACACGAAGACCACAAATTATAGAGCATATAATTCATGGAATAGAATGTAATACAACCATTTGGATAGCAATTCAACTGACACAAGTAATACCAGAACTTGATACAAACCATTACAATCAAAACACAAGATTTTGAAGAAGAGGATCTTTCAAAAAATACTCATGTAAACCATGCATGCCTTACTACTTCATATCACATACATACCTATCTTCAACTGTTGCCCAACATGCCACATCCGGTCCTAATTGGATCACCGGGTTTGACATCAATGACAACATTCACACAAATATAACACCCATCCTATTGTGCCATGACCAACATTCACTTCTCTATGTCAGAAAACACCTACTTCCACTTTTGTCCTTTATGAAGTAAACATTTCGGCTTGTCCTAATACCTTATGCTACCATTCTTCCAATTTTAACTTTTCTAATTACACATCCCATCTTACTGAATAAAACTGTGTCTTTAATTGGACATCTAGCTAACACTCAATTAACTATGTCTCAAACCTTCAACATAATAAACATAATCATTTTTATGCTTACCTTCAATTGAGATACTTCTTATTCCACAAATAGGTGTAACTTATTCTCTTGCAAATTTTACTAATCTTCCATCATACTTCTTGAGATTAATGAACTTATCTTTATCACCAGTCATATGATTTGAACATTTGAAGTCAATGATCCAAGATCTTTGTTCCACTTTAGTATGCAGTGCAGCCTTCCTCTTGCTGACTTCTTGTTATTTTCTTTTCCTTTTGGTCTTCCAAACCTATCCTTGTTCTTCTTCTCTGTATCCAAGAATAGAGATTCTTCATTTGAATCATCACCATCTTCATCTTTAGATGAATGTGTCTCCATAGAACATAGACTCCTTTTTCTTTATCTCTATCATATGTCATTTTGTTAAAGTCATGTCTTCTATATCTACTTTTCTTTTCATCATCATCAGATCTTTTGTAATCCTTCTTATACATAGATTTTTGGAAATGTGCCTCTAATTCACTTGACCTTTGTTCATACTGATCAGGTTAACTCTAGTCGATGAAACAGTGTGAATAAAATATGTGAGCTCTATCAGTATAACCTTTGCCGATGAACTCGACATATCGGAGTAGGTATCGGTCATCGGGAATGGTCTTCATCTGCTATAGCAATATTCGATGAGTCCATCTTCCTATGTCTTGAAGTGTAACGAACCTCAGAGAAGTAGGTTTGAAGTCATCCCGATGACCCGACGAAGTCATCTTCGATCATCAGGGTAGCATCGGCTATCGAGTGGACCTGTTCGGCGTTACGCTGATACCCGATGGAATTTCCTTTGATGATCAAGGTATCATTGGAGATTGGGAGAACTGGTTGTTTGCTACACCGATACCTAATGAGGTTGCCTTCAATGATCAGGTTGATATTGGTGATCAGGTTGACAAGGTGGAAGCTATGCTGATGGCTCGATCAAGTCATTGTGGTGTCATTGGGAGATCAGGTCTACCTATTGAAGGCTATCCTGATAAGCCGATGGAGTCGATCTATTTGGAGCCGCATTAGTGGAGTCACTAGTTTATCAGTGATTGGGATGACATGGTTTGTTTCTACACTGATACCTAATGAGTTCGCCTTTGTTGGTATCAGGGATCAGGGTAGCCAGTTTGGTTGTCTTGTTGATGACCTGATGGAGTCACCTTCAACGATCGGGGTATCATCAGGGATCAGGGTAGCCAGTTTGGTTGTCTTGTTGATGACCTGATGGAGTCACCTTCAGCGATCGGGGTATCATCAGAGATCAGGAGAACCTATTGGGTGCTATGCTGATGGACCAATGGAAATATCTTCTTGGTCATCAAAGATCAGAGTAACTCAGAAGCAGTCTCGCTGATGATCTGATGCTATGTCGATGAGTTGGGTGGGCCATGGGCTCAAACTGATTAGAGGTAAAAGATGAGCTTGTGGTCACATTAGAAGTTCCTCCTGGTGTATTTGAATATGAATCAGTGTGATTCCTAGGTGCATGTGGGATAATTGTTTTCTCATGAATACAGACCGATGCAGGCAGTTAGATGTCTAACCGATTGGTGCAAACTAATAGTTGAACGGTCGACATGGAAGATGTAATTAGAGTAGCCAGATGTTGGTTAGGTGGATGGATGTTATTGAATGACAGACCATTGGACTCCATAATGGTTATGCTTAACTGATACGTTGTAATAGATGGCTGATATATATGTTACCAGAGATGTAACTGAGGGAGTGAGGGAGGTTACTGTGTGATGTGTGGTGTGGAGTCCTATTGGAAGCCTGGGTGTTTTGCATAGGTGATGAATGTGATCCAAACATAGATTTTGAGAGAAAATGTTTGTGAAGAGGATCTGTAACTTTATTGTAACCTTTCGTTAACTGTGAATAAAGTGATCTCTCTTTGGTGGTGGGTTTTTTACCCATAAGGGTTTTCCCATGTAAATCTAGTGTTAAATCTCTGTTGTGTTTTCTATGTGATTAATTTTTCATTAGTCTATGTATATCTTAATGTTCTGCAAAAGAATTTAAAGATATACTTCCTCGATTCCCCTTAGAATTGGTGTTAGGAGAGCGTTTTCCGCACTGTGCTTTCCTTACAAGATTTAAAAGCATAATTACCAATTCTACCATAATTAAAGCATTTTGGGAGTAACTTACCTTTGTACTTTTTAGTTCCTCTCTTCAGTTTTCTTACAAAGTTCCCTTCAATCTCATCGAGGTTCTCACTTGCTTCTAATTCATCTTCTGCTAGCTTTGAAACATTCAATGCAACCTCTTTCTTTTCTCTTTTCATTTCTTCCATTTTTATAATTTCATAGGCATATAATGCTCCAATAAGTTCATCAATTGAATAATTATTCAAATCATGGCATTATTCAATCACACACTTCTTAGATTTTGAGGGTTTAGATAGTGTCAATAGGATCTTTCTTATGGCACCGCCTTCTAATAATGCACCAATGCCTCTTATAGTTTCTATAATAACATTCACTTTGTGTATTTAGTTCTTAACAACTTCATTATCAGCCATCCTTAAACATTCTTATTTTTGTTTCAAATTCATTAACCTAGCTTCCTTTTTCTTAGGATCACCCTCATGTGAATTGATAAAATTTGAAAAGATTATAAACCCAGAAAACTAGTGCAAATGAATAGATATCTAAACTATGAATGCAAATGATACGAAATCAAAGTGGCAACATAGAGTTAGTCTCCAAGAGAGTAATGCAAATTCTAGAAGCAAAATCAAGAGATGCCAATTACAAGCAAGGTAGCATGCTTTTATAGACCAGGGAGAGGGAAGAGGTGGCAATATCGACCAATCAAGAGCAACCATCTCTTGGACTAAAGATAGAAAGCATCTTCCCAAGATAGAAAATGGATGCACACATGTAGGAAGGTGACAACTCATAACCACTCACCTAATTAAGCATGATTTATTAACCTAAGCGAGATTAAAAGAAGTGTAGAAAAAACCTAGGAATATAGGGAAAAAATAAACAACCCACTAGGAAATAAAAACCTACACTAACACCCCCCCATAAGCGAAGCTTAGGTGGATGTAGAAATGGGTCCTAACAAATCAAGCCTGATGAGGTACCCATGTACATAAAATTCCCCCAAAAAGAAAGAGAAAAGAGACCCCCCCAAGAGTAGAGAGAGTCAGGACTCCGAGTGAGAGGAAGAAGCCCCCCCAGAAGATGAAGCATCCCATACCCCCAGCAAAGCTCACAAATGAAGGAACTTGCTCTTAGTGAAGGGTTTGGTGAAGATATTAGCAACCTGCTCAGAAGTCAGATAGTAGTGGAGGTCGATGATGTGGCCATGGATGAGCTCTCGGATGTAGTGCATGTGGATCTTGATGTGTTTGGTCCACTGATGATGGACCGAATTTCGTGAGATCTAAATGGCACTCTGGTTGTCACAAAATATGACTGATGGCCATCTAATCTAGATATCAAAATCAGTGAGGAGATTTTGAAGCCAAATGGCCTTAGTGGTGGCATTCACAACCCCCCGATTCTCGGCCTTAGTAGAAGATAGAGCAATAGAAGACTACTTCTTTCTCGACCAACAAACAGGACTTGAAAAGTGAGAAGCTGTAACCTAAAGTAGATTTGCGATCTTGAGAATCGCTCACCCAATCTAAATCTATGTAGCCCACCAAGTCAAGCTTAATGCCTGCTGCATAGTGAATCCCAAAACTATGAGTACCCTGAATGTAGTGAAGGATTCTCTTGGCTACTTTCTAGTGCAGCTCATGAGGCTCCTGCATGAATTGAGAGACCATGCCTACAGTATATGAAATGTTAGGTCTCATATGAGTCAGATAAATGAGACTCCCAACAAGATGCTAGTACAAAGTGCCATCAACAAGTGGAGAAGAACACTAAGCCTCAAGTTTGACTCTAGAAAGAAAGGGAGTCAGAGCAGGCTTACAATCAGCCATATGAAACCTTGAGAGAAAATCTAGAGCATACTTGGACTAGTTGATGGTGATCCTAGAAGAAGACTGGTAGATCTCAATCCCAACAAAGTAATGCAACAAGCCCAAGTCAGTCATCAAAAACCTATCATGAAGGGTAGTTTTGACAGCCCCAATAGTGGATGAAGAACTCCCTGTGAACAACAAGTCATCAACATACAGAATCAAAAATAGGAGTGAATCATCCTATTGCAAAATGTAAACATTAGGATCAGAATGGCATTGAGTGAACCCAACTGATAGAAGGAAGGAGTCCATCTTGGCATACCAGGCCCGAGGAGCCTGTTTGAGGCCATAGAGAGACTTCCAAAGATGACACACAAGTGAAGAATCCTGAAGGAACCTGTGTGGCTACTCCATGTAGATCTCCTCCTAAAGGTCATCATGAAGAAAAGCACTCTTCACATCCATCTATTGCACTTCCCAATGATTAGCTGTAGCAATGGCAAGAAAAAGTTGGATGGAATTCATTCGAGCAACTGGCGCAAAAGTCTCAGAGTAGTCAATCCCAGGAACCTGGGAGAATCCTTTGGCGACCAAGCGAGCCTTATACTTGTCAACCGACCCATCTGCTGCAAATTTTGTTTGATAGATCCACTTACATCGAACAAGTTTTCTTCTCTTAGGAAGAGGGACGAGATCCCAAGTGTGGTTCCTCATTAAGGAACTATACTATTCTTGCATAGCTGTATCCCACTCAGGAATACCAGAAGCCTCATGAAAAGACTGTGGATCTGAGGCAATAGTGATGAAGACATGTGGAGCACCCTGGAACTATGAACAAGTCTATCTGGTGTTTGATGGATCCCCAACCCAATCACCTGTAGATTGCAAGGTCTGTCTAGCCCAAAGTGGACCGAAAGATGGAGAATCTGGAGGAGAATCATCAACCTCTGAATGATGACTAGGAGAGGAAGGAGGTGAGTCCTCTGAATTGCTCTCTGCATCAAAAGTGGAGGTAGAAGACTACTCAGGTGAATCTGACTCATCAAAGGAGCTGTCATGTATCCCAAGTGACTCCAATACCAAAGTAGAAGGAGTTGGAGAAGTGGTAGAAAGTGAGCTCAAAGAGCCCTCCTCAAATTGAACACTCCTCTCAATGAACAACTCATGTATGGTAGGGTGGAGCAACCGATAACCCTTCACATCATCGGGATAACCTACAAATATGCAAGGTCTTCTCTACGGATCCAAGGTCTTGTGTTTTTCTACAGGAATGTGGGCCCATGTAGGAGAACCAAAAACTCTAAAGTGCTTAATTGATGGTTTCTGACTGCTCCAAGCTTCAAAATGAGTGGCTCCCTTCAAGGCCCAGTGAGGAACATAGTTCTGGATATAACAAGCATAGTTAATGGCTCTACCCTATATTGTAGTGCAAGAGATCTGGAGTGATTCATGCAGTTCGCCATTTCCTTCAAGGACCTATTCTTCTATTCTGCCACATCATTTTGTTGAGGATTGTATGGAACTGAATGCTGAAAATCAATTCCCTCTGAAGTGCAAAACCTCTCAACCCAATGGTTGACATACTCACCACCATTGTCAGTGTGCAAAACTTTGATGGCTTTCCCGGATTGCTTCTCTACAAAAGTTTTGAAGTCCTGAAATTGATCAAATACCTCAGACTTCTGTTTGAGAAAGTACACCCAAGTATATCAAGAAAAGTCATCAATGAATGTGAGGACATATTTGGCCCTGCTAAATGAAGGATGCTAGAATGGACCAGTCAAATCACTGTGAACTAACTCCAGTATCTGTGAAGCTCTCCATGCCTTTCCTTTATCAAACTTTTCCTTAGGGTGCTTACCAAGTATGAAACCTTGGTAAACACCACTTGAAAACTGAACTGAAGGCAACCCTATGACCATACTCTGTTGGTTGAGCTGTTGCAAGTAGCGGAAGTTAAGATGGCCAAACTGCTCATGCCATAATCTACTCACATCATTGGAATGAGTGAGCAAAATAGTCAAAGGAGGATCAAGAGAAAAGTGAGAAAATAGATAGAGTCGTGACTGATGATCTGCTCTCCCAACTGCAACTGTAGAATCATTGTGCAGCTCATGAATCTCCACTGAATCAGGAGTGAACTCAACCCGCTTGCCTGAATCTATGTGAGTGATCTGGTATACTGATAGGAGATTAGTTGATAATGAGGGCACCCAAAGAACATCATCAAATGTGCCATCCCTCACATCAACAGACCCTCTCCCACACACCTCAGCAGGAGTGTCATCACCCATCAAAATAGAAGGCATAGTACATGGCTCCAAAGATGTAAATTCTTCCTTAGATGAAGCCATGTGGTGTGAAGCAGCCAAATCAAGAACCCAAGTGGATGGTGAAGAAGCAAATGCAACAAGGGCCTTGCCCTTTCCTTTCCCCTTCCTGTTTTCTTTTGCCTTGTTAGACCCCTCACTAGAACTTTGTTTAATTGACTCAAGAACACTAATATTATTCTTCTCAAGAATGTGTGTCAAGTGATGAATTTGTTTCTTCAGATATTTATGTTCATTATGACTAGGTCTTTTACAATAGGCACATTGGACCCTCTCCTTCTTAGGCTTGTCACCCTTGGAAGATTGGGTCTCATTAGTTGCTTTTAAAGCAAGTGGTGTCTGATCCTTCTTCTCCTTGCTATTCTTCTATTTCTTATCCTTTCTATTGTTATTACTACTTTGTCCTTTCTGTTCTTTTGTGCCTTGGTTGGTAGCCAGGGCATGTGACTTAGAGGACTTAAGAGTGCCCATCTGAATTAGCTTATCCCGTTCTTGAGTGAGAGAGATAGCAAAATCATCTAGAGATGGCATGGTAAATTGTGTACCAAGTGCACCCTTAGTAGCATAGAAGGTAGAAACAAACACAAAATATTCTGAATTTAGCTTAGAGAGAATACTAAGAATCAATTGTTCATCTTTCTTTTCAATTCCACATTGTTTTAACTACAACCTTAGTGATTTCAATTTAGTGAAGAAATCTTGGATTGTGTTGAAATTGCCTGGACTTAAACTAATTAGTTCATTTTCCAACATATGACCCCTCATTGAATCTTGTGTGCCAAATAGTGTTTCTAACTTTTTCCAGATTTCATTTGGCGAATTTAAAGACTCAATGTGAAAGAGCAAGTCAGAAGAAATAGACAAACACAATGTTCCATATGCCTCATCACATTTGTTAAACCACTTAGGATTTTCTTCATCTTTAGCAGGTTCAGTTTCAAGCCCCATGGTTATCCTATGTAATCCAGCTTTCCTTAAGTAGATTGTCATGCGTGATTTCCACTCAAAGTAGTTATATGGACTTAGGATAGGCACTATTGTTTGATCCATGATGAAGAAGTGCAAAAAAAAAATGCCGAAAGGAAGACAACACAATCAAGACAACCCACCCCTTTTCGCTCAATCAAAGACCCCCCCAATAAATTATGATTTGATACTTTATATTAGTGCATTTACAACTACCACTAGCAATAAATACTAAGTGGTCTTGATTTCAATGCATTACAAAATCCTCATCAAAAGCATATGCTGAGAATGAACTTTTGGTACAATATCCAGAAAAAATAAACAGTACCATTGCAATCTACACAAAAAATAATGCACTTTCAAAAAAGGAATCACCTCGATACGAGGTCATATGTGAAAGTTATGATCCTCCAAAGTTCACAAAACAAGAACTGTGCAGTGTCATGACAGAGAATCTGCAATTTTGAAAAAATCTAGAATCAAAATAAAAAAATGGCTACACTAGTGCATAGAGCACAAAAACATATCTAGAATAAAAAAAAACATTGTGGAAAATGGAGTCCGTATGAACAAGAATGAAGCATTTGAAAATGGCCTTCAAAACTACAACAACCAATAGAGAGGGGTCCTGTTGTAACTTTCTGAGTGCGTTTCTACAAAATATACAGTCTGCATGCAAAAAATAAAAGATACCCAGATGGTTTTTTTGTGCTACGAACAAAACCCAGAAGATGTAGATCCAGTGTAAATAGAATGACTTTAAATATAAAAAATGACCCCAGCAACCAAAAAATGGCATGCAAAGGCTGAATCAGCTACCAAAGTCAAGAGAAGGAATGTTGGAACCTGCAATATTGATTGAAAACACCAAATATGTAAGATGGTTGTCAGATTTGATCTTGAAACCCCAGTTTTGCAACTGTGTATGACGATCTCTAATTTTAGTGAAACAAAAGCCAGATTTTGACTTTCTCAAGCCTCCTGGATGCGTTGGAATAGCCACAGATGCTTCCAGTATAACTAGAAATGCTGCAATCACCCAGATTTTACAAAAAATATGTGCAAACCCCAGCGATAAAAAAATTTCGTCAAACTTTTCTGATTCTCAGGATCATCCAAAGATGTGAGAGAAGAGCATACTGGGTTTTTCAAAAAACTATAATAAGATTTATTAGCCCCCCCCCAAATCTCTCAAATATGGAAACTAAAATATACTCTTGCACATAGAATAGCTCTAATACCACGATAAAATTTGAAAAGATTATAAACCCAGAAAACTAGTGCAAATGAATAGATATCTAAATTATGAATGCAAATGATACGAAATCAAAGTAGCAACACAGAGTTAGTCTCCAAGAGAGTAATGCAAATTCTAGAAGCAAAATAGCATTAAGAGGATGCAAAATCAAGAGATGTCAAATAAAAGCTAGGTAGCATGCTTTTATAGACCAGGGAGAGGGAAGAGGTGGCAATACCGACCAATCAAGAGCAACCATCTCTTGGACTAAATATAGCAAGTATCTTCCCAAGATAAAAAATGGATGCACACATGTAGGAAGGTGACACCTCATAACCACTCACCTAATTAAGAATGATTTATTAACCTAAGCAAGATTAAAAGAAGTGTAGAAAAAACCTAGGAATATAGGGAAAAAATAAATAACCCACTAGGAAATAAAAACCTACACTAACATTCACTTTGTGTATTTAGTTCTCAACAACTTCATTATCAGCCATCCTTAAACATTCTTATTTTTGTTTCAAATTCATTAACCTAGCTTCCTTTTTCTTGGGATCACCCTCGGGTGAATAACTAAGCATGATTAAAGGTTTTTTCTATAATTACCAATTCTACCATAATTAAAGCATTTTGGGAGTAACTTACCTTTGTACTTTTTAGTTCCTCTCTTCAGTCTTCTTACAAAGTTCACTTCAATCTCATCGAGGTTCTCACTTGCTTCCAATTCATCTTCTGCTAGCTTTGAAACATTCAATGTAGCCTCTTTCTTTTCTCTTTTCATTTCTTCCATTTTTATAATTTCATAGGCATATAATGCTCCAATAAGTTCATCAATTGAATAATTATTCAAATCATGGCATTATTCAATCACACACTTCTTAGATTTTGAGGGTTTAGCTAGTGTCAATAGGATCTTTCTTATGGCACCGCCTTCTAATAATACACCAATTCCTCTTATAGCTTCTATAATAACATTCACTCTATGTATTTAGTTCTCAACAACTTCATTATCAACCATCCTTAAACATTCTTATTTTTGTTGCAAATTCATTAACCTAGCTTCCTTTTTGTTGGGATCACCCTCATGTGAATAACATAATTTAGTCCACATTTCCTTAGTTTCCTTTAATCCCTTAACCTTACCAAATATTGCATCACTAAAGCAACTAAATATTATTATCCTAGATTTTGCATTAGCCTCATGATTCTTAACTTCAACTGGACTTTGAGGTCCACGTTGAACATCTGAAATACTGAGAGGGGAGGGGTGAATCAATATTCCCTTCAATTTATTAAAACTTTTAAACAACCATCCACATAACATAACATAGTTGTAGAAATAAAATGATGAATAAATAGAAATACAAAACACCACATAACATAGAGATTTATACGTGGAAATCCCAATATAGGAAAAACCATGGAGAGGATTAGCTCTCAATATTATGTAACTGGTTACAATAATACAGAGTGGCTCATTATTGGATGGACTCACTGTCCAAAATATAACGGCTCACTATTGGAGGATGGCTTACAACCAATATTATAAAATATGAATTTTTAGTATTGCATCTATCATATGAATGACTTGATGAAAATAGGGCAGACAACTGAGAGGGGGGTGAATCAGTTGTCACAAAAAATCACTCCACTTAAACTTATTTTTAGATCTGATAATTAAAGATCAAAGTATAAATCACCAATGCATCATAAACACACATAACACCAATATTTTTGTATGTGGAAAACCCTGTTAGGGGAAAAACCATGGTGGGGATACACCGACAGGTATACTTGTTAGAAGTATTACAATGGGGAATGCACATGCATTTAGGAACACTGTCTAGAGCTCACTACTCAAAATATAAAGGCTCACTACCCAGGGAAGGCTCATTTCCTATTCAAACAATCACAAATTACTTCCATAAATTATGAATTGAGAAATAGAATCTCCTTAATGCCTGGTCCAGTCCCATTGAAGAACAAAACAAATTTCTTCTACATACTTCTTTGTGTTCAAAAGATGTATAAATTTAGTGCACATACACACTCACACTCATCCACATACCCACTTGAATAAGAAATCATTATAATTATTTATACATGAGATCAACCTTGGAGAAATCATCAAGGTCGGCTCAACACTCACCACCTAATTACAAAAATACAACCATACTCAACACAACATTACATGTGGACCAAGAAATGTCGGTCAAGACATAGCATAGACCCAAATCTTTCACCTCAAATACATTACACCTCGAACATTCGCAAGACGTTAAAAGCATCTGGTTAGGCCAAGAACGTGAATAACACTAATGTATCAAAGAAAAACATCAATTATGAGCTCAACGATCAATGTGGACCACCAATACAAAAGGTACATGATCCAAAGACATCTACAAGCATCATGAATTGCCATAGCAATATCCACACCAACACAAATTACTAGAATCACCAACATCTTGATATTGAACCTTAGGAACACTAATTGCAAAGACTGTCAACCTTGAAAAATCACTTGTGAACCACTTGAATTGAGGAAACAAATAAACATCCCAAATATACCTCTGAATCTATAGAACAAGATATTACAATGTGGAGCAATGCAGATCAAAATACTGTCACTCTATTACCACTGAACAACTAAAAAACTAGCCACAACACAAATACCCATAACTCAATCAAATCTTCATGTTGACCTCTAAAAATTGAACTGAATCAACTACAAACAACCCTCTACAAACCCTTTAAGCCATAAACTCTGATCTTCATCATATCTACTAAGCTGAACAAACTAACTCACTGAACTTCACTACATCACTGTCTTAGACAAAGAAATATGTTGACATCAATGATAACACATCTCTCAAATATCTCTCAAACACGTATTTGAAAAATTCTTCCAACAATATCCCCCTTTGTAATTGATGGAAACAAATGATGTGGAAAACTAACACAATCAATGACAAAGAAAATAAAAATATCAACAACTCCCCCTTAGACCTTGCACACTACTCTTCCCCTTTTTTAATCTCTTCATAGTTTTTCACGTGACTCTCTTCCCCTTTGACATCAATATAAAAGGCATGTATTTGCAATCAAACCACATAATTGACTCACAAAACTGACTAATCCCTCTAAGTAGCAGCCACCTATCATCAATCTGAATCACAAGATATGTAATGTCCGCCAAAATACCCTAGAGAAATTAAACTACTAACACAATAATGGAGTTTTTTATTTATTTAACATATATAATCCACTAAGTAACACATATCAACTCCATCTAATTACATTCATCAACCAATTAACCATTATGAACATGCATCACTACACATTTCATTAATTTATGCAAGCGGAAATAAACATAAACAACATTAATCTTTCCCTAGGGTACTTCAATGTCATTACTTAATTAACTATCATAATGACATCATACTCACATGATAATCATATCCCACTTAAGCTTAATGCATCTTATTCAATTCCTAACCATGAGATATGCAACCTACCAGATTATTTATCCAATATGAAACACATATTGTTCTATCTTCCAACTAGCATGATAAATTCTTCCTTTTAAATGCAAGACAACCCCTTTATCCTACATTCATTTGATGCACCAAATCCAAATTTGTCTTAACCCAACAATTCCTATCTACATGCTCTTTATCTTTTTTCCATGATAATGCAACCTTAATGCATAGGTATATTCCATCTTTACTAATCCATTTAACCATGCTACAAATGCATCTAATTTCCTAACATGGTCATTTCTTAATCATTAATTCCAAGTGCATAATGTAGGAATCTTAATGAAATCTTCTTACTTAACAATCCTTACATGCAATTCATAATTTCCTTTCTACCAATGCATCTACATGAATCATTCTTCTAATCATATTATCTAACATTCTTATTAATACTAACCCATTCATTAAGGTTCCTTCACATATCAATTATAATCATTTCATCGAATTCCATTTCAACTAATACAATTAAACCATAATATAAATCCATTCCATTTAATTTACCAATACACTTAAGGACATTTCTTCTATTCTATAAGTACAATGTGATACATCATATAGTCTTATTACAATCCATGACTTAATCCTAAATTTCATCTATGACCTTCTTACAATTACAATTACATAAAATACACCATGAGCCTAGCTCTTCCTATTACAAGATCCCAACTTCTACATACAAGAATATTACATAATATAAACTCCATCATATTCATTACATAAATATTCTACAAGGTACATCCATATTCATCATGAAGAAGTATCCACATCCATGCAAGAAGAATCCAAGAGAGCATCTAAATGGCTAAAAAGAACCAACCACCTGACCATGTGGAACCAAACAAACCATCCCCCATTCTAGGAGATGACACAAGGTCCCAACACACACTCTAAACCTAAGTGGGCACCTATAACCAAAGAGACTAATCATACAAGGACTCTCATGCAAGAACCAACACAATAAAAAGAATAAACTCTTAGAGGCGTACAACTCAACAAGACATAAATGCAACCAATAAGGCATAATAATAAATCATCAAGGGAACACATGTACGGATGGAGTGTCATCACATGCCATCCTCTAACATAAAAAATATAACAAAATAAGGCACTAGCCTAATGGACATATGGAGCTATCTCAACCTATGAGAGATCAAGGGAGACTGACTTACCATAGCAATGGCCTTCTCATGCTTATCCTAAAACGTCTTCCCTAGGATCTGTAATGCCCCAAATGGAAAACCCGAAGCGATTAAGCCATAACACAAGAATAGAGTGCAATAATTTTATTTTATTTTTAAAGTTACACCACATTAAGATACAACAAGATATCAAAGATTCAAATTACATAGCGGAAGACATCAACTAACACCTAAAGAGTTTCCCGACGAGATTACTTAAATTTCACAATTCACTTAACTCACACAATTAATCCAATAAACTGATTATCTTAATAACAAGATAATTCTTAATCAGGATAATTTCTTTCAAAAGATGGAAATATATAATTCATAAGATAAGGTTCATCCATTTAGATTTATCTATATCCTTCATTCATACTTTTCATTAAAATAAAAGCCATGCATATAATATTCTAACACACAATAATTTCATCATAAACATATGAGATCTTTCCATGCATATTTAATTTCCTTAACAATGGCTGAATATATCCATTATCATAAGCTACATTATTACTTATTCCAATCTACTGCATTCAAGAGAGAACTGCGAACATGCATTTAAAATTAATCATCATCTAAACCACTTATACATTCTATCAAAATGTCATTCATACTTGCTAAGTTTTGAACATGAAACATAAGAATAATAGCATCACATAACACCAAGATGATCTCGGAGTTCACCCCTAAAGGGCTACATCTCCGGGTTTGCTCAACTGCAAGACCCCGCTGATAATTAATAAAGTTACGAATACATGAGGTTCTCATAATTTACAATCCTACCATCAAGGTGAAACATAATCAATATACAAACGACCACATCAGTCAATTGAGATATAAACGATCCTTGAAAAGGAAAGGATCCAGCTAAACAAAATTGAAGCTAATACAAAGGTCCATTAGAACATCCATAAAATTGAGTCATCACCACCCAAGGTCTAACATGAAACTTGATACTCACAAGGGCATAGACAATAGGATGACCAACAAATGTACTCCTAATAGGACAATATGACAACACACTAGCGAACGTAGGGACAAGTGTCATCACACAACCTAGTATGGTTACCATGGCAGGTCTTCATAGGTTCTAGCCCCATACACTGGGTTACCCTGTCAACCTAATCCGAGCCTCCAGCCCATCCAAGCCTCATGTGGACCCACACATCCTCTCGTGAAAACAAGGATGATGGTTTGCCATTTCAGGCCTTCTCACAGCATGTCGAGTTTGTGTTAGCACTTGTCTCATGTGTGAGGCACAATTATCTTACTTAGAGATTACATTCTAATCTACTATTAGGTTATCACTTATTAGACTCACTTTCGATGGGTTACCCAACAACCACTTTGGGCACAGCCCCCAATCGAAAGCCACTTCCCATACCACAGTAGACTATACTCAAGCGGCCTCAGAAACCAAGGAATACACATGGTCAAGCAAACAGATTTCAAAAATGAGGAAACAACCATTTGGTCAAACACGACTCAAAAGAGGTACACTTACTAATGGTACTCTAACTAGAGACCTGACCAACTATGGTCAACCACGAATCATCATTCGACACCCATACAAAGGATATGATCAATACAATATCACAACAAATAATAGTCAACTTGAGACCGAGGACAAAAATAGGTACCCAAATCAACCATACGACAGGGTCCAATCAAACAAAGCAAGGCTTGCCATTATTGAAGCAACAACAAATACAAAAATTAAACTCGCATAAGCAATAACTAGAGGATACAATCTTTCTCCAAATTAATTTAGACATTAAATGTCAATCAAGTTTTCTAAATGATCTAATTCAGATTGCAGTTATCTACCTCATCTAGGTACAAGTTGTTCTTGGTTTTCTAACTCATTGAAGTTCATTGCATCGAACATACATAAATACGCCACTAAGATTTATTAATCCAATTTCACATGAATATAATTAAACAACCATTTAACCAACTAAATATGATATTTTATCTTCAATTAAAACATCATTGACATACTGGCTCAAAATAAATCCTACAAATTTATCTTTTTCAGAACCAATTTACACTATACAGATCAAGGAAATATACCTATTTAAGGAAGCCAAATAAAGAAAATGCATTCCCAGATTAACATATTGTTTCCTTGAGCATATAAAGAAAATTACTAAAATTAACTATTAATTAATGAATATATTTATTAATCCATGATTAATTAAATATAACAAATTAATAATTAATAACGGAATTAACAAATTAAGTATTTAATTACAAAAATATGTATTAATAATAAATTAAAATTTTGAAAATTAATTAATGTATATTGTCTCTCATACAATTAATTAATTACAACTAATCGTAATTTATTAATTAATTGCCATATTTAAGCTTTATTAAAACTTAATTTAAAAATCATATTTAATAATAATAAATTATTATTATATATTTTTTTAATTAGAAAAAATATATAAAAAAAAACATTTTAATTTGCAAGATAAAAAAAAATATATAGGGGGAGGGTACCCATGTGGACCCCCACGTGCGCCCCCTACCCCCCCCACCCCTTGGGAGCTCACGCTTCCCCTTGGGGAAGCGTTGTTGCCCAAAGGGACACGCAACACCCCTCCATGTGGTGGGGAAAACTCTCCACGTGGATGGGGTTAAAACAGTATATATATATATATATATATATATATATATATATATATATTATATTTTTACTATCAAAAACACACAGTAAAAAAAATATAGTCTCCTAGAGAATTTAAAATAATCCTTTTTTTTTCTTAAAAAACAACACAGAAATTTCTTGAGAATAGATTGGGAATAATTTCCAAAATATGAGAGGTTTTCAAAATTGAAAGGATTTGTGGAAATGCTATCCAAATAAATAATCCTTTTGGGCATAAGAAAGCTCATTTTCCATGCAAGGATTCAAGCAATAAACCAATACCAACTAATTCCACAATGATTCATAACCTTGAGGCAATCAATGGAGAAATTAAAACCAAATAGCATGAAGAACATCCAGTACCCATTTTTAAAAATTTAAACAATAACTAATTGATAACCAAATTTCCTACCTCAATAAGCATTCTTGGAAAGGATCTGATGAAGAGCCCCAACCTGCAGCTCAAGAAATCCTTCTCCTTCCAAAATCCCCAAATCTTTCATCCAAAATATTTTCCAAAAATATTTTTCCCCAAAAAAAATTCAATCCCCAATATTTTCCAAAAGTCTAGGTTATATGGAAAAGTTGGACCAAAAACCTCATTTTTTGATTTAAAATTTTTATTTTAAAAAAATCACAAAATCATTATTTTCCAACTATATCAATACATTTAACTTGCTTTTCGATTAAAAATTGATTTTCTCAATTAACTGAAATTAACCTTTCTAATATAAAAAGCCGACATAATACAATTAATTCCATAGCAATTGAATTCAAAACTTTCCTTTTTTTTCTTTTCTAATAGCATAAGCATATTAAATTTAACATTTAAATTAACTATTTAATTGAACTTGCTCCCAATTTAAATCGAGCAATTCAAATTAATGATTAATCACATAAAGAAATCCTGTTTAATCTAAGTCCATTAATCTTTAATGCAGAACACATATTTAATCAAATTAAAGATTGATGATTAATTACTCAATTTAACCATACACACCAAACAGGCAAACCAAGAAGGTCAACCAGACAGACAACTCGCAAACCCAACCAAAAGGGAATACTGACGACGACTGATGGTGCTCACTTGAGCATGACCATGGTCAAACTAGGGTCTTACGACCACCTAATCCAACTCTAAGGATTAAAGAGGTACACTCAAACCTGTAAATCCAGGTGAAGACGAGCCTCGCACTCACACGGTGTTGTACTTGAAATCTCCTACAACCAAGAGTCATACATGCATACATATATAAATTTAATTAAAGTGTTAGCTTGATATTAATACCACGAAATAGGAATACTAAACAACTTGCATACAACTGGCGTACAAACCACATTAATAGATATGCACTAAAATCAAAACATCTGACTATAATCATTATATTATGATAAACTAACCAAGGTCAAACCGAGATTAGAAATTGATTAGGGCAGGGGTACTACACTCTTCCCCCCTAGGTTCTGACTTACTCCTGGAAGTTGTAAGGCTAGATGGAGAACATGTCGCACGCATAAGCCCTAAAACTCATTCAACAAATATCAAATTGCACATAGGAATCTTTCCATAAATAAATGAAATATTATTGCTAAATCCTTTACGAATGCCATTGCCCATTGGCAAGATACATCTAAATCCATACATTTCTTATAACATTCTAGGAATTATCCACAATCATAGTAGAGAAACAAGAATTTTCTCCCTTTCATTACACCAAATTAATGCATTACAAAGAGGTAAACAACAATTACCATACTCATCTACCAAATATGACAAGAAAACATGCCATCATGATCAATTTCTTTAATCAATCCATCTTTATCATAAAATTTTATCGCATAGAACCAGCTTCAAAATTCAAATTCTACAATCAAGTTAACTTCCATGAAATAAGAGCAACACAAATAACTCAGTTGTTTACACTTGCCAGGCATAAGAAAACCTTTCCAATGACTATGCCCCATAACATAGTGACAAGTTAACATAATTTACTCCATAATACACATAATAACCATCCACATAACTAGAATGCACAACTCAAAAGGCCACATGTGAGCATGTCTAATGCTCAGTCAAAGATAACATGCACGATTAGCATCTCTATGCCTGATCTCAGAACAACAATATGATCATAAATATCCAATATCTCACTCAAAGGCTCGATGGTGCTAGGCACACCATAGCGGTGCTACCTTCCATACAAGACCTTTGTGAACATCCCTTATTGAGTAAGGTGGTTAGCCTCCAAGAGATAGTCACCACACATAGGTAGGTAGTGGATCCTAGCTGCATCATAGCCTCACATACCCCCATCCTCAAGGTTCCTTACATCTACTTCCTCGTACACACTCTACCAAGACCATCTCATACATCCTTGGAGAGGAATCTCACATTTCAACACAAGACCAGCATACAAAAGCTATAAGGATAAACCAGTTTAGCCACCCAAGTACAAATGAATAAAGATAATAAATCATCAATTCCAACAGTAAGGCAAGAAAATAATCCAGAATTTGCAACACCAAATCAAGAGTGCAAAAGATCACAAGATCATGTCTAAACCTTCAAAGTCAAAGTAAAATAAATTGTTGGTCCCCAAAGAAATATAAAGAATATCACAACTGCACATAACATCACTATGTGACTAGCATCACCATCAACGAGGAAGGAAGGAACAATCGCCTAGCTATAGCAGTAGCTCTTCATGTGGTGCGACATAGTCACACTACCCACATGGCATGGCGGTGTGCACCTCAACATCACCCCACATCACGTCGTCATGCGGCATGGCAATACCCCAAGTGGAGAAAACATGCAATGGACGTATCCCGCATGGTAGTGTACCTCATGGAAAAAGCACGCGCAAGTCACATCTCGCATAGCGACATATCTAGAAGGATACTCATCATAAGTCAGAGGTATACCTGACTAAGGTCCACCCACATGCCCACCAACACATACTAACTGGTAGCTCATGTGGATAAACCTACCTTTCATGAAGACAAGGCAAAGGATCCTCCAAAATACACCATCACTATGCTCAAGAAATGCCATCAAAATGCTCAAATAAAGGAAGGAATAGGCTGACACACATAAACCTATAAATAGATTCATCAAAAAGGGAAAGTATTGAGTACACCTTTGATATAGTTTTATAGTATAACCATATCATTCCTCTAAATAGAGAATCTAAAGTCGCTTCGCACCAACATTACTCGTATACCAATCCATACTATTCAAGGAATGGTGACTTCAAATACTACCCCTTAACATACTGAATTTTCCACAACCCGAGGGTTGGTACTCAGTAGGGACACAAATAAGCAACATCACATGAATAGTATGGTTTCCCATACTCATAAGCAACATATCCTCCATGGTTGATTACTTCACCAATCCATGGGCACATATAATAAGTACTGGTTTCTTACAATACACACAAATACACCAGTACTAGTTTAGTCACATTTACGGGGAGTACTTTTCAGTACACTATCATCTACTCAAGGAAGGTTTAATTATGCTTCCCACATGATTAATTGAATCAAGTTTACTCTAGATACAAGTACTGAAATTATTAACAATTCACAATTACATAAGGAAATAACATCATTCCTATATCTTTCTCGAATCTCACTAAGCATTCGAAACCACATTACTAACTATGCAAATTCTTTTCCAAAAAGGACTTCCATCTTTCAATATGAAGCCAAAATGCAATAGTACAATTTCACATGCATTATAAACATTCTATTTAAATCAAAGCATTCCTCGAAGCATTTCTAAAAAATATCTTAAAGTCTAGGCAAAGAGGGAAAAGAGAGTTTGATAATCAAATTGTTTCCTACAAAAAACACAAGATCAACAGATCACACTACATACTAAAATTTCTCACTATAAGCCTATCATTTCAATTGCATGGTTTTCATTTCACTACCATTTTAGAAGGATGCTAAAATAGTCTAACATGACGTTCCCATTATTATGGTTGCAACAGAATGTTCTAGTTTTCCAAGCAACAGAGATCAAAACAGGCAATCTTTTCAATAATACCAGACCTCTTGAGAACACTCACTTATTCTTAATACAATACATACACATGTCATAATTTGCAACCTATTATAGAAAATCACATTACGATCAAAGGGGTAAGCAAGGAGCTATCAACAAAATAATACATATTAGTGCATACACATCAAACAAGCTTTTCATTCGCACTTTCTAAACATAATAAGACAATTACATATATTCAAAAGAAAGTTCAATGGAGCATTACTAAAATAAATTCTCGATCAAACTGGTTTAATGAAATGCATAAAACAATCTTTTACAAACAAAGTAGTTTCACATAATAGCTATTCGCATATTAATGCACCTTACTTAAGATAGAATTTAATTATGTTACTCCTACATTACACGTGGAGAATTCCTTAATGTAAACATACAGTTTTTATCCCCACAACCAAAATGAACTTTCAACCCAAAGCCCTTTTATTATCTAAACACACACATAAGCGTCATAGGGTTCACACAAGGGTTGAATAAGTCACAACCTTTCTTTCGCAACCAAAAAACTCAAATCAGAGATAATTACACATATCCCAAACATTTTAATTTCTAGAGAGAGAAAGGAGTAAGGGTTAAAATCATTCAATTTGCTACAAAATAAGCATTCAATATTTGCCATACTAGTCCTTCAAGTGGACAACTCAAAGCTAGATCATAATCTTAAACAAGCACATTTCACACTTTCAGATTCCAGACAAGCACTAACCAACCCAAATGGATTAGTCCAAAGAGTACAACACTCAATAAGGAAGGTACATATGACTCTCTTTTAGAATATAAGTAATCGTAGACCAAGACATAAATAAGAACATAAAGCATGATCAATCACTCAAAACACCAACATCAAGAAGGTGAGAACAAGGTGTGAACACACACGTTACACACAAGTTAAGGTCTGCTCAATCACTCACATACACAAGGGAGGAGAAGCATGCACATAAGGTCGATACACCTCACACCAACTAAGGGCACACATGAAACCAAAGATCTGAACCAAATGGAATGCCCCGCTAGGAAACCCGGAAGGGATTAAGCCATAACACAAGAATAGAGTGCAATAATTTTTTATTTTTTTTAAAGTTACACCACATTAAGATACAACAAGATATCAAAGATTCAAATTACATAGCGGAAGACATCAACTAACACCTAAAGAGTTTCCCAATGAGATTACTTAAATTTCACAATTCACTTAACTCACACAATTAATCCAATAAGCTAATTATCTTAATAACGAGATAATTCTTAATCAAGATAATTTCTTTCAAAAGATGGAAATATATAATTCATAAGATAAGGTTCATCCATTTAGATTTATCTATATCCTTCATTCATACTTTTCATTAAAATAAAAGCCATGCATCTAATATTCTAACACACAAGAATTTCATCATAAACATATGAGATCTTTCCATGCATATTTAATTTCCTTAACAATGACTGAATATATCCATTATCATAAGCTACATTATTACTTATTCCAATCTACTACATTCAAGAGAGAACTGCGAACATGCATTTAAAATTAATCATCATCTAAACCACTTATACATTCTATCAAAATGTCATTCATACTTGCTAATACTGAACATGAAACATAAGAATAATAGCATCACATAACACCAAGATGATCTCGGAGTTCACCCCTAAAGGGCTACATCTCCGGGTTTGCTCAACTGCAAGACCCCGCTGATAATTAATAAAGTTACGAATACATGATGTTCTCATAATTTACAATCCTACCATCAAGGCAAAACATAATCAATATACAAATGACCACATCGGTCAATTAAGATATAAACGATCCTTGAAAAGGAAAGGATCTAGCTGAACAAAATTGAAGCTAATACAAAGGTCCATTAGAACATCCACAAAACTGAGTTATCACCACCCAAGGTCTAACATGAAACCTAATACTCACAAGGGCATAGACAATAGGATGACCCACAAATGTAGTCCTAAAAGGATAATTCAACAACACACTAGCAAACGTAGGGACAAGTGTCATCACACAACCTAGTATGGTTACCATGGTAGGTCTTCATAGGTTTCGGCCCCATACACTGGGTTACCTTGTCAACCTAATCTGAGCCTACGGCCCATCCAAGCCTCATGTGGACCCACACATCCTCTCGTGAAGACAAGGAAGATGGTTTGCCATTTCAGGCCTTCTCACAGCATGTTGAGTTTGTGTTAGCACTCGTCCCATGTGTGAGGCACAATTATCTTACTTAGAGATTACATTCTAATCTACTGTTAGGTTATCACTTATTAGACTCACTTTTGATGGGTTACCCAGTAGCCACTTTGGGCGTGGCCCCCAATCGAAAGCCACTTCCCAAATGACACTAGACTATACTCAAGCAACCTCAAAAACCAAGGAATACACATGGTCAAACAAACGGAGTTCAAAAATGAGGAAACAACCATTTGGTCAAACACGACTCAAAAGAGGTACACTTACTAACAGTACTCTAACTAGAGACCTGACCAACTATGGTCAACCACAAATCATCATTCAACACCCATAGAAAGGATATGATCAATACAATATCACAACAAATAACAGTAAACTTGAGACCAAGGACAGAAACAGGTACCCAAATCAACCATACAATAGGGTCCAATCAAACAAAGCAAGGCTTGCCATTACTGAGGCAACAACGAATACAGAAATTAAACTCGCATAAGCAATAACTAGAGGATACAATCTTTCTCCAAATTAATGTAGACATTAAATGTCGATCAAATTTTCTAAATGATCTAAGTCAAATTGCAGTTATCTACCTCATCTAGGTATAGGTTGTTCTTGGTTTTCTAACTCACTGAAGTTCATTGCATCGAACATACATTAATACGCCACTAAGAGTTATTAATCCAATTTCACATGAATTTAATTAAACAACCATTTAACCAACTAAATATGATATTTAATCTTCAATTAAAACATCATTGACATACTGGTTCAAAATAAATTGTACAAATTTGTCTTTTCTAGAACCAATTTACACTATACAGATCAAGGAAATATACCTATTTAAGGAAGCCAAATAAAGAAAATCCATTCCCAAATTAACAAATTGTTTCCTTGAGCATATAAAGAAAATTACTAAAATTAACTATTAATTAATGAATATATTTATTAATCCACGATTAATTAAATATAACAAATTAATAATTAATAATGAAATTAACAAATTAAGTATTTAATTACAAAAATATGTATTAATAATAAATTACCATTTTGAAAATTAATTAATGTATATTGTCTCTCATACAATTAATTAGTTACAACTAATCGTAATTTATTAATTAATTGCCATATTTAAGCTTTATTAAAACTTTATTTAAAAATCATATTTAATAATAATAAATTATTATTATAATTTTTTTTTAATTAAAAAAAAAATATTAAAAACAAACATTTTAATTTGCAAGAAAAAAATAAATAAAATATGGGGGAGGGTGCCCACGTGCCCCCCCCCCCCCGGGAGTTCACGCTTCCCCTTGGGGAGCACTGCTTCCCAATGGGAGCACGCAACCCCCATGGGGATGGCTATTGTTCCCAAAGGGAGCACGCAGTCCCCATGGGAAGCACTGCTGCCCAAAGGGACACGCAACACCCCTCCACATGGTGGGGAAAACTCTCCATGTGGATGGGGTTAAAACAATTTTATTTTTATTTTTTATATTTTTACTATAAAAAACACACACAGTAAAAAAAATACAGTCTCCCAGAGACTTTAAAATAATCATTTTTTTTTTCTTTAAAAACAACATAGAAATTTCCTGAGAATAGATTGGGAATAATTTCCAGAATATGAGAGGTTTTCAAAATTGGAAGGATTTGTGGAAATGCCATCCAAATAAATAATCCTTTTGGGCATAAGAAAGCTCATTTTCCATGCAAGGATTCAAGCAATAAACCAATACCAACTAATTCCACAATGATTCATAACCTTGAGGCAATCAATGGAGAAATTAAAACCAAATAGCATGAAGAACATCCAGTGCCCATTTTTTTTAAATTTAAACAATAACTAATTGATAACCAGAATTCCTACCTCAATAAGCATTCCTAGAAAGGATCTGATGAAGAGCCCCAACTTGCGGCTCAAGAAATTCTTCTCCTTCCAAAATCCCCAAATCTTTCATCCAAAATATTTTCCAAAAATATTTTTCCCCAAAAAAAATTCAATCCCCAATATTTTCCAAAAGTCTAGGTTATATGGAAAAGTTTGACCAAAAATCTCATTTTTGGATTTAAAATTTTTATTTTAAAAAAATCACAAAATCATTATTTTCGGACTATATCAATACATTTAACTTGCTTTTCGATTAAAAATTGATTTTCTCAATTAACTAAAATTAACCTTTCTAATATAAAAAGCCGAGAGAATATAATTAATTCCATAGCAATTGAATTCAAAACTTTCCTTTTTTTCTTTTCTAACAGCATAAGCATATTAAATTTAACATTTAAATTAACTATTTAATTGAACTTGCTCCCAATTTAAATCGAGCAATTCAAATTAATGATTAATCACATAAAGAAATCCTATTTAATCTAAGTCCATTAATCTTTAATGCACAACACCTATTTAATCAAATTAAAGATTAAGGATTAATTACTCAATTTAACCATACACACCAAACATGCAAACCAAGAAGGTCAACTAGACAGATGACTCACAAACCCAACCAAAAGGGAATATCGACGATGACTGACGATGCTCACTTGAGCACGACCATGGTCAAACTAGGGTCTTACAACCACCTAATCCAACTCTAAGGATTAAAGAGGTACACTCAAACCTGCAAATCCAGGCGAAGATGAGCCTCGCACTCATGCGGCGTTGTACTTGAAATCTCCTACAACCAAGAGTCATACATGCATACATATATAAACTTAATGAAAGCGTTAGCCCGATATTAATACCACGAAATAGGAACACTAAATAACTTGCATACAACTAGTGTACAAACCACATTAACAGATATGCACTAAAATCAAAACATCTGACTATAATCATTATATTTGTACGTTAGGAAATAGGAAATCATCACAAGCAAAATAAACATACTAATCATTAGCTCAATCACGAAAACTAAAATGCAACGATCTATCCTAAACAACACTCAATAGAGACATGAAATAAAAACATTCAAAACTAGAAATTAAGCAAACCAAAGGTATGATTTGAATGCTCCTTCATGCGGCTCCATTGTTCTTCTTTCTTCTCCAAATAGTTTTGTTGTGGATCTCACCTACTAGTGCACATACATGTTTGAAAGCAAATAGGTAAGAAAATTGCTCAAAAGTACTCGAAGCGTGATTGATTAGAAATTCGATAATCTGATTAGGGGTCAAGAATCAAGGGATTTGATTGAAGAAATTCATCCAATTTATAGACAAATTGGAGAGATGGATCAAATTAGCATGAAATTGATATTTAGGCAATTGATTTCAAAAATAGGAAAATTGAGTGGAAAGAAGGTGGTTATGATACCTTCTATGTCATGAATTATCACATATTGCCAATGCAAAGGTTAGAAGACTAGAGGCTTATGACCTCTTGCTATGCCAAAAGTATGACGCATGAGAAATTCATGCTTCCACCGAAGCATAAAAATAGGGAGAACTAGAGAGAAATTAATTAGGTGGAAATTAGGAAATTGATGCAAATTAGGTAAATTAATTAATAATTTTTCATTCATTAATTAATTTACAAAAATAGGAGGAATTAATTAGCCAATTAAATAAACATTTAATTGTGAAAAGAAGACTTAGAATAAATAAATAAATTATTTAACCTAAAGGGAAAATGCCAAACAAGATTAAATGACTAAATCATAAAACCTTGGAAGATGAATTAGAAATGCAAGGACGACAATTAGGTCTTGATGTAAGATTGATTTGATATCGATTCGATCATGATTTTGGTTTGATAAATGATTTGATTGATAAATGCACCGAGGAACAATGACAAATTGATCCAAATTGACATGATTGAAGAGGACAAGGATCGATGACAAATCGATGGCAAAATTGATGAGATTGACAAGTTGATAAGAGATTGACAAGATTGACCAAAATCATGATTAAAGATTGTTATCGACAAGACCAAATTCGAAAGCGAGACAAATGATGAATGCAAAAGAAAGACTCGATGCTCGCAAATGATAAAGACCAAGTGCGTAACATAGGAGAAATGTTAATGCGACACAAAAACTCTAAAATGAGACAATGCGCAAATGTTAAAGTATGATCTCGCAAGCGTTGACCATTTTTAGGTGTCTAAAATATTATGATAAACTAACCAAGGTCAAATCGAGATTAGAAATTGATTAGGGCAGGGGTACTACAGGATCAAGTCATGATGCTCACATCAATTATTATCTTTATTAATGAATCTAACTACCCAACCCATTAATTATTAGGTTATCACTTATTTACAAATCACAGTAAATTCCCAATGTGCCCTGGCGGTCTAGACTTCATGCATCCTTACAAGGAACCTCATGCAAGCCTATCTCTCATGACCCCAATCATCACAAGGAAGCCCACTCTCTCTCACATGGCTCAACAATAAATCACAAGAGGCTCCAATACAACATGAAAATAAAAAAAAACATAAACTTCCATATGCAGCCAAAACATCCAAACGAATTCCATCCAATAAACACATGGCTACAACAACATCAAGTATGATAAAATGAGCCTCTTGGCCAACCAATACAAAGGGCATAACAAAAGCCATCAAATCTACTGCCAACATGAAAATATAACCACAACAAGGCCAACTCACTTGTTGGTCCAAAACAACAACATAATCATCTCATCAACCATGGCTTATCAACATGGAAGAGCAAGTACAATATCATCCACAACAATGAGGATAAATATGCATAAAAACCATTGAAAAATATCAAATTAGATCAAATATCAATCTAAAAATCATCCACAAAATAAAATCAAGCCTCTGGTACAAAGATCAAATCGGAAAAATCAAGACATAATGAGCAAAATTGTTCAAAACATCAAAATAGGCAGAACAACGCTTTTGTGGCACAAAATAGCACATATACTATTTCTTGCAGCGCTTTTGTTAAGTTGTTCAATGCTTCCATCAACTGAAATAATGCAAATACAAAGCCAAATAGTGCATACAAAATGAAATAGTGTATTTCCCATGTAATGCAACGCATATACATAAAGTGTTAGTGCAATTACAAAGAGTTTTAGCACTTTTACAGTTTTAGCACATTTGTTCAGAAAGACACACGGAACCAAAATTTTTATGACTCATAAATAAAATTGAAGTCTTAATCAAAAGGCCTGGATAAAGGCTCAATAGAGATGCTTGGGCATTACCAAAAGATTGATATAAACATAATAAGGAATCAGAGACTATAGAGAAAGATATAACAAAACATAATCTCACAACTACAGACTCAAACACCTTCCAAAAAGCTCATAGAGAGACTTTAAGCCAAAACAATAATCACAAAATAGATAAGACAATGGGGCAATCACATAAACTCTCAACAAAGCTAGATGCTCACACACAGGAAAGATTCACAGGGAGGAAAATCCATACAGGGCCGTGCATACGACAAAACCAAAAACTCCCCAATTATTTGCCCCATTTCCTAAGTTTAAATTACGCGTTAAATATTTCTCTATTAACTATAGAAGAAACTATATAAAGTATTTCCCCCAAAAATCCACATATAGCCATATTTATGCAAACATGAAGCATACAGGAAAAAAATGAAAATCAAAATACAAAGAGTAAAAGAACTCCAACCTGCAACCAGAAGTGATGGAAGGAAGTTGAAGTAGCGCTCCAAATCCAATCCCAACAAATTCCAACAATCCAAGCCAAAACCAAAACCGAGAGCCAAAGAAATTTGCAGAAAACTTTCAAGGAGAGGCAACCCGAAAACCATCTCAGCAAACAAAATAAAAAGCCATTCAAAAATACTAAAACCCTAGCTTCCACAAGAACCAATCAAAATATTCCATTTTGGAATATATATTACCAACCCCACCATATAATATAATTTTACCTCTCAGTTCAAATTCAACCAATAAGAGTAAAGGGTAGGTAAGGTAAATATAGAATGTATTTATACAACCAAGTGGGAATGTGTTATTATTTTATTTTAAAGTACTTATACACCCTTCTTAAGAATAAAAGTCAAACTAATAAATAAAATATGAGCCATATACAAATAAACCAAGTGGGGAATTACAACCAAAAACTCATAAATAAATTAAAGAGCTAAATAAATATTAAATATCAAATAAACAATTAAACCATAGGAAATTAAATAATCAAATACCAATAAAAGTTAAATCACAAATATTAAATAAATATTGAATAATCATAAAATCAATAAACATTAATTATCAAATAAATATAAATACCAAATAATTAAATACTCAAAACTAATAAATTAAATACATTAAAATGGATATTATTAAATATAAAACCACACATCAAGAGTCACATAATTAATCTAAAAATACTCAAATAAATCAACCATCTCTAACATACTCACAACACCAAGAAGACCAAGCTTACTAATGACATGGTGAATTATGCCAAGATGCTAATGACTCATAGTGAACAACTTAGACCTAGAGTATGTGAAGAGAACTCATGTCATCTCCAAACAACATAAGCAATTGGAATTGAAGACATGCTCATACCTATGAAGCCAAGTGGAGTCGATGTCTGGTACCTACAAATCCTGCAACCACAAAGTAACGATACAATATTTATATATATCTCATAACAGACAAGTGATAGGAAATCATGACGACGCATCTCTCTTGTAATGAGTGATGTGACATCGTCCCTCTCATGAAGATAGTTATACAGTATCAAACACATCTCATAAACATCTCATCAAATGTAATCATAAAATAGGGTTAGTGAAATCATAATCAACATCAAAACCATGATCAAACTAATCTATCAATAATCCATCACATAGTGAGCATATATAATCCATCGAATCACATGATCCATAATCATAGAGTCATCATCATATAAATCATCCAAATAACATATGTCCAATAATGTCTAATCATCACAATAAGTAAATGAAACACATGAGTAATCATCATCCAAATCATCAAATATAGTCTAGATAAGTCTATCAAATATGAAATAGAAGTCAACTCTAGTCAAAATAGGTCAAGTCAAGGGTGGACACTACTAGATATGACTGTGAAATGTACCAGACTGACACATACCAATGCATCTTAATTCTTATCAGGAGGATCAATCACCCCTAACTTCCCTCAGAGATACTCAAAAGTATCCTTAGGCAAAGGCTTCATGAAGATGTTTGCAATTTGTTCCTTAGTAGACACATACTCCAATTTGACTTCCTTCTCATTTACCTTTTCTCTCAAAAAGTGAAACTTGATGGATATATGTTTAGTCTTTGAATGCAACACTGAATTCTTAGAAATGTTAATTGCACTTGAATTGTCATAGTAGATAGCAATAGGATCATCATGTTGGAATCCAAGAACATTGAGAGGGGAGGTGAATCAATGTTCTACGGGAATGATCAAATTTAACCTTATCAAAACATGCATTCACCAACCTATATAATGATATATATAAGATTGAAATAAGTAAAGTAACCAATAAGCCAATCACACAAATAAATACCATAACATACAAAATTATACGTGGAAAACCTCAAAGAGAAAAAACCATGGTGGGATTTGTGACCCACAATATCAATCCACTTGCCATATGAAAAGATATTACAAAATATGGGGGCTTGCACATGCAGGAAGGCTTATAGCCAAGAGCACACTACTCAATCACAAAAGGAGCCTCACTGACTACATACAAATCTAGACTACAATCTAAAGGAATGAGTGAACTGCAAAGATAGTATCTCCTATGCCTGAATACAATTCTGGTTAAGCTCTGTCTATTCTAGTCTGAAACCCTAAACCCTTACTAGAATACCCTCTTACATAATCAACATTCCTCACATTATAATTATCTCTCTCTCACTCACATTGCATTCCATCATATCAAAATGATCTAATCAACTAACCTATATACCCTTACAATCCTTCATGCCTTATGTTGCCTTACATAGATAATTACAAAAATGAATATACATGAATATCAAAATTAATTTCTGATTTTTGGATCTCCCAAAATGATGTCTGCCTCCAATACCAATAACATGATGAAGTCATGTCAGCCTGCAATGTCGGTACCCAAAGAATTCCTTCCAACCGGTGAAGATACCTACTAGTGTCGGTGTTGATGAAGTGTCTATCGGTAAACAACCAAACCAAAATATGAAAGCCAAAACATGTTGCCAAGTTTCCATCAATGACAACATATTGAAACCAATCAAATGAATGTCAATTTCCAACAATCTCCCCCTTTGGCATTGATGGCAACACTCATGTGAAAAATGATAATGGTTTCCATTTGTCAGTTTCATCCTGAGACTGCTCCCCCTGAGCTAAATATCCATCTATGATCATGATCTAAACAAAATAATCCATACCTCCATATATCCCAATGCAAAGAATATATTTTTTGCCTATACTCCTCTTTGACATCAATACCAAAAATAACAAAAACCGGGATGAAGAATGAAAGGTTGTACAAAGAATGTCCCAAAATACCTTACTGGAACTAAATATATTTGAAAATTTTCGGATAGGCTTTCTCCAAAAGCTCTAGATAGGTATCCCAACTTGATTTGAGTGTATAGGAAATAGATACAAGTCCATTAAGCATATGGGTATATGACTTTTTATCCTTAAGTTCTACCTGTGTGGGCTTAAACAATATCAATACACTCCTTCTTATGTACACTTAATGAGTCCAACCAAGGACTCACCAATCATCTAAGAACTCTGGCTCTCCTTATAATTTTATCTTTATCCCTCTCAAGAGATGAAACTTGAGCTTCCAAAACCAAAATCTAACCATCAATAGATGTAGTCAAAGAATGTGAACCATCAAAAGAATTGACTATACCTACAATCTCCTCCTGAATATCCTTAATCCTTTTATCTGTCTCAACTGTAAGTAAACTTGTGTTACAACATACTCTATAAATATTAGTACACTTCCTCAAAGCATTATCAATCAACTTTAACTTATCATTAATATCCTTCTTCTCTAAATCAATCATCTAATCAAATGTTGCTCTCTTAGCCAATGTAAACCTCTCCAATTCTTGTCGGTTTGATACTTGTTGTAAAGATTGAAATTCCTTTGAAATGTGCTATGTGATTACTTTAAGCTTTTTGGATGGGCTTGTTTCTTTGTCAAATTTGCACTCTGGGAAAATTCCATGCAAAATAGTGATAGACTGATCAATAAATTCTTTGTCCATAGATCCTTCCTTCATCATCTTCTATGCGACCATCATCATGAGCTTGGTAGAACTCATCTTAGTAATGCTTTTTTGTTCAACCCATGAGGTGTCGATTGACAACAATGATGGGCTCACTACCGGTTCCCTGCCAGATTCCTCTTTCTTCTCCTCTGATGGTTTAACTTTTATATCTTCCTCTCTTGCACCAGTGGCTTCTCCACTTGGTGTAGTAACAGTTAATGTTGGTTCCTCCTTATGAACTGTGACCTCCACCCGTACATTTAGATTTGGAGGACTACTATCCTCAACATTAGTAACCTATACACTTTCAACCTTTAGACTCTTTGATTTTGCTAGTATCTCAACATTTGCATGTATATTGGATTCTACTAGGGGCTCTATATCCAATATTTGAATAATTTTCAAAATTGAGGGAGAAGTACCCACAATACCTTTACCTTTCCCTTCAACTGAGATGTCTGTAGTGTCTGTCTTAGCTTCCGTTGATGTGTAAGAACCAAGGTTTGTAGCCAAGAATTGAACCCATGTGGTGCAGGAGCACCATGTTTAGAGGCTTCAAGAGGAGGCTAAATCAAGTGTTGAAGGTGATTAAGCATGTAGAAGGTCCATCAAGGTGTTGAAGACTCCATTTTAATGTGTTTAACTTTATTTCATGTAATTTGTAACCTTGGTGTAAAAGTTGTCATATGGGTTAATTATGGTATAAGGTCAAGAAAGGAAATGGTCTATTTCATGGTTGTAAGGCCTATTAAGGTTATTTCAATGTATTTGGAACAAGATTTGAGTCATTTAGTGGAAAATCACAAAATATTGCAAAGTTGTCTTAACAACTTTTCAAATATGCATAATCAAGGGAACACCAATGATCGTAGTTGGTTGTAGAAGGTAGTTAGGAGATATTAATCAATTTTTGGATTGAAATAATCTATAATGCCTTGTAAATCGAACCAAAGAAGAGGAGAGAAATAGAAAGAATTTTCATTTCATATTTGAGTTATTTTCAACTCCAATTTTGTGGTTTTAGAAGCATTCCTTGTTTCCAGGCTTGTATAGTCTAGTACGGCCTGGAAACATTGTATTAATGATGATTTAAGTTATAATTGAGTCTCTTATTTAATTTGGTTCAAGTGGAATTTATTTTCATAAATATTTGAGTAAGCTACATTGTTTTTTTTTAAAATCATTTGTAATTGCCAGACCCCTGACCTAGGTAACCAGTTTTAGTAATATCGTCATAACTTTCGATTCAGCCATTGGTTCAGGCTGTAATTTAGATAAAAGTTTTGTATCTCTTAAATATAAAATCCAACTAGAGTTATTGTCTCTATGAGAAATATTTAAAAATTTATTAACGACTGTACATGACTGTATTTTCTTGTTCCCTGGTATTGGACAATGTACTTTCAGTTCTTTGCATGCAAACTCATGAATGCAGGTTATGTATAGATATGGAAGGAACTTGGAGATATTATGGAATATGTTAAAACCATCACACTATGGTGGTATGGTGTTTGGACAGTGAATGAACTTTGTGATTGCCATCCAAATGTGAATGACACCATGAATGATGCAAGGTTGTATTGTGAAGGAATGTGGTTAGTAGTTGGTTTTTTTTGTTGTCACAAAGAGTTTAGTCCCATCAAGCATGTATAATGGTCTTGTGTATTGTGGTCATAAGTTGAAGGATTTTTGTGTTTGATCTAATATATATTGTCAAGACCCAAAGAAGAAATGTATGTCTTAGTCATGACAACCATGAGGGTAGAATTAGTGTTTTGTATATCTTGTTGAGGAAGTGGATTAAGAACCTTGAGTATGAATCCAAGTAATGTGTTGGTCAATGTGAAATTATTGCCTTGAAATAATTTGTCTTGAGTTGTTTTTGACAAAAGTTATGCCACTTATAGGTATGATAGGTGGTTTTGATTTCATGCTCTGCATCACCATGCCTTGTGTGTCTCAATGACTATCTCATTAACCCTACCTAACATAAGACTCACTATTATGTGCTTGTTGTGAAAGATTTTCCTGTCTGTAGCCTCAAGAGTCTTGTTCAACTCCTTTGGAGTAATGGATGCACAAGTAGCCAACAACTCCTAAATCTTTATATGCATGTCCTCCTCCATAGCTGATAGTCTTCTAGCATCTAAATTTTTATATAACTGTGTCTGTATTTGATTTTCAATTTCTAACAAGGCTTTCTTATATATATCCAGATACAACAAAACTGCTTTCTCAAATTCTCTTTGTTCATCACCATCCAAATGCTCATAATAAAATTGTACATTCTTCAACATACCATCTTTAGTTATTTAATCAACCAATTCTTCACAAGTCTTGGGTGGAATAATAGTTACATCACCAGTGACAAGTGCCAGATCAATGTCATCCATCTTCTTTCTTCTTCCAGTACCAGATGGAACAGAAGGTGTTTCCTTTGGAGCTCGCTTATGTGTTGGTACCTTGATTGTAACTTTCCTAACCAATTGCTTCCTAGCTTCTACCTTAGTCTCATCTCCTTTCTTCCTTAATACCCTCTTGAATGCTAAGGGTGTGTTATCATCATATCCAGATTTTGTTGCAATAGGCTCAATTAATATTTTAGGCTCTTTCCTCTTCCTTCCTTTTTCCGGAACAAAATCAATTAATGCTTTAATGCCCTATGAAACCTGTTCCACAAACTTGCTTGCCTTGCCCTATTGTTTCTCCTGCTTCTTTTAGCTAAACTCAGTTTCAACCTCTCTTTTTTTCTGTTTAGCAATACCAAAGGATTTCTCAGCTTCATGAATAGGTGCATCAATTAGAAATTGTGCATAAGCATCTAGAATCTATGCATCAACTTCATAACCCATCTCTTCAATCCATATCTTCCAGGGCTTGACAGCTTCCATCAAAGTTTCATCTTTCTTAACCATGAAGCATATCTTGGTTGAGTATTTCTCAACAATTTTCTTTGGAACCCTCTCCCTAGATTTCATAGCCTTCTGGGATGTCTTAAAGTAACCCCATACTTTGTCATCTCTCTGAATACCCAAACTCACAATAGATTGTTATAGTTGCCTTCCTATCAAGACATCAAATTCTCATTGTCTCTTCCCAAAACTAGGATTTTCATTGATGAAAAATAACATCAAACAGATAATAAGGTTCCCATACTGAAATGTTCCCTTTTTCTCTCCTTTGATCTTCCCTAGGTTAAATAATAATTCATCCAACATCCATCCACAGAGATATAACTTCTAATTCTCCCTCATCATCTTATGTGTTGAATAAATACAAGAGCTAGAAACATAATTCAAACGGTTTGATTGAGTTACCTTGTAACCAATAATCATGCTTCTGAATTTGATATCTCTGTCAATGATAGTGCTAACCCTCATTGATCACTTGTTTGATGTTCCACCAGTGATTTTGTTGACCTGGTCATTAGAAACCTTCTTCTCTGGACGCTTCCCAATCTACAGCAAACTGGTGATGGCCCTGATGGCCTCCTTTGAGATCTTATACGGTATGTCCAACTAAATGAATTCTCTATGCACTCTTCTTAAAACATATCTGATAATCTCATCTTCAAATTCAGAAATATCCAAAATGTCAGTAAACCCTAGATCCTCAATATGTTTTTACTCAGGCTTAAGCTTTCCAAAATCTCCCATTAACTTGCTCATATACATGCTTTTAATATCACTAGTTCCCAAATCCTCAATATGACAATGAATGTAAGCTCTTACATCTTCAACATATACAACTCCTTCCGGGACATGGGAAAAAGTGCCAACCAAATCATCCATGGTGGTTATATGCGAACATCATTTTAAATTCGGCCTAGGATGATCCTTGACCTCAACAACAGTAGGATTTGCAATAAAAGTAGGTACATATGATGATCCTGCTTCCATGATGAAAGATAAATGCATGTGAATAGTTGTCAGAGAAACCCTAAAGAACTCTTCTGATCACTAGTGAAATCGCTTAAGAAGATATCGATCACACTAAATTGCCTTAGACTCGCTCTGAATCACTTTGAATGCAAAGTGATAAAAAATGAAGTGAATCCAACCTTTTAACATCCAAGAAAAACCCTAATACATCATTGATATGAATGACTTCCGGTGAAAGATATCGGATCTTGATCAAACATCTCCATGCGCGATAAGCATTTCCAATGTCTAGAACATCTTCCAGAACCTCTTCTTGGGGCATAAGCAGTATTGTCATGAATTTTGCCTACCCCTAAGGCATTTGCCTCAGTTATTGGATGAGCTTCCTGTCGGTGCAAGAGCAACCTCCTTTGTCGGTTGAGTAACCAGAGCATTTTCATCTGTTGATTGTTCTTCTAACTTCTTGACCCATCTCTTGGTATGATCTTGCTGGATTTTATTGACATTCTCTTTCCCTTTATCATTTGATCCATCATAGTTAATCGGTGGATTTCTGCTTCTATAGAACTTAGCTATGTGTCTAACCTTATTGCATGCATAGCATGTAGCATTGTTCTTTTGAATTGCTTTTCTAAAACTGGTATAATTACTTGACCTATACTGATTATCCATATGTCCAAATTTTCCACATACATAACATATAACATTCATTCTGCAATCTTCTATCTTATGACCATACTTATTGCATTTACAACAATGACCGAAAGTAGAATTATAGTTCTGATTAGCTCTATTTCTAAATTATCTAGCCATGTGACCAAATTTATTACAAACAAAGCATCTACCATTAAATTTGTAAGCATTAAGTTATGATTAATTAAAAAATAGGTTTTTAGGACCTGAAACCTTTACAACAAAGATAGAGAAACAGCACCAAGAAGAACAATGCTTTAAAGTCTGCATACAAAAAGACTGGCCAAAAGACCAGCAAACAGAAAGAACAGCTTAACAACAAAAAAAAAGCAAAGAAACAAGGAAGGTGCTACACAGTAGTTTTCTTCAGCAGATCCTCCACCTTTATCACCAGCTCATCATAGGTGGCCCCGACAACTTTCAGGTCTTCCAGATCCTTGTTCGGTTTCGTTTCCTTCCTCTTGCCTCTGGTGCGGGTTCTGGGACCTTGAGCTTCCCCTATTCCTTCAACTTTTGGGTCTAAGTCCTGGATTTCCTTTTCATCATCTAGTTTGCTCATGAGGGTGTGGGTGTTGTTGGACGAGATCTTCAAGATACTTAGGCTCTGTTCAGCAATGTTCTTCAAACACTCCTCAATTTTATCAATTTTGGTAACAGTGTCCAAGAGGGTTTTATCGCTAGTGTCCGCAAGGCTTTTCCTTTCCAACAAATCCTTTTCAATCTTCTCAAACCTAGGGTTGAAAGCATCTCTGATGTCTTCATCTTTGGCAATGGTGTTTTTCAGGTCCTCAATATAGTCGGCCATTGTATTCCCTTCCCCAGTATTAATGGTTTCCAGAATCAAGACTCTGTTACAGAGTGTTTTATATTCATCCACAGCTTTCTTGTAACCATTAATGAGCCACTTCATTGTTTCCATGAAACCATGCAAACCCTCGGGAGGAGGGCCAGATGGGGGAGCAAATTTTCCAAGGGTAACTAGGGTCCTTGCTTGCTTGTCGGCTTTCGGTTCCTTACCAATCTCCTCTTTTTTCTTGTGCTTTTTTTGGGTCTGGGTATGGTCTTTTGTTTTCTTCTTCAGTAGCCTTTTAGGGTTCTCCTTCTCAGAATCATCTGAGTCCTCCTCTTCTGAAGAGATGTTGATCAGGGGTCTTCTTTTTGGCTTTTTGCCCTTAGATGAAGAGGGTCTTGTTTTTCTGTTTTTCCTCTTCTTCCCACTTTCATACTCCAAGATGTCAATGCTATACTCTGTGTCAGATGAAGAGTCACTATCAGATTCCTCCTCTTTAGAAAAGGCAGAATCAGACATCTCTTCCTCAGAATCCACAGAGGGTTGCATCCGAGCAATTTGGTTGGCCTTTAAATGGTCATAAATTAGGACCATTAAGCCTTGATGCATGGAAGTATCACCTAGAGGGTTCTCTTTGTAGGCCTTAAGGGATGCATTCATCGAACAAAGTAGGAAATAAGGGAAATTAACCTTATCATTGTGCCTAAAGTGGTTCAACAGAACAAAGTGATAACCATAAAATTTCATAAACCTACCATCTAGAGTGATATAATGCATTAAACCAAAGAGAATCTCCCACCAAGGTTTGGCAAAAGCCCTAGGTGGGTAGTAGGTTTTGCTCAACTTTACCAGTCATTTTTTCTCTTTCTCAGTTTCCAAGTACCTTTTAATAGCTTCCCTACTGACCTTCCTATCTCTGTAGAAGTTACAACCTTCCCTTGTGAGGCCCATGGATTGGACAATTAAATCTTCATCAATTTCGACCATTTGATCACCCATTTTTAACATGCCCTTCTTCCAGTTCTTGCAGAAGAGACTGGTTACCATACCATCTCGACTGTGGAGTCTCTCCATGAAGTTTGAGAGACCACCCTTCTACAAAATACCCCAAACCTCTTCCTTCTATTTCCATTCTTTACAACTACTTGGTTCATAATTCCACCCATGTTGTCGCTACTCACGGCCAAATTTTGAAACTTACAAAGCAGATTAACCAAAGAGCTTTTCAGAACTATAAAAGTTACCCAGAAAGCATGAGAGTTTATGGCATTGATGTTATAATGAGTGATTTTCTCATAATTATAATAACTCAAAGTACTCACATCAGTACTTTTCATAATTATCCTATCCATCAAGAGTCTTTGGAGTGCTTCTATATCGCTCATTACTAATGATTTGTCTGACATCTTCGGGGAGTCCGCATTCACCCGTCCACATGATAATTGCCTCACTTTTAACTGCCGCATTGGCAACCCAGTCAGTAGAGTTGTTGGCCTCTCGGTAGATGTGGGAGATATGGCATTAAGTTGCCTTATCGGTGCCTTCAAGTTTTGATCTTCATTTGCAGTACCAGAGAATTGACCTTGTTCAAATCCAAGTCCATCGAAATATCCATTCTATCTTTGACTTTTCAATAACTCATCTAGCTATGTTGAACTAGCCTTGAATTTGTCCTTGTACTCACTTGTAGTAGTCAGATCATCTCTCAGAATTATCATTTGTCTCTCAAGTTCTTGTTCATCACTTTGGGATTGCATTAAATCAGTTCTCAATATATCATTTTCATGAACCAACCAGGTGCATTCTTCAAATTTGTCTTCCAGAGATATCACAAGATTTGCTTCCTTCTTCTTCTAGTCCTCAATCTCTTTTGACATCCTCATAGTTATAGCTTTCATTTCATTCCTCATGACCATGTTCTCCTAACTAAGCTTCAGACATCTCTCATTAAGGGCATCTTTCTCTTCATTATTCTGATTTTGCAAAATTTCCTTCTGTTAGTCTCAAATTTTGATTTCCCTTCTATCCTTCCTGTAAGAAATAAATCAACTATGTCTGCATATGAAAAGATCAGGGAAATGTAACTCAAGAGTAACATATAAAAAGGTTTTGAGACCTTCTGCACTTTGAACTTATCCAAAGTTCAGGTGGGTATACCTTCTGTGAATATCTTCACACTTTAAAATTGAGATCCATAGTAAACCAGTGCTAAAAACATGTGGACTTCATCACCTCAATGAAACTGAAACACTAAAGGAAAAACTTGCATTCATTTTCAGTATTGATCTTTAAGAAAAGATAGAAAGAAATCCTACAATTTGATACCAGTGCCTTATCTGGGCTACAGAGTCACCTAAATCAAATAATAATTCTCAAAATGGAACACTCATATACATCTCATCATTTTGGCTTTCATGAATCCCATACATGCCTAACATATATATAGATCCTCTCCTATTCAACTAAAACAATTCATTAGATTCATAACAACAAATAATAGACTTGCTGATAGAAGTACTTCATGCACATTTAATCCCTCTCCTGAAGAGAAAAGCCAAAAATAACATCTACAAGATTGGCTTACAATCCACGTTCATTCAAACAACCCTTTATTATCCAAATGAAACCAGCAAACTAAAGAATGCACACCAGAAGACAAAGGAATTTTAGGCCTCAAACTTTGATCTATATATTCATATTCATTCCTGAAAATATTACATAACTCAGAGCAATCTCCTTATAACTAGAAAAAGGTCCTAAATATATTTTGCCAGATTTTCTTTACAAAATTCTTGTGATCTCTTTTCTAATAGTCCTGGTATCCATTTATAACATTATGGATGCATACAAGCTTCGAACAAACCTAAGAAAAGTTTGTTACAAATCGCAATTTTCTCCAAGAAATAGTTACAAGTCCTTTTCTGTATCAACGGCCTCTTCAACTTGTTGTCCCGTTGCAACATCTTCTAATTGTTTGTGAACTTCTTCTTTTTGTCTAGTATACTTATCCTTCCATTCCTAGAACACGTCATCATTCGGCCAAGAGAAGTTGACAATATTTTTCTTCATTCCTTCCAGCCTTTTCCAAGTAACCCTTAATTGCCCAATTTCTAATTCAATGAAACTATAATATGATTTCACTTTTTCAATCTCTTCAATTGTATTGACAAATAAGGACGTGTCATCAATGTTAATGATTTCATTAACCCTTTTGGACAAGTTGTGATCCAACTCTTCTAGCCATGTTTTCTCCTCTTTCAACTATGTTGGACCAACAAAACCTCTTGGAAACATCTCATACTTGTGATCAGAATATTCTTTTCTATATAGTTGGGCCTTTCTTTTTACACCTTCCCTTTCTTTTGAGAGTATATTCATCTCTCTTATGAATTCACTAGTGGACCTAAGATTGTCATTTGCCTCTGCATTTGCATGGGATGAACACATGAGCTCTAACTCCTTACCTCTGGGCATCCACTTATTAAAAATTGGTTCCAAGGTGGTTTCATCCTCTCTTAATTCGGTTAGAATATTCAGAATCCTCTTCATAGAAATGTGAATGATAGATGGCCTAACTAAATCAGCAAACTTCAAAATTGTAGCTTTTACCTTTTCCTCATATTTACTTGCAAATAGGGCTTGAGCCTATTTCAACTTCTCCAACTCATGTTGGACAGTTTCAGCTGACTGGAAACCAGAAGGCATAGGAGAAGGGGGATATTCTATGATAGGACTTATAAGTGGAGGTCTTGCTGGAGAAGAAGCTATCATAAGAGCGGAAGATTCACCTTGATGGTGTTGACCTGCCAACTGACTTTGAAGTCTAGCAATAATATTGTCTCTGTTGGCTACTCCTTCTTTGGCCTCATTGTATGCCTTTAAGACTGTTTCCAATTTTAATTGGAGATTGGCCTTTTCTTTTGCCTCTTTTTCTGCCACTACTACATTGAACTTTGCAATTTCCAAGACTGTGCTTGTAGCTTCCACCACTCCTATATCTTGGACTCTTTTTTCAATCATGCCTCCTAGGAGACTAGAATCTGATACATTTTTTCTTCTTTTACTTTCATCCTTCTTTAGTGACCACATGACTAAAGAAGCATTATCTCTGTTGAAGGTCACTCCTTCCATGGGTTTAGTTTCCTTTCTGACTACTTCAAGTACCAAAGCATCATCTATATCCCACTCAGGGAGCATTAAAACACCATCTTTTGGTACCACTTCTCTTCCCTTTTCAGGGGTAATGGTCTTGAACTCTTCAATCATCTCTTGTTTCACCTCTTCCTCTACCTGGGTTACATCTCTATGAGGTTGTGGTGCAGAGGATATTGGAAAACCAATCACAACTCTAGGATCATGCTGATCCATCTATATTTTTACCATTATAAAAATTCATTAGAGGCATATTCCATCATACTTCAACAATCAATCAATCAAGAAAACACAAACTTGATCTAGGTATCAAATTTGTCAACTTGTTGTCCCTTTGGATAGACATGTACCCAGAGGTATATAAATATCTAACCAAATATTAAAAAAACTCAATCCCTTCAGTCAGAACCTTAATAGGTTTCTTAAAAACAACATATCCCAAATTTATCCAAATCCAACGGTTATATTAAAAGTTATGGTCTTTTCACCGAGACCCATTTTTGTTGTCCCCAAATAAGACATGTGCATGCCCAGTCCGTCTAGGGCATCAAATATCTTTCACAAAACAAAACTAAATGATTCTAAACTAATAGAGAATGAAATATTTATGGATCTAGTTTCATAATATGTAAGTCATTAAATTTTCAAATGGTTAAATCATTAGATAATCACAAACCCTTGTCTGCAACTCCATTGAAGATAGTTTAAAAATAGTTTTCACCAAAATCTTCATAACTTACACAAATGTGCATAAAAATGACTCAGACCAAAATGAAATGAAATTTTATTCATATATCTTTTCAATGAATCTATTTTTAGGTCATAATTCTTCCCAATGAGTCTGTACCAAATGCTACAACATGACTGTTCTCAAGAAATCTCAAATCTGCAAACAACCACTTTCACCGAAAATTTCATAACTTATTCATTTATTCATTAAACTTCACCAAACAAAAATAATGAGAAATAGGATTCATTACACTATCTAACCATTATAAATATACAAGGTTTCTAGTCCATACATGGTCATACAAGGCCTAGAAACAACTTAACACAAAAACACCAATCAAAATGCAAGTTTTAAACACACCAATTTGTTCCAAAAATTTATCCTCCTTCTCTATTCTTCCAATAATGATTTGGTTCGACAAATACAACATATTTATAGACTCTTTGGTAGTTATAAATCATCCAACTACCTTTATGACCCTTCATCTTTCGTTTTACAACTTTATGTGCAATTTTTGCACTTTTACATTTTTGCAAATGTTGCACTTTTGCAATTTTCTTGCAACTTTGACACTTTTTCCTAATGACTCCCCAAATTGTAAAAATTCTTATAGACTATTTGAGATATTTTATGTTGATTTTACCCTTCCATGGGTTATTTCAACAATCTTGACCTTATAGACCAAACTGGGACCTAAAGAACAACTTTATGCAAATAATTACAATAATTGATCTTGTCTTTACAAATGGATTCATCATGAATCAATACATCATAAAAATGATCAAAATGTTGGTATTACAATAGAAAGGAGATTGTTGGCATTTCAATAAGGATATTGAGAAGTTTTTGGAGATTATTGATATAACTAAAGAAGGATGATTACTGTCTTAATAATATTATTTTGTCATTAATGTCAAGAAATTGATTTTCTGATTCAGTATGATGTTGCCATATCCTGAGAAGTATGTTTTGATGAGTATTAAGAGGTCAGTAAGTGACACAGAAAGAATGTGATAACGAAGGGGAGAAATAAGTTATTCCATGGGCAACTATTACCGAGTTAGACAATGATGAGATCATATTGTTTTGATTGTTTTGATATCCTACATATGTTGTTGATTATAAGTTTAATACTGTACTATGTCACCTAGCAAAGAATCTAGTCAGTAAACCCTAAGGTACCTAGTCGGTAAACCCTAAGGTTATCAATATCGATTAAAGAAGGTAGAATGTCTACCGAGTGAAGTTCAGTATTTACCGAGTAACAATTGAGTTATAATAGATCGCATTGGATGAATAAATACATTATTAAATATAGAATACTAATGAGATGGAGTTGATCAGATGATTGGTATGTCATGGAAGAAGTTTGTTGAGGATCGACGGAAATGAAAAATCAAGAGGAAGATCTACAGCACAGATTGAACCGCAATAACCTAGCACAAGTTCCAAGGAAGGAATGCAAGTTCCAAGACAAGGTAAAATGTTTTCAGATCAAAGGATACATTGAACCTAGTCAAGTTTGATGATCTAATTGCTAAGATTGATCATGGGAAATGTGATCAAGGAGATTAAGTGGTTAGCTATTGTTCATAAATAAGAAACTGATGATGAACAATGTATGCACAATGATGCTCCTGTAATGTTTACCGAGCACAGAAGCTTGAAGATCTGATTGAAGAACAAATTGAGAAGCCCAGCAAGCCCAATAAGGGACAAGATAAGTCTTATGACAAGATTGTTTTGAGCACATAGAATCTTCTTTAGCATTTCAGATGTGAAGTTGCAGATATATTTTATTACTGTTATTTATTTTGTAAGTGACAGGAAATCTCTTAACCGAGTGGACTTAACAATCTTATTTGTAAACCCTCTAGCAAGGTAACATTCTTAATGAGTGTTTGAAATCCTTTGACAAGGTCACTTCTAACAAAGTGAAAGACTCTAACAAGTCTGAGGGAAATCCCTTAACCAGGTCACATCTAGCAATGTGTTTGTAATCTATAACTGGATTAAGCTTTTAACCGAGCATACTCTAGAAGGGTATATTTCTTAGTGGGTCTGAAATCCCACAGTGGTTTTTCCCTATTTGGGTTTCCACGTTAAATCTGGTGTTAAATGTGTTATGATGTTTTAAGTGTATCTGTTTATGAGTGTAGACACCTAAAAATGGTCAACGCTTGCGAAGTCATACTTTAACATTTGCGCATTGCCTCATTTTAGGTTTTTGCGTCGCATTAACATTTCTCCTCTGTCACGCACTTGGTTTTTATCATTTGCGAGCATCGAGTCATTCTTCTACATTCTTCAATCATCTCACTCTCGAATTTGGTCTTGTCGACAACAATCTTCAATCATGATTTTGGTCAATCTTATCCTGTCGCATCAATGTGCATGCTCATTTGTCATTATTTTGGACATCGTCAATCCTGATTAGGGTTTTGTCCTCCTGTCAATCTTGCGATCGATTTGTCATCGATCGTTGTCCTCTTATTAATTTTGTCATTTTGCGATCGATTTGTCATCAATCGTGGTCATTTTCAATATTGTCGTTTTGCAATCTATTTTGTCATCGATTCTTGTCCTCTTGTTCGATCGTTGTCTGTTTCAATTATGTCAATTTGGATCAATTTGTCATTGTTCCTCATCAATTGGCACATTTTCTCAATCAAATCATTTATCACATTGGTCATTTATCAATTTAAAATCATGATCGAGTCAATTATCTTTCATCAAGACCTAATTCATCTTCTAGGGTTTCGTGATTTAATCATTTAACCTTGTTTATCATTTCTTCCTTTAAGATTAATAAATTATTTATTTATCCTAAGTCTTTGTGTCGCAATTAAATGTTTCATTTAATTGGCTAACTAAATTTCCTCTTTTTGTGAATTAATTAATAAATGACAAATTATTAATTAATTTACCTAATTTCCTAAAATTCCCTCTTTGTGAATTATTAATAAATGAGAAATTATTATGAAATTCACTAAATTCCTAATTTCATCATTTCTAATTCTTAATTTTCCTAATTTCCTATTTTCTTATTTCCTAATTCCTAATTTCCACCTATTTTCTAATTTCCTAATTTTAATTTCCACCTAATTAACTTGTCTTTAATTCTCCCTATTTTTGTGCCTCATGCGTCATACTCTTGGCATAGCAAGATGTCATAAGGATCTAGTCCTCTAAGCATTGCATTGGCAATATGTCATAATTCATGACATAGAAGGTGTCATAACCTTCTTCTTTTCACTCATTTTTCCCATTTTGAAATCAATTGCTTCTAATATCCATTTCATGCTAATTTGATCTTTTCTCCAATTTCTCTATAAATTGGATGAATTTCTTCAATCGAATCCCCTAATCAGACTATTGAATTTCTAATCACTTTGTCAAATCACGCTTCGAGTATTCTTGTGTCAATGTCAATCTTGCTTTCTCAATTAGGTTTATGCACTTGAAGGTGAGATCTACAAAAAAACTATTTGGAGAAGAAAGAAGGACAATGGAGCCACATGAAGGAGCATTCAAATCATATCTTCGGTTTGCTTAATTTCTAGTTTTGAATGTTTTTATTTCATGTCTCTATTGAGTGTTGTTTAGGATAGATCATTGCAGTTGTGCTTTCGTGATTGAGCTAATGATTAGTATTTTTATCTTGTTTGTGATGATTTCCTATTTCCTAACATACATTAATTGGTGAACCCGACATGAACACTAACCATCTAATCCCTTTATTGTGTCTTTGAGTGCTTTTGAGTTGATTTGCAGGCCAAAAAACCCAAAAACAGGGTCGTGCAGGGTTTTTTGGAGACTTTTGCGCCTGTGTGAAGCAACCTGCGCCTGTGTTGAGCATTTTGCACTTGTGTTGAAGACATTATACGCCTGTGTCATGACTTCTGCGCCTATGTAAAGTCCAGAATAGAGGTAAAAATGCAGTATTTTACTTGAAATTTGTTTAGTTTTTGCATTTAGTTTTCTGTGTTTTGGGTTTTGGTACTAATTATCTGTGCAGAATCTTGGCATATGCATGGCAAAGACAACAAATCAAACTACTAACATGCTTTATGCAGAATCAATAGTCAAAGACAACAAATCAAACTTCTAACTTGGGTTTTGCAGGTTGCCTTGGAGAAACAACTAAACTTGGTGTTTGTCATTAATGTTTTAGGCACCTAGTGATTTTTAAATAGGTTGGAATGAACATGTTTTTGCTTTGATTGTTGAGTGTGACATTGGAGTAGGAGAGTATGCTCTCATCCTTTTAGGGTGATCAGAAATCCAGATCTTCGATACCATGCTTTTGTGTCTCCTTTAGAGGGCCTGCCTTCCCGACCACTTTGCTTTTGCAAGCAAGTGATAATCATGAGAAGGGAATGACCCAAAGTGAGTACGGCTAGAATACCTTGGCATTCTAACTCACTATAAACAAATACCCGATGAGCGAAAGCTTTGAAGGAAGTGTTATGTGGGAATTGCAATTACTTGGGAAGTGATGACCCTTGAACTCTTTCTCATATCAACATCTAAGTAGGGCCTCTTGGTCTAAATCATGCTTGCGTGACTACATTTGTTTGGTATCTTGATGGGCTTAATGTCTCAATCACGCTTGCGTGACATCAAGGAGTAATGCTTAACAGAAATCCTTACTACACACCTTGTTTTTAGAGGCCAAAAACCCTTCTAGTTGCTTGAGAAGGACAAGTTCGGATACTAGGAAGAGATACTAAGTTCGCCATGGGGAGATTTCCATGGGGACTGATGCTTGGCTGCCCTGAGAAGTGAGTGTCGTGGAGGGGAGCCCGTGGGGTCAAGCATCTATGTATTCTCCTTGAATCCCATAATGAGTCTACCTCTCAAGTACCTAATGTCTTTGCCTACCATAAGAAATGTGGAAATGAGCATGATTGTCTTGAGTCTAAGTTGCAATATCTTGTATTCTTTGCTTGTCAAAAGTTGAATTGCATCCCATTTCAAAAAGCAAGACAAAATTGATTCAAAACAAGGTTAAACATAAGAACATTTCATCCAACAAAGGTTCAACAAGATTCAAAAACTCATCTTCAAACATGGTTGTCAAATATTGTTCAAAATCTTGTCTCAGCAAGCATGTCACTTACATTTAGGTTCATCCTAGGTTGCATTTTGCAAAGTTCATTGTCAAGTACCAAGGTTAGGTTTCACCTAAGTCATACTTTTTTCAATAAAAGTCATCCATTTGCATATGTCCTCTTGCATTAAAGTCATACCATTGTCATACATTGCTTACCCTAGGTCTCTTCATTAAGCTTAGGTCATTATCATATCATATTAGAGTCATTTGCATAGTAATTGTCCCTTTGCATATAGTGCCAAAACTAGGTTTTGCCATACTTGAGTAATCCAAATCTTTGATAAACCCTAAGTCATTGTTAGGAGATCTAGAGCTTATTAAATCTTTTGTCCTTTTGTCATCAATATCATTTGGTCAAACCTAGCTTAGTATCCAAGCATATAGGAGAGACTTTGTCATTTTGTCCTTTTGTCACTTAAGTCCTTTTGTCCTTTGAGGTCTAGATATCATTCCAATTTCCTAAGGGTCCCTCTCTTAGATTCGCATTCAAAAAGTTTGTCAAAATCTTCAAAAACAACCAAAACCATAGTTTGCATTTAGTTGCATAGCATATATTATCCTTGAAAAAATTCCAAAAACATTGCATTTGCACAAGTGACATGCCTGTTGAAACAAGATCAAAATCTAAAAAGATGGGCGAACCAATGTATCAACCCATGGACAACACAACAAATTCGCAGTTTCAAACTAGTCAAACAATACAAATTGAAGGATCATAAAACACATCTCTACCACCATATGGAATGGTTCAACTTGGACCACCTCCATTATATGAACCAGTGTTTGTACCTATGAAACCAGGACATGGGAGTGTTCCACCAACTCCAAGAGGAAGTGCGCCTTTCAATTTGAATCAACCACACCTGCAACATGACATTCAAACTCAAACATTATATGAAGAACAAACTCTCTCACAAGGATTTGGTTCAGATCAAGGCTTTCACCAAGAAACGAATCCAAATATCCAACCATATTCTTCATCCAATTCTGATACTTATGATGATGTTGACATGTTCCTTCAAGATCCAAAGATAACAAAAAAGATGGATAAGTTCTTGAACAAAGTCTTTAAGATGTTTCCACAAAAGTATCTTAACATGATGAGTAATGTGGCATCTTCAAGTGACCAAATCAATGTGCAAGAACAACAAGGTGGTGAGTTGTTAAGTTTTTCCCCGCATCCAAATGAAGAAAATGCACAAGAAGCAACTCAACCTACCTTGATGAGCAAACGTGCTTCAAAGGCATTGACAGTGACTATTCCTCAAAAGTCACCATTTGAGACAATAAATAATCCACTATTCAACACAACACCTGTTACACAAGATCAAATGAAGAACTCCCAAATATTGATAGCTGTCCCTCAACAAGAAGTGGTTCCTTACATGCATAAAGTGGGATCAAAATCTAAGATGCAGGAAAGCTTCACAACTGGAATTCCTAATGTCACCAATGTCCAAAATAATTCCATGATGCAACAAAGTTCTTATGTCCCATTAAATTCAATATCTTTTCCGAACACTATTGCGACAAACCCTTCGATAATGGTGACACAAAGAGCTACAGATAGTGGTTTGCACCAACAACAATTGTTGCAACAATTGAGTAATATACAAAAGGTACAATCCAATGTGCAAACAAGTAATGTACAACAACAACAATTTCACATTCGACAACAAATTGCAGTGCCTTTGGCACCATTACAAGTTAATGCAAACTTGCAACCATCCCAATGGATTGGACAAACAACACAGCAAGTTAATGCAAGTACTATACCCCATCCTAAGGAGAAGCAACGAAAACCATCTAAACAAATTTTTTTACAAATGATGGGATATAGACCATGACAACAATTGGCACAAAGTCAACAAATTCCGATCCGTTAGCTTCAACACCAACATGTGCCACAATATGTGCCAAGGCAAACAAGCTATCCTACTTCACAACCGCAATTGGTGCCTGTGCAATATCAACAACCTACTCAATTGCAATATCAACCTAGGCTCCAAGAAGCACAAAAACAAGGTCGATATCAAGGCATAGCACAACCGCAACAACAAGCGATGTACCAAGATCTTTATATGCCGGAGACACCAAAAATGGCCATTTTAGAGTATCAACAACCAATCGGAAATGCGATGCATCGACAAAGGATACCAATTGGGATTAATGATGGACCTCTAAATTTTGATACAATTGCACAACAACTTGAAAAGTTGCAATGAAAAGTTGACGCATTAGAAACTAAAGAAACAAAGAAGTTGTATACAGATCAAGATTTATGTCCTAATCCATTTGACAAGAGTGTACACATGCCTCCATTCCCTAAGCATTTTGAGGCACCTAATTTTGAGAAATATAAAGGGAATGGCAATCCAAAAGATCACATTTGAGCATTTTTCGTGGCATGTACTGAGGTAAGCTATGAAGAGACATATTTAATGCACTTATTTGCACGAAGTCTCACGGGACAAGCTATGGATTGGTATTCACATTTGCCAGGAAATATAAAGACTTGGTCTGAATTGGCTCAAAAGTTTTTATCTCATTTTGCGTTCAACATCGACAGTGATGTGACCATGTCAGATTTACGCAACACCAAGCAAAAGCAAGGTGAATCATTAGTGACTTTCTTGCAACGATGGCGAAGCTTGTATAGTCGTTCTTCTCTTGATATACCCGAAGAACAACAAGTGAATCTATTTATCCAGAATTTGGTCCCAGAAATGATGTATGAGCTAAAATTGAAAAGTCCCATTACTATAGAGAAACTCATTAAGAAAGGAATGAGCATCAAAACAGCTCTTGTATCTAAAGGAATTATCAAGCTCAATAAAGACAGTGACAACACCAATTATTCGGGGGATAGAAACAGATTTTGGTATAAGAACAAGAATGTCACTAATGATGGAGTTGTTGATGCAAGAGCGGTAAATGCAAATCGATCAAGAAATTGAGTGTTCCAAATATGTCAACTATGGAACAAAATCAAGCACCAATGAGCAATGTTACTCAACAGCCACAATACCAACAACATGCTCAACAACAGCATACGCAACAATATAACCAACAACAAGGCCAACAGCAAAACCAGCAGCGCAAACCCTTCCGATCGTGGGATGGGCCTCCTCGACAATTTACACCATTAGGAGAGCCTATTGAATCAGTAATGAGACAATTGATACAAGCAAAATTTATTAAGCTACCAGATATCAAGGCAGAACCAACGGTAAAACCGCATTGGTGGAATGATAATGCGTACTGTGAGTATCATCGGTCCAAAGGACATAAAACTGCATCATGTTTTCAACTGAAACATATGATTCAAGATTTATTAGAGCAAGGAGTAATTGAGGTAGATCCAACCCATCCGACCTCTAACACTGATCATACTATTTTCAAAACTCCTTTGCTTGATCATGACAAGGGTAAAGCGTCTTCTTCCAACTCCACCCAAACGGCCAATTATGCAAATACTGGTTATAACAATATCATTAATTGTTTTTGTGCATCAAATGAGTATGTTTCCACCTTGAGAATAAAGGGACAAGATCCTTCTTGCGCAGTCACCACTCGTCGATCCAAAATAGTCCTGAAAGGAGCTCCTGCAGCTCCTCCCAAGCCAACTCCTGCAAGTTAGTATAATCTTTTGGATCATCTAGGAAAGACACCTACACAAATATCAATCCTTGAGTTATTGAAAATGTCTCCCATGCATCGTGCAGTCCTGGATAAAGCTTTAATTGAGTCCACTGTTCCGACAGATATTGATGTTGACCAGTTTCAAGCTCGGATTGGACATTTAGCCGTTTCCCAAAATGTCGCATTTTTTGACAATGATATCTCACCTAATAAGCTCCCTCACAATGATCCTTTACACCTTGAATTCTTTGTTCATAACTACAAAATCCAATGAGTCTTGATAGATGGCGGAGCAGGTCTTAATATTTGTACTTTGAGAGTGGTTATTGGCATAATTACATTGCCTATTAGAGTTGGTCCAGTGACAGAAAATACTTTCCTGCAAGTCCTCGACCTTGATCTCCCTTATAATATGATCCTTGGCCGTCCATGGATCCATGCAATGAAAGCAGTTCCATCCACCTATCATCAATGTTTAAAATAACCTTACAATGGAACTGAGATAACAATTCCAGGAGATCCTAATCCATTTCAATTTTGTGCTACTCTCAAGGATACCCCTCAGCGGCAAGTCTCAGTCAATAGAGAGGCCAAATCACATAGCTATGTGGATCCTAATCAATTGTTAGATGCTGTCAAAGGAAAATTGAAGATACAAGACCAAGGATGTGGAGAATATTCAATGGATCAGACATTCCTCATTGGTAATTTGCCAATATCTCCAAAATCATATGGCAAACTGCATTTATTGCAAAAGGAACCTAAGGTCATTATTCAATATCAGCCTCCCACTACATTTACAAGATGGGGTGAACTTGACAAAGAAACTGTAGATGATGATGTCATAGATTGGCTTTATAAAGATCCAACTGAGACCCCACCTGTCAGATTGTGAGTGGAACGATATGGCAAAGGATTTACTATACTGCAAAAGAAAGGATATGATGGTTGCAGTGGCTTAGGCCTGAACAACAATGGAAGGCTAGAACCTGTCATACCTAAGAGACAACCTCCAACTTTAGGGTTAGGTTTTGTACCGTTGTGAATTGGATCCACATCTACCAAAGTGCCCACGTGTCGAAAAGGGCGTGATTCTGATGATGAAATAACACCTGAGGATACCCGACCCGAAACTGATTCCAATGAATGGGAGTGGAGTTCTTTTCCTTCTAGCTCCTATGCCCTCGACAATATTTTCATTGACCCTAATAATTTGCCTATGGAAGACAAACACGAAATAACTCTGCTTCCTAAAACATGTCCTCATGCTTGGATAGAGACATTTTGGGATCCAAGCTCCAAATCCAATACAAGCAGTTCAGATAGTGACACCATAGATGTTCATATCTTTACCATATCAGCCCTCTCTCTCCTTACAATTGATGATGACATGCCCCTCATCTATCCCCAGCTTATCCAACTTGACCAACAAGAACCGCTCACATTGGACTATTTTCAAAATGACGAAGCAATTGTAGAATTCTTTGGACTATGGGAAGGCATACCACAAGGTGATCACAAGGCAAGATTTGCTATTGACCTGGATTCCACAACATATTTTGGGGAGTCAATTCCCTCTTCCAGTCATCAAAATGAAAAAAGAAAAGAAATAGTAAAAAATCAAAAGAATAGATCTTTGAGTGAAAACTATAAGGCACTCTTTGATCATACAAAAGTCAAAATAAAAGACGTACCTGTGGGTGAAAATCTCTCTGAGGTGCCCAAAGGTGGAAGAGTGGACATACCCCTATCAAGTCAGGACAAATCAACATTGCTAGTGGAAATGATTGAGGAAATCAATTTGGGTACACCTGACAACCCTAAGGTCATTCATTTTGCTGCTTCTCTCTCACAATAGGAAAAAATAGATTTTGTCAATTTCTTTCTTGAGAAGAAGATCAGCTTTGCATGGTCCTATGCAGATATGCCTGGCCTCAATCCAAAATTGGTTCTTCATCATTTGCCACTAAAAGCTGATGCCAAGCCTGTCAAACAGAAACTTAGAAAGATGCATCCTCAGGTGGCTCTTTTGGTCAAAGTGGAACTAAAAAAATTACTAGATGTGGGCTTCATCAGACCCATTGATTATGCAGACTAGATTTCAAATTTAGTACCAGTTAGCAAAGTAACTAGGGGCATCAGAATCTGCATAGATTTTAGGGATCTCAATAAAGCATGCCCTAAGGATGATTTTCCATTGCCAAACATAGACATCATAGTGGACATGACTGCTGGATATGAGATGCTTTCATTAATGGATGGTTTCTCTGGCTATAACCAAATTCGCATTGCTCCTGAAGATCAGAATAAGATAGCATTCACCTGTGCTTGGGGTACCTACTGTTGGAATGTGATGCCCTTTGGTCTTAAAAATGCAGGTGCAACATATCAAAGAGTAATGACGACAATTTTTCATGATTTCATGCACACTTTGATGGAGGACTATGTTGATGACTTGTTATGCAAATCTGTCACCAGAGATAGTCATCTAGCCATCCTGGGCCCAATCTTTGACCGAATGGAGACCTACAAACTCAGGCTCAATCCAAAGAAGTGTGTCTTTGGTGTCACAGCTGGCAAATTACTAGGATACATTGTTTCTCATCGAGGCATTGAGGTCGACCCTGCCAAAGTCAAAGCAATAAGGGATATGCCTCCACCTTCAAACCTCTGGCAATTAAGAAGTCTGCAAGGAAAGCTCCAGTCAATTCGCCACTTCATAGCTCAGTTGGCTGAAAAATGTCATCCATTCCAGCATCTATTGCATAAAGGTGTCACTTTCAAATGGACTGAGCAATGTCAATCAGCCTTTCAAGCTCTCAAAGAATATTTGCTGTCACCACCTATTCTAATGCCTCCAATAGAAGGAAAGCCATTTTTATTGTATATTTCTGCAACTAAAATGACATTAGGAGTTCTCTTGGCCCAACAAGATGAGAACGGCAAAGAGCGAGCTATTTACTATATCAGCCGGACATTGGTAGGCTATGAGCTAAATTATTCAACTATTGAAAGGGTATGCTTAGCAGTGGTATTTGCAATGTAGAAACTCTGACATTATATGCTAAGCCACCAAACATTGTTGGTTGCAAAAATTGATCCCTTAAAATATTTGCTTAGTTGAGCAGCTTTGACGGGTCGCCTAGCAAAATGGGTCATGATTCTTAGTGAATTTGACATTGAGTATATGGAGCGAAAGGTGATAAAAGGACAAGTCATAGCAGATCAACTTGTAGAGGCTCCTATTTCTGATGATCATCCCATGTTGACCGATTTTCCAGATGAATCAGTCTTTGCTTTCACATCCTCTAATGAATGGAAGTTATACTTTGATGGGTCCCATACTAAGTTTGGGTCCGGAGCAGGCATCTTGTTTGTCACCCCTCAAGGTGACGCTATTCCAAAGTCTTACAGAATAACTTTCCACTGTACCAATAACATTGCAGAGTATGAAGCACTGGTTACAGGACTCCGAGTAGCAGTCCATTGGAACATCACACATTTGCAAGTCTATGGAGATTCTCAATTAGTCATCCGACAAGTGAATGATGACTACGAAACAAAAGATGAAAAGCTTATTCCCTATAAGCACATGGTAGATTTCTTCAAGACCAAATTCATGGCTATCCATTTCAATCAAGTTCCAAGAATGCAAAACAAGTCGGCAGATGCAATGGCTACGATTGCTTCCATGTTGAATATGCCAAACAATATGGACAAATGTGAATTTTTAGTTGAACAATTGTTGGTTCCTTCTTTTGACATTCCGACAGCGGATGTGATGTGCGTTCTTGTTGGTCCCAACTCCCCATGGTACAATGACGTCTATCAATATTTGAAATCCCAAACCTTACCACCCAACCTTTCCGCTAACCAATGCCAAGCCTTTATCCGACAGACAGCCAAATATGTCATCATTGCCGACACCCTATACTGATGTTCCTTTGACCATACCCTCCTCAGGTGTTTGGATTCTGACGAAGCACAAATGGCTTTACACGAGGTTCACGATGGTATATGTGGGGGCCATTTCAATGGTCTAAGCTTATCCAAAAAGTTGATTCGTGTTGGGTACTATTGGCCCACTCTGGAAAAAGATGTTCATGATTTTGTTAAGAAGTGCTACAAATGCCAAATTCATGGAAACTATATTCATGCACCGACTCAAGAGCTTCATTCTGTCATATATCCGTGGCCTTTTTCTCAATGGGGATTAGATCTTATTGGCAAGATTCACCCAACATCTGCAAATGGACACAAGTTCATCATTACAGCTACAGAGTATTTTACAAAATGGATCGAGGCTATCCCCATGACCTATATCACAGGTGTCCAAATTTCAAAATTCTTGCTGAATTATATCATATGCCGATATGGGGTTCCCCTTGCCATAGTCACAGATAATGGTCGTCCTTTCAAGAATAAAGATGTTAAAGAACTCTGCGAAAAGTTTCATATCCAACACCGTTTCTCCAGTCCATACTATCCACAGGGGAATGGTCAAGCCGAAGCATCAAATAAAACCATTATCAAGATCCTAAAGAAGGTCATCAATGATGCTGGTCGAGATTGGCATGTACAGTTGAATCCAGCACTATGGGCCTATCGTACTTCTATCCACACACCCACTAGTGCCACACCTTATTCCTTGGTGTATGGTGCAGAAGCTATTTTACCTTTGGAGGTGGAGATTCCTTCCTTACGTGTTTCCTTGCAACATCTGATTGATGATGAGACACAAAGAGTCTCTTGGTTGCATCAGCTTGAGATGTTAGATGAGAAACGTCAAACAACTCTAACACATTTGCAAGCATATCAAAACCGTCTCCGTCGCTCTTATAATAAGAAGGTCAAAGGGCGACACTTCGAAGTGGGAGATCTAGTTTTAAAGGCAAACCCTAAGAATGCACAGTCTACTGACATCATCAAAGGTAAATTTGAACCTAATTGGGTTGGTCCTTTCATAGTAACTGCAGCATATGGCTCGGGGGCATATCAGCTTGCTACCCCAGAAGGTGAACCTCTATCCGATCCTATAAACAGCATGCATCTTCGCAAGTACTGGGCATAATTTTCTATCAGTACTTCTTCAAATATGATCCTGAAAAAAAAAATACAAAAAAATGGAAAAAACACAAAAAATACAAAAGAAAAAAAGAAAAAAAAAAAGAGAAAAAGAAAAAGAGCAAATAAGTAAAGAAAAACAAAATGATTTGCCCTCTAGTGAAAACCTGGCAAATAGGCGCTTGGGGCAAGTACCTTGGTAAAAACCTGGCAAACAGGTGCCATGTGTAAAATGAGATCTTTTCTCTGTCATATATCATGACATCTAAGCTATGCTTTTTCTCGGTCGGTTTCTCATGTCTATCTTTGTCTTGACCCAATGTCCTATTCCAGGCCTGTTATTGGTCAACATCATTGTCTTGCATACCCCGGTTTCTTGTACATATGTTTTGGTCCCGGTCTATGTATGTCTTTCCGATGCGCATTGGGTGTGTTTCCCTTGTCATGATTGATCACTGGAACTTAAAAATTGAAAAATGTCCTGAAATAAATCATAAAAATTGAAAAATGTCCTAAAATAATTCAAAAAAAAAAATTGAAAATTGTCCTGAAAAAATCCAAAAAAATCAAATAATGTCTTGAAAAAAATCCCTAAAAAGTCAAATAAAGTCCTGAAAAAATGAACATAAAAACATTTCAAAACATTAAAATCCAAAAACAAGCATTTTGTCAATAAAGGATCTCTCTTTGTGCATAGACAGATCACTGAGCATACATCCAACAACTTGCAATTAAACACTGTGCTTTAATGAAATCACGCTTAAACAGATGAACTTTTCACTCAAACCAGACATTCAAATTGATCTAAATTGTCATAACAATCAACCTCAAAATCAATTCGTCCTTGGCACACTATCATGGGTCTTATCCAGGGTGTGGTATACTCGAAACTAGACTATGTCTTGTCTTAGACGGGATACCGCATGTCCTGAAACCAGACAGTATGATCCTCCTATCAGCACTTTCAACTTTTGACAATGAAGATCAAGATGTTTGTTTGATTTGTTGGAATTTTTGCATCTTATCTTTTTACGGATTTATCTTTGGCTTCGATCATGTTCCTATGTTGCTCGATGATGTCATTGAGTGATTTAGAGTGACTAGGATGGTTCATGGTCCTTTTCTTTTTTTGTTGTGATTTGTTGTTTGTCTATAATGTGTCTTTCTTTTGCAAAAAGGGTTGCATTTCAGCTCTAGCCTTCAATGCCATGATGCTACGCATCCATTTTGCTACATAAAAATAAAGGTTCTCACCTACAAAGTGCATTACTGAAAGCAAGTTTTTCTTCGTCTCTCACTATCCTCTGTCTCATTTTCTTCTTACTAACATTTCTTCTGTCAGTTTGGATAGTCAGTTTGGTCTAGTGCTCTGATTTCCCCACACACATATGCTGCATCCTGCATCCATTTGGTTAGTACATTTGCATTACATCAAGCATTCTATCAAGCATTTTATCCATTTCATATTATCAATGCATCAAAAACACATAACAAAATATATCCATACATGTTCCACAATGGTACATAAACAGTGCATAAGTCATCCATACATGGAAAATCACATAAGTCATAACACGTTGCATCCCATCACATCGATGCATATCATATCATATGTCACAATAATATCAGAGTACAAAATCGGACTGTCTGTCCTAAGTATGGTCCGTAGGCTGACTACAAAATGTCAAACTACATAATGTCTACTGTCTGTCTAAGGAGCACATGCCTCTGTCACTGGGTGCTCCCTCTGTCCTCCTCATCCCTGCCATGTCTCATAGATGATGTCCCTCCTGGTCCTGGTTGTGGTGGTCTCATAGGTCCACTCACCCCCATGCTGCTCAATGACCTCTGAGAGCGTGCCCTGCTCTCTGTCCTCGATCGTGCCCGATATGAAGGTACTCTCTGCTTTGGTGGAACTGCACTCTCATATAGTGTCCTCCAATGGCGTATCTCCTCTCCGGTCTCTACCAGCATCTGTGCCATCTCCCATGCACTGGCATCCCGAATCGACCCAATATACTCAGTGACTCTCTGTTCCTCTCGCTGTGCCTGAGCAATCGCTACATCTCGAGCTGCTGTGAGTCTAGCTATCTCTGCTCTGAACTGATCCTGCTATCTCTCTAAAGTCGCAATGTGATCCTGCTGACTCGCTATGGTAGCCCTGCACATCTCCATTTCCTCTGTCCTAGCTGTCTCCAGCTCTATGGATATATCCTGCAATGCCTCCTGCTCATCATCCCCATCCTCATCTTTGTCCTCATCATCCCCATCATCCTCATCCTCCTCACCCCCATTGTCCTCATCATCTCCCTCCTCGTCTCCTGTGAGTGGGAAGTCCTCCTGTCGCCTCGGTACTGGAATATCTGGATCTGTCAATGGCACTAGCCATCGTCGTGAAAACCAACTCTCATACTCCTCTATCATTCCAGCATCCACCACATCTAATTCCCAATCCCACTATCTTTGCTATAGCTATGAGAAATCAGTATATGCTATGTGTGGCTGAATCATACTCCCCCACTGACTCGTCTCTCTGTGAGATCGGGCAAAGTGTGCAGTCCTCCTAAGTACATCCTGCCTCTCTCCAAACTGTCGTCTGACTCTCTCTGGTAGGTACAACTCAATCACTCTCTGGTGATTCACTGGCCACCCAATCAAGTACCTCTCCTGTCTACAATATGGTAGCTCCTCACTATCATCTGACCATCCCAGGCAATCACGATATGGCCTCCATATGAACTCTCTCAGTCGATCTAGCTCATGTCGCTAATATAGTATGTATCCAAAAGGACCCTATCTCAGTGCTCCACCATAGCAGTACACATATGGTCAGTGTGGTACTACCTGTCTATCTGTAATCGATCGACATATGGCTATGTGCTCAAATGCCCATACCTGTAGCAATGTGACTCCACAACTCAAAGTCTGCACTCCTTGATATGCTATCTGATGCAACTAAAAATAGAGCATAGCCAGTACACATGGTCCCCATGCGTACACTGTCCCCTCTGTCGCCATATGCTCCAGCACTCTTCCCCATCCAATAGGGAATCCATGTCCTCATCTATCTCCTGCTAGTAGACATGCTATCACCACGGCTATCACCACATACCGTCAATCATACTCCGATGCCATGGTCTCCCACCCAATCTCCCTCTCTATGATATCCAGGTCATCTGCGTCGCACTCAAACAATCTACACAATGCGTCTCTCCCTATCACTGGGTCATACTCTATCATCTCTCCATGAATCAGAATGCGGAGGATACGCCATACATCCTCCAGTGTCACCGTCGCCTCTCCAGTCGCTAGATGGAATGAGGAGGTCTCTGAATGCCATCACTTTGCCAATGTGGTAAGCAGTCCTATGTTTGCCCTAATCTTGGGCATGAATGTGACATAGTATATCCCAAGTCCTGCTAGTGTATCTCTCTTTGTGCTCCTGAGTCTATGTCGTAGCATGAAGCAATCTGGTCAGTTCTCTCGTGTGATCAACGGATACTGTCGACTCTGCATCACAATTGGGGCATATTTTGTCAGTTTTAGGGTTTTCTCCTACGGGTTGCATTTCCTCATTTTCATGTCTAATAAGGGTGTTTTTCATCTCATCTGACCTATCCTACCCTTATCCCCCTTTTCTGGATCATTTGCATGTCATTTTGACCAAAATTAGGGTTTGCATTGCACAATTGCGCCTGTGTCAAGGAACCTGTGCCTGTGTCAAGTAACCTGTGCTTGTGTCTCCCTACACAAGCATAGAAGACCCTACACAAGCACAGGATTTGCCCTGCACAAGCGCAGGAGTCCTTTTCGGCATCCCCTGTGGGCCCCGCAATGTCCCGCAAGCAATCAAAATTCATGAAATTGAAAACATGGGTTTTTGAGATCCATACCACTGCTCCTGCATCATCTAGTCATCTATATGTGCATACATGTTCCCTGAGGTGATCCGCCATTGGAATGTTCACCATCTCTCTACAAGTGTCCTTGTCCAGAGCAACAAATCCTCCTCTTTGTCTAGTGCAAATGAGCAATTTTCACCTCTCTTGGTCTCATTTATAGATCTTTGTCAGTGCATAGATGGACATGCACCCTCTCCATCTTATGTTGGTCGTGGTCTTTTGCATCATCAATTGCTTGTCCTTCATGCATCCGGTATCTGATTGTCAGTCCGTTCGATCCTATCATTTTTATCGATCAATTGGCCTCTTTTCTGCATGTTTCCAGCCAATTCCTCGAGGGGGCATGCATATGTCGTTATCATTGTCTAGGGCATTTTCATTGCTGTTCTTTGAAACAACGCTTAAAATTGCATTGTCTCAAAGAGGGGCAAAATGTAGACACCTAAAAATGGTCAACGCTTGCGGAGTCATACTTTAACATTTGCGCATTGCCTCATTTTAGGTTTTTGCGTCGCATTAACATTTCTCCTATGTCACGCACTTGGTTTTTATCATTTGCGAGCATCGAGTCATTCTTCTACATTCTTCAATCATCTCGCTCTCGAATTTGGTCTTGTCGACAACAATCTTCAATCATGATTTTGGTCAATCTTATCCTATCGCATCAATGTGCATGCTCATTTGCCATTATTTTGGACATCGTCAATCCTAATTAGGGTTTTGTCCTCCTGTCAATCTTGCGATCGATTTGTCATCGATCGTTGTCCTCTTATCAATTTTGTCATTTTGCGATCGATTTGTCATCAATCGTGGTCATTTTCAATATTGTCATTTTGCAATCTATTTTGTCATCGATTCTTGTCCTCTTGTTCGATCGTTGTCTGTTTCAATTATGTCAATTTGGATCAATTTGTCATTGTTCCTCATCAATTGGTGCATTTTTTCAATCAAATCATTTATCACATTGGTTATTTATCAATTTAAAATCATGATCGAGTCAATTATCTTTCATCAAGACCTAATTCATATTCTAGGGTTTCATGATTTAATCATTTAACCTTGTTTATCATTTCTTCCTTTAGGATTAATAAATTATTTATTTATCCTAAGTCTTCGTGTCGCAATTAAATGTTTCATTTAATTGGCTAACTAAATTTCCTCTTTTTGTGAATTAATTAATAAATGACAAATTATTAATTAATTTACCTAATTTCCTAAAATTCCCTCTTTGTGAATTATTAATAAATGAGAAATTATTATGAAATTCACTAAATTCCTAATTTCATCATTTCTAATTCTTAATTTTCCTAATTTCCTATTTTCTTATTTCCTAATTCCTAATTTCCACCTATTTTCTAATTTCCTAATTTTAATTTCCACCTAATTAACTTGTCTTTAATTCTCCCTATTTTTGTGCTTCATGTGTCATACTCTTGGCATAGCAAGATGTCATAAGGATCTAGTCCTCTAAGCATTGCATTGGCAATATGTCATAATTCATGACATAGAAGGTCTCATAACCTTCTTCTTTTCACTCATTTTTCCCATTTTGAAATCAATTGCTTCTAATATCCATTTCATGCTAATTTGATCTTTTCTCCAATTTCTCTATAAATTGGATGAATTTCTTCAATCGAATCCCCTAATCAGACTATTGAATTTCTAATCACTTTGTCAAATCACGCTTCGAGTATTCTTGTGTTAATGTCAATCTTGCTTTCTCAATTAGGTTTATGCACTTGAAGGTGAGATCTAAAACAAAACTATTTGGAGAAGAAAGAAGGACAATGGAGCCGCATGAAGGAGCATTCAAATCATATCTTTGGTTTGGTTAATTTCTAGTTTTGAATGTTTTTATTTCATGTCTCTATTGAGTGTTGTTTAGGATAGATCATTGCAGTTGTGCTTTCGTGATTGAGCTAATGATTAGTATTTTTATCTTGTTTGTGATGATTTCCTATTTCCTAACGTACAATGAGTATTGAATGATTTACAGTCATAGTTGCATATCAGTAAAGGCTAGCGAGGTTTAATCTGGTGAATATATTGTATAGTGAAGTTTTTATGATTCACCCCCCCCTCTCATCTTAACTAACAATTGGTATCAGAGCTTTGGAATTTAGAAGAAAATATTAAAGGTACTTGAGGCAAGATCCAAAGATGTATAAAAGGGATGCACCAAAGCTAAACAAGTCAAGTTTCTCCACATGGCAGAAAAGGATGAAGCTGCATTTATCAGGAATTGGAGAATATGCAACATATTATCTGGAGAATGATTACATAGAACCTAGCACCAACCTGATGACAATGGAAGAGATAAAGGCAAAGAAAGAACATATTCAAGCTATTATTGAAATAACATCTGCATTAACCGACTCAGAGTTTAATGACCTAGAAGGCTGCAATGATGCCAAAGCAATGTGGACCAAGCTTATATCTGTGTATGGTGGTGATGAACATGTTTAGAGAGAAAAAGTAGACAGTCTAAGAGGTCAACTTGAATCCATGAGAATGAATGAAGGTGAGAACATAACCCAATATAGTACAAGGTTAAAGGAAACTGTCAATCAAATCAAAGGAGTAGGAGGAACTATTGAAGAAAAGGATGTAACAAGTAAGTTGCTTAGAACACTTCTACCTGCTTATGCCATTCGAGTCTTTACAATCAATGAATTAAGGTTTGTGCTAAAAATGCTAGTCTGTTTGGATGCTACTATCGGTAAGCTACATGCATTTGAGTTAAGTAATTTTGATAACAGTGGGTCCTCGGTAAATAAAGTTGAATCTGCATTTAGTTCTTTACATATTGGTGAATCTGATGATTGCAATGATAGAATGTATAAGTATACTGAAGGAAATCACAGTGGAGCAAGTGAAAGATTTCGCAAAAACATGGAAGAGGTACACAAACTATATGAAGAAAGCAAGAAGATTTTGAAGCATTATTAGCCAGAAGGTTACTAACAGGCAAAGGTAAGTATAAAGGAAAGTTACCTTTAAAATGTTTTAACTGTGATAGAATAGGACATATGGCTTCTAACTATCCTGATAAAGAATCTAGTGAAAAGAGTGAATATCAAGATGACAGACAGAAAGACAACCAATACAGAGGACACTGAGACTTCAGAAGGAAAGATAGAAAGACATGCCTAGTAGCTGATGAGGAATCCAATGATGATAAATCTGATGGGACTGATATAGAGGAAGTTGTTTATGTGGCTATCAAAGATGGATTAGATGAAGAAAGGTATGAAGAAAAAGCCCTAATATCTCACATAAATAAAAATGATTCTTGTATCATAGATAGTGGATGCTCACATCACATGACAGGTGATAAACACAAGTTTGTTAAATTAGAAGACTGTAATGGAAGATATGTAAGTTTTGGTAATGATGCACCATGTCCGGTGAAAGGTAAAGGATATATAACACTTCTTGACAATGCTAAATGTAATGATGTATACTGGGTTGAAGGTTTGAAATACAATTTGTTGAGTGTAGCACAGCTAAACAATATAGGATACGGAATAGAATTTCAGAAGGGAATTGTCAAAGTTCATGACAAGCATGGAAAGTTGGCTGCTACTGGGACACAAACAAGAGGTAATACATTCCATCTTGACTCAACTCAAAACAAATGTCTATATGCAAAATAGAAGATACCTGGTTATGGCATAAAAGGTTTTGTCATGTAAATTTTGATAATCTGCTCAAAACAAGTAAGAAGCATCGAGTAAGAGGTCTACCAAGCTTGGAAAAACCTGAGAATGCTATATGTCGAGGATGCTAGATGGGTAAGATGACAAGATCAAGCTTTACAAGTAAGTCCTACACTTCTAAGGGAATTTTAGATCTAGTGCACACTGATCTTTGTGGTCCTATGAAAGTTCAAAGTTATTATGGTGATAAATATTTCATATTATTTGTGGATGATTACTCAAGGATGATGTCAGTTATGTTTTTAAAAGAAAAATCAGAAGCTTTTCAAATGTTTAAATGGTACAAGGCAAGAGTTGAAAATGAAATAGGAAGATAGATGAAATGTCTTAGATCTGATAGAGGAGGAGAGTTCACTTCTAATGAATTTAACTTATTCTGCAATGATCATGGTATAAAAAGGCAAGTGTCTGCATCGAGAACACCTCAGCAAAATGGGATAGCTAAAAGAAGAAACAGATCAATTGTAGATTGTGCCAGAACCCCGATGATAAAAAAGAGGGTACCTCAAACATTTTGGAGAGAAGCAATAAGCACTGCAGTTTACACCCTGAAGCGAGTACAACTAAAGAAAGCAATTTTGAAGACACCATATGAAATCTGGTATGATAAGAAACCTAATGTAAGTTATTTTAAAATTTTTGGAAGTAGATGTTATGTTCACAAAGATGACAGAAATGGAAAGTTTGATCTGAAAAGCGAGGAAGGAACATTTCTTGGTTATTCTTCTAGAAGTAAAGCATTTAAATGTTTGATCAAATCATCTAACAAAATAGTGGAAAGTGCAAATGTGAAAATTGATGAATTTGCAAAAAGAAATGATGAAGGAAATTCCAAAGAACCAAAAAATTATAAAGAATTTGTTTATGTTCAATCGAGAAGTCCTACCGAGAAAGTTGCTGAAGAAAATGAAGATAATATCTAGTTACCAAGTGATGAAGAAGATCATACAGAGCCTATATTAGCCAAATATGTTAGAAGAAATCATGCATCAAGTCAGATTATAGGAGATAAGGATGATCCAGTGATGACAAGGAACAAACTGAGACAAAACACATGTCTGATATCTGAATTTGAACCGAGGATAGTAAAAGAGGCATTTAGTAATGAAGATTGGATAAATGCTATGATAGAAGAAATTGAACAAATCAAGAAGAATGAAACATGGACATTGGTCCCAAGACCAAAAGAGAAAAATGTAATCGGTACAAAGTGGATTTTCAGAAACAAGCTAAATGAAAAAGGAGAGGTCATTCGGAATAAAGCAAGAATAGTTTGCAAAGGATATGCTCAAGAAGAAGGAATTGATTATGGTGAGACTTTTGCACCTGTGGAAAGACTTGAAGGAGTGAGAACATTGTTGGCATATGCTGCTTACAAAAATATCAAGGTATATCAAATGGATGTTAAATCTGTATTTTTTAATGGTATACTAGAAGAAGAAGTTTACATTGAATGACCTAAAGTATTTATTGAAGACAGGAATAAAGATCAGGTATGTAAACTGAACAAAGCATTATATGGTTTAAAGCAAGCACCTAGAGCATGGTATGAAAGACTACACTCTTATTTGGTCAAGATTGGATTTATAAGGACAAGTGAAAACAACAATATGTACATGAAGAATGATGAAAAAAATGGTATACTACTTTCAGCCATATTTGTTGATGATATTATTTTTTGGGGTAATGACTCCTTATGTAAGCACTTTGGAAATGAAATGTGCAAAGAATTTGAGATGTCATTAATTGGTGAAATAAAGTATTTTATAGGTTTATAGATACTACAAATGAAAAATGAGATTTTCATTACTCAATCCAAGTATATAAAGGAAATCTTGAAGAAATTTGGAATGGAGGATTCTAAACCTATAAGCACTCCTATGACTACCAATTGTAAGCTATCAAAGAGTGATGAATCTGCATCTATTGATGAGACACTTTACTGATCCATGATTGGAAAGTTGCAATATGTGGTTCACAATAGGCTGGATATAGCACATGTAGTAGGAATAGTTGCAAGATTTTCTGCAGATCCCAAAGAAACCCATATGACAACAATCAAGAGAATTTTCAGATACCTGAGAGGCACTGAAGATTATGGCCTAGTATATGAAAAGAGGAATGATTTTGATTTAAAAGTTTATACTGACGTTGATTGGGCAAGAAACATTGATGACAGGAAAGGCACAAGCGGTGGAGCTTTCTTTTTGGGAGATAGACTAGTAAGTTGGCTTAGCAAGAAACAAGGATGCATTTCACAGTCAACAGCTGAAGCTAAATATGTAGCTGCAACATTGAACTCTACCAATATAGCGTGGATCAAACAATTGTTGGAAGGTATGAATGAGAAAGTTACCGAGCTAGTAACTATATTCTATGATAATACTAGTGACATTAACATTTCAAAGAATCTGGTAATGCACTCTAAGACAAAGCATATCTCTATAAAGTATCATTATCTCAGAGAAGAAGTTCAAGAGAAGAAAGTTGTGCTGGAATATATCAGTTCAAAGGAACAAATAGCAGATATTTTCACAAAGCCATTGCCAAGGGACACTTTTGAGCATCTCAGAAGTCAGTTAGGGGTCCTACCCCTATCTAGTACTCACTGAAAGAGTTTGGTGAAAGCATCAATTCTGTGAATCTAAAGGATAACTTTTTATGAGTTGATGTTGCTTTACACACTTTAGGAGGTTGCCTAAAGTTGTACAAGGAAAAAGTGATTGAAGACAAAGATGCTCTGACCGTGACTGAGACTACAAGGAAATTACTTCACATAGGAAGAAATCATGAATTAGTTTTTTCTTTTTGGCATTGTTGTCAAAGGGGGAGAAGACTAAATGGAGAAGATAGACTAAATGGAGAAGACTAATTTATAAGGAACTAATAGAAGAAGCTGGGAGAAGACTAATGACAAGGGGAGAAGACTTCAGGAGAAGGTTTAAATAGCTCAAGGATAACAGGAGAAGTCTAAACAGCAATCTGAATCTGAATCAGTTGGAATAAATCAAGTTGGTATTGCCATTTAAAGTTGGTATTGCCATCAATGCCAAAGGGGGAGATTGTTGGAATTTCAATAAGGATATTGAGAAGGTTGTTGGAGATTATTGATATAACTAAAGAAGGATGATTATTGTCTTAATAATATCATTGATGTCAAGAAATTGATTTTCTAATTCAGTATGATGTTGCCATATCTTGAGAAGTGTGTTTTGATGAGTATTAAGAGGTTGGTAAGTGACACAAAAAAGAATGTGATAATGAAGGGGAGAAATAAGTTATTCAATGGGCAACTATTACCGAGTTAGACAATTATGAGATCATGTTGTTTTGATTGTTTTGATATCCTACATATGTTGTTGATTATAAGTTTAATATTGTACTATGTCACCGAACAAAGAATCTAGTCGGTAAACCCTAAGGTACATAGTCGGTAAACCCTAAGGTTATCAATATTGGTTAAAGAAAGCAAAATGTCTACTGAGTGAAGTTCAGTATTTACCGAGTAACAACAGAGTTATAATAGATCGCATTGGATGAATAAATACATAATTAAATGTAGAATACCAATGAGTTGGAGTTGATCAGATGATTGGTATGTCGTGCAAGAAGTTTGTTGAGGATCAACGGAAATGAAAAATCAAGAGGAAGATCTACAACATAGATTGAATAGCAATAACCTAGCACAAGTTCCAAGGCAAGGTAAAATGTTTTCAGTCAAAGGATACATTGAACCTAGTCAAGTTTGATGATCTGATGGCTAAGATTGATCATGGGAAATGTGATCAAGGAGATTAAGTGGTTAGCTATTGTTCATAAATAAGAAACTGTTGATGAACAATGTATGCACAATGATGCTACAGTAATGTTTACCGAGTAGAGAAGCTTGAAGATTTGATTGAAGAACAGATTGAGAAGCCCAACAATCCCAACAAGGGACAAGATAAGTCTTATGACAAGATTGTTTTGAGCACATAGAATTTGCTTTAGCATTTCAGATGTGAAGTTGTAGATATATTTTATTACTGTTATTTATTTTGTAAGTGACAGGAAATCTCTTAACCGAGTGGACTTAACAGTCTTACTTGTAAACCCTCTAGCAAGGTAACATTCTTAATGAGTGTTTGAAATCCTTTGACAAGGTCACTTCTAACAAAGTGCAAGACTCTAACAAGTCTCAGGGAAATCCCTTAACTAGGTCACATCTAGCAATGTGTTTGTAATCTATAACTGGATTAAGCTTTTAACTGAGCACACTCTAGAAGGGTATATTTCTTAGTGGGTCTGAAATCCCACAGTAGTTTTTCCCTATTTGGGTTTCCACGTTAAATCTGGTGTTAAATGTGTTATGATGCTTTAAGTGTATCTATTTATGAGTATTGAATGATTTACATTCATAGTTGCATATTAGTAAAGGCTACCGAGGTTGAATTTGGTGAATATATTGTATAGTGAAGTTTTTATGATTCACCCTCCCCCCTCTCATCTTAACTAACACAAAATGACTTAAAACATCACTTTTCTCCTGGTGACCTCATGTTCTTGGGTGCTCCTACACCAGGTTGCTCACTCTTCCTTTGTTCACATTTGGCTTTGAATTGTTCCATGTTTTGCTTCCATACAAACTGCATGAAGGCCCCTATTGTAACAAAGTTACTATCAGCCAAGAACTCCTCACTAGCTTGCTTAACAGTAAGGTCTAACTCTTTTCCCTTTAGCTGACCATCAGTCAAGTTCATTTCAACAGTAGGTGGCTCTTTTGGCATCCCCTCTTGTGTCTCCTCATATGTGTAGGCAATCTCCCTAAGACTCCCTAACTGTAACAATTGTTCAGCCACCGCCTACTCATCTTCTATGTGGATAGGAGACTAAGATGGAGAATACTGAGGCTCATTTGTCTACACTTCCTTCCTTACCCTTTGCCTTTAGGGGATTCTTGGATGTCAATGACATCCTCAATTTCTCTTTTACCTCTTGAAGTGGAAGGCTCACTTGTCACTGGCATCATCACACTGTATCTTGATTTTTTGTGCATTACATAATCACTAGGTGGGATAGCCTTAGCAAAGGTAGGATTAGCTAGAACCAATTTAACCCTATCAGGATCATTTCTCATTATAGCCTCCCTCTTTTCTTTCAAAGTTTGCATGAGGTCTTCAAAATAAAGAATCAAAAATTTGATTTTCTCCTCAGAGGGATTGAAACTAGAAAGAGGGTCATAACTACTATCAAATTGATGAATGAAGTCAAGAGCCCTTTTATATGCAACCCACTTCTCTTTCCTTAGTTCTTTCTCATCCAAACTGAATTCATTCCTAATTAGATCTTCAAGGAACTAAAATTGGTGAGGCCTACCTTTACAAACTTCTCTCTTCCTAAACATGCAGTTGAAAAAGTCTTTAGGGTTTGCACATCTTGAAATGGTAGTTGGTAATCTGTATGGTTTAAGGAATTCTTCAAAATACTTCCAGCCACCTTTAGTGATCACAAAATGATGTGCCATGGTGATAGTTGGGACAATGGTCCCTTTACCCCTATTTGTCAGCTCTACCTCTTGTACACCTCCAATTTTCCTTAAGACTTCAACAATTCCTATCTTTAGTGGGACTTGATAAGGCAATAAATATGGAGTGCCTCTGAAATCATATACTTTGAAAACTGTAGAAACAGGGTACAAATACATATCTCCCCAATTATGAACAATCTTAATACCTTCTGCAAACTCCTTGGGCCTAAGGAATTCCAAGAGAGCCTTAGGAATCCTAGGGTTTTCTATGCACAAAAGAAATCTAATCTTAGATGTAAAACATCTATCAAACTTTAGATAACTAGCATCCTCCCTATCCCAAGACAAAATAGTACTCCAAAGTTGAACAGGCATCTCTTCCTTATCTTTCACCTTGACCAAATCCATTTCTTTTGTAAAATAATCAGCACCCTTGAATAAAAACATGTGCATTAGAAGAGAATACCATCCAAATAACCTATTCACCTTACCATTTTTTATCCCTACTAGCCCTACATGAATTGCATCAGTAAGGTATGGCACATAATCAAATGTTATTTCCAGAGAGGGGTTTAGAATTTGTGCAATCATCAGCATGTAATGGGTTGGCATGTTTTTCTCAGCATCTTCTCCAAAAATCTGACATAGTGCCCAATACATACCCTTAGCTCTTAGAGTAAATAGATTCAGGGAGAAGGGTTCCATTGTACTGGGGCCTACAACTGTTAACCCTCCTATTTTAACAAAGAACTCTTTCAATGAGCCGCTCCTAAGGTGAACCCTTTGTGCATCATAAACCTGAGCCAGTGATTCAAAATTAGTAGGTGCTAACAAATTTTAAGCTTCACTGAGCTTGAACACACTTCTAAATTCATCATCTTTAATTTCAATTAGGGTTGATCCTTTCTCATTCCTGATACATCTAGCTATAAGGTCATAATTTTGGGCAATCAGAGTCAACAAATCTATATCCATGAATACACTAGGGACTACAAGCTTCCCCACATCCAATTCCCATATGCTATTCACAGGGGTAAGGGAATGTCTCTAACCAAAACCAACCTTGAATAATCCTAAACTTGACATTCCTATTTTTGGATCCCTTAAACAATTGCCTTTGTCATATAGGCCATCCCCAATTCTCAAACGAGGGTTCTTTGGTACCAATTCTTTATCCTTGACCTCAACATTGGTAGACATAGTTAACTGTTCCAGAAAATCATCACAAATATTCCTATCCTGGTAATTTACTTTTCTTGTTAATTCCCTTCTTAGTGCCATCCCGTTAATACAACTATATCAATTAAGATTTGCACAAAAACTCTAACAGAATAATTCACACAGTAACACTTATTCTCAGACTGCAATTAGCAAGGAAAACATAGAAAAAACCTGGTTATTCACCTAAAGAAACTCGCTCTGCACCAGCTCCTCTACAATAAACTTGCTGAAATGGTACCAATATTCAATTGATGTGGACCTTAATATGGCAAGTTGGCATTGAATTGAGAAATTAATCCCGCATGCTTTGGCCATCACCTCAGAATTGAATTCGTGAAAATTGAATTAAAAAACAGGCTCCAATAGACCACAAGTTCTCTGAGTTTTTCTCTGTTTTAGTTGTTTCGCCATTTCGCAGAGCTTAAAACCCCCACACTTTTCTTTTGCAAAGAAATGATAATAATTGGATCTCGGGAACATGCACTACTTTTACTCCTTCCGATCTTTCAGTGTTAGTGATGGGCCCTACCTTCTTTTCGCCATTTTGCGAACACTAAACCATGCACACTTTTACCTCACGAAACAACGTCAGCCACTAGATCATCACTTACTTGCTTAGTCTTTACCTCCTGCAGTGATCGCCAATCTTCTTAACTAACCGTGCTTAACCATGACGGCTAACGGTTTTTGCTATTTCGCAGAGACTAAACTGCAGGCATCTTCGGGCTACAAAACAATGGCAACCGTTGGATCGATCATGAGATGAACACCTTTTAAAATGCTTTAGACCTTCCAAGTGGGCCTTTTAACTCAAAGACCACTAGATTTATTTCATCACCGATTAACAAACACCATGTGGCAGTAGAATATTTGCTCAGGAAGTTCCACCGGGTTCCATTTTGAAGCCGCCACGTATTCTATTTCACCATTCTCAACATAACTGCCAGTTGAAACAAGGCGGGCCCTCAACTACCATTCACGGCTATGTGTATCTAACAAGTCACTAATCCTTTCCATGGAAAAACCCATCTGTCCTGCCATGTCAGCCATCATGTGATTGCCACATCATTTCACTATTTCGCAAACATTAATCTCCGCTTGAATTTAGGCTATGAATCCATGACAACCATCCAATTAAATCATACTTAATCGACCTTTAAAACTTTATGACTTGCCTATCCCTTGGGCCCACTGACCCTTTCGCTATTTCGTAGAGCTTCAACCTCAGGCCACTTATCTTCACGAAGCAATGACAACCGTTGGATCTCAGCAACTTTCTCGTCAGTTACCTTTGCCGTGACCACCTCTGTCAGGCCCTCCACCTTTTTTCAACTTCGTGAAAGGTAAACAACGGGTATCTTTAGGCCGCGAATCAATGCGAGTCATTGATCTTTCCTAAGTTGATCGTCCTTTAACCAATTACCTTACTCGCCTCTGGGACCCACCAAGTCTTTCGCTACTTTGCAAAGGGTAAATCATGTGCACTTTGGGCTAGTGAATCAACGCGAGCCATTGGATTTAAAGCAAGATGCAGTCCTTTAATCTGACAGTCAATCCATTTGATCGAGCCCGCATAGCCTTTTCACTATTTCACAAACATTAACTTGCTAGCATCTTTGCCTAGCGAAACAATGACAACCATAAGATTAACAATGAGTTGCATACCATTTAAGGAGCTCGACAAACATTAGAACAAGACATTGGCAAAGGCGTAATTTTTGAAAATATTTGAAAGACCACCTAGGGAAAACCTATGGGGGAACACTTTTAACGATAAACTGACCCTTTTTTAAGTGGTAAAAAAAACGCAAAAATAGAACATAAGGGCTTTTTCAAACATAGGAAGGGTTAGAATTTCAAAAACCTTAAACCCTCATTTAACCCAAGAAACTCAGAGGTAACAAGGCCAAACTAAACACATTTTTGCAGACTTCTAGCCAAATATGCGACAAGAATACCCAATTTTTTTAATAGTGATAACACCTTCCTCCTAGCTTGAATAGATGACTGTCTCTTCTGTAGGATAAAAATGAATTCCTAAGCAGAATTCAATTCATCTTGTAACTTCAAGTTCTTCATCCTTTCAACATCATAATCTTCAAGTGCTACCTCAAGTTGCTTCTTCAAACTCATATCCATGGATTCTGAAATCAAGATCTTTCTCAAGCTGTTAAACTTCCTCTGAGGCACAAGGATTTTATATGAATTGTTGGAATCCAAGAACATTGAGAAGGGGGGGTGAATCAGTGTTCTACTAGAATGATCAAATTTAACCTTATCAAAACATACATTCACTAACCTATATACTGGTATATATAAGATTGAAAGAAGTAAAGAAACCAATAAGCCAATCACACAAATGAATACCATAAAATAGAGAATTATATGTGGAAAACCTCAAAGAGGAAAAACCATGATGGGATTTGTGACCCACAATATCAATCTGTGTGGGGGAAAAAGTGACACTAAGCAAACATGCCCTAATCTCACTTTCAACCACACACACTTGTGGAATATGAAAGAGCCTAGAGGTATCACACAATTGGCTACTTCTTCTTGTGGAAGAGAGAGCCATGGGCTACCTATTAGGATTTCTATTCCTTTGTTGTAATTGAAAGATAAAATGATGCAAGTTCAATTCCTAACCCCAAAATGCAAGTATGAACTAATGACAAGATTGCAGAATTGAACTTAAACAATGGAAAGCTATAAACACAAGGACAAGACAAGAATGCAAATGCGTACCCGAAGTTAAAATCTGACTGAAAATGTTCGGGACGGGGGCGCGGGCGCCACTGTCCTTATTCTGCCCCTGAAACTGCTCCGGAAACTACTGTTTTGCAAAGCTGTCAAAAATGCTGAAAACTACTGTCAGAAGGACTAGGGTGCCTAGCGCCCCTGTCCCAGGGACCAGGGCGCTCAGTGCCCCTATCTTGGTAGGACCAGGACACCCCACGCCCCTGTCCTGGTCTTTTGCTCTGAGATTTGGTGTGAAGTTCGGTCTCCGTCTGCTTCTTCCGGATCTGTAACTTGCGGCATCGTCCGAATTCCAAAACCTGCACTTATATCTAAAAAGGTGTGGTGGGCGGCTATATAGGGTTTTGCCTTAGTCAAACCCCCACTTCGGTGATTTCCACCTCCATGAATAGCCAAGTTGTATTATAAAATGTATTGTGTGTGCAGACCTAGTGTGTGTGCAAGGTCCTTAAATGCAAGAAAGCAAACTAGAGCAACCTAGAAAGTAAACCCTAATTGCTTGTAAATGATAATGTAAATGCTCTAAATAAAGATGCAAAGTGATCTAAAGCATGAATAAAGGATATATTGAAGCTTATGCAAAGACATGAAAACAACATGAAATCATACCCAACCCTCAAGGGAGGAGTACAAGCCAATCTTCAGTCGGTAATCTCCTATTGTTCTTCAATGTCTTCCAAGCCCTAAATGGATGAATGAAATTGATAAATGCTTGATAGAAGGATGTTGAATGTTCTTGAAGTCTTCAAAGATCTTCTCTTTCGCTGCATAGAAGGCCCCTGAAAACAAAAATCGGATCCTTTCAAATGAAGAAAGAGAGCTCTTATATATGAAACCCTAGGTCTTAATTTCAACTTTTGGCCGACCTAGAGATTGAATCTCCCGCCAATTTCTTGGGGTTAAGCTTTATTTTATGATTGGATCGCACTCCTAAAATTTTGGGAAAAATGTCCGGGACCATGTGCACGCCGGGCGCCATGGTCCTGACAACTTTTCACCAAATTTTCAGGGCCGTCGGATATGATGATTTTAGAGAGAATCCTGAAGTTACAACTGATTTCGAGATGTTTTGACCCCCGAAATCAAGCCCCCAAGTTCAAAATATGACCTAATTAGGGTTTTTGATTAAATGATGTATTGGAAGAATAAAATGAAAGGGGCACACTTTAATGAAAGGGCCCAACTTTATGATGTGGGAGATGATGAAATAGAACCTTAGAACTAATTAATTTGACTAATTAAGTGCTAAAGGGGAAATGCAATGCAAAATGCAAAATGCGCCAAGGCGGGTGCTAAACTAGGTGTGAAATTGTACCACCCTAGCAAGTGCGTACAATTTACGATGCTACATTTAGCCCCCACTTTAGTGGTCATATGACCACTACGTGCATATGCAAGCTAAAGTACAGAAAAGTAAACATTATTTGAAAAAGGATATATCCATAAGTCTGTCGAACGAAGCCCCCAGCGGTATCTGCAGTACACAGTTAGGAACCACAACCTACAAAACCACATGTTAGATCACAAAATCACCTAATGCTTACTAAGGAAGGTGATGAAAATTCGAGGGTAGCTATATGCCCCCCCTGTTTCGGCTTGCTAATTTTAGTGAGTTGAAACAGGGTATCATGTTTACCACTTCGAATTGTTAAAGAAAATTGATGACAAATGCTCACAAGAAGATTTGATATGAGATCAAAAACTAATGGAGAATCATTTGGTAAGAAAGAGGACTAAATCTCAATTCCAACACAACAAAGAGTGTGAGGATTTGAGAGTTCTCTAACACAAGATGAAGGATGTAAATGGAAACAAAATGCAAAGAGAAGAAAAGAAAGGAAAAAAGCATGAATACACACATTGGTGATCCATGAGAAGAATAGTGAGAGAGAAAAACATGGACTTCTCGCCCCTAGATCTTGTCTAGGTGATCCATGTGAAAAAGGACATGGAAAACTAGCCCCTAGAGTCTATGTAGGTGATCCATGTAAGGGAGGAGAGTGAGAAAGTCTAACCTTATGCCGCTAGTTCCACTCAACCTCGTGCATGTGTGTGTAAGGGAGGTTAGAAGCACCTCATAGGAGTTTATTCCTGAGTATGCTACAACCTGTATATGTATAGTACAAAAGCGTGACATCTCACTCTAAGAGTCTGTGCTCTAGTTCCGAGAATGACCCATTGCTCAAAAAGTGTAAGTTTTATGTCATAAGAAAAGTAGAACAAGGATACCTACCTTCATCACACAAGAAGATACCCCAAAAATGCAACAATGTCATAGATCCAAGCAAGAGAGTTCTGCACTCCTTAAGCAAGGATAAGATAGTTGAAAAGGGATATCTTGTAGTATGTGTAAAGGAGATCCTTAGAGGAGAAGAGATCTTTGTACAAAAGACATCTATCCCCGAGAGGAATTGTCTTAGACAAATATAACATCTTCTAGAATAAGACAAAGAAGGGAATGAGAATGCAATACTTCCTTCTTTTGCGAGGTGAAAGTGATTCTTAATGAAGGATGATGCTCTTTTTAACCCAATTAGGAGAGTGAATTCGTTATGGATGTATTTTACCAAGTGCAAAAGAGGTTGTAGTCAAGGACTTACACCTCTTGTAAGAGAGAACCCTTGAACAAACAACAACAAATGCGTACAAGGCATAACATCAAGTAATAAAGTCCACACCATCCACAAAATAGGAAAAAGTGGATCCTTAGATAAAAATAAAGAAAGATCATTGCCTCCCAAGGATAAGGACAATGAGAAGGACTTACACAATCTTCTAGGGAGAGATTTGGACATAAGCAAAAGAAGAGATGTATGAAATCATTCTTGTCCCCATAGGAACAAGAAAATTAGGCTATTATGTTGCTTCAAAAAATATGATTGCACTTGAAATTGTACCATCATGAATGACAATGAGCCCCCAGTAAATGAGCTACCAATGTCACATAATGATGAGCAACATAATAGCCATTAATGTTATTTAAAGACATGATAGACTAAATTAGGTATTTGAATATGACATGTTAAATGCTCAACTATAAGTGAGATCAAAAACATGTATAAAATGATGAAAATTGAAGAAGAAAAGTCACATGAAATCTTAGAAGAGGGATGAGTGTAATTTATTAGAGCCTTATCCCTAGAGGAAAGGACTTTATGATGAATAGGAGATAAAGATTCATAAGTGGATTTAGAAATTTGAGGGAATTCATAAAGAGATTTGTTTATTGCCAAGATTTCCTTACGAGGGGAATGAGAGTTGATAGAAGTAGAAGATGATTTAGTTGAAGTGAGATCATCATCACTACTAAATATAGAATTTACATTGAGAGATGGTCTTTTAGATGCTTTGGTATGTTTGTAGGGTTTATAGCCAAGTCCAAAGGCATAATTGTGAAAATTAGTCTCTAGAGGAACTTTTATCCCTTGTTCATGAGCGCCACAACCATTTCCATGATACCCATGCTTAGCAAAAATGCGAAAACCATGACCATAACGATCAGCCATTTCAGGAAGAGAAGGTGGTTTTTCATAAGACAAAGAATCAAACTCTTCATAATTAGAGGTGTGAGGAGAAGAAGTTTGAGAAGCAGCCACAAAATTATTGCTCATAGGTTCAGGTAAGACTGATTGATTTCTAGTTTCTTCCTTCTCTTTACCTTTAAGCTCTCTAGGAGGAACCCTATACTCACCTACAAAGGTGGGATTAAAATCAAGAGATCCCCAATCGTCTTCTGCGAGAACCTTCTCAGCATCAAAAGCCTTTTCATGTGTAGATTCAAGTTGAGAAGAATCTTCTCCAGGAACTTCAGACTCATCCAAAGAATTTTGATTATTAGAGGGTGATGATCCATCCATAGGTATCTTGTTTAACAAGTCATCGCTAGAAGAGGAAGGCTTAGAAGAACTCCCTTTGGAAGTAGATGTTTGCAAACAAGCTTGAAAATTAGTATCACCTATCAAGGTATATGTCTTATTGTTGTAAATAAATTTAACTTCTTTATGCAATGTAGAGGGGACAGCTTGCATACTGTGAATCCAAGGTCTCCCTAATAACAAGTTGTATGTTAGATTTCCCGACATAACATGGATAGGAGTAGGCAAAGTAACAGGTCCCACTGTGATGGGTAAGGTGATAATACCTAATGAAGACTTAGCCACATTATCAAAGCCTCGAATGGGATGAGAGTCAGGCTCAATAAGGGATGTATCCACATTCATCTTATACAATAGATTAATGCTACAAACATTAAGGCCAGAACCATTATCTACCAGTGTTCATCTTATAGTAGTATCATTTATGATAACCACAATCATCAAGGGATCATATTGATTTTGAATTTCACTAGTAGGCAACTCATCTTGAGTAAACACAATTTGAGTTTTAGGATTCATCACAGAGTTAACCAAAGACACTATATTACTAGATGTATTAGGTGGAGGAACATTCAAATCTTTCAAGGCATCTTGTAACATTCCATGATGAGCGAAAGAAGTTTGGATCAAATCCCAAAGGGATATCTTAGCAGGGGTAGCTTTAAGTTGTTCTATGAGATCATATTCCTTACCAAGAACTTGTGAAATACGTGGAGCTTGAGGAAGAATAGGTTGGGAAGGAGGAAGTGAAGTTGGGATAACTAGAGGAGGATTAGGTTGCCTATTGTTTCTAGTATTATAAGTATGGGCAACCGCATGATAACTCTCTCTAGTCAATTGCTTAGCATACTCATAAGGGCTCTTAGAGGAATAACCTCCTTGCACAGTAATAACAGGTTTCTTAGGAGTGCAAAAAGAATCATTAGCATAACCACCTTGAACCACTAAGATAGGCTTATTTAAAGGTTGAGAATTTTGAGAAGGACAAGCACCTTGGACAGTGAAGAGAGGTTTGTTAGGTGTTTCATTCACATGTATCAAATTGATTGAGGATGGTTTAGAGGAATGAACAAAAGTGTTGGAAGAATTATTGATAGTCTTCTCTTGCACTAAAATCTCATCACGAATTAGATCAATTTTAGGAGAGAGACAAGGGATAGGCATTGATGTTCTAGTAGGAAGGGTAATACTAGGAAAAGTCATATCATCCTCTATCAAAGGATCTACATGGGGAATAAAATCTCTAGGAGAAGGATCAACATTACTCTCTAAAGTCTCACTTTTGAGAGGGAGATCTTTGAAAGAGATGTTAACCATCTTGCTTTGAACTAGGGTATCCTTATGAGTAGAACCAAATTGAGGAGAGGGAGATGCTTTATTTTTAGAGGGAGAATAATTAAGATTCAAGGAAGGTGAGAAACTATCAAGGGAGTTTTCAATCTTGATTTCATCCCCTTTGGCTAGGGGTAGAGAATAATCTATACCTTCTTCTAATGGTTCATCCCAAATAGTGAGGTTGTTGAAAGGAATGTTTGAAGTATTGTCAATTTCGGGAGAGGAGATAACATTGTTTATTAATTCCTCATCCTTAGGAGGGAGAGCATCAATAGATGTGTTAAACTCATCCTCTTTCCTCAAAATATGTTCAATAGGGGAGAGAGAATTAAGGAAATTGCTTATTATTTCATCTTCTTTCTCTAAGGGATGCTTATGGGTAAGACCAACTTTAGGAGAAGGGTAACAATTTACCATTAATTCATCATCTCTAGTGGGAATTTTGTTGGAAAAGGAAAGGCCATCACTAGGAAATGTAGGGATAATGTCATCTTCTTGCACAAAAGGATCCTCATGAAGGGAGTGTTTTTTAGGGGACACAAAGGCATCAAGGGCATCATTCAACAAAGCATGATCATATCTATTAAAAGGTTTATCTTTTGATTCAAAAGGAGATATCTCTTCATAGAGGGGATCATTGAAAACAACCATGTTACTAGATTTAGTGGAAGAGCTGATAGGAATGTACCCTTGAGAGGAATCATTCGACTTATCTTTCTCATCACAACGAAATGGCATAGTAACAATGTTTATGAGTTTTTGGTAAAATGAAGGTTTGGTATATTTAGGTTTCAAAAATTCATCTAAAGCTTCATCTAACTCATAATCATCACAAATATGAACATCTTGCAAATAAAAATCTGACATTTTGAAATTGCATAAAATTTTAAACACACAATGCAAAGAAACACACTTTTTTTTTTTTTAATGAAAATGAAATGAAAACACACTAAATCTAGATCTAGATCTAACAAATGCAATGCAAGAGGAAGCAATGATAGATTCACGTCGGGTTCACCAAAATGTGTGGGGGAAAAAGTGACACTAAGCAAACATGCCCTAATCTCACTTTCAACCACACACACTTGTGGAATATGAAAGAGCCTAGAGGTATCACACAATTGGCTACTTCTTCTTGTGGAAGAGAGAGCCACGGGCTACCTATTAGGATTTCTATTCCTTTGTTGTAATTGAAAGATAAAATGATGCAAGTTCAATTCCTAACCCCAAAATGCAAGTATGAACTAATGACAAGATTGCAGAATTGAACTTAAACAATGGAAAGCTGTAAACACAAGGACAAGACAGAATGCAAATGTGTACCTAGAGTTAAAATCTGATTGAAAATGTTCGGGACGGGGGCGCGGGCGCCACTGTCCTGATTCTGCCCCTGAAACTGCTCTAGAAACTGCTGTTTTGCAAAGCTATCAAAAATGCTGAAAACTACTGTCAGAAGGACCAGGGCACCTAGCGCCCCTGTCCCAGGGACCAGGGCACCCAGCGCCCCTGTCCTGGTCTTTTGCTCTGAGATTTGGTGTGAAGTTCGGTCTCCGTCTGCTTCTTCCGGATCTGTAACTTGCGGCGTCGTCCGAATTCCGAAACCTGCACTTATATCTAAAAAGGTGTGGTGGGCGGCTATATAGGGTTTTGCCTTAGTCAAACCCCCACTTCGGTGATTTCAACCTCCATGAATAGCCAAGTTGTATTGTAAAATGTATTGTGTGTGCAGACCTAGTGTGTGTGCAAGGTCCTTAAATGCAAGAAAGCAAACTAGAGCAACCTAGAAAGTAAACCCTAATTGCTTGTAAATGATAATGTAAATGCTCTAAATAAAGATGCAAAGTGATCTAAAGCATGAATAAAGGATATATTGAAGCTTATGCAAAGACATGAAAACAACATGAAATCATACCCAACCCTCAAGGGAGGAGTACAAGCCAATCTTCAGTCGGTAATCTCCTATTGTTCTTCAATGTCTTCCAAGCCCTAAATGGATGAATGAAATTGATAAATGCTTGATAGAAGGATGTTGAATGTTCTTGAAGTCTTCAAAGATCTGCTCTTTCGCTGCATAGAAGGCCCCTGAAAACAAAAATCGGATCCTTTCAAATGAAGAAAGAGAGCTCTTATATATGAAACCCTAGGTCTTAATTTCAACTTTTGGCCGACCTAGAGATTGAATCTCCCACCAATTTCTTGGGGTTAAGCTTTATTTTATGATTGGATCGCGCTCCTAAAATTTTGGGAAAAATGTCCGGGACCATGTGCACGCCGGGCGCCATGGTCCTGACAACTTTTCACCAAATTTTCAGGGCCATCAGATATGATGATTTTAGAGAGAATCCCAAAGTTATAGCTGATTTCGAGATGTTTTGACCCCCGAAATCAAGCCCCCAAGTTCAAAATAGGACCTAATTAGGGTTTTTGATTAAATGATGTATTGGAAGAATAAAATGAAAGGGGCACACTTTAATGAAAGGGCCCAACTTTATGATGTGGGAGATGATGAAATAGAACCTTAGACCTAATTAATTTGACTAATTAAGTGCTAAAGGGGAAATGCAATGCAAAATGCAAAATGCGCCAAGGTGGGTGCTAAACTAGGTGTGAAATTGTACCACCCTAGCAAGTGCGTACAATTTACGACGCTACACAATCCACTGGCCATATGAAAAGATATTGCAAAATATAGGGGTTTGCACATGCAGGAAAGCTTATAGCCTAAAGCACACTGCTCAATCACAAAAGGAGCCTCACTGACTACATACAAATCTAGACTACAATCCAGAGAAATGAGTGAGCTACAAATATAACATCTCTTATGCCTGAATACAATTTCGGTTAAGCTTTGTTTGTTCCGGTCTAAAACCCTAAACCCTTACCGGAATACCCTCTTACATAATCAACATTCCTTGCATTACAATTATCTTTCTCTCTCACTCACATTACATTCCATCATATCAAAATGATCTAATCAACTGACCTATATATCCTTACAATCATTCATACCTTATGTCGGCTTACATAGACAATTACAAAATGAATATACATGAATATCAAAATCAATTGTTGATTGTCAAATCTCCCAAAATGATGTCAGTCTCCAATACTAATAACCTGATGAATTCATGTCGGCCTACAATGTCGATACCCAAAGAATTCCTTCCAACTGGTGAAGATACCTGTCGGTGAAGTGTTTGCGGGTAAACAACCAAACCAAAATATAAAAGTTGGAACATGTTGCCAATTTGCCATTAATCACAATATATTGAAACCAATCAAATGAGTGTCAATTGCCAACATATCATACATTACTTTGATATCTTTTAACATCCACTTCATCCATACCACCTAAGTACAATTGTTTGTTGCAGCAATATATTCTGCCTCAACAGCAGATAGAGAAATAGAATTATATTTTTTGCTCAGCCATGAAACCAATCTTTTTCCCAAGAAAAATGCACCACCACTAGTACTCTTCCTGTCATCCACATCTCCTGCCCAATCAGCATTAGTAAAAGAACTCAAAATAAAGTCATCTTTATGATACCACAAACCAAAATCAATTGTTCCTTTCAAATATTTGAAAATTCTTTTGACAGCTACAACATGAGATTCCTTTGGATCAGCTTGAATTCTAGCAACAAGACAAACCACATTCATGATATGAGGTCTAATCTGAGTCAAATAGAGCAATCCACCAATCATAGATCCGTATCTAGTTTGATTTTCATTATAGGGGCCATCATCTTTATTCAACTTACATCCGGTCGTCATAGGAGTACCAACTGGCTTTGAATATTCCAAACCAAACTTCTTCAACAACTCTTTTACATACTTGGACTGAGATATAAAGATTCATTTTTTTACTGTGTGATTTGTAAACCTTTTTTAAATCCTAACTTTAGCAGATACTTATCCAATCTAGCATACCATGCTTTTGGGGCTTGCTTCAGTCCATACAAAGATTTATTCAACTGCTAGACCATATCTCCTTGATCAGATAATTGAAATCCATCCAGTTGCTCAATATACACCTCTTCTTCCAATTCACCATTCAAGAATGTTGACTTGACATCCATTTGATAGACTTTGAAATCCTTGTAAGCAGCAAAAGCAAGAAACAATCTTACAGCTTAAATTCTTGCCACAGAGGAAAAAGTTTCTTCAAAATCAATTCCTTCCATTTGTGAATATCCTTTACAAATAAGTCTTTCTTTGTTTATAACAACTTCACCTATCTCATTCAATTTGTTACAAAAGACCCATTTGGTTCCAATTGCATTTTTGACCTTAGGTTTGGGAACAAGATCCCATGTATTATTCTTTTCAATTTGCATCAATTCTTCTTCCATTGCTTTTACCCAATGTTCATCTTTACATTCCTCATTTACATCCTTAGTTTCAATCTTTGAAATCAAACAATATTCAACTTGATTTTCAATAATTCATCTTCTTGTTTGAACACCTTTATTTCTATCTCCTATGATCTGATTTTTAGAATTATTCAACATTATATACCTGGGAGTCTTAGGATTTTCTTGAATTTCATATTCTTGTGTTCTTTCTTTAGCACTTGCACTAGTTCCTTCTCCTTGAGACACTGGATTCATCGAAATGATTTGGACTTGATTATGAGTTTGAGGTTGATTCTCATTGTTTGTACTGTCACTCTGATCATCTAAATCATATCTGCAAGATCTGTATTATCTATCATTGCTTTCATCAACCCTAATATTTGCACTCTCAACTATCTTTCTCAATCTCTTATTATAACATTAGTAGGCCTTTCTTTTGGTAAATTAACCAAGAAATATTCCTTCATCACATCTAGCATCAAAATTTCCTAGAACTTCATCCTTCTTAATATAACATTTACTTCCAAAAATTAAAAAATATTTAATAGTAGGAGCATGACCAAACCATAATTCATGAGGAGTCTTACTGATATCACCTCTAATATATATTAGGTTAAGAGTGTAAATAATAGTACTCGCAGCTTCTCTCCAATAGACATGCAAAACATTTCCCTCCAACATTATTGTGCTGGTAGTTTCTTGAATGGTTATGTTCTTCCTTTCCACAACTCCATTTTGTTGAGGGGTTCTTGGAGTAGACAATTGTCTTCTTATCCCATGTTCTTTACAAAATGCATTGAACTCACCAGAAGTGAATTCGCCACCTCTATCGGATCTCGGACACTTCAGCTTCAAACTTGTCATTGTCTCAACCATAGCTTTGAAAATCTTGAACTTATCTAGAGCCTCTGACTTATCCATAAAGAAAGTAACCTACATCATCCTAGAATAATCATCAATCAACAACATGAAATATATGTCTCCCTACAAACTTCTAACTCTAGAAGGACCACACAAATCAGTATGCACAAGATCCAATAATCCACTTGAACAATTCTTCTTACTCCTAAAAGTAACTCTAGTTTGTTTCCCTAACTGACATTTCTTACACATAATGTTAGGAGGTTTCATCAACTTAGGAAGATCTCTCACATCCTAAGTAGAACTTATCTTAACAATGTTATCAAAATTTATATGACACATTCTTCTATGCCACAACCAACTTTCATCAACCTAAGCAATCAAACATCTTTTACCAGCACTATTTAAATGAAAGATATTACCTTTAGTGTTTGTACCTGATGCAATTCTCAATTCCAAATTTATCCAAGATTCTACAATTGCCATTCTTGAATTGAAGATCATATCCCTTGTCAACCATCTATCCAACACTCGAGATATTATGATTTAGACCTTCTACATACAAGACATCATCAATATTGTGCTTACCATCAAGAGAAATGGGTCCTCTACCATAGATTATAGTAGCTTTATCATCACCAAAATTCACAACGCCATCTTCATATGTTTCCAAACTCACAAACTTTTCTCTTCAACTTGTGTAGCCAAAGCTCTTTCCATATTCATGTAGCTAGCAGAGTCAGTAGGCATTGGATAATCTTCCTTGATAGAAATTAACACCCATTCATTATTACTTGTGTTGGAAAGAAGCATTACATAGATGATCAAATATTTCTATTGGTGGAAAATGATATTTTTCATCACATCTATAGCTCATGATTTGTTAATACCGGAAGTGTGATTGAGCTTTGGTGAGGCCTGGTGAGATAGAACAAGACATCCGGTAACTGTAGTAATTTGGTTGGTGTTTCATTTGTGTTGAATATTTTGGGTTGCAGATCTATGGGAATCTTTATGGAAGTTTTATTTACCTTATCCCAAGTATGTGGCCTCTGGTGATGATCGTCGAGTAAGTTGGAAGATCTGGTATGCATGCTTTTGGTTATAATAGTGTGGCATGAATGTTTGTTTTAGTTGATCAATGTGCGGATTTGACAGAGTAATTTAGGTAATTATTTTTGTGTTTGAGGATCATTAGCCAATATATGGATAGTGTATGGATAATTATTTTTGGTCTGCATATGCATTGGAGTTTAGATTGAGCTGACTTGGAGAACACATTTCATTTGTGTGTTATAAATGCATTCTTGAAGTCGACATGTAGAAGACCTATGTTGATGTTATGGATATATAAGAGTGATTGATATTGTCATTTTGGATATCAATGGTTGTGCAAAAAGTATTTATGAGCAATTGGGCATAGTTTCATGTTCTCAAGTGAAGGATTTATGTGCTGGAATATAGTAGAACAACAAAATAGAGCAGTATAGCAGAGCAATGCAAGATTGTATACTTTGTGCTTAACAAGAACTATATTTTGGCATTTTAAGATGTTGTTTATTAGTTCATACATTCCAATTATCTTTTGTAATCATTTTGTAAGATAGTGAGTCTTCTAGGGTTGTAGCCCTTATTGTAATTTGAGCAATGTGTCTGAATGAATGTGAATTCCTCTTATATAATATTTGTTGGTATTTTGGACATTTTGATATGGTTTTGTCATTGATGTCAACACTTGTCAACACTTTTCAACCTTATCAGCACTTGGAGATCTTTGGTTATGTTCATCGGCATGTTCAGTGACTTATGCATAGTCACTGGTATTTGATTCAGTGGCAGGTTATATTGTTCACCAGCACTTGGAATGACTTGGAGACTACCTGGTTATGTCAAAGACATGATTTGATCACTTGGTTTTGGTGATTTGGTTATTGATCTATTTGGGTTTGCATATTTGTTGTTGCCGGCAAATAGGTCTAGGTTATGCATCGACAAGCATCTCTATTCCAGATCAACACGACATGTTACGAAGATGATTTATTATTATTGTAAATGCATTGAGCCAACATGATGCATCACATATTGATTTATTTGTAATTGATTTTATTGTAATATTCTTTGTAAGCTGACCTACTCAATTGGTCTTAGGTTATGGTATAAATGTAAGATCTCATTTGTGAGATTGATATAGGATTGAAATGGGAATGTAAGTACGTGCGAATAAGGTATATGCAAAAATAAGTAGAGCTATACATGCAGACATCATTTGAAGATTGAAGGAAGGTTTGAAGAAGGCAAATTAGAGCTTAATTGGTACTGAATCCAGCATATGAAGATGTTATTTTGGGTAGTACATTATCATTGGATTTAACCATCCAATTGTAGTTAGTGTGACTCCCATTTTGTGATTGAGTAGTGAGCTCTAGGTAGATGGCCTTTCTGCATGTACAGACTCCATATTGTACACACATACTATCTATAGTAGTATCATTTAATTGTGGGTAAGGATTCCCACCGTGGTTTTTCCCCTTACAGGGTTTCCACATACAAATATTTGTGTTATGTGTTGTGGATGTTATTGTTTTTCTGTTTCATGCATTAATCTTTACCGATACTGCAATTAACTGATAAAACTATCTACCGACATAAAGTTTGGTTTGTTGGCATTAAGAATTAAGTTTTGGTTAAGTTAATTTTGGTTTGAATTTATTGGACAACTGATTCACCCCCCCTCCCTCTCAGTTGTCTCTGGGACCTAACAATATTTATATACTTCTACAAAGTATATTGATATTGTGGGTCTCATCCCCACTGTGTTTTTTCTCTTAACTAGGTTTCCATGTAAAAATCTCGGTGTTATGGTATTGTTGCTGATTGTTTTGTGTTTCTGCATCTTTCTTTTGTTCATTTGCATTAAGTGGTTAAAAGGACAAGTTAACAAGCTTAAAAATTTCAAAACACTAATTCACCCCCCTCTTAGTGTTCATTGATTCCAACAATTGGTATCGAAGCTTAGTTCCTTGAAAGAAGCTTAACAACTTGAGGAGGATTCGTGAACGTGAATCAATGGATTCTGGTAGTCTTCAACATCAGCTTATTGTTGCACTTGAGGATCTTGATCAAGCCCAAGCTGAGGTCTGGTAGATGAAATAAAATCTTAAAGATGTTGAGAACTTCATCCAATCATTGAAGGATCAGTTGAACAAGTCAAGAGAGAAGAGAAATGAACTTGTTGATAAGCTAAAGGATAAATAAATCCAATGCATTGATAACCAAGCCTTGAAAGAGAAGATAGAGGAATGAGAGAAGCTTTCTAGAGATAACGCAATCCAAAAGAATGAGATGAAAAACATTGTGATGAGGTTGACAAAGGAGATTGAAGCAAAAAAGAAGAATGAAGAGAGCCTTAATTAGTCCTTGAAAGAGACATCTAATGAATTTTGCAGACTCAACTATGAAAAATGATCAACCAAAGCTTGAATTGTGCAATCCAAGAACAATGAGCAAGAGCTTCACAGGAAAATTATTACTTTTAGGGATGAACTTTCTACTACAAATGAGTACAAGGATAAATTCAACATTAGCTAAGATAATTTTGATGAGTTTTTGCAAGGTCAGAAGAGTGAAGATGACAAGAGAGGACTTGGATTTGAAAATAGTGAGAGCTCTGGATCTAAGTCTCATCAGAAGAACCAAGCTAAAAGGCCTTTGGTAAGGCAACCTAATGCTCATAATTTCAATGGTAATTATTTTGTTTGTAATAAATTTAGTCATATGGCTAGTCAATGCAAAAATGGAATGAATTAGAATGGTCCATCTTTCTCCAGTCAATGTTTAAAATGCAATAAATATGGTCATAAGGCAATTAAATGCAGAATTATGATGAATAACTTTCAAAATAGAAGGAATATTAGAGGCCATGCATGTGGTAGATTTGGAGATGTTTCTAATCAATGCAGATTAAGAGAAAATCAAATAAACTTTAGGCCTATGCAAGGAAATGTTCTTTTCTATGCTTGCAACAAATCTAGTCACATTGCAAAATACTCCAGAAGTAGAAATGTAAATAGAAATGGTCTGGTAGACAAAAACAAGAATGTGAAGGTAGATGATAAGGGAAAAGAAAAATTTGAAGAGATCAGAGATTAGATGAAGAAGACATGGGTTTAAAAGACTGATAATTGTTAATAAGATGAGAGGGGGGGGGTGAATCATAAAAACTCACTGTGCAATATATTTATTAGATTCAACCTCGGTAGTCATTATCTGATATGCAACTATGATTGTAAATCATTCAAACTCATAAACAGATACACTTAAGACATCATAACATATTTAACACTAGATTTAACATGGAAACCCAAATAGGGAAAACCATTGTGGGATTTCGGACCCACTAAGAAATATACCCTTCTAGAGTATGCTCGGTTAAAAGCCAATCCTGTTACAGATTACATAACACATTGCTAGATGTGACCCAGTTAAGGGATTTCCCTCAGACTTTCTAGAGTCTTGCACTTTGTTAGAAGTGACCTTGTCAAAGGATTTCAAACACTCATTCACAATGTTACCTTGCTAGAAGATTTACAAATAAGATTGTTAGGTCCACTCCGTTAAGAGATTTCATATCACTTGCAAAATAAATAACAGTATAAAATATAACTACAACTTTACATCTGAAATGCTAAAGCAGATTCTATGTGCTCAAAATAATCTTGTCTTAAGACTTATCTTGCTCCTTGCTAGGCTTCTCAATCTGTTCTTTAATTAGATATTCAATCTTTTGTGCTCGATCATTATTGTTGTAGTATCATTGTTCTTCTATTTGCCCGCATGCATTGTTCATTAGCAATTTCTTATTTATGAACAATTTCTAACTGCTTAATCTCCTTGATCACATTTCCCATGATCAATCATAGCCATTAGATCTTCAAACATGACTAGGTTCATTGTATTCTTTGATCTGAAAAGTTTTATCTCACCTTGGAACTTATATACCTTCCTTGGAACTTGTGCAAGGTTATGACTGCTCAATCTGCATTTTAGATCTATCTCTTGTATTTTCATTATCATATATTTTCAACAAACTTCTTGCATACCAATCATCTATACATCTCCAGCTCATCAACATCTTTCATTTAATAATGTTTTTATCCATCCAATGCATTTTGTTATTACTTGGTTGTTACTCAGTAAATACTGAACCTTTACTTGGTAGATATTCTACCTTCTTTAACCAATAGCGATAACATTAGGGTTTACCGACTAGAATCTTGCTCGGTTAACATAGAACAATATCAATCTTTAACTAATTCTATAGCTTGAAATATTTTTGCCTTCTTGTTCAGTCTTTGAATACTCATATATAGGATATCAAAACAATCAAAACAATAAGATCTTATCACTGTCTAACTCGGTAATAGTTGCCCATTGAATAACTTAATACTCCCCTTCATTTTCATTCTTTCTGTGTCACTTACCGACATCTTTATACTTATCAAAACATACTTATTAAGATATGGCAACATCATACTAAATCGAAAAATCAATTTCTTGACATCAATGACAAAATAATATTATTAAGATAGTAATCATCCTTTATCAATTATCTCATCAATCTCCAACAACCTTCTCAATATCCTCATACCAACAAACTTACTGGAATGCTGACACTCTCTCTTTGTGAAATGCTAACAATCTCCCCCTTTGGCATTGATGGCAAAACCAACTTTTAATGGCAATACCAACTTGATTTGATTTTAATAGATTTAGATTCGGATTGTTGTTAATCTTCTTGAACTCTCCCCCGGTCATTTGTCTTCTCCTATCTGTCTTTGCTAATCAGTCTTCTCCCCCTTTGACAATAATACCAAAAAGAAAAAATAATGTATGATTCCTTCTACTGTGAAGTAATTTTCATGTAGTGAAAACATAGACAAATGTATCATCACATTTTCGGTCAGAGCAGCTTGTCTTCAATCACTAATTCTTGCACAACTTTAGGCAACCTCCTAAAGTGTGTAAAGCAACATCAACGCATAAATAGTTGTCCTGTAGAGTCATATAATTGATTCTTTCACCGAATTCTATCAGTGAGTACTAGATAGGGGTAGGACCCCTAACTTACCTCAGAGATACTCAAAAGTGTCCCTTGGTAGTGGTTTTGTGAAGATGTCTACTATTTGTTACTTTGAACTAATATATTCCAGCACAACTTTCTTCTCTAAAATAATGATACTTTATAGAGATATGCTTTGTCTTAGAATGCATTACCAGATTCTTTGAAATGTTAATGGCACTAGTATTATCACAGAATATAGTTACTGGCTTGGTAACTTTCTCATTCATACCTTCCAATAGTTGCTTGATCCATGCTATATTTGTACAATTCAATGTTGGAGCGACATATTCAGCTTCAGTTGTTGACTGTGAAATGCATCCTTGTTTCTTGCTAAGCCAACTTACTAGTCTGTTTCCCAAAAAGAAAGCTCCACCACTTGTGCTTTTCCTATCATCAATGTTTACTACCCAATCAACATCAGTATAGACTTTTAAGTCAAAAAAATTACCTTTTTGATATACTAAGCCATAATTTTTAGTGCCTCTCAAGTATCTAAAAATCCTCTTGATTGTTGTCATATGGGTTTCTTTGGGATCTGCAGAAAATATTGCAACTATAACTACTACATGTGCTATATCTGGCCTGCTATGAACCACATATTGCAACTTTCCAATCATAGATCGGTAAAGTGTCTCATCAACAAAGGTTGATTCATCATTATTTGATAGTTTACAATTGGTAGTCATGGGAGTATTTACAGGTTTAGAATCCTCCATTCCAAAAAAATTCAAGATTTCCTTTATATATTTGGATTGAGTAATGAAAATCTCATTTTTCATTTGCAGTATCTGTAGACCTATAAAATACTTTATTTCATCAATTAAGGACATCTCAAATTCTTTGCACATTTCATTTCCAAAGTTCTTGCATAAAGAATCATTTCCCCAAAAATAAATATCATCAACAAATATGGTTGAAAGTAGTATTCCATTGTCCTCATCATTCTTCATATACATCATGTTGTTTTCACTAGTCCTTATAAAACCAATCTTGACTAAGTACGAGTGCAATCTTTCATACCATGCTCTAGGTGCTTGCTTTAAACCATATAATGCTTTGTTTAGCTTACATACCTGATCTTTATTCTTTTCTTCAATAAATCCTTCAAGTTGTTCAATATAAACTTCTTCTTCTAGTATACCATTCAAAAATGCAGATTTAACATCCATTTGATATACCTTGAAATTACTGTAAGCAGCATATGCCAACAATGTTCTCACTCCTTCAAGTCTTTCTATAGGTGCAAAAGTCTCACCATAATCTATTCCTTCTTCTTGAGCATAACCTTTGCAAACTAGTCTTGCTTTATTCCGAATGACCTCTCCTTTTTCATTTAGCTTGCTTCTAAAAATCCACTTTGTACCGATTACATTTTTCTCTTTTGGTCTTGGGACCAGTGTCCATGTTTCATTCTTCTTGATTTGTTCAATCTCTTCTATCATAGCATTTATCCAATCTTCATTACTAGATGCTTCTTTTACTATCCTCGGTTCAAATTCAGATATCAGACATGTGTTTTGTCTCAGTTTGTTCCTTGTCATTACTGGATCATCCTTATCTCCTATAATTTGAAATGATGCATGATTTCTTCTGACATACTTGGCTAATATAGGCTCAGTAGGCTCTATTTGATCTTCTTCATCACTCGGTAACTGAGTATTTTCTTCATTTTCTTCATCAACTTTCTTGGTGGGACTTCTCAGTTGAACATATACAAATTCTTCATAATCTTCTGATTCTTTAGAATTTCCTTCATCATTTCTTTCTACAAATTCATCAACTTTCACATTTGCACTTTCCACTATTTTGTTAGATGATTTGATCAGACATTTAAATGCTTTACTTTTAGAAGAATGGCCAAGAAATGTTCCTTCCTCACTTTTCTAATCAAACATTCCATTTCTGTCATCTTTGTGAACATAAAACATCTACTTCCAAATATTTTAAAATAATTTACATTAGGTTTCTTGTCATACAAGATTTCATACGGTGTCTTCAAAGTTCCTTTCTTCAGTTGTACTCGGTTCAGAGTGTAAAATGCAGTGCTGATTGCTTCTCTCAAAAATATTTGTGGTACCCTCTTTTCTATCATTAGGGTTCTGGCACAATCTACAATTGATCTATTTCTTCTTTCAGCTATCCCATTTTGTTGAGGTGTTCTCAGTGCAGACACTTGTCTCTTTATACCATGATCATTGCAAAATAGGTTAAATTCATCAGAAATGAATTCTCCTCCTCTATATGATCTTAGACATTTCAACTATCTTCATGTTTATTTTTCAACTGTATCCTTATACCTATAATACCCTAAAATTGGTCATCTAAACCATGGGCCCCTAATCTCGACAACATCACCAAGGTCCTAACCAAAGGCAATTAAATCAATCTTGAGCACATAATTAATTCTTTAATTATCAAATATCACATGGCAAAATCAATTACCCAATATTAATTAAATATTTATTTAATTAATTGAATCATTTCCAAGAATATCATTTTGATCAATTATCCTTGCATATTTAATTAAATTAATAAATTTGTCATTCAATCATGCGAAAGGATTAATTTATTACAAAGAGTTGAATTGAAACAAAATTAAAAAAAAAGAATTAAATTAAGACAAAAATCAAACTTGAGATATTATTTCTTTTTCTAAATTGAGAACTTGAAATCAGAAAAGCAATTAATTGAATTATTAATTATTCTTTTAAATTGGAACTCAAGGCTTTTAGAAAAGAAGTTCAGTTGCATTAAGAAGACTCTTTTCTTGATTAAATTGAAAAATTATCTATTTTTATCACAAATGCATGGAATTGATTTATTATTGTTTTCCAATGCAACTTGGACTTCTAATTCGAATGCATTTCAATTGAACTATAATTGGAATCTATCTCAAGGTTAACTCAACCTGATTTCTCAATTATTTTCAATTAATCCTAAATTGAGCCTTTTGTAATTCTCTATAAATTCAGTCTTCAGCTCTCATTCCAATTCACCCCAGAGATTTTTGAGAACACACTTGGAGATTATTATCATGCTAATTTCACTTTGGAGTCATTGATTGATTATTATTTCTTATTTTTTAGATTACTTGCATCTATTTTACATCCATTGTTGCTTGAATTGGTTATTATTGCTTGAATTATTCATTTATCTTGCATCCATGTATCTTAATATCATATAGATTAAATCCTTCGTCTTGGTGTAGTCTAGTCACTAGTATTGCTTATAACAAACTAAGAGCAATCTTATACTCGCATCGTTTAGAAAGCAATTAGTCACTTTGCTATGGTTTATTTCTTATTGATTATTGATTACTAACCATGCATATAATGACTTAATTGAAGTGTTGTGCTTGTAGCTATAGGTTCACTTTTTCACACACACATCTCTACTGCCCACTGTGGGGCCAAAGACTACTTCTTTTTCGGCCTCCAAGATTGATTTTTTATTTATTTTATTTTTGTTATTTTTCAGGTTTTTCAATTTTTCAGTTTTTCATCTATACATCTCATATGACAATTCCCACAAGCTTGAATGATAAACTGCAGGTGTCGCATGAATTTCCATATCCTATCGTACTAACATATCTTTTGTCATACGAGCATAAATCCTCTATCGTATGAGCAGACATCATCAACAATCTTCATTCGTGAGATATTGAATCCTGTCTCATATGAGTCAAGACTTTGTCATACGATTTTGTATTCTCTAGTAAAAAGGCAAATTTCATGATTTTATCATTTTTTTTATTATTCTGATGACTAACCCTGACTGTTTATCTGTTTGTCTCAGAATTTTTCACAGCCTAACTAGTTTTTGCAGAACGCTTGTCGAAGAATATGTTTGTCACACAAAGAAAATATATGACTACTAATTCATTGTCTTTACAGGTTGCCTAAGGAGAATCAACTAAACATCGTGTATTCTTTAAATTCATTTTTAGGCACCTAACTTGCTATCTAGTTAATGAACAAAATCTGTCTTTCGTGTTTTAGAAAAATCCGAGAGGTGGGAGAGTATGCTCTTGTCTTCTTTTAGACAATCAGAAATCCAGACCCTTGAAGTACTTTCTTAAGATTGATTGCAACATCTTTAGTAGGCCTGCCCTCCCGAGGAGCTAATAACTCTATAGCCTTTAGGGCCGATGAGAGGGGAACAACCTAAGTGGGAATGACTAGATGCCAAGTACTCCAACCCACTATAAAATAAACATGATTTGATGAAAATCAAGTCAACGACAGTGCTCAGGAATAGCTCTCCTCTATACCTTCAGGTATATTAAACCCTGGTTTTCAAGGCTGGGAGACCTCTTAATTGAGTTTATACCTCGATGCGCTGAACGGACCCCTGACTAAATCCAATTTAAAATTAGAAGCTACCTAGTTCATCTCCAAAAGGGAGATAATCTTTGTGCAAGAGAGATAGTAACTCTCCCAAGATACTTATCATTTCGTGCCCCCATTAGCGTTTGGAGTCAGATAAGACGGCATTGAGAATCCATTGTGTGAGACTCAGCGGCCGTATTTTAAATAGCTATTGGGTGTGTATTTGAGTCTATAAGCAAAGGTTTTCTTGCCTCACCAAGTTCCTTAGGGTTTGCATGCTATGATTGGAGTTACTATACATACTACCTATTTTCTATGTTTTCATCCTTGAAACAAAACTTGGAATACCAAAATTGGAGAAGACAAGAAACAAACTCAATGAGTCAAAACTCTATCCATGTCAAAAACTAGTATATCCTGGTCAAAAATCAAGCCATCTCAGAATCTGTCATACTCAGTTGTCAATACTCAGCAGTCAAAAAACTCAAAATTTTTAGTCTCTACCCTGTGAACAGTTGTACGAGTCTGCTAATTTATTGTGTTGTGCTAGTCCTGTGTCGTACGAATCTACTCAATTGTCATCCTATAGAAGATTCTCTATCGTACGAGTCTAAATCATTCATCATCCTACATTGTATTATGTCTCCTACGAGGCAGAATCGACCTCAGTCTTTTGTCGTCCTACACATGCCCATCAGTCGTATGGTACAAGGCAGAAACTCATACAAAACAAAACTTCTGTCATCCTATAACTGCTAAATTGTCATCCGGTTCAGAAAACTCAATCATACGAGTCTCTGGTTTTGTCAGACAAAACATTAAAAATTGCCAAAAACATAGTCTATAGCGAACATAATATTGGTTATCAAATTTTCCTAAGCATAAAACAGATCAAGATAGTGTACCTCTACCATTTTTTGTTGCATGATTTGGTTGATCACCCTTCAGCTAGTTCAATCAAACTACCTATCAAACTCAAGTCACTTAGATAACGTCTTACATAGGATATATTGTTCCTGAATCAGACTGAATCTTAGTTACTATTTTAGAATCAACCCAGGTAAACGTCTTATATAGGATAGATCTTCCATGAAACTAGACTAAATCTTAGTTGTTTCTCTCAAACAATACTTAAATAGAACAAACTAGCTCTGAAATTGATCTTGACCTCTGCATCACAAAACAACTCTAGGTCACACTAATCCATAAAAATGCCTATTCAAACTAGGAGTTCTCATAAGAAACAAGCTAAAGGAAAAGAACAAACCTTCACTTATCATGATAATCCATTCTATGTGAAGGATCCCTCACTGACATGCCATCGTCATCAAGCGGACCGATTTTTGATAAACCAAAATCTCCCACTATACATGAGATAGAATACAATGATGGAAACAAAAACGACCATAATATTCCTAAAAATCATAATGACTCCTCATCATCAAGTGAGATTGACGAAGCTGTTGAACCTCCAAAAAAAGAAATCCTTGACTGTCAGAAAGACAAAGACTTTAGAAAAATGATGAAAACTATCATGACCCGAGAAAAGGAAGACTATTTCTTAGAACTAGAAAATCAAGGTGCTAAAATTCCTATTGGATATGATGTTCAGACACTTGTGACTAAAAGGGAAGACTCACCTGTAATCATGGTACACAAATAGTTACTAGCTTTGTGAACAAAGCTCACAGAGCTAAAGAATAAGGACAAGTCCCCGAAACAATATTCTCTGGAAGCAATATGTCCCTTCCCATTTGACAAGAATTTACACATGCCTCCATTCCCATCATGTGTGGAAATACCAAAATTTGATAAATATGATGGTACCTCAGATCCTCAAGATCATGTTAGGGAATTTAGTGCTACTTGTATGGAATTCATGCACGATTAAATGTACCTCATGCGTCTCTTCCCAAGGAGTTTAGGGGGTCAAGCAATGGAATGGTTCTCAAGTCTACCCAAAGGAATAAAAACATTCGAAGAACTAATCCAACTATTTTTACAACAATACTCATACAACATTCGACATCCTGTGACTATGATCGATCTTTGTAATACTCAACAGAAAATAGGGGAACCTCTTCTTACTTTTCTCCAACATTGGAGAAGGATGTTCTCTAGGTACCCACGAGCTATTCTAGACTCTGAGAAAATAGATATATTTGTCAATAACTTGGTCCCCAAACTGAAATATAGCGTACAAAATGCAAGTACACCCATCATTTAACAAAATGGTAGATAATGCCATTCGAATGGAAGATGTGCTCATAAAGAAGGGGGATATTACACCTTGGAAAGAAACACAAACAGGATCTAGCTCTAAAGAGAAGAACAAGTATTGGAAATTTGCCAAAGACAACAACAAGAATGTTGTTAATGATGGAGTAGTAGAAACTATCAAAACCAACTCAAAATCCACAATATTCAACCTGGCTAGTGGTACACAAGCACTTAAAGCCGTTGACATTGCAACAGAATATCCACCAAAGAAAACAAAGGAATGGTTCAAAGAAAAGCCTTGGCTTTCCAAACCTAAGCGTGATTTTACTCCTCTTGAAGAATCATATGAGTCGGCTTTCAAAACTCTATTGGCAAACAAATTGATAACACTACCAGATAACTCCAAACCATATGATCCAGATGTCAAACCAAGATGGTGGAGAGAAAATGAATACTGTGATTTCCATCGGAATAAGGGTCATAACATAAACAATTGCATGAAGCTAAAACATGAGATTCAGGATCTCATAGACGCTGGTAAAGTTGTTGTTGGGAATCATCCAACCAATGCTGATCATAAAGCATTTAAAGACCCTTTGCCTACTTATGAACAAGGTGATTGCTCAAAGACCAAAGGAGGTGTCGAGGTAAATTATGCTTATGCCAACCAGGACAACGTTATCAACATGATTGAACCTTCACACTCAGAATATTGCAATGTGATTATAGTTCAAGATAAACCAAATGAATCACGATATGCAAAAGCTCTAACCAGATCTCAAAAGAAAGTTACCCTCCAAGGAGCTAGTTCTTCCAAACTGGCTCAAGAAACATCAAATCCAACAGTCATGCCAAATAAACAAAAGGAATCAACCTTGGACAAATTTAAAAGATTAACCTCATCATCATCCTCTGGATACAACATGGTTGAATAGTTGAAAAGGACAAATGCTCAAATTTCAATTTTTGAATTGCTACAACTCTCATCTGCTCATAAGGAAATCCTAGACAAAGCATTGCTCACTACCAACGTTCCAAAAGATTTAGACATTGATCGGTTTTAGTCTATGGTGGGTCATCTAACTTCACCTCACTATATGACCTTCTCTGAGGAAGATGACAATTCATTAAATCATCCATATAACCAGCCATTGCATATTGAAGCCATGATCCACAAACATAGAGTTAAACATGTTTTGATAGATGGAGGGGTAGGGTTGAATATCTATACTTATCATTTGCTTACACAACTAGGATTCTCTGAAAATGTCATTGATCCAGGCAAGAAAATAACAATTAAAGCCTATGATGAAGAAGAGAGGACCTCCAAAGGTTTGGTATCATTACCAATCAGAGTGGGACTAGTAGAGAGAGATGTCCTTTTCTAGGTTCTCGATATTCCATTGTCATACAATATATTGCTAGGTAGGTCGTGGATTCATGAAATGAAGGCAGTACCGTCAACATATCACCAATGCTTAAAGCTTCCTTATAATGGAGCTGGAGTCAATATTTTGGCTGATACAAATGTCATCTGTAATGCATTGACAAAAGGTGCAAATACTTTTGTGCCTCATAATAGGGCAGCCTCTCGAAATGAAGATCCAAAAACATTGATGAAAGACTTCGAAAAGAGATTGAAGATTACAGATACCGGCATGGATGGCTACAAGATAGAACTGGTACTATCATTAGTTTCTCTCCCTCCATCACCAAAATAGTTGGGCAAGCCATCAAAGGCTATGAGAACACAAAATTCAGTTCCCAATACTATATATGATGGTCTCTTCATACAGTCCTCTACCTCCTTGGCAGATGAAATAGAAGAGGATGTTGTGCTTAACTAGCTCTTTAAGGAAGATAGTCCAAATGAGGAGGTATGACATTGTGAGATTTACTCAAACCAATATGGTCGTGGTTACAAAATGATTCAGCGCATGGGGTACTCAGGTACTGGTCCTTTGGGCAAACAAAAAGAAGGTATTACTGAACCAATTCAACTACAAACCAAATCCACACATGATAAAGCTAGACTAGGATACAATCCTAAAAAGACATCAAAACAAAAACATGTCTCTAAGTCTAAAGGCTTGAAAAAGATATCGCCTTTAACATTACATGAAGCAAACACTAAACAAACAAAAGAAGAGTGTAGAAAAGAGAAAGAGGAATCAATAGTCAAGAAAGAAGAAATAGTCAGTGCTCAAGCTTCAACAGTATTAGCTACGATAATACAAGAAGTCAAGGTTCCTGAGGATATAAGAGATGAATTTGTGAGAATCAGAGAATTGTTTGCACCATTAAAAGTTCCAATCACATATACTGGCAGGGAACAAGTAGATGATTTGGAGACTAATTCAAATGAGTATGAATGGGGTCCTGACTATCTTTCAGACACATCCGCTACAGAAACTCCAGAAGAATCTAGTGGTGTCATAGATGATACTCAAGAGCTGATGCGCATAAAACTAGAGAATACAAGAAATTAGACAAAAGAGGCAAGCAAATTATGAACAAGCATTGAAAGAAGGAACAATACCAAAAAGCTTCCCATCTATGTATCCTTATCCTAAAATAGAACAAATCAGTTATAGCACTACACATGAAGAGTTAGAAGCTGCAAAACAAGAACCAGTTATCAGTCCAGAAGAAGTTGAATGGAGTAGATGATAAAAAGTCATAGAAACAATGAGAACATGTCAACAAGTGTGTCAGATACAAATGACAAATGAACTACAATATGAAGGAATTTGTAGCATTAAAGATGTTAGTATTGATACCATACATATGCTTACTAGATCACCTGAAAGAGACTTGGAAACTTCATCTAATAACTTTGATGATTCTGATGACTCTGATGACAGTCATGTTCATGATGATACCCACTCATCCTCAAATTCTGAATCATCTGATACAAATAATGAAAAATTTCCTACTAGTCTTATTGCTGTTAAACCACGACATGACGTCTAGTCCGGCGTAGTAAATGACATTACAAGTATGTCTATTGGATTAGATCGATTAAATATTAACGTGAACTTTAATAATCATGATCTGACTCTTCCTAGTCTTGAGACACTTACGCAATGTATCATTCTGGAACTTGACTTTTCAATCCACAGTTGTGATAACAATACCATAAATGCTCTTGAACCTATCCAAAATTTGTCCTTAATACATCCCGAATTGATTGACTATACTTTACAGAATCAACCCATGGATATACCTACTTTTGCCAATGACTATACATTATCCTATTATCTCAATGCAGTTGAACCTATAAACTCTTCCACCAGTGAACGGAGTGAAAATATGACTGAAGAGGATATCAAGTATCTTAGTCGCAAAAATAAGAAAAATAAAAAATAAAAGATCTGATGGTGAAAACCATACAGTGGCAGTGTCAGAATCTAAAAAAGAGAAAATAAAGGACGTACCTAAAGGTGAAAACCTCTCTGAGGTGCCTGAAGGTGAGATACTTGGTATACTGCCCAGTCATTTTCAGGAGCAGTCTTCCATATTTATCAAGCCAACTCAGCTAGTAAATATCAGGAATCAAGAGACACCACAAATTATTCACATAGCTCAATTGCTATCGGTAGAGGAATTGAAGGATTTCACTCAGCTATCCTTAGAGAAGAAAATAAATTTTGCATGGACGTACTTTGATATGCCAGGCTTGGATCCTAATCTCATTATGCACCATCTCTCAGTCACACCAAGAGTAAAACTAGTTAAACAAAAACTCTGTAAGATGCACCTGCATGTCACACTATTGGTCAAAGTTGAACTAGAGAAACTACTTAAAGCTAGATTTATCAGAGCAATAGATTATGCTAAATGGATTTCCAACATAGTACCTGTGTCGAAAGCAGATAAATCTATCAGATTTTGTACAAATTTTAGAGATCTCAATAAAGCATGTCCAAAAGATGACTTTCCATTGCCAAATATTGATATGATAGTCGGCATGACAGCTGGGTATGAGATGTACTCACTAATGGATGGATTTTCTGGCTACAATCAGATTAAAATCGCTCCTGGAGATCAAGAAAAGATAGCTTTCACCTATGCATGGGGGACCTTTTGTTGGAACATTATGCCATTTGGGTTAAAGAATGCAAGAGTGACCTATCAAAGAGCAGTTACAACTATCTTTCATGATATGATGCACAAGAATATGGAAGACTACGTTGATGATACTTTAGTGAAAACTATGAAAAGATCAACACATATTCAAGAGTTAGGTCCTATCCTCGACAGAATGGAAAAGTTCAAACTCCGGTTAAACCCAAAGAAGTGTGCATTCGAAGTGACATCTGGTAAGCTACTTGGATACATTATTTCAAAAAAAGGAATCGAAGTTGATCCTAAGAAAGTCCAAGCCATAATGGAAATGTCACCTCCAAAGAATATCAGTCAAATGAGAAGTCTACAAGGACATCTCTAGTCTATTAGAAGGTTCATTTCTCAGCTAGCAAACAAGGCTCAACCTTTGACGAAGGTACTAAGGAAAGGCGTATTATACAATTGGGATCAAGAATGTGAACAACATCTTCAACAAATCAAAGAGTATCTGTCAAATCCACCGATCTTAATGCCACCTATTCAAGGTAAACCATTAATCTTATATATATCAGCAACAGATTCATCACTGGGGGCACTTTTGGCGCAACAGGATGATGACAAAAAGGAAAGAGCTATCTATTACATCAAGAGGACATTGGTGTCTTATGAAATGAGCTACATTATAATAGAAAAAGCATGCTTGGCATTAGTCTTTGCATCACAGAAACTGAGGCACTATATGCTCGCACATTCAGTCAAGTTGGTGGCCAAAATTGATCCACTCAAGTATCTTCTTAATAAAGCAACACTCACTAGATGATTGGCAAAGTGGGTAATGATCCTTACAGAGTTTGACATTGAATATGTGGAACACAAAGCCATAAAAGGACATGTAATTGCTGATCAACTTGCTGAAGCTCCACTGGAGGATACTCAACCACTACATATTGAGTTCCCAAATGAATCAATAATGCATTTTACTCAACAACCTTGGAAGATGTTCTTTGATGGGTCCTTTACTCAAAATGGTTCAGGTGCTAGCATATTATTCATTACTCCTTAGAAGTACTCAATTCCAAAGTCTTATAAGACTCTATTCCCCTGCACAAACAATATTGCAGAATATGAAGCCTTGGTAAATGGGATAAAACTAGCCATTGAATGGAAGGTTGCTGAATTACATATTTATGGAGATTCTTAGCTGGTCATCAATCAAATCAATGACACATATCAGACTCGAGATGAGAAGTTGATGCCTTACAAGAGAATGGTGGACGATCTCAAGAAGTACTTTGCTTTTGTGTCATTCCAGTAGATCCCAAGGTCTGCTAACAGAGTAGCAGATGCTATGGCCACTTTGGCATCCATACCTGAATTACAAGAGTTCAATGCTCACTTTCAATTCCTGGTGGAAGAGTTACGTTACCCAGCTTATGACTCCCCTGAAACCCAAATAGTTTGTTCTATTATTGGACACAACTCATCTAGATATAGCCACATCTACTCCTATCTATGTGACCAAGTTATTCCTGAAAATCTTACTTGAAATGAGAAAAGAAACCTAACTCGAAACGCTTCGCGATATGTTATCATAGCTAACGATTTATTTAGACAAGGTTTGGATGGTACTTTGCTTAGATGTCTAGAAACTGAAGAATCTAAATGTGCATTATTGGAAGTCCATGAAGGTATTTGTGGATCTCATTCGAATAGTTTTACTTTAGCTCAGAAACTATTATGGGTTGGCTAGTACTAGCCAGATATGGAAAAAGACGCCATAAAATTTGCTAAGACTTGTGAGAAATGTCAGCTTCATGGAAATCTCATGCATGCCCCGGCAAGGGACCTCATACCATTTATAACACACTGGCCTTTTCAGCAATGGGCCTTTGATCTCATTGGTCAGATATATCCGGCTTCATCCAACAAACATAAATTCATCATAATTGCCACTGAGTATTTCACCAAATGGGTAGAGGTAGTTCCACTCACCAAGGCAATTAGTAAACAAGTCACCTTATTCATCCTAAACTATATAATTTGTAGGTATGGGATACCTTCGTCCATCATGATTGATAATGGAGGACAATTCAAAAATAAAGACCTGGATGAACTTTGTGAGAAATTCAAAATAAAGCAACACTGGTCATCAATATATTACCCTCAAGGTAATGCACAAGTTGAGGCGTCTAACAAAAACCTACTGACTATCTTGCATAGAACAGTGAACAAGTCTGGGAAGGATTGGCATCTGTAGCTCAATCCTACATTATGGGCTTACAGAACCAGTATCAGAACACCTACTGGGGCTACACCTTTTTCTTTTGTGTATGGGTCCGAAGCAGTATTACCTATTGAAATAGAAATACCATCTCTAAGAGTTTCATTGCAAGGTCTTGTTACTGATGAAGATCATAGAATATCTAGATTGCAAGAAATCAAATTGCTGGATGAACGTCGGCAAGTGGTGTTTGATCATCTCAGAGTGTACCAAAAGAGAACATCCAGAGGATATAACAAGAAGGTTAGACAAAGAGAATTTCAAATTGGAGACCTAGTACTAAGAGAAAATCCAAAAAATCAACAGTTTCGAGACAACAAAGGGAAGTTTGAATGCAACTAGCTGGGTCCCTATATCATTACTGTAGTCTTTGGCACTGGTGCCTATCAGCTCTCAACATCGGAAGGAGAACAACTCCAAGAATCGATTAACACCATCCACCTGAAAAGATTCTTTACTTAGCATTCTCTGCTCCAGCAAATTGTACAATTGAAAAAGTTCTGAAAAAAATCCTAAAAATTGGAAAAGTCTTGAAAAAAGTATTAAAAAAATGGAAAAATCATAAAATACAAAAAAATAAAAATAAATAAATAAATTAAAAAATAAATAAAATGATGAATCTCTGCCAAGTAGGTGAAAACCTGGCAAACAGGTGCCTCTTATATTCAAGCGCTCCATCTATCAATGCAACATTGGCATTTCCCGCTTTCAAGTATCTTTTGCTTTTTCTTGTACATATTTTCAGTCACTTTTGTGACATCCTGGTTCGTTGGAACCCTCATGACTTGAAACAGATCAATGTCCTAGTCTTAGGTTACTCGACATAGCACATTACATATCCTAAGCAATGTCAACCAAGTCATTATTCCGTCAGTGAAACCTGGTCATCCACTCCGAGTCAGTCACCTATCTCCTGACTACTACTGAGTTTTTATCACTGAGTTCACAAGCAAAACAACATAATGAAAAACAATTACTAAATAGTTTGAGCTATGAATGAAAATTTTCTTTGTATACTGTCTTTTATATTGGTTTTTTATTATTATCCCTCTGAGTAACTCGAGGAAGTCTATTGTGACTAAGAGAAGCAAGGATTGGGGGCATAATATTTTCTTTGTTTTTTGCTTGTAGGAATGATCCCGATGATCTGGAAACATATAAATTAGCTGGGTGTTTGTGATAAGAGCCTTCGCATTAAGGTGAAATTGCCTCACATACCTCGACTCTACTTATTTGTATGCTACAGGGAGGTCCATATCATTTCTTTGTCTGTTTTGAGGGAATTTCTTTATGATGCAATTTGGGTCCCTGTGAAATCTATCCAAGGATATGAATGAAAAAAGGGTCATTGCGGACAAGATAATTAATATTGCACATTGAAAAAGAAAGGAACTCTAACCTGCCTGTTGTGTTCGTTATGCTCAATGATGAATCTTAAGCATTTTAAATCTAGTGACTAGGTTTAGGTTGCATTTCGCATATCATTTTGCATTTTGTGACTTTAGAGTGATTTTGGTGTAATAATAATGATCTCTTCATTTGCTGAATTAGAGCTGGAAGCTTCACCATTTCTTCGCTAAGTGGTCTCTTCTTCATCATTTCTTCGATCGAGTACTTGTGTTTTGAGATGTTAGCTGCATACATAAACATCTTATATAGATTCATTCATTTCATTATTACTCATTTGCATTCATTTATTTGCATATGAAAAGAAACAAAAATATAGACATCCATAATCATTTGCAATACATACATTCATGCTGAAAAAGAAATGCATACATATAGAATAAAGCATATAAAAACATCTCATAACCAATTGACAAAAGTACGATGAAGTCAAATCGGATCTGATATATATATATATATATATATATATATATATATATATCATCTCAAGTCTAAGAGTACAAAATGATGTCCAATGACATGTACAAACTTTCATCGGAGCAAGAATCATATCGGCTACAAAAACAAAAATGGGTGTGTCTACAAAAAATATCCTAGCTAAAAAAAGAATCATCTAGCTAGCATCCTCTCCCTCATCCCCTGGTGGAGGAGGAGGAGCCTGATACCTGGGATCCTATTAAGGTGCGCGTGCTCCCTCTAATCAAGTCATATACTGTGAATAAGGTTGCACCTTCTGTGCAACAAGAACTACAACACTATATGCTGCTACGTAATAAGATGCCCTACTACTCTGGAGAAGGACCTCCTGTCGTAGAGACTCTATCTCTGCTCTTGAATCTGCTCTCAAAGTTGCAATCTAGCAATCATGCTCAGTCCTCACCTCGGCTAGCTATCAGTCTCACTCCGCCAGCTAAGTCTACGCCACTATCAATTGTGACTACAGCTCTGCAAGACGTGCTCTCATCGACCTACCAGCATCTTATCCATGCTCTCTCGGAGGTCCCCCATCTCCACCCCCATGTCCACCACCACCACCACCTCCACTCTGCTCCTCTCTCCGTTTTTGTACCTATCTAGGAGCTACTCTCTCCTCCTCCACCTCACCCACTCCCCCTAGGGATCCACCCTCACTCCTCTGCTACCTACCCTGAGTTGGTACCCTGCTACTGCTCGCACCTGAATCACCACTACCCCATCTTGGAGCCTCAGGCCTCTATCTCTGGCCCTGTCCTTGTGTGGGTGTGGGGGCATCCTCCTCAACATCCTCAATGTGAGGAGCTTGCTCACCCAAATCTGTCAAATGTGGGAAAGGATGCTGCTGAAAGTAATCTCTGTACTGGGGCAATACCCCCGCATCTGCTATATCATCCTAGTAATCCCACCTCAGGTGGTGTAAACCTGTCAGCTCTTGCATAGCCAAGGCATAAGATAGCCTAGGTGCCCAACCCTGCCTCTCCTCCTCAACATACCTAGCATATGTTGTAAACTCCTGTGAGATCCCCTGAGGCTGGCCATACTGCCTCATCACTCCTGAAATGATGAATCGCTCCACAACAATCTATGATCTCCCAATCAGTGGGCGTGTGACAATTAGATCTCTCCGCACTGGCTGCCAATCATCCCATGACTCTAACCCTCTATATGGTTGCCATATGACAACTATCAAGTCATCAAGCTGTCATCTCTAGAAGTCTATCTTGTCCAGATGGGATTGTGTGATAGATCCAGCATATCTATAAATGATCAGTTGTCCTAGCTCCCTATTGTCTATCACTATCGGTCGACACAGGGGAAGGTGCTCCCAAGCCCACACCTGCAAAATATATACCCCAGCAGCCATGCTCCACCCCTCTCTATAAACGATCTCATGCATCTCTCAATACATGTGGTCCAGTAAACAAGAACCCCAGCCAAGTCTTTGAGGGGACTCTATCAATCGCTCGAGCATCCAGCCCCATCCACTCTGGAAACCCTGCTGCCCTCGGTCTGGCATCAAAAAGCACTTAATAAAACCTGCTAGAACACATGCCAGTGGATACTCCTCACTGTACCTGCTCATCAGTATATCCCAACTCATAGAACGAGTCAAGATATCAGGATCCCTAAATATGTTCCTTAGTGCCTGTAGTCTAGGTAACAATGTGGTATCATAGTCCACCTTATCCCTAGCAAAAGGGATACGAAGGATCCTATACACATCCTCGGGAGTGATGGTCAACTCCCGAACTGGAAAATGAAAGGTGTTATGCTATGAATGAAATTGCTCTACCAATGCTATGAGCATCCCATGGTTCACATGGATATCAGGTAACCCCATCAGGTGGGTAAAGCCACACATATCAATATGGGCCTGCTCAACCTTAGACAAATCCCAAACTAACGCCATAGTGGGAGGATATACACATCTAAAAAGCACAAGAGGTAATTGAACCTGCACAATCCAACAATGAAGCATCAGAAAACATTCCAAATGAGTCTACAAGAGAAGTTAAACATCACGCAAATTCAACTAAGTCAAATGCAAAAGCAAAATTTCATGTTTACACTTTAAAAAATGGTCACTATTTTTCAAACGACAAAACACAGTTAAACAGAATATCGTACGAGTCAAGAATGGCTCTCGTATGAGAAAACAACCTAAAATGACAAAGTTTTACATAACGCACGACAAAATGGTCTCCTAACCAACCTGTCATACGACACAAGGGTTACTCCCGTACGACAAATCTAATGGTCTAAAACAATAAAAGAAAAATTGCCAGTTTCTCGTACGAGACAGGATCCTGTCTCACACGATAAACCGAGAAACCCGACCCAAAACCTATCAAAAATGTGAAAAATAAACAAAAAAATTCAAAATTGGAAACATAAAGAGGCTAAAGATCGATCACTTACTGCTGGCTCATAGTTTCGGGGTCGATTGTGACATCTTTGGTGCTCAAGTCGATGTTGATGAGTAGGGACCACCATTTTTCTTCACAGAAGACTTTTTGAATTTTCAAACATGGAGGGTTAAAATGAATTGAAAATGACACTTTCGTCCTATATATAGCCTAAAACCTAATTTTTCACCTTGCTCCAATGGACACAAAAATTGTACCCTTGGCTAATGTGCCTGCTCTGATTCCATTTTCGAGATCAAAATCGAAATTCGAGATCATCTTGCTAGTCAATTTCAAAATTTTGACCACTTAGTGCTTTTTTCATCAAATGCTCATTTTTTTTTCTTCAAATTAAGCTCAATTTCAAACACTGAATCTTAATTCAATTTCATTCCATGCTCAACATTACAATCAACTCTACACTCAATTTCTCATCAATCAACGCCGAAATTTTTAGAAAAACCCTCAGAATCAATTTGCGCTCAAATAACTTCTTTTCGCCAAACAATTGCCTATAATCAAGTACCCTCACTATCTTTCAATTTCTCTCCTGAGGGGGCATACTCACGACCTTATGACTTCACATCTCACAAGTCGAGAATTTTTTTTTTCCAAAAGTCGAGCAAAATCTTTTCAATTAAAATAAAATCAATTCTTATCGCTAAGGGGCATCTTAGCTTCATCGCTTCACATCAAGTTGAGATCTCTCGATCATCTGAATCAATCAATCACTAGGGGCATATCAATTTCATCGCTTCAAATCAAGCTGATATTTGTCTTTCATCTGAATTAATCTCTTAACATTAATCAGTTTCATCGCTTCAAATCAAACTGATTATTCATTTAAACTCAATCAAAAAGTTTAAAGAGTATCTTTGATCACACTCAATCTAAACAGGTGTTCAATATTCATTTCTTGATCAAGCTAGACAAGTTTTATCTTCATTCATCATGTCTTGATCAATCAAGTTCAAGATCGATTTTTATCATCACTCACTGCATCTAAGATCAATCAAGTTCAAGTTTGGTATCTTTGTTTTCTATCATTCCTCAATTCAATCAAGTTTAGGATCAGTATCGTTTTAATCAAACTTCATTCAACTTTGTCACTTTGAATCAAGCTAACACCTTGCTTTCATCTAGTTCGTGATCAATCAAGTTCAAAACTGACATCTCCTAGACATCACACATTCTTTGAACCAACGTGTTGCTCGCACATTAATTCAAAGAGGGGCAAATGTAATACCCTAAAATTGGTCATCTAAACCATGGGCCCCTAATCTTGACAACATCACCAAGGTCCTAACCAAAGGCAATTAAATCAATCTTGAGCACATAATTAATTCTTTAACTATCAAATATCACATGGCAAAATCAATTACCCAATATTAATTAAATATTTATTTAATTAATTGAATCATTTCCAAGAATATCATTTTGATCAATTATCCTTGCATATTTAATTAAATTAATAAATTTGCATGTGAAATGATTAATTTATTACAAAAGATGAATTAATTTATTACAAAGAGTTGAATTGAAACAAAAAAAAAAAAAAAAATTGAATTAAGACAAAAATCAAACTTGAGATATTATTTCTTTTTCTAAATTGAGAACCTGAAATCAGAAAAGCAATTAATTGAATTATTAATTATTCTTTTAAATTGGAACTCAAAGCTTTTAGAAAAGAAGTTCAGTTGCATTAAGAAGACTCTTTTCTTGATTAAATTGAAGAATTATCTATTTTTATCACAAATGCATGGAATTGATTTATTATTGTTTTCTAATGCAACTTGGACTTCTAACTCGAATGCATTTCAATTGAACTATAATTGGAATCTATCTCAAGGTTAAATCAACCTGATTTCTCAATTATTTTCAAATAATCCTAAATTGAGCTTTTTGTAATTCTCTATAAATTCAGTCTTCAGCTCTCATTCCAATTCACCCTAGAGATTTTTGAGAACACGCTTGGAGATTATTATCACGCTAATTTTGCTCTGGAGTCATTGATTGATTATTATTGCTTATTTTTTAGATTACTTGCATCCATTTTACATCCATTATTGCTTGCATCCATTGTTGCTTGAATTGGTTATTATTGCTTGAATTATTCATTTATCTTGCATCCATATAGCTTAATATCATATAGATTAAATCCTTCATCTTGGTGTAGTCTAGTCACTGGTATTGCTTATAACAAACTGAGAGCAATCTTATACTTGCATCATTTAGAAGGCAATTAGTCACTTTGCTATGGTTTATTTCTTATTGATTATTGATTACTAACCATGCATATAATAACTTAATTGAAGTGTTGTGCTTGCAGCTACAAGTTCACTTTTTCACACACATAATACCATTTGAACAATTGAAAGGCTTCTGACTTATCTTTTAAAAATATAACTAACATCATCCTTGAGTAATCATCCACAAATAATATGAAGTATTTATCTCCATAATAACTTTGAACTTTGATAGGACCACAAAGATATGTGTGCACAAGATCTAAAATTCCTTAAGTAGTGTAGGACTTACTTGTAAAGCCTAACTTTGTCATCTTACCCATCTGACATCCTCGGCATATTACATCTACAAGTTTTTCTAAGCTTGGTAGACCTCTTACTCGGTGCTTCTTACTTATTCTGATCAGGTTATCAAAATTTACATGACAAAACCTTTTATGCCATAACCAAGTATCTTCTATTTTAGCATACAGACAATTGTTTAGAGTTGAGTCAAGATGAAATATATTACCTTTTGTTTGTGTCCCGGTAGCTGCCAGCTTTCCATGTTTGTCATGAACTTTTACACTTCCTTTCTAAAATTCTATTCGGTATCCTATATTGTTTAGCTGTGCTACACTCAACAAATTGTATTTCAAACCTTCAACCCAATATACATCATCACATTTAGCATTGTCAAGAAGTGTTGTGGATCCTTTACCTTTCACCAGACATGGTGCATCATTACCAAATCTTACATAGCCTCCATCATAATCTTCTAGTTTAACAAACTTGTGTTTATCACCTGTCATGTGATGTGAGCATCCACTATCTATGATCCAAGAATCATTTTTATTTATATGAGATATTAAGGCTTTTTCCTCATACCTTTCTTCATCTAATCCATCTTTGATAGCCACATAAACAACTTTCTCTGTCTCAGTCCCATCAGATTTGTCATCATTGGATTCCTCATTAGCTACTAGGCATGTCTTTCTATCTCTCCTTCTGAAGTCTTGGTGTCCTCTGTATTGATTGTCTTTGTGTCTATCATCTCGATATTCTCTCTTTTCATTAGATTCTTTGTCAGGACAGTTAGAAGCCATGTGTCCTATTCTATCACAGTTAAAACATTTTCAAGGTAACTTTCCTTTGTACTTACCTTTTCCTCTTGGTAACCTTCTGGCTAATAATGCTTCAAACTCTTCTTGCTTTCTTATTTCCTCATATAGTTTGTGTACCTCTTCCATGTTTTTGTGAAACCTCTCACTTGCTCCACTATGATTTCCTTCAGTATACTTATACATTCTATCATTGTAATCATCAAATTCACCAAGATGAAAAGAACTGAATGCAGATTCAACTTTATTTACTGAAGACCCACTGTTATCAAAATTACTTAACTCAAATGCATGTAGCTTACCAATAGTAGCATCCAAGGATACTGGCATGTTTGGTACAGACCTTAATTCATTGATTGCAAAAACTCGAATGGCATAAGCAAGTAGAAGTGTTCTAAGCAATTTACTTGTTACATCCTTTTCTTCAATAGTTTCTCCTACTCCTTTGATTTGATTGACAGTTTCCTTTAACCTTGTACTATATTGGGTTATGTTCTCTCCTTCATTCATCCTCATGGATTCAATTTGACCTCTTAGACTGTCTACTTTTTCTCTCTGAACATGTTCATCACCGCCATACACATATATAAGCTCATTCCACATTGCTTTGGCATCATTGCAGTCTTCTAGATCATTAAACTCTGAGTCGGTTAATGCTGATGTTATTTCAATCATTGCTTGAATATGTTCTTGCATTTCCTTTATCTCTTCCATTGTCATCAGGTAGGTGCTAGGTGCACTATAATCATTTTCCAGATAATATGTTGCATATTCTCCAATTCCTGATAAGTGCAGCTTCATCCTTTTTTGCCATGTGGAGAAACTTGACTTGTTTAGCTTTGGTGCATCCCTTTTATACATCTTCGGATCTTGCCTCAAGTACCTTTAAACTTTTTTCATAGTCCAAAGCTCTGATACCAATTGTTAATAAGATGAGAGTGGGGGGGTAAATCATAAAAACTCACTATGCAGTATATTTATTAGATTCAACCTTGGTAGTCATTATCTGATATCCAACTATGACTGTAAATCATTCGAACTCATAAATAGATACACTTAAGACATCATAACATATTTAACACCAGATTTAACTTGGAAACCCAAATAGGGAAAAACCACTATGGCATTTTGGACCCACTAAAAAATATACCCTTCTAGAGTATGCTCGGTTAAAAGCCAATCTTGTTATAGATTACATAACACATTGCTAGATGTGACTCAGTTAAGGGATTTCCCTCAGACTCACTAGAGTCTTGCACTTTGTTAGAAGTGACCTTGTCAAAGGATTTCAAACACTCATTCAGAATGTTACCTTGCAAGAGGATTTTCAAATAAGACTGTTAGGTCCACTTGGTTAAGAGATTTCCTGTCACTTGCAAAATAAATAACAGTATAAAATATATCTACAACTTTACATTTGGAATGCTAAAGTAGATTCTATGTGCTCAAAATAATCTTGTCTTAAGACTTATCTTGCTCCTTGCTAGGCTTCTCAATCTGATCTTCAATCAAATATTCAATCTTCTGTGCTCGATGATTATTGTTGTAGTATCACTATTCTTCTATTTGCCTGCATGCATTGTTCATTAGAAATTTCTTATTTATGAACAATTTCTAACTGCTTAATTTCCTTGATCACATTTCCCATGATCAATCATAGCCATCAGATCTTCAAACATGACTAGGTTCATTGTATTCTTTGATTTGAAACATTTTATCTTGCCTTGGAACTTGTATACCTTCCTTGGAACTTATGCAAGGTTATGACCGCTCAATCTATGTTGTAGATCTATCTCTTGTATTTTTCATTGTCGTAGATTTTCAACAAACTTCTTGCATACCAATCATCTATACATCTCCAGCTCATTGACATCTTTCATTTAATAATGTTTTTATCCATCCAATGCATTTTGTTATTACTCGGTTGTTACTTGGTAAGTACTAAACCTTTACTGGGTAGATATTCTTCCTTCTTTAACCGATAGCGATAACGTTAGGGTTTATCGACTAGCATCTTGCTCGATTAACATAGAAGAGTATCAATCTTTAACTAATTCTATAGCTTGAAATCTTTTCTCCTTCTTGTTTGGTCTTTGAATACTCATATATAGGATATCAAAAAATCAAAACAAGATCCCATCACTGTCTAACTCGGTAATAGTTTCCCATTGAATAACTTAATACTCCCCTTCATTTTCATTCTTTTGGTGTCACTTGCCAACATCTTTATACTTATCAAAACATACTTATTAAGATATGGCAACATCATACTGAATCGAAAAATCAATTTCTTGACATCAATGACAAAATAATATTATTAAGATAGTAATCATCCTTTATCAATTATCTCATCAATCTCCAACAACCTTCTCAATATCCTCATACCAACAAACTTATTGGAATGTCGACACTCTCTCTTTGTGAAATGCTAACAATATTGATGTAGGGAGTGGAGCCGCACCTAATTCTAATGCTAAAACTACATCCGGTAACTAAGCTAAGGCATCTGGCCTTGGAGGAGTTTTCATGAAAATCTTATAAACTCCTTTTTTGAGATCTATGCCTGATTTCGATAGGTTGCAGAAGTTGTATTCAAGATTATTGATCTATTGGAAGGAATTTTGAAAGAGTATGAGTAGTCATGAAGATCAAGTAATTTCCTTACTTGAAAAGATCAAAAGTTTGGGCTATGACAAGGAAAGAATAACTGGCAAAGTTAATGAACTTCTGAATCACATTACTCCTAGGTTGGACACTATTCATAGTGCCTTGACAGATGCTAAGGATGCACAGGCTAGCAATGAACCATTAGGTCTTAAAGTAGCAGAGACCCAAGCATACCTATATTGGCTTGATGATGATTGTAATGATGATTGTGTGTATGAAACACACACACACATATTTATACTCTCTACGGGTATGACTTCAAGTTGTTTATACTACAACCGGTATACTATAGGTTTATTTCTAACCATTACTTGGTGACAACCAGTATATGCATGAAGATAACCACTTGGTTATACATGCCTTAGCATCAACATGAAGATCCAGCAGAGACCATCTCAGAAGCATCAAGGACAAGCGGTTTAACTCTAACCGGTATTAAGTGTTTCAACTGATATCCATAGATTATATGATGAGTTATAACCATCGATAGTTTGGTGGTAATTTTGTGATGAGTTATGATCACTTGACTAGATACAGTGCACCAAGGAAATTGTGTTACGATTTCTTGAGGCCGACATGAAATCTAAATGTCTATTTATTGACATCACAATTAGTTATTTTTTGGATGAGCGAAAGTGATATGTTATGTGCAAAGGAAAGAGTGCTAAATTGTAGAATATGCTGAGAAGCAGTGTTGAATATGCTTAAAAGGATCTGATCAATCAAGTATTGTGCTACTTAGATAGGTCAAACAAATCTTGTTGTCTTGTAACAATTACAGCATAATCAAATTCCCCTAACCGGGTAAGCTCTAACAAGATTCATTGTTCAAATCCTCTAACAGGGTGATCCATTAGTTTGGATTCAAAAATCCTCTACCGAGGTTACTCCTAACAGGGTTCTACCTTTTACAGGGTATAGCTTTTAATCAAGCTTTGGGATCTCTAACAAGATTCGCTCCTAATAGAGCAATTTGTAGACCTTAACCGATCAGTTATCTATTACTGTAGATAGTTAACTTGTGAGTTCCATCTCACTATAGTTTTTAGCTATTTGGGTTTTCCATGTACAAACACTCATGTTATGGTGAATGTTTTACTTATTTTGGATGCTCTTATATCATTTTGGATTGCATGCATTGTATTTAAATTTTTTGTTAAGTTCATCTATCGATTAGTGTTCGAAGTAGTTTTATTTTTGGTGTCACTGATTCACCCCTCCTCTCAATTCTTTTCAAGTCCATCAATTGGTATCAGAGCCTAACTTATTTGAAGTCTAATCACTTAGAAGGGATCCTTGAAACCACCATAGGGGACATGAGCTACTTTGAGATGGTTAGAGAGCTTGAAGCTAGTAGAAATAAGCTTGAAAACCTTAGGGTCAAACTAAAAGCTTCACAAGTCAAAAGGAGAGAGCTAAATGAACAACTGTTGGAAATATCTGATAACAGTTCTTTAGATGAGGCCAATATTGATGCTTTAGCCGAGGAAGTTGAAAATTTAAATGGTGAGAAACTAAATCTGAGGAGAGAGCTAGAAGGTCTTACTATCTACATGAGTCAAGAACTAGAATCTAGAAGAACAACTGAAGATCTTATCAAGGAAAGAGATCAAGAGATTGTCAAGATCAAGTGGGAAAATGTCACTATGCATGAGCATTTGGTTGCAGAAAGAGAAGAAAAGGGGAATTTTTAGATAGATCTTGAACTACCATCACCTTTGAGAGAGACCCTATCAAAACATAATGAAGATCTCATCAGGCAGATCACCGAAGCTAATGAGAAACTAGAAAAGTTCAACAAGAGTTCTGCCTTGCTAGATGAACAAATCCAATCACAAAGGATGAAAGGTGCTACCTATGGACTTGGTTTTAACACATCTAAGAAATGAGAATCATCTGGTACAAAGAGCAACACTCTCAAGAACAAATTTTCTCCTAAGGTCAAGAAACCTACCGGTAAGAAGGTCTTTAAACCTGTTTGTTTTGTTTGCCATAAACCTAGTCACATTGCAAATGTTTATAGAGACAAACCTAACAAAAATGCAAGCTACAATACTAATGATAGGTATGTGTCCAAGAAATTTGAAGGTCATTGCTTCACATGTAGAATGTATGGACATAGATCAGTTGAGTGTAGATATGGAGCAAATAATCTTGTATCGCATATGCATCCAAGACCAAATGGCAACTAGATGAGGAATTTTGACGATCGGGTCAATATGAACTGGCAAAGACCCTACGGCAACCAGTTTAGTCCATTTGAGATGGAAAAGGTAACAAATGTCATATACACCATCTATAACAACTTTGGTCATGTGGCTATGAATTGGAGAAGAAGAACTGGGAGAGGTAATGCAAGACCTTGGAAATCAATTGGTATGGCCTGCTATCACTACAACAAATTGGGGCACTTGGAAAATTTTTGTAGATCCAGGAAGAGAAAACCGGTCAACCCTTTTGAAGATCAGAAAGGAAAGAAAAAGGTCAATGTTGAAGAAACAAGAGAAGAAATGAATCAAACTTGGAAGAAGAAGAGTGAAGATTCACCCAAAGAAAAAGCTATTCCTTCACCTAGTAAAGAGAATCCTACACCAATGAATTAAGCCTTCTCATATGGCTAAGGGGAGCATAACAGTAAATCCACCTCCAGACCCCTTGAAGTAAATATATGGTAAGAGAATTTCAAAGCATGAAATTTTGATAATTTTTGTCATTTAGTTATCAACCAATTTTTCCTTAAGCGGTGTAATTAGAGTTTGTAACCCTAACGGGAGAGCATTTATTGCAGTTGGTAAAAAGAATAAAAGCGAGTTTTCACTTTGTTATTTTTACCCTAATGCATTCGAGAAAGAAATTTTTTAGCCTTTACAGAGCTAAGTAAAGATTATTAGCTAATTTTAGTCAAAGTTGCATTGAGATTTGAGCAATCAAGCCGATTTAAAGGTTGGAGAAGAAAAAACTGGTGTGCACTTGGGCATTCAACCCATAAATGAGGTAGCGCATGAAATAAGGTTTTTCTTGATAATCTTGCTTTGAAATCTAGTTTATCTAGAATGGAATCATCTTCTAAGATAATAGGGAAATTGATGATCACGTCAGAACCTATGGAAGTTATGAAAAGTAGAAAAGATTGTCTTATACTATTTTGTCACGAGTTTCTAGCAGTGTCATAGTAAAAGGAGATTTGTCTAGCTACATTGACTGCAAAATTGAGGATTTAGGGTCACTGTCAATATATTCTTAGTTGAAGTCATTTTGTGATGAAAACGGGAAAATTCAAATAGAGTATATTAGGGTTTTTGAGAAAGGTTTTCATAACACGGTTTACTTCCTTGAAGATTTTGGAGAAGAGCATATCCGAATTATCTTGAGTAGAGTTCATGGGGGAGAACATGTACTTAGAGAGGACTCATACCATAACCAAGGAAGCCATTTAGGTTGTAACTAGTTTTCACTCAACTGGTGAAGTATCTCAGTTGAGACACATTTTAAAAGATATAGTAAATACCCTAACCAGTTCTACCTCTGATGGTCGTTCCTTCTCTATTAACAATATCGGAGACCCAGTGGTGAAATTAGTAGTTATGGTCATAGGCTACCGAGTATTCTACTCTAGCAGATTGAATAGTGTTCCATCAGCAGTAGTGCATACTGCTTACAGGATGATAGCTGAAAATGCATATTATGACCTCTGTGAGGCCATAACGAGACAATTGTTTTTAAATCCACAATCTATCAAGAAGGAAAATAGCCTAAATTTTAAATATGGATAACTATTGATTGGGCTATTCTTTTATTTTCATAATTTCCTACTGGGAATTGGAGATCTTGAATGGTCTAAGGATCTATGGGTATCTGCCCAGATAAAGAACAACATCAAGGCTATAAGGAAAACTTTCTCTGCTGCTATGAACAAATACTTCAATGAATTTTAGAAGAATGTGAGCATGAGAGTAAGATTGCCTGAGGATGTGGTAAAACAATTTTCCAAAGACATTGTTTTTACAGTTACCACTGATTACTGTTTAATGGAAGCAATTGAGTCTAGAGAGGAATAAATGGAAGATATGAGTTATGAGGTTAACTATGACTTATTAATTGGCTATGTCAATAACCTATTGGCATCTCCAGTAGATAAAAAGAGAGCAAAATTGAGCTCAATGAAAGAACAGACTGCACAGGCTGAAACAAGTATTGTTCTGACCATAAGCGGTAAAGGTAAGAAAAAGAAAGTTGAGGATGCACCTCTGGTGATGAAAAGTACTAGAACAACACGGAGTGTCCAAAACAAAAAGGAACCAAAACCTAAGGTGTATATGAAAAAGGAGACAAATAAAAGAGGTCGGAAGTTGATTCTTCAAGAAGAATCTAAAGGAACTAACACTGAAGAAGAATCTAAGAAGATGAAAGCTATCAGTAGAGTAGCAAAGTCAGTGAAAAATGTGCTAAAGGCAACTGTGCCTATTGATATCTCAACTTTCAAGCCTGAAATCCACTTTGAAAGAACAATGAAGACATTAGGGAGAAAAATATTTGACAATGTCAAAGAACATTTTGATTCCTTCACTGAAGATGAGAAGGAGCAAGTCATTCAATAGGTAATCAATCATTTGTGTCATTACAATATATTACCACATGACGTTGAAAAAGATATCTCTAATTATTTGTACACTATTCTTTTGAATAAATGGGAGGAAGCTATAAAGGAGGAAAAAGAAATTATAAATGAGATATTTGAGCAATATTTTCCTAAATTATCCAAGGATGAAATAAGTGCTTTAGTTGATCAGTACAAAATTTAATTTTCTTTCAAAGAAAGAAGATTGAAGCTACTTAATGGAAAGAGGCAAATTATTGAATCTAAAACTCATCAGATAGCCTATAGCATCCAATGGATGGAAGAGCTCATATGTTCTTCTTAGAATAAAATAAGATGATGATGATATACCAGAAATGGATAAAGATGTGCAAGTTGATGAGAGACATGATGACACTCTTATCCATGATATTGATGATATTCAGGATAAAATTGATCTAACTAAGGACATCAATGCACCTGATATGCAGCCACCTATGATCATTATCTTACAGGTTACTTCAGTTGAGGAACCAACAACTCAAAAAGAAATGGTAAATCCACCAGAAAAAGAACAACCCAAGAAACCCCAATCCCCACCAATTTCACAGGATATTCAGAAGGAATTTGATACAAACATTGGTACTCAGTCATCTAAGAAAGAAATGGAGAAAGAACAAGAAAAAGCAATTGTTAAGGTAACATCTTCTAAACCAGCAAAACAATTAGTCTTACAATAGACTGATGAAAATGAAGATGACTCATTAGGCATTTCAGGGACTATAAATTTTGATAATATGAGTGCATCTGAAATGATGAAGATTGCAAATGTCATGTAATCTAGAGCGCATGATAAAAGACTTAAGGAACAAAGGATAGAAGCATAAACCATTCAGAAAGCAGTAGATATCCTGGCAAATCTGCTACCGAAAACTACTATATGGCACCTGACAACACCCATTAGCAAACTTGGTCAATTAGTTTTTGATGCATCTGACCAAGTTACATCACTTGAAGAAGCAGCCCAGACATATGTTGACAAGAGTTATAGGAAGAAGTGAGGTGAATAGCTTATGAAGGATATTGATACTGGGAAACTAGCTCTATCACTTAATAAAGATAAACTGAGTAGGAACTAGAGAAGATATGCAATGCATATATGCCACTTCAAGACTCTTTTTTTGCTTTTAGAAAATCTGTGGGTGATTTGCACAATAGGTTAGACACCTATGATCTTGAGAAAGAAAAAAGACTTCGGTCATTAAAATAATTGAAGAGTCAACTCACATCACAATTGGACATCCTACATAGAGCCTACACGCATGTAGAAGCTATTTTAGCTACTCTAGAAACTTGTTCACTGGATTCCATGGAGGAATTTCATAATCAGATCATGTCAACACTTGAGTTCACTGAGAATTTTTTGGAACATGGGAACATGTTTTATCTCAGTTGAAGAGGAATTTTAGTTCAATTTTTCTAAGGATTGCTAATGCCTGAATCTTGATTCAGTTTTTTAAATTGTTGTCTATGTTGAACACTTTGATACAAATTTTCTATATATGTGTACATATTTTTCTTTTTCAATTTGACATTGTTGTCAAAGGGGGAGTAGAAACATGTATGTGTGTTTTTAAAATTTTCATATAATGTATGTAGTAAGGGGGAGTATGTATATATGTGTATAATTTTTTTTTGTAATCACCACTTAGCAGTATTACTGTAAAATTTTCTAAGTGTTTCCATCAATGCCAAAGGGGGAGATTATTGGCTTGATGATGATTGTAATGAATTCATCATATGTTGTCATTGATGAAACACATACACACACATATGTTTATATTGTCTACAGATATGACTTCAAGTTGTTTATACTACAACCAGTATACTATAGGTTTATTTATAACCGGTACTTGGTGACAACCGATATATACATTAAGATAACTACTTGCTTATACATGTCTCAGCATCAACATGAAGATCCAATAGAGACTATCTTAGAAGCATCAAGGACAAGCAGTTTACCTCTAACTGGTATTAAGTGTTCCAACTGGTATTCATAGATTGTGTGATGAGTTATCACCACCAACAGTTTGGTGGTATTTTTTGTGATGTTATGATCACTTGACCAGATACACTGCACCTAGGAAATTGTCTTATGATTTCTTGAGGCCGACATGAAATCTAAATGTCTATTTATTGACATCACCATTAGTTATTTTTTGGATGAGCGAAAGTGATATGTTATGTGCAAAGGCAAAAGTGTTAAGTTGCATAATATATTGAGAAGAAATGTTGAATATGCTTAAAAGGATCTGATCAAGCAAGTATTGTGCTACTCAGACAGATCAAACAAATCCTGTTGTCTTCTTACAATTACAACAAAATCAAAATCCCCTAACTGGGTAAGCTCTAACAAGCTTCATTGTTCAAATCCTCTAACAGGGTGATCCATTAGTTTGGATTCATAAATCCTCTATCGAGGTTACTCCTAACAAGGTACTACCTTTTATAGGGTATAGATTTTAATCAAGCTTTGGGATCTCTAACAAGATTCGCTCCTAGCAAAACACTTTGTAGACCTTAACTAGTCAGTTATCTATTACTGCAGATAATTAACTTATGAGTTCCATCTCACCATGGTTTTTACCTATTTGGGTTTTCCATGCATAAAAACTTGTGCTATGGTGGATGTTTTACTTATTGTGGATATTGTTATATCATTTTGGATTGCATGCATTGTGTTTACAAGTTTTGTTAAGTTCATCTACCATTTAGTGTTTGAAGTAGTTTTATTTTTGGTGTCACTGATTCACCACCCCCCCCCCTCTCAGTGCTTTTCAAGTCCATCAACCTATTTAGTGGGCTTATAACAATTTTAGAATGTCTCAAGAAGGGCTAAGATAGCCACTTAGATTCATTGAAGAATACTTATACAGATATCTTCAAGTTTTTGTAAGGACTGTGTGTTTATACGTGTACACAATTTTGGCTTGAATTTTATCATCTGGAACCCCATTTTTCCATTTATGTCAAAGGGGGAGTGTAGGCCAGTGAAAAATATTGTAATAATCTTAGGGGGATTCTTTTGGAGTTTTTCAATTTTGGATTTTTGGTTGCATTGTATAGTGTTTCTGTTTTGGCCTGACACTTAGTCATTTTTCACTAAGTGTTGCCATCAATGCCAAAGGGGGAGATCATTGGTAAGAGACACTGCATAAATGATCAGATATTGTCAATGATGGAAACTATTATTTTTTATCTCATTTGTATTTCATTATGTATTCATACCGGAAGTGTGATTGAGCTTTGGTGAGGTCCGATGAGATAGAACAGGACATCTGGTAGTAAGCAGTAATTTGGTTAGTGTTTCATTTGTGTTGAATATTTTGGTTTGTGGATCTGTGGGAATCTTTATGGAAGTATTATTTACCTTATTCTGGGTTTTTAGCCTCTGGTGATGATCGTCAAGTGATTTGGAAGATCTGGTATATAGGCTTTTGGTTAGAACAGTGTGGCATGAACGTTTGTGTTAGTTGATCGATGTGCAGATTTGGCAGAGTAATTTTGGTGATTATTTTTGTGTTATAGGATCATTAGCTGACATATGGGTAGTGTGTGGATAATTATTTTTCGTCTAAATATGCATTGGAGTTCGAATTGAGCTTACTTGGAGAAAATATTTCATTTGTGTGTTATGCATTCTTGAAGCCGACATGTAGAAGACCTAATTTGATGTTGTGGATATATAAGAGCGATTGATATTGTCATTTTGGATATCAATGGTTGTGTGGAAAGTATTTGTGAGTGATTGTGCATAGTTTCACATGCTCAAGTGAAGGATTTATGCTCCGAAATATAGTAGAACAACAAAACATAGCAATATAGCATAACAATGTAAGATCATGTACTTTGTGCTTAGCTGGAACTGTATTTTAGCATTTGTAGATGTTGTTTATCAATTCAGACATTCTAATTATCTTTTTTAATCATTTTTTAAGATAGTGAGTCTTCCAAGGTTCTATCCCTTATTGTAATTTGAGCAGTGAGCTCCAGACAATGTGTGTGAATGCATGAGCATTCCCCTTATGTAATATATTTATACTTCTGCAGAGTATATTGATATTGTTGGTCTCATCCCCACCATGGTTTTTCCCTTAATTGGGTTTCCACGTAAAAATATTGTTGCTATGGTGTTGTTGTTGATTGCTTTGTGTTTATACATCTTTCTTTTGTTCATTTGCGTTAATTGGTTAAAAGGACAAGTTAACAAGGTTAAAGATTACATAACACTTATTCACCCCCCCTCTTAGTGTTCATTGATTCCAACAAATTATACCTCTTTTATCAAATTCATCATATGTCACACCTTCATCAATAGTATAATAACATCTCTTCTGAAATCTAGGTCTATTAGGTTTTGAATTAGGAACTTTTTTCGGACACCTTGAGGTAAAATGAGCTATCCTATTGCAAGAAAAACATTTAAGGGGCAATTTTCCTTCATACTTACCGACTCCTTTGGGTAATATCTTGGCAATAAGGGCTTAAAGCTCATCAAACTCTCTCTCTTCATCTTCAATTTCCTTCCTCTCCTTCTCATATCTAGACATCCCCTTTGAAGAAATTTCTCCTGGATCATATCTCTACTTATCCTTTTCAGAAATAGTAGCCTTGAATAGAGAGTATACCTTAGGAAGAGAATCACCAAACTCACTCATCTCAAAGGCCGAAAGCTTACCAATCAACATGTCCCTGGTTACATATGTCACAGTTCTGATCTCCTCAATAGCAACAACTTTATGCTTGTAGGATGCAGGTAAAGATCTAAGCACTTTAGCAACAATCTCTGATTCTTCCAACTTCCCATTGACACATTTGATATTTCACACAAGTTCACTCACCTTTTGCATGTAAGAAGTGATGTTCTCATCTCCGCTCATCCTCAATATCTCATACTTTCCCTTTAGGCTCAGTAACTTGGAAATCTTCTCATAACTATCACATTCATGCAAGGTTTCCAACTTCTTCCAAATCTCATGAGCAATCTGCAATTTCATAACATTTATCATCTTAGAGTTAGTCAGAGCACTCAACAATTCTTCCTTAGCCCTAATATTATATTCAGCACTTTTGATCTCATCCAGAGTTGAAGGACCATTCACGAGAATGGTATACTTGATTTTAGTAATATCCCAGTAAGGTTCATCAATGCATCTCAGATGACACTCCATGTGATTCTTCCAAAGAGAGTAGTTGGTACCATCAAATCTTGGATTATCCTTCTTCTAAGTTGCCATCCTAGATCACCTCAAGAAATTAAGCTTCTTTAGAGGAACATGCTATGATACCAAATGATGGAAATATGGCAAACAATTGAGAGGGGGGTGAATCAGTTGTCAAAAAAACTCACTCCACTTAAACTTATTTTCAGATCTGATAATTAAACATGAAAGCATAAATCAACAACACATCATAAACATGCATAACACCAAGATTTTTGTATGTGGAAAACCCCATTAGGGGAAAAACCACAATGGGGATACACCCATAATATAGGTATACTCTGTTAGAACTATTACAATGGGGAATTCACATGCTTTCAGGCACACTACCTAGAGCTCACTGCTCAAAATAAAAAGTCTCATTACTGAAGGAAGGCTCACTACCTATATAAAAAATTAGGAATTACTTCTTGAAATAATTTTTTATGGTGAAAATGGAAACAACAATATTGAAAGACTAAAAAGATTCAACCACAAAACCCTAACCTAACAACAACAAAGATCCACCATAACATATGAAGATTGCCTAAGACAATGCAAATCAAATAAAATCACAAAGATTATACCATCACATGTCCAATAGGGTTTGGATCTCCATTGATCTTGCTTGATATATTTGCTCTTAGATTTTATGTGTGCACAAGAGCTCAACAAAGAACGGAAATGTGGTTGCAAGTAGGCTTGATTGCATATGAAAGTTTGAAAGCGTAGAGTAGTCGGGGAAAATAGAATGATTAGAATGATTAGGATGATTAGAATGATTAGCTTATTAGGGTTGATAATGAAGGAAGTATCTCCTTATATAGAAGACACTATAAGAAATAGAGGGATAAGATTGAGAGGTGTAAAAGATAAATGGTTGGCTATGATTAGAGGGTAGGCAAAGAAATAAGAAAATAATAAGAGGGTAGGTAGTCTAGGAATTAAGAGATTAATGACATGTGTCATGGGTAGAAAAGGTTAAATGAATTAATTAAATAAATAAAGATTTATTTAATTAATAGAGGAAGTGGGATCAATTAAACAAATAAAAGTATTTATTTAATTTAGGAAAAGGGGAATTTAAATAAATAAAGGTATTTATTTAAATGAGAGATAAGGCTAGAAGAGGATAAATTAATTAATTAAATATATAAAGATTTATTTAATTAATAGAATAATTAAAATAATTAAATAAATAAAGATATTTATTTAATTAGACATGACAATTTTAGGTGTCTACATTTTGCCCCTCTTTGAGACAATGCAGTTTGTCGTGTTGTTTCAAAGAAGATAATATGAACTGATACAAAGTTGCCCCAAGATGGGAATGATATGCCCCCTTGAGAGATTGGATGAAATTTTTTGGAAAGATCGCAGACAATCTCTCAATAAGAAAGAAAGGCTAGAATGGACTGACTGGATAGGATAGAGTGACAGAGTCACGGGATAAAGAAGACTGACTCGAGAGACGAGGGCTAGGGTAGTCTATAAGATAGACTATGAGGGAAAACATCCTTATTGTCATCCACACACCTAAGAGATCAGAGTGCAGAGAGAGCAGAGAGTAGTCAGCAGTCAATAGTCAGCAGCAATGGCTTTGGTGCATAAATTCGATTGCGTTTGCTGATTTCAGAGGTTTAAAGTATTGCTTTCTATCCTAGTGGCATTCCCTGTTCATCACAAAGTGCTGCTCTTTTTAGTACTCCTTGTTCATCACAAAGTACTTCTTTCTATCCTAATGGAATTCTCTGTTCATCACAAAGTGTTGCTCTTTTTAGTACTCCATGTTCATCACAAAGTACTACTTTCTATCCTAGTGGCATTCCCTGTTCATCACAAAGTGTTGCTCTTTTTAGTACTCCCTGTTCATCACAAAGTACTGCTTTCTATCCTAGTGGCATTCCCTATTCATCACAAAGTGTTGCTCTTTTTAGTACTCCCTGTTCATCACAAAGTACTACTTTTTTATCCTAGTAGCATTCCCTGTTCATCACAAAGTGTTCCTTTGATCCTATACTAGGGCTTCTTCTTGAGTGTATCCTCTTGAGTAGTTTCTTGATTGGCAGCGTATGTTAAAGATTTATTCAATTAATAGAAGAATTAGGCTAAAATAATTAAATAAATAAAGATATTTATTTAATTAGATAGGATAATTTTAGGTGTCTACATTTTTTCCCTCTTTGAGACAATGCAGCGTGTCACATTGTTTCAAAGAAGATAATATGAACTGTTACAAATTTTCCCTAAGATGGGAATGATATGCCCCCTCGAGAGATTGAATAAAAATGTCTGAAAAGATCACAGATAATCTCTCGATAAGAAAGAAAGGTTAGAAAGGACTGACTGGATAGGATAGAGTGACAAAGTCATGGGATAACAAAGACTGACATAGGAGATTAGGGCTAAGGCTAGGGCTAGAGCTAGGGTAGTCTATAAGATAGACCATGAGGGGAAAACATCCTCATTGTCATCCACACATCCAAGAGATCAAAGTGTAGAGAGAACATAGAGCAGCAAGAGTCAGTAGCGATGGCATTGGTTCACAGATTTGATGGCGTTCATCAATTTCAGAGGCCAGCAGATGCAGAAGAGCTGGTAGGTACCACAAAACCTCAATGTACTTTTTCAAATTAAATGTTGTCATAAATGAATGTTAGGTAGTGCAATAGATACATTTTAGGTATGTCTACAAAAAATGTCAAGCGGGGTAAAAATGGTAAGGCACGTCTGGGTAGGCTAGGCACTTCTGAGTTTGTGTCAGGCACGTCTATGATTTCAGTAGTGGTTGTGTCAGATGCGAGCGTGTCTGTGTATTTCAGGTGTATTTGTGTAGGACAAGCATGTTTGTGATGGATGCAAGCACGTTTGTGTCATGAATGCATGTTAATGTCTTCAAGGTTGAATCAGCAGTTCTGTGATAAACATACATTATTGATTGGATAAGTTGCTGAGAGGATACACTCAAGCAGGTCCTCTAGGGAAGACTAGGATAGGGCTAGGATTAACAATTTTGTGTTAGAACATACGTTGCCAATCAGGAAACTACTCAAGAGGATACACTCAAGTAGAGGCCCTAGGATAGGATAGAGTGAGGCACTTTGTGATGAATAGGGAGTACCAAAGAATTTGACAATTTTGTGGTAGAACATATGTTGTCAACTAGATTAGGCTGAAATTGACAATTCTGTGATAGTACATTCTCAATTGGATAAGCTACTCAAGAGGATACACTCAAGTAGGTGCCCTAAAAGATAGGATCAAAGCAACACTTTTTGATGAATAGGCAATACCACTAGGATAGAAAGTAGCACTTTGTGATGAATAGGGAGTACCACTAGGATAGAGTGCCATATTATAGATATAAGCACTAGAATAAAAAGTAGCACTTTATGATGAACAAGGAGTACCACTTTGATTGACACAGTTGATTTGATTGACTGTAAGAGGACTTACCTAGAGTCACGAGAGAGATTCCCATTGACTTAGAGTTTACACCTAGAGCTGACACTCGAGGATAGAGTAGCAGTTTAGGCTATGGGCTTGCGATATATTCTGTATGTGCCTGAGTTTTGGGTGAACATGGGATTGTTGACTGCATTAGCTTAGAGATGGCACTCAAAGACTTGCACATTTTATTTGTCAATGGGTGAGATGATAGTCACCTTAGAGGATGTATATAGGATACTGAGGATACCAATCGATGGGCAGTTGGTTCCTTATGATTGAGATGGAGACAGGGATGCACTAAGATGAGTGTTCCAAGATCCAGGACTAGAGATGAGGGCAGGGCATGGAGCAACCACAAGGAAAGGGTGAGGGGGGAGAGGAGGAGGATGAGCTACTATCCTTGAGGGAGATCTACCAAGGACAAGCATATGAGATCCAGGATCTAGAGAGGGATATAGTTAGACTCATAAGACAATTGAGGGATACTAAGCAGGACAGGGATCAGTCTATTCAGTGCTATACAGAGGCCGAGACAACACTACGGGTAGGTAGGCAGGCAATAGAGGACACGCCTATGTTCTATAGGTAGGGGAGGAGATAGCCTATTGGAGAGACTAGTACTATTGAGTGGTGCCACCAGATCAGCAAGCTAGGAGCTTCCGAAGACCATCGCAGACTACGATGACCACTAGAGGGAGAAACAGGAGATAGGCATCTAGTGGTGGGGTCATGGGTCCTCCACCACAACCAGATAGAGGGGGCAAGAGAGATGATCCTAGGGTGGGTCCTTCTAGGGCTCAGACTTCATCAAGGCCAGTCAGCTCCGAGGGAGGGATTTCATCATAGCCTTAGAGGGTTCCCTATGTATCAATTTTTGTACGATTTTTGTATGATGATGTAGACACCTTCGGGTGATTTTGTATCCATATGTATTTTGACATCATTGTATCATGACACTTATGATTTTTAAATATATATATATATATATATAAGATGATTATCCTTGAGGCAGCTATATGAATGTGTACCTATGTGATATTTATGATATGGGTGCAAATATGTACATGATGAAATGCAATATTTTTGTTCTTTTATGTTTTTAATATATTATGCATGATGCAAATGTGAATGTGTGAAATGCAGATGAATATGATAATGCAAATAACTATTTACATGATGAAAATATAAAATGTGATAATCATGTGTTGTGTGCAGTATATGGTGCAATTGTGATAGCTATATGTATGTATGAAATGAGATATGTGGTAATGTAGGTGCAGATTACATGAAATAAAGATATTTTTGGCATGTCATTATACTCAGTCATGTGATAGTGGGCTACATGGACTCAGGAAGGATGATGGAGGTCAATCAAGAAAGGGGGATGGAAGGTAGAAGATATGGAAGTGAAAGAGCTTCTTGTGCATTATCATCATTGAGCTTTATTATGGCAAGTAGGTTATGACAATCCAGATATATGTTCGACCTAGAAAGTAATTGTACCCATTTGCATGGAGATAAGATAGTTGCAAACAAAGAATGCCCCAGTTCATACTAGACTCACAGCCTCCTCATATCCTTGGACAAGTCATAGCATTACTAAGAGACAATCCACAAACAACACAAGAAAAATAGGTGACGATACACCATCCTCGCCTTTCTAGTCAAAGACATCTTGGAGATAAAATCTCTAGTCAGAGACATCCTGGAAAAGCTAAAAGACATGTCACCAAAAAGATAAAATCAAAAGAAAACCAAGACTCGACACCAATATCCACTATAGTCCTCAAGTTTAGTGTCTCTTGGCACTTGTATAAGTCTATTTGATTGTGGCCACAATGTTTACTTTCACAAAAGGATAGATAGCACTGAACCATAATGTTGTCTGAGTCTATTGAAAGATTTGATTTGTTGAAGCCCCTTGTTGTTGTTGTGTCTCATCTTAAATTGACTGAATCCATGAAAATGATTCTTTATTGTGAAGAAGATGAAACTTTATTACGGATTGGTGATGCAAGTGTTGCTTTATTGTGGATTGTGCACGGATAGACTAAAGAAAATTGGAAGAAACTATACTCCTTGAAACATGTGATGCTCTCAGTTCCACACCCATCACTAGATGTAGGATTTGCCTTAGCCACAAATAGGAGTTGATTTATTATGGATGGAAAGGGGTGAAAAGGAAGGATTATTATGGATGGCTAACCAGTCTTAGGAAGATCAATAACAAGCCATGATGGGAATGGGTAAGTTTGTTATGAATGAATAGGTTGTGAGTGTGTGCAAAGTGAAAGGATGAAAGTGAATCCTGAAGGAGGGAGGGGCAATGTCTCTACACATGGCACCGATGATGCAATTTTCACCTTGGTACTTGCCTAGGGCGCCATCAAAGTGGTTTTCACCATTGGACGAAATGTTTTTCTATTTTCCAATTTTTTTGTGTCACAAGGCACCTGTTTGCCAGGTTTTCACCAAGTAACGATTTTTTTATTTTTTTTAATGATTTTTTTGTATTTTTTGTATTTTTGAATTGTTTTTTGATTTTTTTATATTTTTGAATTAGGATATTTTGAAGAGCTATGTGTAAAACCTACGAAGGTGCATGTTGTTGTTAGGATCCTCCAAAGGTTTTCTATCTAGAGTTGAGAGTTGATATGTACCAAATCCATTGGCTATTGTAATGATGTAAGGACCATGCCAATTTGGTTCAAACTTGCCCTTCTTCTCTCTGTCTTGCTGATTTTTAGGATTTTCTTTGAGAACTAAGTCACCTACCTCAAATGTGTGAGGCTTTACCTTGTGATAGTAGCTGCATTGTTCCTTGACTGAATGATGTGTAGCTTGAGTGATTGTCTTCCTTGATAAAGGAACTAAGATAGAATTACTAGCATGTGGACTACACAGGCCCGTATGTGTGTCACCTAAAGAAGTTTGGGCATCCCTAACAATAAATTCCTTCAAGGAAGCTCCATTAAAGTTCCATGATGTATCACTAGAAGGGAAAGGATGTGTGGAACAAGTGGATGATTTATGAAGGTTTATGACTATGAAAAGAAGTGAAAGTAGGATGACATGATGGAGACTTAGAATCAACAAGTATGATTTTTGACTTAAAATTGTAGAACTTTTGCCCCTAGTTATTTTGATATTAGGGGAGATCATCTCTTTCTCTTTTTATTTCATAGGATTTTTATCCTTGACCTTAATTTTTTCAGAGTCCAATAGCTTTTGATTTTGATCTGGACTAAAGGACTTTTCTTTATTTTTTACTTTTAGATTTTTCTTTTCAAAGCTTGACTTTTGATCCCTAATGAGTAAGGGATTTTGTAATTCTTGTTGATCCAAGTTTGGAAGTGGAGTGGAAATGGAATGAGTGGATGAAATGGTAAAGCTATGTGAGTTCTCAAGAGGGTTGGCGATACACTCAATAGATTCTTTGTTGGAACCACTCTTAGGACTATTGATATCAAGAGTTTCTTGCACCACTAAAGGAGATTTGTATTCAGACTTAGTAGCCACAATACTAGGTGGTTCACACCCAATTCCTTGTAAATTGTTTATATATTGTTCTTGTCGACTGAATGTCTTAAGAGATAGTGGGAGTTGATCAACATGAAAGATATACTCACCACATCCCATGTCTTTAATCTTGAATTTTTCTTTGATCTCTATTTGTTTTGATGTAGAAGTTTTCAATGATTCTAGATCCACATATGCTGAAGATGGAACAAATTCTCGATTGATTGGGATTATTGTTTTTGTTCTAGGTCGCAGATTGTTGCAATATATGAATGGGTTGGGATCAGCTTTGATGGTCACTTCAACTCCATTGTGTGGGAACTTGATACATTGATGATATGTTGATGGGACTGCTCCCATCTCATGAATCCATGGACATCCTAGCAATATATTGTATGTGAGATCGAGGTCTGGGACTTGACAAACCACATCTTTCGTAATAGGCCAAAATCTAAGGGGCAAGGTGACTATACCCTTGGATGAATGCTCTTCATAATCATATGCTTTTATGCTAATTTTGTTTGTAGCGTTCACAAATTTATCTGAATATCCCAATTGTTTAAGAGTATTCAATATACATATATTGAGACCAACTCCTCCATCTATTAGGACTCATTTTATTTGATGTTTGTATAGGAAGGATTCAATGTGTAAAGGTGCATTATGTGGTTGGCTCATGGAGGCATCATCAGCTTCTGTGAATGTAAGGGAGTGTGGAACGGAAAGGTATCCCACCATGGCTTGAAACTAGTCAACATTCAGATCAGTAGGGATGAAAGTGTCTCTCAAAGTTTTGTTAAGAATGGCATTATGTGCAAGGGTTATGCGTAAGAGCTCAAGGATGGATATAAGCATGGGTGTCTTCCCTAACTGTTCTACAAGGTCATACTCATGTTTGGTTGATGAGGAAGAGGTGGTTTAAGTTGGATCACCTTGCAAGGTGAATTTACCTTGACGAGTTGTGACATTACATTTAGAGGTAGGTTTGGAAGAAGATCCAATGCTTTTTAGGACAATCTTGGGTCTTTGGGTAGAATTCTTAAGCATTTTGTCCTTGATGATAATGGTAGAGACATAATTATCCATTGAAATGTGATTGACAGTTGAATCATAGTTATAGAATGTTTTGGTATAGCTGGTCTACTCATCTGTGGCTCTGGCTTTTCCCTTGTCATGTTTTGGGAATGGCTCTTTAAACATTTTATGTTCTTGATTGGATGAGTGTCCTTCAATCTCAATGCCACCTCTATCAATGAGATCTTGTATGATGTTCTTCAGTCGATGATAGTTTCCTATTTTATGTCCCTTGCTTTTATGAAATTCACAATACTCATCATCATTCCACCAATTTGGTTTAACCTTTGGCTCATATGGAGGCGGATCTGGGATTGTTATTATTTTGTTTGCCACTAGCTTCTTGAAAGCTGACTCAAGTGGTTCTCCCAATGGGGTGTACTTCCTTCATGATTTGGAAGTTGTATGAGTATTTACTTGACTATTTGTAGAGCTGAATCCTGAAAAAATGATTTTGGGTCATATTGTATTGTCATCAACAACACCATCATTGACTGTGTTCTTGTTTTTATTCCAAAATCTTGGCTTGTCTTTTCCTTTATAGTCTTCTTTATTTTCTTTGAATATTTTGATGATGCCTTGCTCAATTAGGACCTTCTCTATTGCTAAGCCTTTTTCAATGACATCCTTGAAAGTGGACAGACAAGCTTTTCTCAAGTTATAACCAATGTCTTTGTTGACATTTTGGGTGAAAATATCTACCATTTATTTTTTTGGAATTTCACAAGAGCATATGCTGGCTAGATTTCTCCATCTTTGTAAAAATGATAAAAAGACTCTCCATCCTTTTCGTTGGTGTTGCACAAAGTAGTGACTTATATGTCTGTCTCTATGTTGTATGAGAAATGTTGGATAAATGCCTTTGCTAAGTCACCCCATTACTTAATTTTGGGTGGGAGTTGGGAGAACCATTCCATAGCTTGATCACCTAAGCTTTGTGGGAATAATCTCATCAAATATGTCTCTTCTGTTGCTACCTCAATGCAAGCTATGAAAAATTGTCTTATATGTGCCTTAGGATCCCCTTTTCCTTTGTACTTATCAAACTTAGGTGTCACAAAGTGTGTAGGAAATGGAGGCATTGGAATGCTTTTGTCAAATGGATAGGGACATATGTCTCTCATTGTGTAAGTTAGCTTCGGTGTATTTATGTCCTCCATTTTCTTTTGTAAGTCTTTTATTTGCTATTCCAAATTGTTCTTAGGTGGAGACTGACTTCTTGGACCATATCTCATGCCTAAACCACCAGGTGGAGGAGAAGCATGTTGCATATATGGATGGTATTGATCATACACATGTTCATATGGAGGAGGTCTATAGTCATATTGCATATAAGGACCACTTGGTATAGAGTCATGATGAGGAATGGAATATCTATTTTGCCCATGTATACCATACTCTACAGGCATGTCATGAGTTTGTTCTAATGTGTTGCCCCCAAATTTGAAGCGGGGTTTCCTTGTGTCCAAATTTTGAACATGCCTTTGGATATCCAATTGCTTTGGTGGTTGCTCCTTAGCATTGGCATGTGATTGAGTATATTTTTCTGCATAAGACTTCCATAATGGTTTGTGAAGGTGAGTATCATATGCTTGACCATGTGTATGTAGGACCTTAGGTTTTTGAAACAAAGATGATGGTGATTCAGGCACAAGATGTGGTCCTCTATTTCCTCCACTATTAGGCCTCCTTTGATCCATGTTGAGTTGAGGTTGTTGCAAAGGTTGATTTTCCATTATTTGAGACATGTCAAAATCATGAGGGATCTTGGCTCCACTTTGTGCCATCACTTGTAAGAAATATTGTCTATCTCTCCTCATTATTTCCTCATCCAATCGATTAAAACGGGGATCCATAATGGAGTCTTCCACTTCTGCCGAATGTACTGAAATGTTGTCCATGTTGTCATTATGCATATCATTGTTGTTTATAGTGTCCATGTTCTCAACATTTGGAATGTTTCTATAGGAATCCATGTTAGGTAATGTGATGCAGAGCATCATGGAAAACCAACTCACAACCAAGGATCTTGCTGATCCAATCATCATTACAATCATTAAGTGGCAACGCAAATGGTATTCATCCATTCTACAATGCAATCACAATATAATCTTTACACAAGGGTTGTCTATCAAATACTTCCACCATATGCCACCAATCAACCCCAAACCACTTTAAAAGGTTATATTCCATCCCTATAGACCTTAATTCAATATTTTAGATCATAAAATTCACCAAAACATGAGACAACAAATTCTTTATTCCCATGGAGTACCCTATTTCAAGGTTTCATCCTTAAAAACTGTTTTCACAAAAATAACCACAACTTCTTCAATTCTTAACCAAATTAAGTGAGATAAAAATAAATTGAAAGAGGGATCAGAGACCTTTCCAAAACATATATCCTTTCTTCATCATTATTCTTAATTTGGCCATATCAAATGCTGCAACATGACTGCTCCTACCTTTACCAGTCTGATTTCACTATAAAATGCAGATGAACAGTCATTAATAACTTTTTACATATTGAAAATAAATCCAATCTCTTCGGTCATATTGTAGATAGGTCAGATAAAAAACTTTTCTCCAAGTTATAGCCAGATCCAACGGTTAAATCAAAAGTTATGAAGCTTTTCCCAAAACTGGTTAACCCTAGGCAGGGTTTTGGCAGTTACAAACTGTTTTCCCCAAAACGTCCATAACTTTCTCAAATCTGCATGAAATAAAATCAAAAAAAAATAATTGGAAAGCTTATTCATTTTTATACACTATCCAATTAATAATACATGGTTTTCCAGGTTGTACATGGCCGTACAAGGCCTGGAAACTAAAGGAAAACCTTTAAAACACCAAAATAACAAATTGAAAAACCAAGAACTTGTTACCAAATTGATTTCAATGCTTCCCAATGCCTTCCATTTCTTCATTTTCATGGATTACAATCCTTAAATACATAAATCAACCTCTTGGGTCGAATTCCCTTTGAAAATTAACTAAATAACCACCTTTCAACCAAATGACACCTCCTCTATCTAGGTTTTGTCATGACAACTCTTTGAGTTTGCACTCAAAACTTGTTAAGCTATTACATGGAAATTATTAACACCTTATAATGGACCAAATAACACAATTTACATCATTTTCCTCCTTCATGATACTTTTACACAAATTTGACCTCATAAACCCAATCAAGACTCAAATACACAACTTGGGCAACTTTGGACAAAATGGCTCATTTAGCCTTACATATTATGATTCAATGGACTCAAATGATCTTAATACATTATGAATGACTCAAATACAACCAAATTGTTCACATTATGACTTTTGACCTCCTGGTATGCTTGTGTGCTGAGGTGCTCTTGCACCATACTACCGACCTTGAAAAGTTTCCAAGTCCCTTGGAAACATAGGGATAATAACCTGCAAAAAAATTAGACTGAAACCTTCATCTTTGTCTTTGCCTTTTTATGCCTCTTTTCTTCCTTCATCTTATCACCATTCTCATGCCTTTGCTACAATCAACATCTCCAAAAGGACATAGGACTATCTTTGTATCTACCTCCTTAATAACTCCTATTAATGGAGTATGTAATGGCTGCCATTAGAGTGCTTTTACCAACCATAAGTCCACCTCTCCATGCTGCATCACCTCACCAAAAAAAAAACTCACCTTTGCCTCACCTAGGAGTCCTCTCCTTGCCTCTCTCCCTAGTCTCTTGGAAACCAATGGACCATCCCTTTGGCCCTTGATAGACCTTCCTTGTCTGCCCACACACAACACCAACTTCCTCTTGCAACTAGATGGACAAGCACCTGCAACCAAAACTCATCAATAACACAAAACACAAACAACTTGCTCAGCCCAGATCTTTTGCTGAGCTCTAATACCAATTTGATGCAGAGCATCATGGAAAACCAACTCACAACCAAGGATCTTGCTGATCCAATCATCATTAAAATCATTAAGTGGCAATGCAAATGGTATTCATCCATTCTACAATGCAATCACAATATAATCTTTACACAAGGGTTGTCTATCAAATACTTCCACCATATGCCACCAATCAACCCCAAACCACTTTAAAAGGTTATATTCCATACCTATAGACCTTAATTCAATATTTTAGATCATAAAATTCACCAAAACATGAGACAACAAATTCTTTATTCCCATGGAGTACCCTAGTTCAAGGTTTCATCCTTAAAAACTGTCTTCACAAAAATAACCACAACTTCTTCAATTCTTAACCAAATTAAGTGAGATAAAAATAAATTGAAAGAGGGTTCAGAGAAATTTCCAAAAAATATATCCTTTCTTCATCATTATTCTTAATTTGGCCATATCAAATGCTGCAACATGACTGCTCCTGCCTTTACCAGTCTGATTTCACAATAAAATGCAGATGAACAGTCATTAATAACTTTTTACATATTGAAAATAAATCCAATATCTTCGGTCATATTGTAGATAGGTCAGATAAACAACTTTTCCCCAAGGTATAGCCAGATCCAACGGTTAAATCAAAAGTTATGAAGCTTTTCCCAAAACTGGTTAACCCTAGGCAGGGTTTTGGCAGTTACAAACTGTTTTCACCAAAACGTCCATAACTTTCTCAAATCTGCATGAAATAAACTCAAACAAAAAGAATTGGAAAGCTTATTCATTTTTATACACTATCCAATTAATAATACATGGTTTTCCAGGCTGTACATGGCCGTACAAGGCCTGGAAACCAGAGGAAAACCTTTAAAACACCAAAATAACAAATTGAAAAACCAAGAACTTGTTACCAAATTGATTTCAATGCTTCCCAATGCCTTCCATTTCTTAATTTTCATGGATTACAATCCTTAAATACATAAATCAACCTCTTGGGTCGAATTCCCTTTGAAAATTAACTAAATAACCACCTTTCAACCAAATGACACCTCCTCTATCTAGGTTTTGTCATGACAACTCTTTGAGTTTGCACTCAAAACTTGTTAAGATATTACATGGAAATTATTAACACCTTATAATGGACCAAATAACACAATTTACATCATTTTCCTCCTTCATGATACTTTTACACAAATTTGACCTCATAAACCCAATCAAGACTCAAATACACAACTTGGGCAACTTTGGACAAAATGGCTCATTTAGCCTTACATATTATGATTCAATGGACTCAAATGACCTTAATACATTATGAATGACTCAAATACAACCAAATTGTTCACATTATGACTTTTGACCTCCTGGTATGCTTGTGTGCTGAGGTGCTCTTGCACCATAATGTAGTATGATCAGAATTGAAAAACACATCATTGTCATACTCATAGGCACTCATGTTTGCAGACTCTTGAGCCTCTTTAGCTTCTCTCCTAGATTTTTGGGAATGGATTTCAACCATGAACTAGGTCTTGACCAAGATGTTTGAGACTAGATGAAAATGGAAAGAGTATGGAAGACCAAGAGTTGGATGGAATGTAAATGAATCTGAGGTTTACTTGAAATGTTCAAAGTGTAAGACCAAGTATGTATGTAGTAGAGTAGGTGTGGCTTCCAAAGAGATGATAGTTTCTCTTGATGAGGTAAGTTGACCTTGACTCTAAGTAAGACCAAATGAGACCCAAAGGTGATAGACCTTGATGAGGGACCACTTAGAAAAATGTTGTTGTATGTAGTGTGTTGACAAAGCAAGATGAGGACAAGCAAGTGACCTTTTGACTCAAGTTTAGACAAATGTGAATGTAATGCAAGATGTAAAGAAATGATAGAATTTGTGAGACCCAAAGATAGGTTGAATGCTAGATGAAAATCTAGAGAAATAACTTAGGAAGCTCAAGAATTTTGAAACTGATTGCTCTTGTTTTTTGGACTATAAATTTTTTTAATTTGTGAAGTTGTTTGTTGTGACCAAATCTGAATTTTTGACTATTTTTCATGATAAGAGGACACAATGTTGATGAGGACTCAATGTTTGTAAGTGTTTAGACTCAAAATGACTCAAAGAAAAGTGTGTTGTTTGATGTAAAAATGTTTTGCATACACTTGAAGACACAAAAGACACAATGTTATGATGTTTGGTCTTGAATGTTCAAAAGAAGATAAGCACAATTCTTATGGCTGGACAGGATAATAGTTGTTGATCCCACATGGGGTTTCCCCCAAGGCTACGCTATTCAGAGTAGATACTTAGATGCTTGACCCCACTAGCTCCACCCTCAGCACTCACTTCTCTGGGGCAACCAAGCATCAGTCCCCACAAAAACTCCCTGTGGTGAAATTTGTATCTCTATTAAGAACTGTATGTGTGTGGGTCACTCTAGAGGTCCAACCTCCTAACCCAACAACTAGAAGGATTTTGGATTTCTAAAACAAAAAGGTGCTATTAAGGGCATTTTCTCGTGTGGCCATACATGTGGCACTTTCAGCTTTATAAATACAGAAGGCTCCCAACCGGTAGGGGTTACGCCCTACAAATGATCAAATAAATTTGATCAAATGAGTTTATGGGGAGACATGGTGTCGGTATGAACTAATCACCACATGTTACCCATGGCTTTCAACATGGATACAATTATTTATAGTGGTTTGGAAGAGGATGGCTTTTCCTCGCTACCACTTGGGTCGTCCTCTCCTCACTAGTAGTCCTAATGACCACACGGGGAGACAAGCCCTCTAAAGATGAAACAAAAAGAGCCTATTGCCCAAAACACAAAAGACACTAGTTCAATTTTAGTGCACCAATTGAAGTGTTTGATAATCTATGACAATAAGGCACACAATAAAGATCAAAAACCCTTGCCAAAATTCTACAACAAAGATTTGTTAGTAGTTTTGCAATAATACCCCTCCTGCAAGCACACAAGTTAGGTAAATTTTAGATCCAAAAGACTTTATGAAATAGGGGCCTTCAACAATACATTTTTTTTACCAATTCAAAGATCTGATTCATCATAAAAAAAAGACCACCTGTTAAATTTCAAGAAATTTCCCAAAATGTAAGAAAATCCAAAAAAATTGCTAATTTGCTCCAAAAATTAATTTTTTATAAAAAATTCATATTAAATGCAAAATTGACCCAAAAAATCTGAAATAAACAAATTTCTGCAAAAACTCCAAGGAGTTTGTGAGATATGAGCAAAATAATGCAAAACCCAAATTTTTAAAGATCTGATTTTTGAGGAAACATTTTGCATAAAATTAAAATCACAAAGAACAAATCCTGTGTATAATTCTGAGAAATTTCCAAAAATGTAAGAAAATCCAAACAATTCGCTCATTTACTCTCAAAATTATTTTTTTATGAAAATTAATAAACAATTCATAGAAAATTCACATATGATTCAAAAAATCTAATTTTTTACAGAGAATTTTGGATACTGTTCTTGACCTGCAAAAAAATTTAATGTCAAAATTCTAACCAGTTTGTGAGATTTGATCAAAATAATGAAAAACCCTAAGTTTTAAAAATCCTATTTTTTAGGACATATTTTGCATGAAAATTAAAATCACAAAGAACGGATCATGTTTATAAATCAAAGAGCTTTCCAAAAATAGAAGAAAATATGAAAAATTTGCTCATTTTCTCTCAAAATTATTTTTTTATGAAAATTCATTAAAAAATTAAAATATGCTCCAATAGATTTGAATTTTGGTTTGTGAGCTCTTGATGCTGTCTTCCACCTTCCAACAAAATTTGGGAAAAAAATTCCAAACCATTTGTGAGATCGGATCAAATCTCCCCAAGATCTTGATTTTGTGTCCAAAACCCTAGCTGCACAAGATTATTCTCCAAATTGTTTTACAAAATAGCAATATAGGGTTAGAAAAATCTGCAATAAACATAGATCTAACAAAAATCCATGTCCCATCGAGTGTTCCAAAATATTTATGGTGAAAATGGAAACAACAATATTGAAAGACTAAATAGATTCAACCACAAAACCCTAGCCTAACAACAACAAAGATCCACCATAACATATGAAGATTACCTAAGACAATGAAAATCAAATAAAATCACAAATATTATACCATCACATGTCCAATAGGGTTTGGATCTCCATTCTTCCTATCTTCATTTATCTTGCTTGTTATATTTGCTCTCAGATTTTATGTGTGCACAAGAGCTCAATAAAAAATGGAAATATGGTTGCAAGTAGGCTTGATCACATATAAAAGTTCGAAAGCATAGAGTAGTTGGGGAGAATAAAATGATTAGGATGATTAGAATGATTAGCTTATTAGGGTTGATAATGAAGGAAGTATCTCCTTATATAGAAGACACTATAAAAAATGGAGGGATAAGATTGAGAGGTGTAAAAGATAAATGGTCGGCTATGATTAGAGGGTAGGTAAAAGAAATAAAAAAATAATAAGATGGTAGGTAGTGTAGGAATTAAGAGATAGAAAAGGTTATTGAATTAATTAAATAAATAAAGATTTATTTAATTAATAGAGGAAGTGGGATCAATTAAATAAATAAAAGTATTTATTTAATTTAGGAAAAGGGGAATTTGAATAAATAAAGGTATTTATTTAAATGAGAGATAAGGCTAGAAGAGGATAAATGAATTAATTAAATAAATAAAGATTTATTTAATTAATAGAATAATTAAAATAATTAAATAAATAAATATATTTATTTAATTAGACATGACAATTTTAGGTGTCTACAATCATGAACTGAGAAATAGCATCTCCTTAATGCTTAGTTAAGTCCTGTTGAAGCACAAAACAACTTTCTTCTACACACTTCTTCTCTTCTTTCAAAAGATGCATGCATTCAGTGCACATTAATACTCACACTCATCCACATATCCACTCAAATACAAAAGCATTATAATTATTTATACATGACATCAACCTTGGAGAAATCATCAAGGTTGCCTCAACACTCACCACCTAATTACAAAAATATAACCACACTCAACACAATATTACATGCGGACCAATCAATGTCAATCAAGACATAGCACCAACCCAAATCTTTCGCCTCGAACACATGACACCTCCAAGAATTATGCCTCAAACATTCACAACACATTACAAGCATCTGGTGGGCCAAGAACATGAAGAACACCAATGTACTAGAGAAAAACATTAATTAGGAGCTCAACAATCAATGCAAACCACTAACACAAAAGGTACATGATCCAAAGACATCCACAAGCATCATGAATTACCATAGCAAAATCTACACCAACACAAATTACTAGAATCACCAGCATCTTCATACTGAACCTCGAGAACACTAACTGCAAAGAATGCCAACCTTGAAAAATCACTTTCAAAACTCCAAATCATGAACCGCTTGAATTGAGGAAACACACCAACATCCCAAACATACATCCAAATCCACAGAACAAAATATTATAATGTGGAGGAATGCAAATCAAAATATTGTCACTCTATCACCACTTAACAACTGAAAAAATAGCCACAACACAAATACCCATAACTCAACCAAATCTTCATGTGGACCTCTATTACTTGAACTGAACAACTATAGACAAACCTCTACAAACCCTTTAATCCACAAACTCGTATCTTCATCATATCTACTACACTGAACAAACTAACTCACTGAACTTCATTGCATCATTGTCTCAGACAGAGAAATATATTGACATCAATGACAACACATCTCTCAAACATCTCTCAAGCACATTGTTGTCACAAAATTTTGCCCACTTGATGATAAATCCTGCTCATCAACCTTGTGCAACATTGAATCAACCTCCAAGTGTGGGACTTGCAGAAGTGAGGTTGAATCTCTGAAGAAGGTCGACTTCCTTTCCAATCCAAATGCAGAGTGTTGGACCAACCCAACACTGGTAAATCTAATCTATTGATCTAATAGGGAAAAGGGAGGAAGAGGGAATTCTTGAAAGGAGAAGTGGGTTTGCACCTAGATTGAAATGGTGAACTTCCTTGCCCATAACAATGCAAAACATCAATAAAACTACCTCAGGTATACACTATATATTATCCTAATTCATCACCTAGGTGTGAGTGAAGGTTGTACTCTTAAAAGATGAAGAGAGGAACTGATACTAGTTCACATTCAACATCCATAGAGGGATTAACATAGTCACCTACAACTAAGGGAAATCAAATCAAAATGCATTCAAGAAAGAAGGTGACACATTTACACAAATTGCTCAAACTGAATAAAGGCAAGACAAAATAATCTTATTAATGTGAAGGCAAAGCATAATTTACAGTTGCAGAGGAACAAACATGTATTCTACAATAGAAAAAGAAAGAAGAAGATCCTTAGGAAAATTATAAAATTTTCCTTTATAGTTGAAGCAAAATTCAGACCAAACTGAAGCTAGAAACCCTAACCCTAACCAGGATTAGGTTACAAAAAATCTGCAAGAAGGAGGAGATCAAATTGACAAGTTGATTTGATGGTGTGTGGGAACATCCCCTGAAGGCATCCTCTGCCTCTGGAAAAGTGAAATCCCTGCAAATCAGGGAGAGAACTCTGCATAGGTGGGGTTTGAGTAAATCTATAGAGCAAAAGTCTTCATCCAATAATGAATGAGCATGGGTTGCATCCAAAATAAACCTGCAAAGTTGCATCTGGAGTAATGGTGAGAAAATCTAACAGCTGGATGAAAATCAAATCAGAGATCAGGCATCGTCTGAGACCAAAAATGTCTCGACCATCAAGTCGACAACCACCCCTAACAGAGAATTAAATATTGACCATCAATCTGAGAGATTTGCGAGAAGATGGACACGTGAGATATCTCTATGTAAGCATCTATTAGGCCCAATGCAAGATTAAAATATGTTGGCCATCGAATCAAGCCTTTATGAAGATCTCACAGTCATAGATAATTGATGTGGCCCCCTCAGGCCCATGTTTCCACTTTGTTGTGTGATCTCCTAGTGGCTTGACCAACCATGTGAGATAGCGAGGAACACCACTTGCTTACATATTTCTTACCCCATAGACCACTTCGCTTCCCTAAAATCCCCTACAGGATAGCAAGGAACCCCTTTACTTTTATGTTTATTTACCATGTGAGGCCCTTTGATCTGTCTATTTTGCCTCATGGGGTAGCAGAGAACACTACCCACACCCTCAATGTTTACCCCACATGGCTCTTTGATCTATTGTTTTTTCCTCGCGGGGTGGTGGGAACGCTACCCACACCCTTGTTTTCTTACCCCGCAGGGCATTTTGTTTCCCCAAAATCCCTTGCATGATGGCGAGGAAACCCTTTATTTGCTTGCTTCGTTACCCCACAAGGGTTCCTTTGTGTACTTTTTCTTTACTACAAAGGAGCGGGGTGAGGAAATCTCACCTTACATGTGTTGCCCCACAACACATCCTCCTTAGTTTCTTTTACCTTGTAGGATGACGGGATGACCAACCGCTCTTTGTTTTTTCTTATCCTACAAGGGCCCCTTACTCAACCTTTATACCTTGCAGGATAGTGGGGACAATGCCTGCTCTTTATTTTTTCTACCCCACAAGCCGTCCTCAGGCACATTGAAATGTCAGTGGGGTGGCAAGGAATCCATCTACCTTTCATTGAGAGAATTCTTTTTGGCAATTGAAACCTTGGCCGAAAAGATGGAAATACCTTCAACTGGTAGAAAGAAAAAGGGAAACAAGCTCGTCAATGACAAGGAACCCTCTAGCCGGTAAAAACTTAAGTGAGTTGACTGGTTGACCCGGTCAACACAAAAACAGAATTGGAGCCTGGAAGAATGCAAAGGCAAAAAAAATCCCTTCATTATGTTGCTAAAAAAATGCATAACACATAGGTTATGAAAATAATTAGGATTCTTTCTCAGATTGGATCTGCAACTTTGTTGATAGAAAAAGGGTCAACACACATATTTGCAACATTCTTCCAATATGACTTACAATTCCACTAATGTGCATAATCACTTTCACATTTGTTGTGCATAATCACTTTCACATTTGTTGTACATAATCACATTCACATTCACTATAATCACTTTCACATTCACATATACATTTGCATACAATGATAAAAAATATCATATATTAATCCAAAGCAAGCAAGTATATATATATCAAGCTAGGTCTTCATAAAGTTGGCTCTACCAGAGTAAAGTAGCCTAAAAAAATTTACATGCTATAACTCAACGGATCTTACAATACTAGAGAAGTAAAACAAATCAAAAAGGAAATTCTCCATGCATCAAGGAATAGATGTTATTAATCAAAACTAATAGACCGTTGATGATTCCGTAGCGAACCAAATCAAAACCTTCACACATAGCAATGCCAATAAACATGATATCCTATTACCAGACCCATAATTGTGTTGCAACAAAATATTAACACCTCAAATCTCAGATATAGATGTTAGATCTCACACAAAAAAAGTTCCCAAAATAATACAGAAAAATATATGGTATTGCGAAGCAATGTAGACCAAAAATATATATATCAGACACAAGTGAATATCGGAGATTGAGGGGCTCGAACCAGAATATGTTGGACTCATGTTGCCGGATTACAAAATTATCAATGCCATCAATGGTAATATTCTAACAATCCATTCTTTGGATGCATATAACCCATCTTGATAATATTTCAAATTCAATTGTGCAAAATTTCCAAATAGGATTCCATGTAGTGTCCCTCCTAGACTTATCTCTTATTTATGCATGGATAGATGTCACAACCCTCCTTTATCACTTTTTTTGATTTAAATACAAAACTCTATTTATATTCTTTGGATGAATTATGGAATGAATATTGTAAGGGAATAAAAATAATAAACCCCCACACACATGGAAAATGCATATATATTTTAAATTAGTTATTTAATTTCCCTCACCCAAATTAAGGCACATGTTGTAGGAGGAATAAGAAGCTTCTAGAGGCTTCTCCACCTCCTTGCATGTAACTCCTCCCACTAAGCCCAATTAATTTGCATGGAGGCCAAATTGGGAGAGAATCTCCTCTTTTTCCAATTAATAATTAGGTAGTGGGAATTTGAAATTTCTTTTATAAAATAGGTACAAGTTTCAAAAGAAAAGTTAGCTATTCCATAAGAAATTCTGCAATTTCTCCTTTGTAGTCCATTTTTCATTGCAGCCAAGGTTTTGTTGGGAGGATTTCTCTTCAAATTGGAGGATCAAGGAAGACTCTACACCATCTTCAAGCATCCAGGTTCCTTCAACTTAGTTTATGCATCTTATTTTTATGGTAGATTAGATTTGATTAGATTAATTATGAGTATGCAATTCATTTGTGTTTGTTAAAGAATTAGTTTTAGATTTTGTAGAAAATGAGAGTCATGGTTTTAAAATTGTGTTTAAATTCTTGATAGGAAATTGGTTTTAGATTTTGTAAAGAATGAGATTTATTGTTAAATAAGATTCATTGTTTAATTCTGATAAGAAATTAGTTTCAGATTTTTAGAAAATAAAATTCATTGTTTAAAATTTTGATAAGGAATTTGTTTCAGATTTTGTAGAATGAAATTCATTGTTTTAAATTCTTAGTTTCTGATTTGTAGAAAATAAGATTCATTGTTTAGTTTCAGATTTTTAGGAAATAAAATTCATTGTTTAAAATTTTGATAAGGAATTTGTTTCAGATTTTGTAGAATGAAATTCATTGTTTTAAATAAGAAATTTGTTTCATGAAATTCATTGTTTTAAATTCTTAGTTTCTGATTTGTAGAAAATAAGATTCATTGTTTAAATCTGATAAGAAATTAGTTTCAGAGCAAATGGAAATTAGATTCATTATCTTCAGTTTATTTTGATAAAAATTAGACCTCCCTGTGTGTATAAATAAATGAGTTCCTTTCTCTGTGAATGAATTTTTCCTGTGTAGGAAACAAAAGAAATGAAGAAAAGAAATAAATCCTCTCTATCTGTGAATGTATTTCCCTGTAGAAAACAAAGAAATGAAGAAAAAAATTCCTCTGGTTACTACTTCATCTATCCCTGAAATTAATCTATAAACACTGTTAATTACTCATTATTAACCTGCTCTGAGTAATCTTCAAATGTCTTTAATAGTTATAATACTCCTGTATAAAGTGATAATGATAATACTGTAACAAATATATATATATATATATATATATAAATGAGTAACCGAAAAAAAAAATGAGAAATCTTTTCGAACTCAAACCTTCCCCGAGCCCGTAACGCATGGCGTTTTTGCTGATTGGACGTCGGCAACAGTGCATGGGCGGTTACGTAGTAACCGTCGCGGAGTACGGGGCCGCGGGTTCCCTCACCTCTGCGGTCATGCGCATGCAGGGCCGCAGGGGTGATGGGACCCGTGTTCCCCACCCCGCAACCCCTTTATTACCATAACAAATGCAAGCCTTTCTCCATTAAGTTTAAAATCGATTTTTTTTTGTATTTCGGAATTTGAAGTTTCAAATTGTTTTTTTTTTTAAATAAAAATAATAATCTAAGTTAATTACCATGTAGTTAATTTCTTTTAAGTTGATAATAATGGCAGTTAATGATGATTTTTTTTTTATTTCTTAGTGTAAATTTAGGGATATTGACTTTCAATTAAAATGGGATTAATATGTGGCAAGATGGTAATTAAAACTATCCTTAATAAACTTTAAATTTGTAGACTATATTCTTCAAAAAATGAACCATTGGGACTCTTGATTGGTCCTTAGAGATTAACTTACCTTATTACAAATATTTAGATTTAATCGTCATTTTGGAATCGCTAAGTCATCTTACATCATGGATTAATTGCTTTCGTTCATAGCATGCGAATTATCATATCTTTCATGCAATTACTAATATGCAAGTTTCATTTGTTATGCAAATTTCGCTTCAAGTAGTTACTTCAATTATTTACGCTTTCATTTTGTCATTCGTAGTTAGAAAACTAAATAAAGGAAGTTGGAAAACCAAAACTAGCAGCGTTCGGTATATATGGTGCCTCTGGGTCACGCTTACGGGTAATGTCGTCATGTTGAACTACTGCACTTAACGCCTAATAAAGCTGCATTAACGACGTCTGTGGCATCGTCCCTATAAATCATCGAGGAGTAATAAGGGTCATTTGGAAGTTAAAAATCCAAGGGGCGGGTAATCCCTCTTGGATCGATAATTAATAAGATAACTTTTAATTGAATTTCACATCCGTTGAGATAAACCATAGTAAACCCCTCTTAGGGATGGTCTAGTTAAGAGCTCTCGTGAAACTGACTTTATTTATTTATTTATTCACCTCGAAGGGATATTGGTGATTTGTAATTGGGTGATGCTCATGTTAAGTATTAGGATCTAGTTATTTTGTTAGGCCACAAGCAATAGGCCATCTTGAGCCTTCGCTTAAGTGCTACCTTCGTGGGTAGCAACCGCAGAGAAACTGTCTGGGACACTGACCCTAGAAAGGGTTGCGTACCCACAAATCAGTTTACATCAAACCATAGTTTAGAAAATAGAACTACATACTTTACGCCTTGATCCCGCGCCGAAGCGGGTATGTAGGCAGTCTTGGGATGGAGTTGCCCCTCGTACTCAGGCGTTCGTGGGTGGGGTCTAGGCTTGGTTGAGTAAGAATCCTAATCGAAAGATAAGATAATCAAACTCAATTCAATGCATACTCGGAAGGAATCCCGTATGGATTCGCTTGACTTCCCGAGGCTTTAAGCCAAATTCCAAGGCAGAATTCAAGCTTGTCTTATTTTCTTATTACTCCTAAGGACGGCGACCTCGGTGCATTCTTGTTAGAAGAATGTAGTACTTAGTGAGTGGCTCAGGACCCGAATGGTCCCGATGAGTCTAAGTCTCTGGCTAGAGCATCTCCTATCCCGTTTGGATGGATGCCTACCCCGTATGGGTAGATGCCTATCCCGTATTGGATAGATGAAATTTACGTCCCGTATGGACAACTGCCTAACCCGTATGGTTAGAAGCTCATCCCGAATGGATGAATGCCCAGTCCTATTTGGATGGATGCCCAGAGTATGCAATTGAATAAAACGTAATAAAGAAAAAAAAAATTTACTCAAATTTTGTTGGATGAATCATGGTAGGTTTTTACAATAGACTTATCTAAACTCTTATATGATGTTTTGATTTATATGTATGACTCTATTGACATCTCAGGTGTTATTTTCATGATGCTAGACATTTATATGGACATATGATGTTTGATGACTCTCATGGATGATGATATTTATCCTTGATATTATGACAATGGATTCATATTTGATGATCTCTATATGCACTTGTTATTTAGATGGATTATATTGCTTATGGGATTTTGGTGATATTGTGGTTATGCTAACCCTATTTTATGATCATGATGATTGATTTGATGCTAAACTAATTATGATTTTTTTCTAATGTCTTCATGATAGGGATGATATCATACCACTCATTGTGAGCAAGATATGGTGTTGTGATTCTCTATCACTTGCTTGTTTAATTATGATATATTATTATGTATGTTGTATCGTGGTTATCGGTGGTTGCTGGTTTGCAGGTACTAGACATCAACTCCACCTGGTTTCATAGGTCTAAGCATGTCTTAATGCCAATGGCAAGTTGTTGGAGATGGCATGAGTTCCTCTACACACTCTAGGTTTAAGTTGTTGCCCTTGTTAGTTGGTTGTCTTGGCACAAGTCATAGTGCCAGTGGGTTGGTTTATGGTCATCTTGTGGCGTTGTGAGTATTTGATTATTTATTTAATTAATGTTTGGTTAATATAGTTTATTAATGTTAAAATTAATTTATTATATAGTTTGGTTAATTAAATAATTATTGAGTGGTTTATTATTATTATTTGAATAATGTTTTATTGATTTATGGTTTTATACTTATTTAACTGGTTTAATTGATTTATTGTTTAAATTGATTATTTGTTATTTATTGTTTAATTAATGGTTTTATTTTTATTTGTGGCTTTATATTTATTTGAGGCTTTTATTTATTTATTTGCCTCTTGATTTATTTTATTACACTTGATTTATCATTTACTCATTTATATGATTTTGGCATTTATCTCTTGTTACTTCATGTGGGTAAATAAATAATATATAACTTACCTACCCTTTATGATTATTGTCTAAATATCCTTGGGGGAATAAAATATTAAATTTGTGCACCTGTAGATTATATAGTATTTTGGAATTTTCCTATTGGTTGGATTTTGGTTATAATTTTGAATGAAATTTTTATTTATTCGGTCACTTGTGCATTTTGTTGAGTTAGCAATTATAGAGTTTCTTTCTGCATTTTGATTTCTTGGTTGGAGATTTGGATTTGGTTTGTCTTGGATTGGATTTGTGGATTGCGCTTCTTTAGCTTTGTTTGACATTGCTTCGATTTTCCAGGTTGGTGATTTTCATCTCTCTACAATTTTATTTTCCAGAAAAGATTGTCTTCACAGTGTTTGCTTGAAAGATTGTATTCAGGAGTTTATTTGGGAAGGAAAATAATGAAAAGAATTATATCGTTATATTATATAGTTCACTATATAGTTTGGGGAAAATATTTATTTATTTGAATGCTATGATTTTTCATGTATATCTTCTGGCATTGCCTCTGTGAATTTTTGTGTTCCCTTGGTAGGTAGATTGTACTATCTATATGAATGGATTTGTTATACATTGTATTGTGTTGGAACTTGTATTTTTTATTTTGAGCCTGGAGAGTTGTAGTGTTCTATGTAAGTGTTTATTAGTCTTTAGACTCTGTCGGGAGTTTCATCTGTGTATTTAAGAGATTTGATTATTCTCCTATATTGAATCTTATTTTGTTGTTTAGTTTATCCCTTTAGTTTCCATTTGATGGGGCGTCTCTATTGTTTTTAATTTCAACATCTATTAAAGTTTCCGTAATTTATTTTACCTCATCATAATTCTTATTTTCCATCTGAGTTTGTATACACATAAAATTTGACCTGGAGATTATCTTTAAGTGGATGCAAGTCATTTATTTAATTCCTCTATTATATAATTTAAATTCTTTAATTTAATTATATAATTCCTTTAATTTATTTCCTTCTATTATGTAATTAATTTTTTTAATTTAATTATGTGATTCATGTATCTATTCTTCTAATTAATTCTTCTATTATATAATTAAAATTCTTAATTTAATTATATAATTCACCTTTTCTCCCACAATTATTTTTCACCTAAAAATCCACATCTTACCCACCTTTCCACCTCATCATATCCATCTTTCCACCTCATTGCCATCTCAACATGTGTCGAACAAAATGAATATTTTCTAAATTAAAAAGGTCGATTTTCCCACATCCACCTAGGTACTTGTGGCCATACCCCCTAGGTACTTGGCCATAACTTTGGAATACTTCTTCATGCTTATTTACTCTAGGTTGTCTCTTGAGCCCACTACTTTGACCACCTGGCAATAAATATGAGCAACCCCTTTCAACCTCCATCTACCTACACTAAATTATCTTTACATCCTCACCATCCAAATCTCCAAGTTGAATCTCAGTCATTGATTTGTTGCCACATCATCCTTGGCCTTGGAAATTCTATAAATAGGAGGTTTTCCAACATTTTATGGATCTTAGTCTTTTTCAATCAAACTTATGATAGTGTGAGATTTGAGCTTTTGCATCCATTGTAGAGTAATTTTGTAACATTTTAGTATAATTTGATAGATATAATGGCTTTTTTATAGCTTAATCATCTTTTAGTTTCATTATCACTATCTTAGTTGCATATTAAACATCATTTTTATCATTTGTCAGTGTGTATATGCTCTCATGTTATCTTAGATAGCATCATATCTTGTAAATCTCATTCTCTAAGTTGTCATCTATTAAAGTCATTGTGCACAATCTGAGAGAACTAAATCAAAGATTAAATAGGTCCTTGGAGATAGAGGACAATGAGACTATTAGGATTCCCACAAATACTAAGAGGGGAGGGTGAATCAGTATCTGACCAGTTAAATAATTTTCTTGACTTAAAACATGCAGAACATATTAATATTGTGTATTGGTAAACAAGAAATAATGCAATAAATAGAGATAACAGCAACCACATGAAAAACACACCATAACACAATATTTTAACGAGGAAACCCGGTGTGGGAAAAACCTCAGTGGGATTTGTGACCCACAATATTCACTTACTAGCCAATAAGAGAATATTACTGCTACAATAGGGGCCTGCACATGCAGGAAGGCCAAGTGCCTAGAGCTCGCTGCTCAATTACAAAATGGGAAGTCTCACTGACTTACAAAATGTATTATACTAATCCAATGTCTTGTACTGCTTCAAAATACCATCTAATATGCCAAATCCAGTACCGGTTTATAGCTCTGCTTCATACATAAACCCTTAACCTATAATTCGCATAATAGGTCTGCCTTATTTTGCCTAATTACATTCCTCCATACTTAATAAATGTTCTACAATGATCTCTTATATATGTGAGTCATTTTACAATCTTCCAAGTCAACTTACAATGATTTTACAATAATTAACAAAATATATTACAAACAAAATTCTTGTCAGCCTCGGTGTCGGTATGCTTCCTTTTACTGTCAGTGTCGATGGTTTGTGTGCCGGTGTAAAGTCTGACCTTGCTAGTGTCGGTGGATTGTCTTGTCGGTGTCATAGGATTGTAAGGTTGCCATAAATGACAAAACCTTCAATCACCTACATTGTCTCATTGGATTGTGCATTTTCCAACAATCTCCCCTTTTGGCATTGATGGCAACACTCATGAGAAAAATCCAAAAACTGTCATCCAAAAAGAATTTGTCAGTATTATCTTACCAAATATTGTGTACCAAAAGAATGTGTACTCCCCCTAAGTTGATGAGTCATTTTATTGATTATTTTTCTCATTCCACTACTCCCCTTTGGCATCAATGACAAAGGTTGTCAAAGTGTCAATTTGAGTGTGGTTTCTTGCTTCAGCCTTGTAACCGATTGGTTACAATCTAAAAAAGATCCGCCAAAACTAGATTCAGGCTCTCAAGGAACTTTTTGCTATCTTTTATTGCGGCCTCTTTCCTCTGAACTGTACTAGTAAGGTGTTGCATTTGCTTTGCCGGTGTTTTCTATCCTTGAATCAAGGTATCAGATATTTCTTTCCTTAAGGAGGTGAGATAGTCCAATTTTGGACTAAGTCTCCATTTAAGATCTTTGGCCTTACCTATTATTCTTTCTTTTTCTCTTTCCAGCTTTAATAGTCCTTCCTCAAAACCTATTATCTTTTGCTCAAAAACTGATAATGAATTAGATGAATTAATAAAATTGTCAGCTAGTTGATTTATTTCTTCTTGTATCTTGCTAATCTTCCTGTCTATATCAACTGCCAAAAAGCTAGTTTTGCATGTATCTCTGTACAAAGTTTTGAATTCCTTTAAAGTACTACATAGTTCCAGTAGAAGTGTGTCAAACTGCCTTGTACACTTCTTTATTTCTTCCTCAAAGAATTTGTGTTTTTCCTTCTCTAATCTCTCCTTGAATGCTTCGTCTTTTATTTGTTCAACTATCATAGTGTTTTTAGTAATATACTTATACAAAGTGTCAAGTTGACTCAAAGAATCTTTATTATCTATATTACATTTAGGTGCTATCATTTTCAAAATTGGAATGGTGTCATCTATTGCCTTGTATGCTTGTGAGCTACAATCTGTTATTTTCTTTATGGAATCCAAAAGAACTTTTGTTACATTAGTTGGTTTTAATCTTGTACTTGAAGAGCCAACACTCTGTATCCCGCCGGTGGGAGCAATTTCCTTTCTTGTGGTGACCTCTAGTAGGTCAGTTTGTGTTTCCATTTCTTTAAGCAAAGGTTTGTCTTGCTTAGTTGTTGCTGGTGGCACTGACTCTATGTGAACCTGTTGTTGAGATGGAGCCTATTGCTCTTCTTATTGCTCTGAGTTATCATCTACAGGTTTACCTTCTATACCATCAGTTACCGGTGGCTCACTAGCCATATATGTCTTCCCAGTTGTATCCTTATCTACCACAATATTAACTTTCTAAGTATCAATGTCAACTATGTATAGTACCTTAGAATTAGTATTTTTGTCCTCTTGTGGTATGTCCATGCTCTCACTATCTGGTTGATTATCAGTGGTCACTACCGGTGGAGTATTTAGAGGTAGTGGGGATAGATTATCTATTATTTTATGCTAGGTGGTCCACCAACCTTGCCTTTTCCTTTATCCCTCTGATATACTTTGATAGGTTTGGGGTTTCCATATTCTTCCTTCTTTTCCTTCTCTACAAGGAATATGTCCCATGCATTTTCAGTTTCCTCTACAACCTCATTTACTCTACCAACCATAAGTGCTATATGTCAGTGTCCAGTTGAGAATACTTACTGGTTAGCCTCTGCAATCAGATCATCTATCTCTTTTGGTGAGTTGACTGGGTATACAGCAAGTAGTTTTTCAATTTTTATTTTCTTATCAAGCTCTACAATAGCTTGCCTTCTAGCTTCAAGTCTCTTAAACAGTTCTACTGGTAATTCATCCACAACTTGCATCAAAAATTTCTTGTAGATATCCAAGTGTAGAATTACATTGTTTTCAACTTTTTCCTTGTCATCAGCTGATAATGAATTATATAATTTATTGATGTTCTTCAGCTTTCCATCCTTTGTTATTTCATCTAAAAGTTTGTCAATTGGGGCAATGTTTTGTTGAGTTTTCTTCTTGGGTGTTAACTTTTTCTTCTTAGCTGGGGGTCTTACTGCCTATTGTTTCTGTCTGGTTCTTCTGGGAGAAGGTGTAGATACCGGTGAAGGTTCTCTTTTCCTCACAACTCTTTTTAATGGAGCTGGCATATCACTTTTCGAAGAAGTTACTACCAGTGAAAGGTGAGTTTCTAGTTGTAGTGCTTCTAACTCATCTTCAGTGATACCAGTTTGTTTAAGTACATCTTCTTTGATAGCCTTTGCTTGCCTAGATCCTCTTCTTACTTTTTCTTCTACCTTCTTTACCCTTTTCTTAGATTGAATTTAATTCTCAATAGTCTCAACACTGCCAAATACCTCTTCTTCAGGTTCCTTGGGTGCTTCCAGAAGGGCTTTTGCATATGTTTGAATTATGTGGTCATTAGTTTCATAACCCATCTCAGTAACCCAAATGGTTCTTGGGATAACTGCCTCCATCCAAATCTCATCCTTCTTAATGACAAAGCATATTTCATCCTTATACTTATTTACAATTTGCTTGTGATAATCTGACTCTAGTATTCATCCAGGCCTTTATTACTTGAAAGTACTCATTTATATTCTTTTCTTTGTTTTCACCCATGTTGTTTAGTAAATCAGACAATTGTTTGCCTACCGGTATATCAAAACCAAGATTCTTGTTACCGATATCGGGCACCTATTTTGTTATGTGCAGCATTAAACAAACAAGTAGGTTTCCAAATCTAAATGTCCCCTTTTTGTCGTTCTTTATCTTTCCTAGATTGTCAATCAGTTCATCCTTCAACCATTCACACACATCTATTTTTGCATTATCCTTAATCATATCATAGGCACTTTTTATGCATAAGCTAGAGAGTGAATTTAGCCTATTTACATGTGTGGTTTTATAGCGTAAAATCATGCTAATGAATCTGATATTGATGTCGGTTACATCATTCACTCTTAAAGATCTCTTATCAGATGTTGCACCTATTAGGTTCATCACTGGGTCATTTGAGACCTTTTTTGTCTTATCAGGTCTGTTACCGGTGGAGGGTAACCCTATCACAGCTTTTACTACCTCTTTAGTGATTTTGTGAACCAAATCCAACCAGAAGAATGCACCATGTACCCTACTCAATACTATCCTTATAACTTCCTTAGGGAAATCTGAAATACTGAGAATTTCAGTGAATCCTAGGGTTTCAACTATTTTGTGTTCAGGTTTTACATTATCAGAATTGTCACAAATTATAGTCTTATACATGCTCTTGATTTCCTCATCACCTAATTCTTCTATGTGACAATGAATGTACATTCTAGGGTCTTCAACAAAAACTACTCCATTGGGAATTTAAGAAAATGCACCAACATTATCATCCTTCTTAGCTATTTCGGGAACTAACTAAAATACGGGTCTAGGCACTTGATCACTTCGACTACAGTAGGGTTTTCTATGAATTCAGGAATAGATGAAGAAGCCATGATTATAAATACCTTTTCTTTGCCTTAGGGAATATTGCTTGCTAAATTGCTTTGCTTCTTTGCTCAAAATGCCTTTGGTCAGGAGTTTTCGCACTCTTCGAATGTTTGAATGCTCAGTGAAGTAAAAATGGAGCCAAAACACTGATTTATAATGTTAATTTTTCCAACCACCACATTTAATGCTTGTCGGTTAAGTAATCACTTAACTTATCTGTCGGTATAGAAGTAATTTCAACTTCTTACCATCAACCGAGGGAATAATAGCATCTTTCACATTTGATTGCCAAACGCTCAAAGGAATTTTCTTCAGTTGGATGAAGAGTCTCCTATCGGTGGAGTGTTACTTTGTTCTACCGATGGAGGAGTATTCCTATCAACATTCAGTTTTGATTTCTTGATCCATTGTTTTGAGAATTCCTACTTAACTTCTTCAACTTTTTCTTTACCTTTCAAACTAGGACCTTTGTTATTTACCGGTGAGGACTTGCTTCTACAAAATTTTGCAATATGTCCAATCTTGTTACAAGCATAACAAGTCACATTATTTTTCTGAATAGCTTTTCCATATCCTATGTTGGTTTGTATTGTACATTTATTAGATAAGTATCCAAATCTTCCACAAACATAACATCTTACATTCATTCTGCAATTTTCAAAATTATGACCAAATTTGTTGCATTTTGAACATTGACCGGTGGGTGTATTGGTATTCTGATAATTTCTAGATCTACATTGATTTTCTCTATGACCATACTTGTTATAGTTAAAGCATTTGCCATTAAATTTATAAGCAGTAAGTTGTCTTACCGGTTTGCCATGATCCTGTGAGTTTGCAGTATCGGAGCTTTCTCTAGCTTCAAAGCCAAGTCCACAAGTGTCACCATTAGGTTTCTGATTCTTCAACAAGTCACAAAGTTCTTCTGAGCTTTTCTTGAATTTTTCTTTGTGCTGATTTGTAGTATGCAGTTCTCTTATCAAGATTTCTTTCTATCTCATAAGTTCATTTGAATCATTCTATGTATGCATCAGATCTGTCTTCAACAAATCATTTTCATAGCTAAGTCTGGTGTTCTCATTTGTAGCATCACTTATTCTTCTAGTCAAATCTTTTTCATTCTTCTTTCTATCTTCAATTTCCTTACAAAATTTCATAGTCATATCCTGCATCTCATTCTTTGTTGTCATGTTCTCTTGTTTCAGCTTGCTTATCAAATCACTAAGAGTTTCCTTTTCATCATTCTCAATTTGCATCTTTTCACAAAGTTCTCTTCTCTTATTTCTTGCAATGGTAATATTTTATTGAAGTGCTTGAATAATATCATGTGCAGCCTTTGGATCATCTTCAAGTTTGATATTTTTCAACTTTTCTGCATCATAGTCTGAGAGAGCTGCTTCTAATTGCTTCATCAAGTTTTCCATCTCTACCGGTGTCAAGATCTTCCTCAAGCTGTTAGGCTTCTGAAAATAGAGGACCAGGCTCTGATACCAATTGTTAGGATTCCCACAGATACTAAGAGGGGGGGGGGGGGGGGGGGGGTGAATCAGTATCTGACCGGTTAAATAATTTTCTTGACTTAAAACATGTAGAACATATTAATACTATGTACCAGTAAACAAGAAATAATGCAATAAACAGAGACAAAAGCAACCACATGAAAAACACACCATAACACAATATTTTAATGAGGAAACCCGGTGTGGGAAAAACCTCAGTGGGATTTGTGACCCACAATATTCACTTACTGGCCAATAAGAGAATATTACTACTACAATAGGGGCCTGCACATGCAGGAAGGCCAAGTGCCTAGAGCTCACTGACTTACAAAATGGATTATATTAATCTAATGTCTTGTACTCCTTCAAAATAGCATCTACTATGTCAGATCCAGTACCGGTTTATAGCTCTGCTTCATACATAAACCCTTAACCTATAATTCGCATAATAGGTCTACCTTATTTTGCCTTATTTTGCCTTATTTTGCCTAATTACATTCCTCCATACTTACATAAATGTTCTACAATGATCTCTTATATATATGAGTCATTTTACAATCTGTCAAGTTGACTTACAATGATTTACAATAATTAACAAAATATATTATAAACAAAATTCTTGTCGGCCTATGTGCCAGTATGCTTCCTTTTACTATCGGTGCTGGTGGTTTGTGTGTCGGTGTAAAGTCTGACCTTGCTAGTGCCAGTGGATTGTCTTGCTGGTGTCATAGGATTGTAAGGTTGCCATCAATGACAGAACCTTCAATCACCTACAATATCTCATTGGAGTGTGCATTTGCCAACAGAGACACAATTGAGGGAGTTTTCTATGCTTTTCATGTTTCATAATTTTAGTTAAATTCTCTCAATATAAAGTTTCATTGGTACATTTAGGTATTAATTTTCCCTATGTACATTTATGGTGCCCATCATGGGGCAGTTTTTTGCCCTTAAATCTAATGTTATTGTGAAATTTTGTAGAAATTTTCCAGAGACCAAGAATAAATTCCAGAACAGCACACCTAACGCCCAGTTTAGTGCATACAATCCTCAAAATTATGCCTATAATTTCTATTCTAGTGCATGTTCTATTTTATTTTAGCGCATTTGATTCTAACTTTAGCACATATGATTTTTGTTTTGGTGTGTATGGTAGAATAGCACATTTGATAAATATTTTAGCACATATGATTTCCAGATTAATGTATATGATATATCTGACAAGAAATTGATTTTTTGGGGACTAAAATTTGGATCTTGATTTTGCAGGTACTTTTTCGCATGTCAAAGATATTGAATTCAAACTAAAGACAGTTTTCTGCAAGTTTCACTAGTCAAAGAGCTAAAAGAACAAACAATGTGCTTTCTTTTGTTAAATTAGGCATCTAGTTTAACTTAGGTGGTTAAATTTGCAATCTCGTTTTCCATGTTTTAGGATTAAGTGGTAGGTATTATGCTCTCCCCTTAATTGGATGATCAGAAAACCACAAACAGAAGTTTCTTCTTTATTTAAAGTAGTGCAATTTATCCTTAGAGTATCTACCTCCCAAGTAGCCCATAAGGCCAAGTGAGAGGGAATGACCCAAGTGGAAATGACTAGAGCCAAGTCTTCCAACCCACTATAAAAAGATCCAATCATGGTGAAAGCTATGATTGATGGTAGTGCTCAGGAATAGCTCTCCTCTAGTACCCCTGTGGTGCATAAAACCTTGGTTCTCAAGGCTGGGAGACCTCTTAATTGAGTTTATACCCTGACACACCGAATGAATGCCCTTACTAGAACCTCTTTTAGGTAGAAGCCATCAGTTCACCTCTGAACACTCTTATTCTCTCAATGCATGGATGGGGAAGAATCTCTCCCGAAGACACTCACCATATGTTCCTCTTGAGCTTAAGTGTGAACTCCCCTTTTGAGTACTTATTGCAAGGCTCCTAACAGGATTCCACTAGCTCTTGCAAAGGCAAAAGCATGGGCACCCTCTAGGGGTGACAAGGCTATGTGAGCCGAAAGGATACCAAGTTGTGGCCTACGAAATATTAGTGAAGCCACAGATTTCCTTAGGTAGTTCTTGTTTGATTTTGTCTTCTTTGTGCTAAAATTTGTGGAAATTTGGGCTCTCTCTAAAGCCTTGAAAATACACTAAATGTTTAGAAGACTCTAGAGAATACAAGTGCTTGAATACAAGGAATTTCTTTGTTTTCTATGTTTTTATGATCACATTCACAAGTGACCTCCAATTATTGCTAAAATTAGAAAATTTTAAACGTCAAAAACTCAATTTTCACTATCAAAAACACTCAAATAGAGCATTTTTGCAAATTTGATTCACATAACAGCATATTTGGTTTATGGAACAGTGCATTTGATAGTTTATTTAGCTCATGTAACAAGTAGATTAGCACATCCACCTGATTTAGCGCATCTGATCTCAGAATTTGAATACAGAAAACATAATTGCACATATACAATTCAATATTATGCATATAATCAAAATAATAGCATATGGGAATTACAAAATAGTGCATATGATGAAAATAATCATGCATATGACCTACAATCTAGCACATTTGATCTAAGAAATAACTCATTTAAAGTAGTGCATTTGAAATAGTGGGCACTTCCGAACATCTTCATAAAATTTTGAACACACTTTTGGATACCCATTTTCTCATATATTCTATTCATAGTTTCATGGAGGAAAAATCTAAGCAAAAACACAATATATTTGGCATGTGAAACAATTTCATTATTATAAGGTCACATTTTAGTCTTTTATTGTATCTGATTATCCTTTCCAGCAAGGTTCTATATTAGGATATATCGTTCCTTGAACCTAGACTTGGGATCGTGATCATATCTACATAGCCTCATCAATAGGGTGGCATATATTCCCTATTTGGCTTTTGTTTATCATGAAACAAGACTAAAACTTAAGTCTTTTTTTGTGTCACTTTTATGTCGGTTTTAACAAGAGCTTAGAAGAAAAAACAAAAACAAAGGGAATAAGAGGAATTGGAAAACATGAGTGATATGGAGAATCCCTTCCATAGGTATATGCCTGGGCAAGAGGATGAAGACATACCTGATGAATTGGTAAGAGAAGCCCAAAAAGATCCAAAATTCCATAAAATCATAGAGAATTGCTTGAAAATGATAAAGAGGGGTATTTCCTCATGTTGGCTAATCAAGGAGTTAAGTTACCTCATGATTTTGACATAAATCAATTGAGAGAAAGAGATGACACCAAAATTAACAACAATGATAACAACAATAATAATAATAACAACCCACTTGGTTCTCTCACACAACAAATTCAAGTATTTCAACAACAAATTCTGGATATGCAACGTCGAACAGTCACCAGAAGGTACACGTTGGAGGACATATGTCCTTACCCTTTTGATAGAAGTTTGAATATAATTCCATTTCCCCCAAATTGTGAAATACCCAAATATGTCAAGTACATGGGTGACTCTAATCCACAAAATTACATAAGGGAATTTTGTACTATGAGCATGGAATTTGCACATAATGAGATGTACATGATGAGATTATTCTCAAGGAGTCTAAGGGGATAGGCCATGGAATGGTTCTCCAAACTTCCTCTTAGTATTATATCCTTCAAAGAATTGGTAAACAAGTTTATTACATAATATTATTACAACATCAAACATGAAGTGACCATGTTGGATCTATGAAATAGGAAACAAAAAAATGGAGAACCATTTCTCACCTTTCTACAAAGATGGAGGAGATTATGTTCAAAGTATCCATGTAGCTCATACCGAAAAAAGAAAAGATAGGTATCTTTATAAGAAACTTGACTGATGAAATGACTTATAGATTGAAGTTACAATATCCTCCTACATTTGACAAAATGATTGAAAATGGAATTCAAATCGAAGAAGTAATGGTTGAAAAGGGAGAACTCAAGTTATACAAAAATAACAAAGGTTCTTCAAGTAAAAATAATTCCAATAGTGGGAGATTAAAGTTTTGGGTAAAGAATAAAAATGTGGTAAATGACTAAGTTGTTGATGTCAATAATGTCAAACCAAAACAAACCGCTTTCAGCTTATCAACCAACACCTTCTCAAACAATCAAAACAATGATTCAGGTAATAATCAATCAAAACCATCAGTGCCTAAGCAATGAAGGAAATTTACACCATTGGGGGAACCTTTGGAATCTGCATTAAAAACTCTTCTTGCTAACAAATTGATCATATTACCAGAAGCAAGAGACTTTGAATGGAAGGTTAAACCCTCTTGGTGGAATGATGCTCACTATTGTGACTTCCATAGAAGTAGGGGGCATAAGATGAATGATTGTATGAGATTAAAGAATGTTATACAAGACTTTCTAGCTAATGGCATTATAACCATGGAAGGACATAAGTCTAATGATGAGCATACAACATTATGAACCCCTCTTCCTAATTATAAAAAGGGGGAATCATTCGATGACAACAAAGGAAAGTGCATATATTATGCTCATGATTATGGCAATGTAATAAATCATATCGAAGCATATGATTCATAGGTTAATGTCATCATTGTCAAAGAGAAAAGGGAGAATGAATCCACCAACACAATAATTGGGAGTCAAGGTAAAGTAACACTATGAGGTGCATCATCTTCAAAATTGTCCACTTCCAATCAGTACAATATATTGGGCCAACTGCAAAAGACTCCTGCATAGATATCCATACCGGAGTTGGTAAAACTCTCCCCCATTCACAAAGAAATCTTGGAAAAGGCTCTAGTTGAAACTACTGTACCAAATAATCTGGACATGGTATAGTTCCAATCCATGGTGGGGCAACTAACTACACCTCATTACTTATCCTTTTCAGAAAAAGATGACATATCCATAAATCATCCACACAATCTCCTGCTCCACATTGAGGTCACAATTCATAAAAAATGTGCTAAATGTGCCTTGATAGATAGAGGAGATAGTCTAAACATTTGTACATTGAATTTGGTCAAATAATTAGGATATTTAGAAGATGCAGTAGATCCAAGAAGAAAAATAACCATAAAGGACTATGATGATGAAGAGAGATCCTCGAGGGGGTTGGTAGTGCTACCTATCAAAGTAGGTCATGTACCAAATAACACAGCATGCCAAGTCTTGGACCTGAATTTATCATACAATATACTTCTAGGCAAACCATGGATACATTAAATGCAAACAGTACCATCTACTTATCATCAGTGTTTGGAATTTTCATATAATGGACAAGAGGTCGTTATCCTAGGGGATTCAAATCCTTTTCAATATTGTAGCACGATGAATCCCATGATAGATGTTGTTGTCCCACACACTAGAGAAGCCCCTAAAGCTGGTTCCTTAAATCAAGAGAATACCCAAGAGGCTTCTACATTTGGCACCTCCAACACGGATAGTAATATGACATCTATTTTGGCTGATTTTGAAAGGAAGCTAAAATTGGAAGACAAAGGGGTAGGAGAATATTATTTTGAACACACAATGGCTCTACAAAAAATTTCACTCTCACCTCAATCATGTGGAAGACCGTCAATATCAAAACAACAAGCATCAAAACTCCTCACAATCTATGATGATTCATTTATCAAGGCAAGAACACTATCAATGGAAAATGATGACAAGGACATCCTACAATGTTTATACATAGATAAAGAAGAAATTCAACAAAAAGAAATGCAAAATATCAAGTTACCTATAGAAAAATATGGAAAAGGATTCCTCATTATGCAAAAAATGGGATAAAAAGGAATAGGTCCTATAGGGAAAAGAGAAGAAGGTATGGTGGAACCCATTCTACCCTCTTTCAGGAGTGCAAAGGAAAAGACTGGACTTGAATACATAGAGGAGATAAATACAAATCCATAGTTAGGAGAAATAGCTACCATCCCATCCTCAAAAGATATTGTTTCATCAAACACATTAGAATAAATTATCCCATCAAGTACATCAGAAGAAAATCCTTCATCAGTTCTATGAGAGGAAATCATCCCTCACATATATGAACAAATCCACAGATTACAAGAAGCTAGCGAATCTAATTCAAATGAATGGGAATTGGATTCTCCTACTTAAATATATTGTGATAAGAAAGGCATTGATGTCATCCAATAATATGCCTTGGTACCTTATGAAGGACAAAGCTCGAGATCTATACCATTTGAATTTGGATCACAACCTATCGATGGGTCTAGTGAGGATGATTAGACACTAAGCAAGATAGATGACCTTGAGGAAAGTAACATTATAGACCTTAATGAAATTATCCCCACCTTCGATGATAATTCTATCAGGACTCTCACCGCTATTGAACCCGATGATCCTTTATAATTAAAACATCCCAAACTCATTGATTGGGAAAAAACCGGGCCCACTGAACTCGAAACCTTTCCTCATGACCATGTCATAGCCTTGTACCTCAATACAATTTAACCTATGACCAATTCCACCAGGATACTCAATGACACAACCTAAGCTCAAGGAAGTATCAAGTCTCTCAGTTGCAAAATTGAATTAAATGAATCAAAAATAAGATCTAATGGAGAAAACCATGCTTTGGCAGCATTAGATTGTGAAAAAGTAAAAAGAAAGGATGTATATAGTGATGAAAACCTCCTAGAGGAGCTTGAGGATGAAATAATTGATACTCTCCCTAAACATTATCAAGAAAGATCAGGAGTGTTGATTGAACTGACAATACCTATCAATATTGGGGCAGAGAAAAATAATTAAATTGTTCATGTGGCTACATCTTTATCAGAACAAGAAAACCAAGATCATATCAAGTTCTTCAAAGAAAAGAAAATTAATTTTTCTTGGTCCTATGAAAACGTGCTTGGGTTAGATCTAGATCTTATCATGCATCACTTATTCATAGTACTAGGCATGAAGCTAGTGAAATAGAAATTGAGGATGATGCATGCACATATTGCATTACTCATGAAAGTTGAGCCAAAGAAGTTGCTTGAGGTTGGCTTTATCAAAGCAATTGATTATGTTGAATGGATCTCTAATATTGTGCTAGTATCAAAACCTGACAAAAACATCAGAATATGTATAGACTTCTAGGACCTAAATAAAGCTTGCTTGAAATATGACTTTCCTTTACCAATATTGATACGATAGTAGATCAGACAATAGGGAATGAAATGTTCTCTCTAATAGATGGATTCTCTAGATACAATCAAATAAAAATAGCTCCTAGAGATCAAGATAAGACAACTTTCACATGCCCTTGGGGTACGTTTTGTTGGAACGTCATGCCCTTTGGACTCAAGAATGCAGGGGCTACATATCAAAGAGTGATGACAACCATCTTCCATGATATGATGCATATTATAATGGAAGATTATATAGATGATATCTTAGGAAAATCCTTAAAAAGAGGAGATCACTTGCACATATTGGATAAAATCTTCACAATATTAGAAAACTTTAGCCTTAGCCTCAATCCCAAAAAGTGTACATTTGGTGTGACATCTAGAAAATTATTATGCTATATAGTTTTAGCAAAAGGAATTGAAGTGGATCCAGAAAAAGTAAAAGCCATCATGGAAATGCCTCCACCAAAAAACATCAGTCAGTTGCGGTCATTACAAGGAAAGTTGCAATCTATAAGGAGATTCATCTCATAACTTGTTAACAAAATAAATTTGTTCACAAATTTACTACATAAGAATGTGCAGTATCATTGGGATGACACATGTGGAGAAGCTTTTAGTCAGATCAAACAATACCTAGCAAATCCACTTATTTTGATGTCATCTATCAAAGGAAGACCATTGTTGCTCTATATCTCAACAACAAAAATATCTTTGAGAGATTTATTAGCACAACATGACTAGAATGGAAAGGAATGAGCAATATACTGCATCAGCAGAAGACTGGTCAACTATGAGCTGAATTATACTGCAATTGAAAAGGTATATCTAGCAGTTGTCTTTGCAACACAAAAATTGAGACACTATATGCTTAGTCATTCAACCAAACTCATAGAAAATATAGATCCACTAAAATATCTTCTTAGTAAAGCAACATTGATAGGAAGACTAGCGAAATCGGTTATGATCTTGAGTGAGTTTGATATTGAACATATGGTTAGGAAGGCTATATAGGAACAGGTTATAATCCAACATGGAAACTCTATTTTGATGACTCATATACACAACATGGATCTAGCACAGGGATTTTATTTGTCATGCCCAATGGATACACTATCCCAAAATCTTACAGGTTAATGTTCCCATTTACAAATAATATAGAAAATATGAGGCACTGGTAAATAGTTTGAAGATGGCACCAGAATGGAGGATCAAAGATCTATATGTTATGGAGACTCACAACTTGTGATTTGTCAAACAAACAATGATTATCAAACAAAGGATGAAAATTTGTTGCCATATAAAACAATGGTAGATGATTTGAAAAAGAATTTTTAGTTTTTATTGTTTACACAAATACCTAGAGATCAGAAAAAGGCCATAGATGGTTTGGCCACCTTGGCCTCAGTGCTATAGATACCAAAACAACAAGCTCATTATGATTTCCTGGTGGAAGACCTATTTTATCCTACGTATGATAGCCCTGAGTCCCACATCATATGCCAATTAATGAGTCCTGATTCCCCTCTCTAAAGACACATTTACACCTACGTCAAAGACAATACTATTCCCCTAGACTTATCCAAAAAAAAATGTAATTTTATTTGACAATCCACTCATAATGCCCTTATCATTGATACCTTTTATCGAAGAGGTCTTGATGGTACTTTACTTAGATGTCTAGAACGCAATGAATCTAAAAAGGCTTTACAAGAAGTCCACTAAGGAATTTGTGGGGCTCATTCAAACAGTTTGGCCTTGGCAAAGAAACTCATAAGAATCAAGTATTATTGGCCCATAATGGAGAAGGGTTCTTTCCAGTTTGTCAAGCAGTGCAAAAGTGCGAAATACATGGAAACCTGATACATGCACCATCTCAACAACTCCAACCTCTGACCATTCCATGGCCCTTTTGTCAATGGGGACTTGATTTAATGGGACAAATTTATTCATCCTCATCAAATGATCACAAATTCATCATCATGACCATAGAGTACTTCACTAAATGGGTTGAGGCTATACCTCTTATCATTGCAACAAGAAAACAAGTTTCCATGTTTATCTTGAGTTATATCATATTTAGATATGGGATTTCCATGGCTATTGTAACAGACAATGTGAAATAATTCATTAACAAGGATGTTACAAAATTGTGTTAAAAATTTCATATCACACAACGCTTCTCCACTATCTACTACCCTCAAGGGAATGGACGAGCAGAGGCAACAAGCAAGACATTGTAGAAAATCCTGAAGAAAACAATAAATGATGTCGCTAGAGACTAACACATTCAACTCAACCCCACTTTATGGGCATATCATACCAGCATTCGAACACCAACTGGAGATACACCATATTCTCTTGTCTATGGATCAGAGGTTGTATTACCCATTGAAATGGAATTGCCTTTTCTTCGGATATCACTGAAGGGGCTAGTATCAGATGAGGAATACAAGATATCTAGGCTATAAGAACTAGAGTTGTTAGATGAGCATTAACAACAAGAACTGGATCATCTAAGGCTCTATCAATAGAGGATATCAGAAAGTTACAATCGTAAAGTTAAACATAGAGAGTTCCAAATAGGTGATCTTGCATTGGGAGAGAACCCTTGTAATCAACAAGATCAAGAAAAGAAAGGAAAATTTGAGGCTAATTGGTTAGGCCCTTTCATCATTGTGGTTGTCTATAGCTTTGGCGCATATCAACTCTTTACTCTAAAACGGGATGTACTTGAAGAGCCCATCAACACCCAGCACCTCAAGAAGTTTTATACATAAGCATTTTCAAAAATCAAGAAAAAAAATAAAAAGAAAAAAGAAAAAAGAAAATTAAAAAAGAAAAAAGAAAAAGAGAAAAAGAGAAAAAAAGAGAAAAAAAATTAAAAATTAAAAAGAGAGAGAGAATCAAGAAAAATTAAAAAAAACGAGACAAATTAAGAAAAATCAAGAAAAAAAGGTGAAAAATAAAGAAAAATTTCAATAAAAACAAGTGGTGAAAACCTGGAAATAGGTGCCATTTGTCTTAGATCAGTTTCTCCATCTATTAATGCATTTTCACTTGCTTGCATCCATATCCATTTTCTGTCTTTTGCATCCATCTCATCTACTTACCTTAGCCATCAACAGGGTATCTACAACAAGAAACCTTTTTAATGAAATACAACTTTTCGACACGCTTAGCATAGTCACTATCCTTAATTGTTCAAACAATCTTCAAAGTAATGTCCCACTGTGGCTTGGTAGTCAGTGTATATATCCATAATAATCAGTTTGTTTTGTAATTGGGGATAATAGGCAACCAATGGAAAAACAGCCAATGAAACTGATGCAAGAATCAAAAAGCGTGAATGTGAACATCAAACAAACACAAACAAATGGAACACTAAATGATCAAACCAAAACAAAAACTCAAAAGAAATGATTGGATGATCTTTCTTGTATTGTGATTCATTAGCATACATGTTCCTTAGTTGTATTTTGATTTACCCAATGTGTCTCCTAGCAGCTCAAAGATGTCATTGACTAGAGGAGAAAGGATGGGGACATAATATTTTCTTTGTCTGTTGATTGTAAGTTGATTTCTACTAATATGTGGACTCATCTAAGGATATGATAAAAAGATCAAGGAAGACATTTTGGATTTGAATACAAACAAAATTAACTTTTGTCTATTTTTACACAAGATATACTCAGGCCATCTCGATCTTTATACCTAGATGCTTGTAAATCTTGTTGGCATTATGTGAACCTGTATGAGGACATGATGACATTGTATGTTGTCATTGATGTCAATATACTGAAGAAGAGAGAACCGGTATGTTACCAAGACCCAGTATATGTGAGAATCAGTATAACATTGTGAACCGGTATATGTGCCAAAGTGAAGCGGTGTGTTTGTTCAAGCGGCATGTGGTTATGGGAACTGGTACATAGAAGCTTTGTATAACTACCAGTTTGTAGTCTCAACTTCAAGTTTTCTAGTTGAAGTACTTCAAGCCTGTGTGACTCAACTAGTGACTTTGTGTGATGAGTTAGCATTGTAATGAAGAACAGATCATGTTGCCATGTCATCCTTGTGCGCATGAAGGATCTTGCATGAAGGAGATTGTCCCTATCTACCTCGAGAATGTGAGAAGTCTATAAATGGTGATAATTCATGATGGGTTATCAGTCGCCATCAAATCAGTAGAAAATGAACAATGGAGAACGTCTTGAGATTGGCTCAAGACTGTTGCATTTAATGCAATATGCTTAACGGTCAAGATTGAACCGTTTGAATTGCTTAACCTAACAGGTTTAGGGTTCAAGGTTTATTCTATTGACCTATCTGTTTCCTATAAGGTTGATGTTATGTTTCTTTCTGAGGTTGTTGGCAAAAGTTGTGTGTGAGTATCTAAGTGAAGAGTGTAAAGCAGAAAATCGAACCCTAGGTATTCCCCCACTCCAAGAAGAGAGAAAGGAGGTCACTAGGATTGACAGTTTTCACTTAGGAGAGACTTTACATTCAAAAGAGGGGTTGAAACTCACAAGATCCAATCCCACACAATGCAAGATTGAATTCTAAATGAGTCTCAAGGGTTGAGACAGCAAGGATACCCTCTTTTGTAAAGAATGTAGATAGAAGGATTGAACTAGGAGTGTATGTAAAAGTAAGAAAGATTCGCTTGTAGATGGAGATAGGGACACGGGATGAAGCTATAGACCTGAAATTAGCAATAAAATGTCGAGACGATGCTGTCCTACAAGTTTGAGCGAAAGTTGACAGGATGATGGCGCCCGGAGTGCACACGGTCCTCCGAAAAATCCATGAAACGAAGGGGGATCTGTTCGTCTCTGCACAAGGATTCCAGATCTTCAATTACAGCCATGTACCTGCAACCTGCACACAGAAAAGAGAGGACAATTGGGAGGTTAGGGATTAGGGGTTTGCCTTCAGGTCAAACCCCGGTTTTGGAATTAACCAAGAAATGAGAATGTTGTAAATGTAAATGTTTGTAATGTAATCCAGTACTGATACCTTGTTGTAAGAATGTTTGTATTCTTACATGCGAAGGTGTAATGATGTTTTATGTTGTATGTTGTAGGTGATCTCCTCTTCAACGGTTGAATCCTTGTCTTGAATGCAACACCTAGCCTTGAATGGAGACCTAGAATGCTCAATTGCTTGAAGGAATGCTTGAATGTTTGAATGTTTGAATGTTCGAATGTTTGAATGTTTGAATATCGCTTCCGCCTCTTGCACACATATGTTTTTCGCCTCTTTTTCTTGCCCTTTTTTTCAAATGGGAGGGGAAATGTAGTTTATATACTTGTCAATTAGGGTTAGGAGATTGATTTTTCCGACCTTAGGCCAACCTAGGAGCATTATTTTCCAAATTGCAAACTTGAAGACCCGATGCCCAACAAGAGACCGGGCCCAAAATAGGGCCAGGGACCAGGGCGCTGGGCGCCATGGTCCTGAGGGACCAGGGCACTAGGCACCATGGTCCTGAGGGACCAAGGCACTAGGCACCATGGTCCTGAAGGACCAGGTCGCTAGGCACCATGGTCCCACCTCCCGGGACAACAGGGTGCAAGGAGGATCAGGCCAAGGTGCAGAAAGATGTAGTTTTTGATGTCGTAAATAGGTTTCGGGGTCTCCATTCAGGTTCAACGTTGCACCGCCATCGTGAAGACCCAAATGCAGTCGAAATTGTAATTGGTGCAATTTTATGATAGTACAAAGAGATACGTGATTCTTGCAAGACCAAAAGAGAGAAGTGATACCTATAGAGTGTAAGTGCAGAAGGTGAAGAGGAGCTACAATGGATCTGTATTGGCATTGAGTGTGGTTACTAGATCATTGTAATACCCGTTGATCTCTAACCACTTCAATAGTTGGGAAATCCCTTAACAGGGTGGCTTTAACCAGCTTACTATAAATCCTTTAATAGGGTGACTCAAAACCATTGAGTTCTTGAAATCCTCTAACAAGGTAACCTTTAACAGGGTTTAACCCTTAACTAGGTATTCTAGCCATCCCTTAACCGGGTGATCCCTAACAAGATTGGTTCCTAACAGAATCTATTGTATTAGTCTTTAACCAGACAAGGCTCCTAATAGAGCAGACTTCTAAAGAGTTCAAAAATAGCTTGTGGGTATTCATCCCCACCGTGGTTTTTCCCAGTTGGGTTTCCATGTGAAAAATCTATGTGTCATGTGTGGTGCTATTCATGTGATGGTTTAAGTGATTTGTGTCTAAAGGTAAATCATGTTGATCTAGCTGTTTATATATATCTTTGATGATAGATTACCTGTTCATGCACTAGGGTGAAATGGAATGAAGTATTAGATTGTATGAAAAGATAAGTGTCAACCGGTTTATGCTTGTCTCAGTTATTCTAGGTTTTGTCGGTTGTACTCTATTTAAGACCAGTGTTACTATTTGTCTACCAAAGTGCAATGTCTGCTGACAAACTGGTTTACGATTGTGTTTTTGTCTGTACTAATTCACCCCCCCCCCTCTCAGTATCGGTTTGGTACTATCTGTTCATCATTGAGTTATCAATTGGTATCAAAGCATCCTCCAAGTCCTCTGCATTATAATCTTAACCACTTGAGGAAAATATCCCAGTCTAATGATGAAGAGGAAAGGTCCAAAGTTCAACAAAGATAATTTCAATATATGGAAAAATAGAATGAAGATATACATCAAAAGCATGGGTGCTCAACACTGGAGTTATGTTGAGAATGCTTATGTTGCCCCTACTAGTACTCTCGCCGATGACCAAAAGAGAGAGATGCAGGAGAATGAGCAAGTCATGGAAGCCCTAATTAGCAGCATATTTGACATTGAGTTTATTGATGTCCAAAATAAAGTAAATCCCAAAGAAGTATGGGATACTCTTGAAAATATCTATGGCGGTGATGAGCATGTAAAACAAGCTAAGGAAGAAAGCCTTAGAGGGAAGTTTGAAGACATGAGGATGGTTGAAGGTGAGACCATTCAACAATATGGAATAAGAATCACAACAATTGTTGGAGATATTAAAAGTGCAGGTGGTAAAATGGAAGATTCCACCGTGGTAAGAAAAGTCCTGAGATCCTTATTACCAGTATATGCAATAAGGATTGTTGATATTCAGGAATTGAGATCAATAGACAAGACTAAGGTATCCCTAGAATCCATCATTGCAAAGTTGACAGCCTATGAGCTAAATAGTTTTGATGGCAGTGTTCAAAAGACTGAATCAGGTTTTAAAGCTTCTGTTGTACCATCCAGAAAAGGAAAAGAAGTTAGCACTAGTGGTGAACCAATACAGAGCAAAGAAATGGATGATGAGGATATTATGATGGCATTTGAAGCTCTTCTTGCTAGGAAACTCCCTAAAGGAACTGATAAATATAGAGGTAAGCTCCCTTTGAAATGCTTTTCTTGTAACCAGATAGGACATATTGTTGTAAATTGTCCTAATGGTGACAACAAGGACAAACCGGAAAGGTTCAAGAAATTCAAAGGAGGAAACTAGAGAAACTGTTTTGTGGCAATTGATGAAGGTGTCATAGATGAGGAGTCTGAAGATAAAGAAAATAAAGATATTGTGTTTGTTGTTGTCAAGGAAGATGTGTCAGACAAGAAGGCTCTTGTCTCCCGCTTTGATAATTCCAATGAGTGGATTATTGATAGTGGCTATTCTCACCATATGACTGGTGACTGGAGCAAGTTTCTATCCTTGGAAGAGTATGATGGTGGTGTGGTTCGCTTTGGTAATGATACACCATGTATGGTCAAAGGCAGAGGGTCCATCTCTCTGAATGGAAAGAGTAGTGTTGACAATGTGTATTGGGTTGATGGTCTAAGACACAACCTTTTGAGTGTTGCCCAGCTGAATGATAGTGGTCTCACTCTGGAATTCAAGAATGGTGAATTGGTGGCCACCAGCATGCAGACCAAAGGTAACCTATTTCAACTGAATGCAAATATAAGTACATGTCGTATGGCTAAATTTGATGATAGCTGGATATGGCATAGGAGACTCTGCCATGTAAACTTTGATAACATTGTGAAGGCCAGTAAGATCAATGCAGTTAGAGGGTTGTTGGTGCTAAGAAAAATGGAAAATACCTTGTGTAGGGAGTGTCAACTGGGGAAAATGTCTTCCTCAACTTTTAAAGGTAAACCTTTCACTACCAACAATTTGCTTAATCTTGTGCATACTGATTTGTGTGGTCCTATGAAAACTAGGAGTGTGCAAGGTGATAGGTACTTCATGGTTCTCATTGATGACTGCTCAAGAATGATGTGGGTCACATTCTTGAAAGATAAGTCTGAAGCTTTTGTAAAGTTCAAAGTTTTTAGAGCATTAGTGGAGAAGGAAAGCGATAAAAGGATCAAGTGCCTGAGAACTGATCAAGAAGGGGAATTCACTTCTAGTGAATTCAACAAGTACTGTGAAGAACATGGCATCAAAAGGCAACTTTCTACCCCCTAGACTCCACAATAGAATGGCCTAGCAGAGAGGAATAATCAAACTGTGGTTGAAGAAGCAAGAAGAATGTTGATTCAAGGAAAGGTAGCTCACACCTTTTGGAGAGAAGCGGTGAGCACTACAGTCTACACAATGAACCGGGTACTCATCAAGAAAGGTAAGGATAAAACTCCCTATGAGTATTGGACTGGTAAGACACATGTGGTTAGCTACTTTAGAGTGTTTGGTAGCAAATGTTACATCAAGAGGAGCGAACACCAGAGCAAATTTGATGCGAAATGTGATGAGGGAATATTCCTAGGGTATTCCACCAAGAGCAAAGCTCTCACGTGTTTCAATAATAGGACTTAGAGAATTATGGAAAGCATCAATGTAAGAGTTGATGAAACCTCTGAGAAAACTGAGGAAACCGGCAGTGAGCAAGCGATAAATGAACCAGTTGTAACCTTCTGGGAACCGGTTGTCAATCAACCAAGTACCAGTAATAGTGTTCCTACACCGATAGATGTAGATGTTGATACTGATGGAGATGAGGATGAAGAAGAAAAGCAAGAGGAATCTATCAAGACCATTCCTCGATATGTCAAGCTAAATCATGATCCTAAGCAGATCATAGGAGATAAGGATGCAAGAATCCTTACAAGAAGAAAGGTCAGAGAAAACTCATGTATGATCTCTGAATTTGAGCCTAAATCATTCAAAGAGGCACATAAAGATGAAGACTGGTTCAAGGCAATGGAAGAGGAACTTGACCAGATAGAGAGAAATGGTACATGGTCTTTGGTACCCAGACTAGGGCATAAAAATGTCATTGGTACCAAATGGTTTTTTAGAAATAAGCTGAATGAGGACGGCACGATGATTAGAAACAAAGCCAGACTGGTGCAAAGGATATGCCCAAGAAGAAGGAGAAGACTATGGAGAAACATTTTTTCCTATAGCTAGATTGGAAGGAGTTTGTATGCTTCTTGCATATACAGCTTTTAAAGGATTCAAAGTATATCAAATGGATGTAAAATTTGCATTCCTAAATGGTGTACTTGAAGAGGAGGTGTATATAGAGCAACCAGACAGGTTTTCCCTATATGAAGATAGTGACATGGTATGTAGGCTACATAAAGCCTTATATGGTCTAAAGAAGGCACCTAGAGCATGGTATGAACACCTGCACTCCCATCTTGTGAAGATTGGATTTGAGAGAAGCAAAGATAGCAATATCTACCTGAAATCTAAAGGAGATCAGATCCTGATCTGTGAGGTATTTGTTGATGACATTCTCTTTGGTGGAGATGACAAGATGAGTCATGAGTTTGTAGATGAGATGAAGAAAGAGTTTGAGATGTCACTCATAGGGGAGATTAAGTTCTTCATTGGACTGCAGATTTAGTAGATGAAAGATGGAATCTTTATCACTCAGTCCAAGTATGTCAAAGAGGTTTTGAAGACCTTTGGCATGGAAGATAGCGGACCGGTTGGTACACCAATGGTGATCGGTTGTAAACTATCCAAAGAGGATGACTCAGCATTGGTTGATGAGAAGGAATACCGATCAATGATTGGTAAGTTGCATTATGTAGTGCATAGTAGACCAGATATTGCACATGCAGTTGGCATTATTGCAAGGTTCCAAAAAAGCCCAAGAGAATCCCACTTGGTTGCAGTCAAGTGGATTCTTAGGTATCTGAAGGGAAATATTGATTTTGGATTGTGGTATCCATATAGCAAGGATTTCAACTTGAAAGTTTTCGCAGATGTTGATTGGGCAGGTAATGTGGATGACTAGAAGAGCACAACTGGTGGTGCATTCTTTCTCGATGGTAGACTGGTCTCATGGATGAGTAAGAAGAAGAGTTGTATCTCTCAGTCTACAGCGGAAGCAGAGTATGTTGCAACTTTCATGAACTGCACTCAGACAATTTGGATGAAGCATGTATTAAATGGCTTCAAAGTTCCTGTATCTGAATTGATAAGTATATTTTGTGACAATACTAGTGCAATTAACATCTCCAAGAATCCGGTTTTACATTCTAGAACCAAGCACTTTGAGCTTAAGTATCATTTCTTGAGGGAAAAGGTTCACAACAAAGAGATTGCACTGGAACATGTTTCCAGTAAGGAGCAGTTAGCAGACATATTCACCATGCCTCTCCCAAAGGCTACATTTATGTACTTAAGAGGTGAATTAGGGGTGCTTCCCTTTTAGGAAGTAAACTAAAGGTATATGCTCCACATCAGTCAAGTATTGCATAGTCAATTTTTTTTCAGGATTGATGTCTTGAAGGATGCTACTCCTCAGGGGGAGTAGCATAATGGAACAAAGAAGCTTGTGCCTCCACTTTGGCATTGTTATCAAAGGGGGAGAAGAAGTGAAGCGGAGAAGATATCTGCAGAAATTGGGGGAGAAGATGTGAAGTGGAGAGATATCTTTATATATTGCCATCAATGCCAAAGGGGGAGATTGTTGGCATTATGTAAACTGGTATGAGGATATGATGATATTGTATGTTGTCATTGATGTCAATATACTGAAGAAGAGAGAACCGGTATGTTACCAAGACCTGATATGTTACCAAGACCTGGTATGTTACCAAGACCTGGTATATGTGAGAACCGGTATAACATTGTGAACCGGTATATGTGCCAAAGTGAAGCGGTGTGTTTGCTCAAGCGACATGTGGTTATGGGAACCAGTACATAGAAGCTTTGTATGACTACCGGTTGGTAGTCTCAACTTCAGGGTTTTCAGTTGAAGTACTTCAAGCCTGTGTGACTCAACTGGTGACTTTGTGTGATGAGTTAGCATTGTAACGAAGAATAGTTCATGTTGCCGCATCAGCCTTGTGCACGTGAAGAATCTTGCATGAAGGAGATTGTCCCTATCTACCTCGGGAATGTGCGAAGTTTGTCAACAGTGATAATGCATGATGGGTTATCAGTCGCCATGAAATCAGTGGAAAATGAATGACGGAGAACGTCTTGAGATTGGCTCAAGACTATTGCACTTAATGCAATATGCTCAACGGTCAGGATCGAACCGTTTGAATTGCTTAACCTAATAGGTTTAGGGTTTAGGGTTTATTCTACCAACCTATCTGTTTCCTATAAGGTCAATGTTGTGTTTCTTTCTAATGTTGTTGGAAAAAGTTCTGTGTGAGTATCCAAGTGAAGAGATACATGATTCTTTCCAAACCAAAAGAGAGAAGTGATACCTACAGAGTGTGAGTGCAGAAGGTGAAGAGGAGCTACAGCGGATCTGCATTGGCATTGAGTGCTATTACCAGATCATTGTAATACCTGTTGATCTCTAACCACTTCAATAGTTGGGAAATCCCTTAATAGGGTAGCTTTAACCAACTTACTGTAAATCCTTTAATAGGGTGACTCAAAACCATTGAGTTCTTGAAATCCTCTAACAAGGTAACCTTTAACAGGGTTTAACCCTTAACCAGGTATTCAACCAGGTATTCTAGCCATCCCTTAACTGGGTGATCCCTAACAGGATTGGTTCCTAACAGAAACTATTGTATCAGTCTTTAACCGAACAAGGCTCCTAACAAAGCGAACTTCTAAAGAGTTCAAAAACAACTTGTGGGTATTCATCCCTACCATGTTTTTTACTAGTTGTGTTTCCACATGAAAAATCTGTGTGTCATGTGTGGTGCTATTCATGTGATGGTTTAAGTGATTTGTGTCTAAAGGTAAATCATGTTTATCTAGTTGTTTATATATATCTTTGATGATAGATTACCTGTTCATGCACTAGGGTGAAATGGAATGAAGTATTAGATTGTATGAAAAGATAAGTGTCAACCAGTTTATGCTTGTCTCAATTATTCTGCGTTTTGCTAGTTGTACTCTGTTTAAGACCGGTGTTACTATTTGTCTGCCAAAGTGCAGTGTCTACTGAGAAACTGGTTTAGGATTGTGTTTTTGTCTGTACTGATTCACGCCCCCCCTCCCTCTCAGTATCGGTTTGGTACTATTCGTTCAACATTGAGTTATCAAATCTTGCAATATCAAGATCTATGCAAGATATACCTAGGTCATCATGGTTTCATTATACCATTGATTTTTGTACTATCTTGCAACATTTTAAAAGCTCAATGATGACAAAAGGCACAACTGAATGACTCTAAGGATGACATTGTCATATTACATTTCATTTTTAGGATTGCATTTATTCTAGAATTCATTTTTAGATTACATTTATGGAATTTCCAAGGCTAGGAATATTCTGATTCTAATTGAGTACAATGGACATTGATAAAAAATAATCACATCATTCATCAAGTCACATTTCATATCCTTTTATTTAGAATTACATCTCATTTCATTTAGTTACATAACATTTTGTACATATTGTATATCCTATTATAATATTTTAGTTGCATGTTGCATTATAATTAATTGTATATAATTAGTTCATCATTTGGATTTATTTCATTAGGTTCATCTCATTAGACCTATTCGTCCCATTTATGCATTTGTATCTAATTAGATTTAGTTATCAGTCATATTAGTTCATCTCACCACAAATTATACGTTCATTAGTTATCACAATTATTATTAAGCATTTCAATTCATCTTAAGGTCATTCTCATTCATTGTATATAGCAAATACATAGAATTACACATCATCTCACACACCTATCATTTTAAGCACGCCATTATAAACACATTCACTCCATTTCATAACATATGTACAAATAGATTAACGTCATCTTTTTCATATATATATATGCATCATCACTTTGCTCATAATCACATAAGATATCATCTAACATACATTGTGTATACACTTCATCATTTCAATTGCATCAATCATGTATATAATTATTATAAATCATCATCAAAGCACATATCATCATATAAGCATATAGCATCATCATATAAGCATATAGTAGAATCATATGACCACATGATATCATCTCATGAGCATAAGAAATTCATACATCATTATAATCTAACAAACAATAGCACAAGAGTGTACACCATCAAATATAAACTGCATTTCATAATCATGTGTATATAGCATCATTATGCATAACAAAGAAACATATGAATGCATCTTGATCACATAGGCATGTAAGATCATCACATAAATTCATAAAGCACATATAGAACCAATAGATAAAATGCATACATCCATCATAATCATGCAAATACTACATCAAATAGGTAGAATGCATCCATAAAACCGCCATCGCATATCCACGGGGGCTTCACTGGCTAGACAATATTATATCATGTGCATTCATATTGGGGGGTTTAATATCCCAAAAATGTGGGTGCAATATATTGTCTATCGATGAAAATACGAGGGTTTTTAATTCTGAATATGAAAAAATACAATATTTGGTGAAAATAAGGTGACTTTTAATTTGGTATTTGTATTGGGAGGGGGTGAAAAAAAAGGAGTTTAGGGCAATATTTTTTGAAAATAGGGAGATTCTTTAGTATGTCATGAGAACACATTTTATGACCTAAGTTCACTAAGTGAAGCCCCCATGCGCATATCATATCATCAACAAAAAAAATCAATGTCCATGTGCAGTGATATCAATACAACAAGAGTGGAAATAATCAAATACATCATAATTTCATAATGTGTATACATAAAAAGAGGGATAAAAATTAATACATTAGTAAAAGATCAATGAGGGGCAAATCTATGACTATCTCCCTCTAGAATCGGTCAGCCTCATAGCCAACCCACCTCGACCACCTGAGGGACCTATTTCAGAAGGGCCCGCACCTGCACCATCACCACTTGGATCCCTCCTCAAGCTTGTGACTCTCAGCTCTCTGTCTCCCACTCAGATCCCCCATGCCTAGAGCTTTGGACATATGATTGTGCTCGTCTTTTAGGTGACACTACTTGGAAATATACCCTTATAATAATTGGTCCTCCCTATCTAATATACGAGCTCTCTCAAGGTAGCCTTGGTAAGCCCCTAGGTTGATGCCCATTGTAAGGTCTAAACAAGTTCCTCTACCTAATCATACCTCTATATGGTTGTATCTCGCTCAATGGTCAATTAAGATATATGTCCCTGAGCCTGATCCAACAGACCATGTACCTGTACCAGTTGTGCCCTCAATTGATCAATGGTACCCTATAATCTTTGAGATTGTGGTTGTGGCAGTTCATGCGGCCATATCTATGGGCATGGTCATGTTTGTAGTCATATCGAGGCCTATGAGTGGTCATATCTATGCCTATGGTTACAACTATCTTTGTGGCTAGGACTCTAGGTGTCTCTATGGTTGTGCTTGTCCCTATCCCTATGGTCATGGTAGGGGTAACCAAGGTCCCCTTGACTATACTGGTATCCGAGGTGGTGTTGATCTAGCAAGTGAAGATAGTTCATGTGGGGGAAGCCTCCTCTATCATCCCCCATCTCCTCCTCCATCTCCCCCTACATCTCCTCCTCCCCCAAAATATCCTCCATCCCACCTCCTCCTCATCCCTCAGGCTAGCTATGGCTCATCATCCTTAAACAAAGGCATAGGCTCCTCTGGATCTATGTGATGGCATTATAACAGAAAAGGGAAGATTGTTGGCATTCCAATTACAATGAGAGATTGTTGACATTTCAATAAGGATATTGAGAAGGTTGTTGATGATTATGGATATAACTGATTAAGGATATTTTACTATCTTAATATGATTATTTTGTCATTGATGTCAAGAAATTGATTTTCTAATTCAATATGATGTTGCCATATCTTAAGAAGTATGTTTTGATGAGTATAAAGAAGTCGGTAAAAGACACAAAAAGAATATGATGAATAAGGGGAGAAATAAGTTTTTCAATGGGAAACTATTACTGAGTTAGACAATGATGAGATCATGATATTTTAGATTATTTTGATATCTTACATATGTTGTTGTTTGTAAGGTTAATACTATACTATGTTACCGAGCAAAGAACCTAGTCGGTAAACCCTAAGGTTATCGCTATCGGTTAATGAAGGCGGAAAGTCTACCAAGTGAAGTTTAGTATTCATCGAGTTTCAACTGAGTTGCAACCGAGTAATAATAGAATGCATTAAATGATTGAATGTGTTATTTAATGAAGGAAGCTGATGAGCTAGAGTTGTTTAAATGATTATTAAACCATGCATAAAGATTGTTAAATAATCTATGGCAAAGGAAGATCAGCAAGAAGATCTACAGCTCAGATTGAACTGCAATACCCTAGCACAAGTTCCAAGAATTGTATGCAAGTTCCAAGGTGGGGTAAAACATTTTTCAGATTGAAGGATACATTGAACCGAGTCAATATTGAAGATCTGATGGCTATGATTGATCATGGGAAATGTGATCGAGGAGATTATGTGGTTGGCAAATTGTTTATAAATAAGGAACTGTTGATAAACATGGATGCGGGCAAGTGTAAGCACAGGGATGCTACATAGTATTTACCGAGCATAGAATCTTGAAGACCTATTTTGAAAATAGAGTATAGAACCTAGCAGAGGGACAAGATAAGTCCTATGACTAGATTGTATTGAGAAAATAAGAATCTTCTTTAGCATTTTAGATGTGAAGTTGCAGATAGATTTTTATTACTGTTATTTTGTAAAGTGATAGAAAATCTCTTAACTGAGTGGACTTAACAGTCTTATTTGTAAATCCTCTAGCAAGGTGACATTTTGATCGAGTGTTTGAAATCCTTTGATAAGGTCACTTCTAACAAGGTGAAGATCCTAACAGATCTAAGGGAAATCCTTAACCGAGTCACATCTAGCAATGTGTTTTGTAATCTTTAACTGGATTTTCTTTTAACCGAGCATACTCTAGAAGAGTATATTTCTTAGTGGGTTCGAAATCCCACAGTGGTTTTTCCCTATTTGGGTTTCCACGTTAAATCTGATGTTATATGTTCTGTGATCTTAACTGTTTATGAGTTTGAATGCTTTACGGTTTTTTAATAAAGTTACCGAGGTTGAATCTATTATTTTTATGCAAGATTAAGTTTATATGATTCACCCCCCCCCCTCTCATCTTATTTGCTTGGCATCTGTACTAACCATTTAGTATCAGATCTGTCAATCAATATCAAAGTTATCAATTGGTACTTAAGGCAAAGATCCAAAGATGTATAAGAGGGATGCATCGAAGCTGAACAAGTCAAGTTTCTCTACATGGCAGAAAAGGATGAAACTACACTTATCAGGAGTTGGAGAATATGTTGTATATTATCTGGAGAATGAATTCATTACACTGAGCACCTATCCATTGACAATGGAGGAGATAAAGGTAAGGCAAGAACATATCCAAGCAATGATTGAAATAACATCTGCATTGACTGACTCAGAGTTTAATGATCTAGAAGGCTACAATGATCCAAAGGCAATATGGGATAAGCTCATATCTGTGTATGGTGGTGATGAACATGTTCAAAGAGAAAAAGTAGATAGTCTAAGAGGACAACTTGAATCAATGAGGATGAATGAAGGTGAGAACATAACCCAGTACAGTACAAGGTTAAAAGATATTGTCAATCAAATCAAAGGAGCAGGTGGAACTATTGAAGAAAAGGATATAACAAGTATGTTGTTAAGAACCCTTCTACCAGCTAATGCAATCCGAGTCTCTGCAATCAATGAATTGAGGTATGTACCCAATGTGCCAATTTCTTTAGATGCTACTATTGGTAAGCTACATGCTTTTGAGTTAAGTAATTTTGATAATAGTGGGTCATCGGTAAATAAAGTTGAATCTTCTTTCAGTTCTTTTCATCTTGATGAATCTGATGATTACAGTGATAGAATGAGTAAGTACACTGAAGGAGATCACAATGGAGCAAGTGAGAGATTTCACAAGAATATGGAAAAACTACATAAGCTGTATGAGGAAATCAGGAAACAAGAAGAGTTTGAAGCATTATTAGCCAGAAGTTTACTGAGAGGCAAAGGTAAGTATAAAGGAAAACTACCTTTGAAATGTTTCAATTGTGATAAGATAGGACATATGGCTTCTAATTGTCCTGACAAAGAATCTAGTGAAAAGAGAGATTACTGAGATGACAAACAGAAAGATAATCATTACAGAGGACACCAAGATTTTAGAAGAAGAGATAATAAGACATGCCTAATAGCTGATGAGGAATCTAATGATGATAAATTAGATGAAACTGATAAAGAGGAAGTTGATTATGTGGCTATCAAAGATGGATTAGATGAAGAAAGGTATGAAGAAAAAGCCCTACTATCTCATATAAGTAAAAATGATTATTGGATCATAGATAGTGGATGTTCACATCACATGATAGGTGATAAACACAAGTTTGTTATATTACAAGACTATGATGGAGGCTATGTAAGATTTGGTAATGATGCACCATGTCCGGTAAAAGGTAAAGGATCTATAACACTTCTTGACAATGCAAAATGCAATGATGTTTATTGGGTTGAAGGTTTGAAATACAATTTGTTGAGTGTAGCCCAGCTAAACAACACAGGTTACCAAATAGAATTTCAGAATGGAATTGTCAAAGTTCATGACAAGAATGGAAATTTAGCTGCTACCAGGACACAAACAAAAGGTAACACATTTCACCTTGACTCAACTCAGAATAAGTGTCTATATGCAAAGATAGATGATACCTGGTTATGGCATGAAAGTTTTTGTCATTTAAATTTTGATAATTTGATCAAAATAAGTAAGAAGAACCAAGTAAGAGGTCTACCGAGTCTTGAGAAACCTAAAAATGCTATGTGTCGAGGATGCCAGATGGGTAAAATGACAAGATCAAGCTTTACAAGTAAGTCCTACACTTCTAAGGGAATTTTAGATCTTGTGCATACTGATCTTTGTGGTCCTATGAAAGTTCAGAGTTATTATGGTGATAAATATTTCATATTATTTGTGGATGATTACTCAAGGATGATGTCAGTAATGTTTTTAAAGAAAAATCAGAAGCTTTTCAAATGTTTAAATGGTACAAGGCAAGAGTTGAAAATGAAACAAGAAGACAATTGAAATGTCTTAGATCAGATAGAGGAGGTGAGTTCACATCTGATGAGTTTAACTTATACTGCAATGATCATGGTATTAAAAGACAAGTCTCTACACCGAGAACTCCACAACAAAGTGGAATTGCTAAGAGAAGAAATAGATCTATTGTGGATTGTGCCAGAACCCTGATTATTGAAAAGAAAGTGTCACAAGCATTTTGGAGAGAAGCAATAAGCACAGCAGTTTACACCCTAAACTGAGTACAACTGAAGAAAGGAACCTTGAAGACACCATATGAAATCTAGTATGACAAGAAACCTAATGTAAGTTATTTTAAAATCTTTGGAAGTAGATGCTATGTTCATAAAGATGATAGAAATGGTAAGTTTGATCAGAAAAGTGAAGAAGGAACATTTCTAGGCTATTCCTCTAGAAGCAAAGCATTTAAATGTCTGATTAAATCATCTAACAAAATAGTAGAAAGTGCAAATGTGAAAATTGATGAATTTGCAGAAAGGAATGATGAAGGTAACTCCAAAGAACCAGAAGATTATGAAGAATTTGTCTATGTTCAACCGAGAAGTCCTACCGAGTAGACTACTGAAGGAAATGAAGAGAATATCCAGTTACCGAGTGATGAAGAAGATCATACAGAGCCTAAAAAACCTATATTAGCCAAGTATGTCTGAAGACATCATGCATCAAGTCAGATTATAGGAGATAAGGATGATCCAGTGATGACAAGGAACAAACTAAGACCGAACACATGTCTAATATCTGAATTTTAACCGAGGATAGTGAAAGAGGCATTTAACAGTGAAGATTGGATAAATGTTATGACAGAAGAGATTGATCAAATCAAGAAGAATGACCCATGGAAATTAGTCCCAAGACCGAAGGACAAAAATGTAATCGGTACAAAGTGGATTTTCAGAAACAAGCTGAATGAAAAAGGTGAGGTCATTCGAAATAAAGCAAGACTACTTTGCAAAGGTTATGCTCAAGAAGAAGGAATTGATTATGGTGAGACTTTTGCACCTATGGAAAGACTTGAAGGAGTAAGAACATTGTTGGCATATGCTACTTACAAGAATTTCAAGGTATATCAAATGGATGTCAAATCTGCATTTCTAAATGCTATATTAGAAGAAGTTTTTATTGAACAACCTGAAGGATTTGTTGAAGACAAGAATAAAGATCAGGTATGTAAATTGAACAAAGCTTTATATGGTTTGAAACAAGCACCTAGAGCATGGTATGAGAGATTGCACTCTTATTTGATCAAAATTGGTTTTATAAGAACAAGTGAAAACAGTAATATGTACATGAAGAATGATGAAGACAATGGAATACTAATCTCAGCCATATTTGTTGATGACATTATATTTTGTGGAAATGACTCTCTATGCAAGAACATTGGAAATGAAATGAGCAAATAATTTGAGATCTCACTAATCAGTGAGATAAAGTATTTTATAGGTCTACAGATACTACAAATGAAAAATGAGATTTTCATTACCCAATCCAAGTACATAACGGAAATCATGAAGAAATTTGGAATGGAGGATTCAAAACCAGTAAGTACTCCTATGACTACCAACTTTAAATTATCAAAGAATGATGAATTTGTATCTATTGATGAGACACTCTACCGATCTATGATTGGAAAACTACAATAAGTTGTTCACAGTAGACTAGATATAACACATGCAGTAGGTATAGTTGCAAGATTTTCTGCAAATCCCAAGGAAACACACATGATAGAAATGAAGAGAATTTTTAGATACTTGAAAGGCACTGAAGATTATGGCTTAGTATATCAGAAAGGAAATGATTTTGATTTAAAAGTTTATACTGATGTTAATTGGGTAGGCAACATTGATGACAGGAAAAGCACAAGTGGAGGAGCTTTCTTTTTAGGAGAAAGACTACTGAGTTGGCTTAGCAAGAAACAAGGATGTGTTTCACAGTCATCAACAGAAGTTGAATATGTTGCTACAGCATTGAATTTCACTAATATAGCATGGATCAAACAACTATTGGAAGGCATAAATGAGCAAGTTATCGACCTAGTAACTATATTCATTGACAATACTAGTGCCATTAACATTTCAAAGAATCCTGTTATGCACTCTAAGAAAAAGCACATCTCTATCAAATATCATTATCTTAGAGAAGAAGTTCAAGAGAAAAAAGTGGTGTTGGAGTATGTTTGCACAAAGGAACAAATAGCAGATATCTTCACCAAGCCACTGCCAAAGGACACTTTTGAGTATCTCAGAAGCAAGTTAGGGGTCCTACCCCTATCTTCCATTCACTGACCGAGTTCAGTGAAAGCATCAATTTGATGACTCTACAGAATATCTTTCAGGAGTTGATGCTGACTTACACACTTTAGGAAGTTTTCTAAAGGTGTATAGGAAACAATAACAAAGAACAGGAATTGAAGACAAAATGCTCTAACCGAGACTGAGTTGACACATATCACTAAGGAATTCACTTCTCAGTGACATAAATTATGTTTTAGTTCTTTACTTTTTGGCATTGTTGTCAAAGGGGGAGAAGACTGAAGAAAGGAGGAGAAGACTAATGTATGGGGGATAATTCTGATGACAGGGGGAGAGTATTTCAGTATTTTACAGCAATCTGAATCCGAATCAATTAGGTCAAATCAATTGGTTTTGCCATCAATGTCAAAGGGGGAGATTGTTGGCATTATAACAGACAAGGGGAGATTACTGGCATTCCAATTACAATGAGAGATTGTTGACATTTCAATAAGGATATTGAGAAGGTTGTTGATGATTATGGATATAACTGATTAAGGATATTTACTATCTTAATATTATTATTTTGTCATTGATGTCAAGAAATTGATTTTCTAATTCAGTATGATGTTGCCATATCTTAAGAAGTATATTTTGATGAGTATAAAGAAGTCGTTAAAAGACACAGAAAGAATATGATGAATAAGGGGAGAAATAATTTTTTCAATGGGAAACTATTACTGAGTTAGATAATGATGAGATCATGATATTTTAGATTGTTTTGATATCTTACATATGTTGTTGTTTGTAAGGTTAATACTATACTATGTTACCGAGCAAAGAACCTAGTCGGTAAACCCTAAGGTTATCGCTATCGATTAATGAAGGTGGAAAGTCTACCAAGTGAAGTTTAGTATTCATCGAGTTTCAACCAAGTTGCAACCGAGTAATAACAGAATGCATTAAATGATTGAATGTGTTATTTAATGAAGGAAGCTGATGAGTTGGAGTTGTTTAAATGTTTAGTAAACCATGCATGAAGATTGTTAAATAATCTATGGCAAAGGAAGTGTTAGGATTCCCACACATACTGAGAGGGGGGGGTGAATCAGTAGCTAACCGATATTTAGAATTTCTTAACTTAAAATATGCAAAACATAATATAACAGTGTACCGGTATGCAAGAAATAATACTATAAATAGAATTAAGTGCATCCACATGAAAAGTACACCATAACACAATATGTTTAATGAGGAAACCCGGTGTGGGAAAAACCTCAGTGGGATTTGTGACCCACAATATTCACTCACTTGCCAATAAGAGAATATTACTTACAATAGGGGTGTGCACATGCAGGAAGGCCAGCTGCCTAGAGCTCACTACTCAAATGGGAAGTGTCACTGACTTACAATGCGGATTAAACAAATCCAATAACTTATATTGCTTTACAATAGCATCTTCAATGCCAGATTCAGTATCGGTTCCTGTTCTATTCTTTACATATACCCTTTGACCTATATTTCGCATATTAGGTCTACCTAATATTTTCTTTCATGCTTCTTCCTCCCTATTCCAAATGTCTATAATGATATCCTTTATATATAAGAGTCATTTTACAATTTTCCAGGTTGGCTTACAATAATAAACAAAATATTGTATAACAAAAATCCTATCGGCCTCTGTGCCGATATACTTCCTTTCTTCTGTGTCGGTGCCAGTGTAGAGTGTGATCTGCTGATGCCGATATAATGTCTTTGTCGGTGCCATAGGATTGCAGGTTTCCATCAATGACAAAACCTTCAATCACATACAATGTCTCATTAGAGTGTGCATATGCCAACAATCTCCCCCTTTGGCATTGATGGAAACACTCATGAGAAATTTCAAAAAGTATCCAAAAATGTGTAGTCCAAAAATGTTACCAAAAGTGTGTGTGCTCCCCCTGAGCATATGATTCCTATGATTTGAATTTTCTCATCCCACTACTCCCCCTTTGGCATCAATGACAAAGGTTGTCAAGATGTCACTAGAGTTTGTAGTTTCAACTATCCATAAACTCAACCTTGTAGCTGGGTAGTTATAATCTGAAAAAGATCTCCCAAAATAAAGTTTATACTATCCATAAACTTCTTACTATCCTTTATTGCTACCTCAGTTTTCTTCACTATATCGGTGAGATGCTGCAAATGCTCTGCCAGTGTTTTGCTTCCCTGTATTAATGCCTCAGAAATTTCCTTCCGCAGAGATGCTAGATAGTCCAATCTTGGACTCAGTTTAGATCTCAAATGTTTTGCCTTACTTATTATCCTTTCTTTCTCCTTTTCCAATTTGAATAGTTCTTCCTCAAAATTTGTTATCTTTTCCTCAAAAGCTGATAGTGTATCAGGTGAGTTGACAAAGTTGTCTGCAAGTTTATTTATCTCATCCTGTACCTTGCTTATTTTCTTGTCAATATCTACAGTCAAAAAGTTTGTTTTACAGGTATCTTTATACAGATTTTTGTATTCTTTCAAAAAATTACATAGTTCCAGTAGAAGTGTGTCTAAATCTCTATTACACTTCTTTATTTCCTCATCAAAGAATTTTTGTTTCTCAATTTTATCCTTTACTAACTCTTCCTTTATTTTCTCAATATTCTCTGAGATATACTTACACAGTGTATCCAATTGTCCTAAAGAATCTTTGTTATCTATATTACAGTTAGGTGCAATTACCTTCAAAATTGGTATGGAATCATCAATTACTTTGTAAGCTTGTGAACTGCAGTCGGTTATTTTCTTGATAGAATCAAGTAATACCTCAGTCACATTTGTTGATTTGTATGCTGATGATGATCCAACAATATGAGTACCGGTGGAAGTTACCAAGCATGTTTTGACATCTGGTAGGTCAGTTTGTGTCTGCATTTCTTTAAGCACTCGTTTTCCTACTTCACTTGTTACTGGTGGCACTGTTTCCTTATGTACCTGTTCTGGTGGTTGTTCTTTCAGAGCCTTTAGCTTTGTTTGTTTCTCAGTATGTTGAATTTCCATAGTCTGTGACTCAGTCTCTGCCTTTTTCTCTTTATCATCTGCCAGTTTCACAGTTTCCTCAATCACCAGAGGCTCACTAGCCATATCTGACTTATCAGTTGAATCTTTGTCTATTACTATGTTGATCTCCTGAGTATCAACATTCATAGTATATAGGACTTCAAAATTAAGATTATTATCCTCTACATCCATACTTTCAGCTGCCGGTGGATCTTCAATATTTGTTGTTTTCACCGGTGGAGTGTTTAAAGAATGTGGGGGTAAGTTGTCTTTAACTTTGATGTTTGGTGGTCCACCAATTTTACCTTTCCCTTTGTCTTAGTCTTTCTAGTAAACCTTTATAGTTTTAGGGTTCCTGTACTCTTCTTGTTTTTCTTTCTCAACAAGGAATATATCCCATCCATCTTTTGTTTCCTCTGTTACCTCATTAACTCTTCCTACCATTACTGAAATATGTCGGTGTGTAGTAGAGAATACTGACCGGTTTGCTTGAGAAATCAAATCATCAATTTCTTTAGGAGAGTTTACTGGATATACAGCAAGTAGCTTCTCAATTTTTATTTTCTTATCTAATTCTATCACTACCTATCTTCTTGCCTCAAGACTTTTGAATAATTCATCTAGAACTTCATTGACTACTTCCATCAAAAATTTCTTGTACATATCCATATGTAATATAACACGGTTCTCAACTTGCTCTTTTTCATCAGTTATTAGAGTGTCATATATTTTCTCTTTATTCTTCAATTTACCTTCCTCTGTAATTTCATTTAATAGTATATCAAGAGGGGCCTGATCTTTGTTTGTCCTTTTCTTCTTCTTGGGTGTCAGTTTCTTCTTTGGTGTGGCCTTTCTAACCGGAGATTTCATAGCTTGTTGCTTTTGCCTTGTCCTTCTAGGTGAAGGTGTGGTTGCCGATGAGGGATCTCTTTTCCTTACATCTCTTTTAAAAGTTGCAGGCATGTCACTTCTTGAAGAAGTACCTACTAGTGATAGGTGAGTTTTAGGTTGTGAAGTTGCTAACTCGTCCTTTGTTATGCTGGTTTTCTTCAATACATCTTCCTTGATGGCTTTTGCTTGTCTGGATCCTTTCTTACAAATGCCTCAACCTTTTTCACCCTTTTCTTTGATTGAATTTAGCTTTCTATGGTTTAAGCACTACCAAATACTTCTTCCTTAGGTTCTCTGGGGGTTTCTAGAAGTGTTTTGGCATATGTTTCAACTATGTGGTCATCTATTTCATATCCCATCTCAGTTACCCAAACTGTCCTTGGGATGACCGCTTCCATCCAGATTTCATCTTTCTTGATGACAAAGCATATTTCATCCTTGTACTTGTCTACAATCTTCTGTGATAACCTTACTCTTTTCTTCATTTTGACTTTTAATGCTTGAAAGAAGTCATTAATATTGTTTTCCTTGTTCTCACCCATGTTACTGAATAGTTCAGTCAATTGTTTGCCTACCGGTATGTCATAGCCAAGTTCTTTGTAACCTATACTGGGAACCTATTTTGTTATGTGTAGCATTAGGCATACCAACAAATTTCCAAATCTGAAGGCTCCTTTCTTATCCTTCTTGATCTTTCCAAGATTGTCAATTAATTCATTCTTTAGCCATTCACATATGTCAATTTTTGCATTATCTATTACCATATCATAAGCACTCTTAATGCATAAACTTGAAACTAAATTTAGTCTATTAGCATGATTTGCCTTATTCCCTAATATCATACTAATGAATCTCACATTGATATCTTTTATATCATTAACCCTTAGAGACCTCTTGTTAGATGTTGCACTAGTTAGGTCTATAACTAGGTCATTGGAAACCTTCTTGGTTTTGTCTGGCCTTTTACAGGTGGTCGGTAACCCTGTGACAGCTTTCACAGCTTCCTTGGTGATCTTATGGATTGCATCTAACCAAAAAAATTCTCCATGTACCCTACTTAAAACTATCCTAATTACATCCTTTGGAAATTCAGGAATGCTAAGGATCTTTGTGAATCCTAGGGTCTCAATGATTTTGTGTTCATCCTTTACATTGTCGGTATTATCACATATCATGGTTTTGTACATGGTTTTAATTTCCTCATTTCCTAACTCTTCAATGTTGCAGTGGATGTACATTAGGGGGTCTTCAGCAAAAAAAACTCCCTTAGGAATTTGAAAAAAAGCACCTATGGTATCATCCTTCTTTGCTATCTCGGGAATTAACTGAAATATGGGCCTAGGTCTTTTTATTACTTCAACAACAGTAGGGTTTGCTATGTATTCAATTGCAGAGCTGGATGCCATGATTACATACCTTTTACTGCCTTGGATGGATGATTGCTTGCAGTATGCTTGCTTCTTCCTCGAAATGCCTTAGCTCGGAGTCTTCGCACTCTCTAAAAGTTTGAAGTCTTGGTGAAATAAAATGGACCCAAAACCTCAACTTTATAATGTTTATTCACCATCTACCACATTAATTGCATGTCGGTTAAGTTATTCACTTAACATTGTTTGCCGGTAATGAGTAAAATTTTCTTGTCTCTAACCGAGGGAAAAAATAGCACGTGTCATTATATTTCCAAACCCTCAAAGAAATTTCTTCAATTAGATGAAGAACTTCTTGCCGGTGGAACACTTTTCTATCTTGCCGGTGAATCATTGGTTTGTTCTACCGGTTGAGGAGTATTTCCAATATTTAGATCAGCTTTCCTAATCCATTGTCTAGAGAATTCTTGCTTAACCTCTTCAACTTTTTCTTTACCTTTCAAGCTAGCACTTTTGTTGTCTACCGGTGTTCCTTTACTTCTACAAAATTTAGCAATATGCCCAATCTTGTTACATGCATAACAAGTTACATTATTTTTCTGAATAGCTTTCCCATAACCTATGCCTGTTTGTGTTCTGCATTGATTAGATAAATGTCCAAATCTTCCACAAACATAACATCTCACTTTCATTCTGCAGTTTTCAGAGTTGTGACCATCTTTTTTGCATTTGGAACATTGACCGGTGGGTGTGTTGATATTCTGATAATTTCTAGATCTACATTCATTTGCTCTATGACCATACTTATTGCAATTAAAGCATTTTCCATTGAATTTATAAGCATTAGGTTGTCTTACCGGTTTGTTGTGATTCTGAGTATTTGCAGTACCAGAGCTTTCACCAACTTCAAAGCTAATTCCAGAAGTGTCTCCTTTAGGTTTTTGATTCTTTAGGAAGGTGCCAAGTTCTTCTGAGCTTTTCTTGAATTTTTCTTTGTGTTGATTTGCAGTTTCCAGTTCTCTTTCCAAGATTTCTTTTTGTCTCATTAATTCATTTGATTCATTCTAAGTATGCCTCAGATCTGTCTTCAACATGTCATTTTCATAGCTAAGTCTTGTATTCTCATTTGCTGCATCACTTAATCTTTTGGTCAATTCTTCTTCATTCTTCTTCCTATCTTCAATTTCTTTGCAGAACCTCATAGTCATATCCTGCATCTCATTCTTTATTGTTATGTTCTCCAGTTTTAGCTTGCTTATCTCATCATTAAGTAATTCCTTTTCATCATTCTCATTTTGCAATTTTTCACATAATTCCCTTCTCTTGTTTCTTGCAATGGTAAAATTCCCTTGAAGTGCCTGAATGATGTCCTGTGCTACGCTTAAATCATCTTCTAGTTTGATATTTTTCAATTTTTTTGCATCATAGTCTGTAAGAGCTCCTTCAAGTTGCTTCATCAGATTTTCCATCTTTACCAGTGTCAAGATCTTCCTCAAGTTGTTAGGCTTCTGAAAATAGAGGACCAAGCTTTGATACCAATTGTTAGGATTCCCACAGATACTGAGAGGGGGGGAGTGAATCAGTATCTAACCGGTATTTAGAATTTCTTAACTTAAAATATGCAGAACATAATATAACAGTGTACCGGTATGCAAGAAATAATGCTATAAATAGAATTAACTGCATCCACATGAAATGTACACCATAACACAAGATGTTTAACGAGGAAACCCAGTGTGGGAAAAACCTCAGTGGGATTTGTGACCCACAATATTCACTCACTTGCCAATAAGAGAATATTACTTACAATAGGGGCCTGCACATGCAGGAAGGCCAATTGCCTAGAGCTCACTGCTCAAATGGGAAGTCTCACTAACTTACAATGTGGATTAAACAAATCCAATAACTTATGTTGCTTTACAATAGCATCTTCAATGCTAGATTCAGTGCCAGTTCCTGCTCTATTCTTTACATATACCCTTTGACCTATATTTTGCACATTAGGTCTACCTAATATTTTCTTTCATGCTTCTTCCTCCCTATTCCAAATGTCTATAATGATCTCCTTTATATATAAGAGTCATTTTACAATTTTCCAAGTCAGCTTACAATAATAAACAAAATATCATATAACAAAAATCCTGTTGGCCTCTGTGTCGGTATACTTCCTTTCTTCTGTGTTGCTGCCGGTGTAGAGTGTGATCTGCTAATGTCAGTATAATGTCTTTGCTGGTGCCATAGGATTGTAAGGTTGCCATCAATGACAAAAACTTTAATCACATACAATGTCTCATTGGAGTGTGCATATGCCAACAGGAAGATTGGCAAGAAGATCTACAGCTCAGATTGAACCGCAATACCCTAGCACAAGTTACAAGAATTGTATGCAAGTACCAAGGTGGGGTAAAACATTTTTTAGATCGAAGGATACATTGAATCAAGTCAATATTGAAGATCTGATAGCTATGATTGATCATGGGAAATGTGATCAAGGAGATTATGCGGTTGGAAAATTGTTTATAAATAAGGAACTGTTGATAAACAATGGATGCAGGCAAGTGTAAGCACAGGGATGCTACACAGTATTTACCGAGCACAGAAGCTTGAAGACCTATTTTGAAAATAGAGTATAGAGCCCAGCAGAGGGACAAGATAAGTCCTATGACTAGATTGTATTGAGCAAATAAGAATCTTCTTTAGCATTTTAGATGTGAAGTTGTAGATAGATTTTTATTACTGTTATTTTGTAAAGTGACAGAAAATCTCTTAACTGGGTGGACTTAACAGTCTTATTTGTAAATCCTCTAGCAAGGTGACATTTTGATCGAGTGTTTGAAATCCTTTGATAAGGTCACTTAAAACAAGGTGAAGATCCTAACAGATCTGAGGGAAATCCCTTAACCGGGTCACATCTAGCAATGTGTTTTGTAATCTTTAACTGGATTTTCTTTTAACCGAGCATACTCTAGAAGAGTATATTTCTTAGTGGGTTCAAAATCCCACAGTGGTTTTCCCTGTTTGGGTTTCCACGTTAAATCTGGTGTTATATGTTTTGTGATCTTAACTGTTTATGAGTTTGAATGCTTTACAGTTTTTTAATAAAGTTACCAAGGTTGAATCTATTGTTTTTATGCAAGATTAAGTTTTTATGATTCACCCCCCCCCTCTCATCTTATTTGCTTGGCATCTGTACTAACCATTTAGTATCAAATATGTCAATCAATATCAGAGTTATCACTGTGATCCTCGAAAAAGGGTGCTCTATAAAATACTAAGCATATGGTGATAGTATACCCCCATCTATTATCGTCAGCCTATAATTCCATGCATGTGCACCAAGTGTCAACATCTCTGCATAAGCCACATCTATATCAATAGATGGACCCCACTCCAACCTCTCCTTATGTGCACACACATACTCTATTGTCCCTTGTGGTATACCCTATGCATGGCCATACTGTCTGTAGACGACCCTAGTAACAATAAAATGCTCAATGATATATGGGGTCTTGTTGATAATGTACCTAGAAGTGAAAACATAGGGCATCTCCCTCGCATCATCTCCTGACTGCTTGCAATTTAGATACGGTCGCCATACCACTGTAACCATATTATCCAAAACTCCACCAATACTCTAGCTTGCCTAGTCAACACTAGACAATTGCTCTTGCATAAGCATAAACATAAGGTCTATTTGTTGGTTGTACCATGTTGGCTAATGGTTGTGCTACTGGGATATGCTCCCAAGCCCAAATCTAAATTAAGATTTCCCTAGAAGAAAAAGTAGCTCCATCATCATACACTACCTGATCAAGGTCATGGTACAATTGCACTAGCATGCACACACCCCAAGCATACCTAGTCTGCTCCTACAACATGTGATCCAGCACTTGGCCCCATCCAAATGAGAAACCATGTCCTCTCCTATCTGGGCATAAGAATCCACCAATCAATCCTGCCAAAATTGATGGAAGTGGCTCATACTCATCAACCATATCCTTCCATGTAATGGAATAGCCACCTATCTTAGGATCATCAAAAATCTACCTCAAGGCCTCTGTACCACCCTACTCCTCTACATCATATGTCACCAACTCTCCCATGACCAAAATACGCAAGATCTAATATACATTCTCGGGAGTAACTATCATCTGTCCAGTGGGAAAATGAAAGGTGTTTTGGTTGCTATGCCATTGCTTTGTAAGCGTCATTAGTAGACCATGATTCACCCAATATCATGGCATGTCCAATAGGAAACCCAACCCATAGGCATCAATCACTCTTCTATCCTCCTCAGTCAATTGTAGGAATATGCTAAAGGTCCTGGGAAACTGTCTCTACATCTGGATATTGGCATTTGCATGAATATTGCATTGATGAAATATTGTGTTGTAATTGATGTCAATTGCAACCGGTAATGGAGTTGTTATGCAACCGATAGTTGAGATAGTGAAGGAAACCAGTATTACTTTAGAAGTAGTGAGATCAATTGGTAACCCTACATGTTGATATTCCAAACCCTAACCGATGGAGCTTGGTGAATCGGTTGTGTTGATCTATGATAAAATGGTGATCGGAGATGATTATGCCACGTATGCATGATGCACGCGATGAGTTTCAAAGTTGTTTTAGCAAGTATAGATAATTGTTTTATCTTGGGAATGAGCAAGTACATTGCATGAAGAGGAAACTACGTGATGAGTTACAGGATTCGATGAGCGGCGATCAAGGAGCGATCAAGGTTGTCTTGTACAAAGTGCAATGATTTCTATGTGATCTAATGCTCATGTTTGAACTGATTTATTTGTAATCTCTATGAGATCTTAGGTTTGTGATGTGTTAGCGACTTGTTGCTTTGCCTATAAGGTCGATGAGGTGTTTTGTTGTAGTGTTGGCAATTTTTGGTTAAGTGTCAGTGTGATTGATTTTCGAACCAAAAGGAGTATTTGCAGTATGTGTGAAGGCAGATAGGAGCATGAAAAGGATCAGATCAAATAGAGTAGTGCTATTTACTAGATCAGCAAAACCCTGTTGTTCTTTAACAATTACAATAGTTAAATCCCTTACTTGGGTAAGCTTTAACAGGCTTAGTGATTTCTAAATCCTCTAACCAGGTGATCTATTAGCTTAGATTTCAAATCCTCTATCAAGGCTACTCTTAATAGGGTATTGCTTTTAACAGGGCATTATAGTCAATCCCTTAGTCGGGTGGTCCCTAATAGGATCTATTCCTAACAAGACATTTTGTAAAGCTTTAATAGGCTTGGCTCCTAACAAGGAAAAACTCAGAAGAGTTAAGAATACTTATGGGTATTCATCCCCACCGTGGTTTTTCCCATTTGTGTTTCCACGTCAAAAATCATTGTGTCAAGTGGTGAATGGTTTTTGTGGTTATGTTTCGATATGGTTAATTTGTTTAACTGGTAAATCCACTTAGATGTGTTAAGGTGACCGACAGTAATTTGAAATGTGCTTTTACTATTGTTAGTAAAGTGGTTTGATTTTTTGGTTTAATGGTTTGAGAGTTTCAGATTGATTATACTGTTATTTTGTTATGTCAGTCAACCAATAAACCTGATAGTGCTATTGCAGTTTGTAGTTCAGTGTTTGAACGAGTTAGTTCAGAGATTAATTTATGAGTTGGGTTTTGAGTTTGGTGAAAGTTTGGTACCCCCCCTTCAGTAGTTGTCTCGATCCTTATTGATTCATCATATCATCAATTGGTGTTAGAGCATTTCAGGTCCTCTAGTGTCTAAGCCTAACAGCTTGAGGTAAAGATCTAGAAGAACATGATGAAGAAAGAACGTCTGAAGTTCAATAGGGAAAACTAGTGATAGGATGAAGATCTATATCAAGAATCTAGGAAGTCAATACTGGGAACATGTTGTTACCAAATATACCTTACCTAGTGGGATTCTGATTGATGATCAAAAGAAGGATCAACAAGAGAATAATCAAGCATTGGAGGCCATTGTCAGTTCCTTATCTTATTTAGAGTATGTTGATGTCCATGGTCAGGATACTGCTTATGATGTGTCAAAGAAGCTTGAGAATATATATAGCGGTGATGAGCATGTGAAGATTGCCAAAGAAGAGAGTCTGAGAGGTAAATTTGATGACATGTAGATGGTTGAAGGTGAGAATATTCAATAGTATGGTCAGAGGATCAAGGAGATAGTGGGTGAGATCAAAAGTGTTGGTGGTAAAGTAGAGGATACCATAGTGGTTAGTAAGGTGTTGAGAACCCTTCTATCGGTCTATGCTATTTGAGTTGCAGCCATTTAGGAACTAAATTCTATTGATAAAACAAAGGTAAATCTTGACTCCATCATTGGTAAACTTACTGAATTTGAATTAAAAAATTTTGATGGAAGTGTTCAAAAATCAGAGTCTGCAATTAGAGCTTTAGTTTCTAATCCACCTGTAAGGAAAAGTAGAGAAGCTAGTTATATTCATGAGTCCAGATCCAGCAGAGAAGTTGATGAAGAAGATAGTCTGATTGAGCTTGAAGCATTGTTGGCCAAGTAGTACCTAGAGGTACTAGTAAGTATAGAGGTAAACTACCTTTGAAGTGTTTTGCATGTAACCAAATAGGACATATTGCAGCTAAGTGTCCAAATGGAGACAATGAGAATAAACGTGAGAAGTACAAGAAGTACAAAGGAAAAGGCAAAAGATATTGCCTCATTGTAGTTGATGGTGGAATCACTGATGAGGAATCTAAGGGAGATGCAAATGAAGACATTTTCTTTGTTGCCATTAAAGATGAGACAAATAATCAAAAGGCATTAGTTTCTCGCATGGATAGTTTCGATGATTGGATTATAGACAGTCGTTGTTCACATCACATGATCGGTGACTGGAGTAAGTTTCTTACTTTGAAGGAATTTGATGGAGGTGTTGTGAGATTTGAAAATGACTCACCCTGCATGGTAAAAGGAAAGGGAACCATTTCTCTTAATGGAAAGAGTGATGCAGATGATGTCTACTGGGTTGAAGGATTGAAGCACAATCTGTTGAGTGTTGCTCAACTAAATGACAGAGGTTATCCACTGTAATTCAAGAACGGAATGTGCAAAATATTTGAAAGCAAAGATGATCTGATTGCAATTGGCAAGCAGATAAAAGGTAACTTGTTTCACCTAAATCCTAAAGTCAACAATTGTTTAATTGCTAAAGTAGAAGATAGTTGGCTTTGGCATCAGAGATTTTGTCATGTAAACTTTGATAACATTGTCAAAGTCAGTAAGTCCAAGTTTGTAAGAGGTTTGCCTCAGTTCAACAAACCAGTGAATGCTTTGTGTAAGGAATGTCAGTTAGCGAAGATGGCATCCCTCAACTTTTAAGAGAAAATATTTCTTAGCAGAACATTTGCTAGATTTGGTTCATACAAACCTTTGTGGACCAATAAGGACTAGAAGTATTCAAGGTGATAGATATTTTATGATCTTCACTGATGATTTCTCAAGAATGATGTGGGTCACATTCTTGAAGGACAAAATTGAAGCCTTTAGTAAGTTCAAGGCATTTAGTGCCTTAGCTGAAAAGGAAAGTGGAAAGAAGATAAAGTGCTTAAGAACTGATCAAGGTGGTGAATTTACTTCAAAGGAATTCACTAGATATTATGAAGACAATGGAATTAAGAGGCAACTTTCTGCACCTAGGACACCACAACAGAATGGTATTGTAGAGAGGAACAACTAGTTGGTTGTTGAAGCAGCTAGAATGATGCTAATACAAGGAGGTGTAGCGAAGACTTTCTGGAGAGAAGTTGTCAGCATAGTTGTCTACACTATGAACCAAATATTGGTTAAAAGAGATAAGGATAAAACTCCTTATTAATGCTGGTATGGTAGATCACCTAATGTTAGTTTATTTAAGGTTTTTGGTAGTAAATGTTTTATCAAGAGAGGTGACTATGTTGGTAAGTTTGATTTTAAGAGTGATGAAGGCATATTTCTTGGTTACTCCACCAAGAGAAAAGCCTACAAATGTTACAACAATCAAACAAAGAAGATCATTGAGAGTGTTGATGTCTGAGTGGATAAGTGTCCTGAAGTTACAGGAGAAACAAGTGAGGAGAAGAAGGAAGATGAACCTTACATTCTAATTTTGGAACCAGAACCGGTGAAACCAGAAGTTGGTGAAATGAATGTTGTTGCAATACCAATTCAACTAGAATATGTAGATTCTATAGAGGATGAAGATACTGAGGAAGAAGAACCTAAAGATAATGATCATGTTATTCCAAGGTATGTGACACTCAATCATAATCCTGACCAGATTATTGGAGATAAAGATGTTGGTGTGTTAACTAGAAGAAGAATAAGAGAGAATTCTTGTATGATCTCCACTATTGAGCCTAGAATAGTGAAGGAAGCCTTTGGAGATGATCACTAGATCAAGGCTATGGAAGAGGAGCTTGACCATATTGAGAAGAACAATACATGGACCCTAGTACCCAGACTGGTGAATAAAAATGTAATTGGTACTAAATGGGTATTCAGGAATAAACTGAATGAAGATGGAGTAGTAGTCAGAAACAAAGCCAGATTAGTATGCAAAGGTTATGCACAAGAAGGAGGAGAAGACTATGGCGAGACATTTACACCAATTGCTAGATTGGAAGGTGTTAGGACTCTTCTTGCTTTTGCATCATATAGGGGATTCAAAGTATATCAGATAGATGTGAAGTCAACATTTCTAAATGGAATACTAGAAGAGGAAGTCTACATTCAACACCTAGATGGTTATGCTTTGATAGATGCAAAGGATATGGTGTGTAGACTACATAAGGCACTATATGGTTTGAATCAAGCACCAAGAGCATGATATGAAATACTAAATTCACACTTGGTGAAGATAGGTTTCTAGAGAACCAATGAAGACATCAATATATATCTCAAGACTGAAGGAGATAAGATACTAGTTAGTGAAGTATTTGTGGATGATATCATTTTGGGGGGCAATAATGACATGAGTAATGACTTTGCAAATGAGATAAAAAGTGAATTTGAGATGTCTTTGGTTGGAGAGAAAAAAATATTCATAGGCTTGAAAATTCAACAGATGAAGAGTGATATTTTTATCACTCAGTCCAAATATGTGAAAGAGGTATTGAAGACATTTGGAATGGGAGACTATAAACCAGTTGGGACACCAATGGTTACAGCTTGTAAACTGTTTAAGGAGGATGATGCCCTCCATTGATGAAAAGGAGTACAGGTCTATGATAGGGAAACTGCATTATGTTGTTCATAGTAGACCAGATATTGCTCATGCAATTGGATTAGTTGCCAAATTTCAGAAGAACCTGAAGGAAACACACATGGTAGCTACTAAAAGGATATTCAGATATTTGAAAGGTACTATTGATTATGGATTATGGTATCCATATGTAGGTAACCTTGATTTGAAAGTATATACAGATACAGACTAGGTAGGAAATGTTGATGATAGGAAGAGCACAACTAGAGGTGTATTCTTTCTTGGAGGAAGGCTTGTATCTTGGAGTAGCAAGAAGCAAAGTTATATATCACAGTCGATTGTTGAAGCTGAATATGTTGTAGCATATATGAATTGTACCTAGGCAATCTAGATGAAACACATTCTTGAAGGATTCAAGTTGAACATCACAGAACCGATAGATTTTATGTGATAACATCAGTGCAATAAATATTTCAAATAACCTAGTGTTGCATGCTAGAATCAAGCATATTGAGCTGAAATACCATTTCTTGAGGGAGAAAGTGCAGAGTAAAGATGTGTTACTGGAGCATGTATCTACTAAGAAACAGCTAGCAGATATCTTTAATAAACCTCTTCCTAAGACTACTTTTGAGTATCTTAGAGGTCAACTAGGGGTTGTGCCCCTACATGATGTTAATTGAGCAGATGTGGAAGACATCAGTCCTGGAGCTAATTGAAGATCTTGAAGTAGGATTCATGTAGAGTGGAGCTACTCCATAGGAGGAGCAACTTGATGCAGAATAGTGAAGTGTGATACTACATGTTTTACTTTCACTTTGGCATTGTTGTCAAAGGGGGAGAAGAACTATAGCCAGTTACCAGCTGAAGACATAGAGACTTAGTTAAAGGAGAGTACATAAAAAATGCAAACCAGGATTCCTATACCTGTGTATGTGCATTACTCTCAATCATCACAATCAAGGGTATTGATATTTATATTGCCATCAATTCCAAAGAGGGATATTGTTGACATTTGCATGAAGATTGTATTGATGAACTATTGTGTTGTCATTGATGTCAATTGCAACTGGTAATGGAGTTGCTATGCAACTGGTAGTTGAGCTAGTGAAGGAAACTGGTATTACTTTAGAAGCAGTGAGATCAACCGATAAGCCTACCTTTTGATATGCCAAACCCTAACCAATGGAGCTTGGTGAATTAGTTGCATTGATCTATGATCAAATGGTGATCGAAGATGATTATGCCATGTATGCATGATGCACGTGATGAGTTTCAAAGTTGTTTTGGCATGTAGAGATAATTGTTTTATATTGGGAATGAGTGAGTACATTGCATGAAGAGGAAACCACATGATGAGTTACAGGATTCGATGAGTGGTGATCAAGGAGCGATCGAGCTTATCTTGTACAATGTACAATGATTGTTATGTTATCTAACAGTTATGTTTGAACTGATTTGTTTGTAATCTCTATGAGATCTTAGGTTTGTGATGTGTTACTGACCTATTATTTTTCCTATAAGTTTGATGAGTTGTTTTGTTGTAGTGTTGGCAATTTTTCGTTAAGTGTCAGTGTGATTGATTACTGAACCAGAAGAAGTATCTGTAGTATGTGTGAAGGTAGATAGGAGCATGAAAAGGATTTGATCAAGTAGAGTAGTGTTATTTACTAGATCAGCAAAATCCTATTGTTCTCTAACAATTACAACTGTTAAATCCCTTAACCGGGTAAGCTTTAATAGGCTTAGTTCTTTCTAAATCCTCTAACCAAGTGATCCATTAGTTTGGATTTCAAATCCTCTATTGAGGTTACTCTTAACAGGGTATTTCTTTTAACAGGGCATTTTAGTCAATCCCTTAATCGAGTGGTCCCTAAAAGGATTTGTTCCTAATAGGACATTTTTGTAAAGCTTTGACAGGCTTGGCTCCTAACAGGGTGAACTTCAAAAGAGTTCAGAATACTTGTTGGTATTCATCCCCACCATGGTTTTTCCCATTTGGGTTACCACGTCAAAAATTGTTGTGTCAAGTGGTGAATGGTTTTTGTGGTTATGTTTTGATATGGTTAATTTGTTTAACTAGTAAATCCACTTAGATGTGTTAAGGTGACCGGCATTAATCTAAAATGTAATTTTACTATTGTTAGTAAAGTGGTTTGATGTTTTGGTTTAATGGTTTGAGAGTTTCCGATCTGTTATACTATTATTATTTTTATGCCAGTCAACCAGTAAACCTGACAGTGCTATTGCAATTTGTAGTTCAGTGTTTAAACCAGTTAGTTCATAGATTGATTTATGAGTTGGGTTTTGAGTTTGGTGAAAGTTTAGTTGAATATTATATCTACTAATTCACCCCCCTCCCCTCTTAGTAGTTGTCTGGATCCTTATTGATTCATCATATCATCACTGGAGAACTCGTAAATGCTCTTATGATACAACAACAAACCAAACATCAACAACTACTCTAAGGCTATCTAATCATCAATTAGTTAACATCATTGGGCCTCAAGCCTCAATCAAGAATCAGTCAATCAATCAATTTGATCTCATGAGCACATCAATCAACCAATTTTCTCTCATGAGCACACCAATCAATCAATTTGCTCTCACAAGCACATCTATCAATCAATTTGCTCTCAAGAGTAAATCAACTGATCAAATTTCTCCTCGGAGCACATTG